>NC_090267.1:381631304-382294876 GCF_040414725.1 Anabrus simplex | reverse complement strand
CTGAGGGACTCGCTGCAAATCATTCATTTCCACCTATACCTGAGAACGTGAGTTACATTCCTCCCCAACTAACGCTGGAAAAAAGAAGATAACAGCATTAACGATTAAATGTTCATCTTTTGATATTTTTAAACCATTGAAATTGAAACTGTATTCCGGATCCAAATGGTCACCCTCATTGGAGGACGGATGATTTATTTCTTTAATAAATCTCTCTCTCTGCACTTTGTTATGACTGGATCTCAGAATTGCAGACTAATAGCTTAGGCTACAATATTATGTGGGTGGATATAGGATTGGTCATGGAAAATTCATTGATTTATTATACAAATGTCTGACAGTGATGCACTATAAATACAGTAGGTCTACCTAGGAAAAAGAAAGAGATCCGTATCAGTTTGAACAGTCTTTTTAAATTTACATTAATCCATTGGAACATAATTCTACAAACTTGCCGTTTGTTATGTATTTAGCATTTCTTTAAATGTGAATGGTCTTAGGTGATGATGAATTGTGAAATGTTTCCCTAAAAGAGATTCTCTCACACATATACCGACTCTAGTCCCTCTCATTCAAACACCCTTTAGTGCTTACCAACTTTGATGAAATACACTATCTACCAAAAAGTAATTGTGCACCTGTCCACAATGTTTGTTTGGTGGTTGTTACCTCGTTAGAACCTCCAGCATTTTCTGGATGAATGTGTACAGAACATTCACTGCGATTTGTTGCCATTCCTCTTGCAACTATTCCGAGAGTTGGACAGTGGGTTTTGGCTCCCGAGACCTCACTCAACAGTCCAATTCATCCCAAAGATGTTCTGTTGGATTGAGGTCAGGACTTCGGGTGGGCCAGTCCGGTCGACAAACATTGTTGGTGGTGTACAACTGCATAGTAGCCCCCCGAAACATGGCATCTGGTATTGTCATCCTGGTAGTAACAAGGGTCCATTTCATAAAAATGCCACAATGTCAGGAGCATTTCATTATCCAGAATGTTAACAGTATGCCTCTGTGTTCATGCTGCCAAGGATAAACACCCACAATCCATGTCAGAGTCCAAGAAACAGCTCCAGACCATCACCCCACCACCACTGAATTTCCTGGTTGGCACTGTACACTACAGCAGAAATTGTTCCCTGGTTAGATGCCACACCCATACATATCTATCAGATTGAAATAATGTGAAACCTCGACCTGTCACTCCACAGAACCAATTTCCACTGTCCAGTTGCGACAGTCCAAACACCACCTGAGTTTCCTTGCTTTATTGTATGTCATGGTATGAGGCTTACGTACCACTGCTCTTCCCAGACATCTGAGTTTATGGGCCTCTGTACTCAATGTTCCAATGGAAACAGATACTCCTGTTGCTGCATGAGACTCCTCTCAGATAGCAGCCATCGGTTGATTGATATAACCAAAGCAAACTAAGTTTTGAAAAACCATTGATCCTTTTAACCTTGCAGTAGATTTGTGGTTGCTCTCAAAGAATGGAATACAGCAGGCTGATTTGCATTACAGTTCAGATTGTTAACGACGAACGAATACCAACCAACTGGTAACAGAGCATCTCTTCACTTATCTTGAAAACGAGGGAAAGTCCTGCCAAATGATTGAAATTCCATCCAGTCCAACTTCTGAGCCTTTCAGTGAAGGTCTACAAACAATCCACAGCATTGTCAGAATAGCCAAACCCCTATTATATTTATATGCACCGTCAATGCAATCCATGCCCCATAGCTCCTAGTTGATAATGCCTTGGTAAGAGTAAATTGTTTTGTTTCACTTTCTTGGACCTTGATAAAGCCATTAAGCACTTGCCACATGACCTGACTTGGCTACCTTCGGGGCTTGTCCCTCCCAATCCTTCATCCTCGTCTTAGACACTGTTACAGCAGACCTCCATCGGCCAATACCCTGGACCCCTCTCTGTGCTAACGACCATGCTAGCCATCGAAAACAAGCTTGTTCTCAAATGCCAAAGCTGAGAATAGCATGATCAATTAACACAATATGTGCTGCAACTTAAGGTGATGTAAGAAAACAGTTTGACATTGGACAAATCCAGGAGAAAGATGCTTGAATGTTAACAACCATAGTTTGTACATGTGCTGCTGATGGCTGTAGGTGCAGATACCACAGAGAATATTGGCTACATGCTGGAAGTGAACATAATGATGGTGTTATAGATACAGTAGTGTCTCCCTAGTCCGACACATACCGGACCGGGTGGTATTAGATTACTGGAAGGTTAGTGAAAAAGCAGTTTCTTAAATGAAAGAGTTTAATTTTCTTTTGACTTAAACAATGCTGTGTACTGCTAAACAATAATGAATAATGTATTTATAAAAACATACGAAGGCGGATCAAATATAAACGGGAATTTGAATGTACCGCTGCTGTTAGTAATAATTCTGAGGCAGGACTTTGCCAGGATGTTGGTGAGGGTGTCTGGAGAAGGGTTTTTTGCATGCAAATGACAGTGAAACTACAGTGGACGACAGTGCTTCACTCTCCCATGAGTGAGCAAGAGGTGCACACGTCTGTTGCGCAACACATCATGATCAAATTTCTCGCAAAAGGGGGCACCAAACCTTGAGAAATTTTGAGGCGGCTCTGCACACAGTTTGGGGAAAAAACACTTCCCCAGACTTGAGTGTATGAGTGGGCTAAAAAATTTGTGGCAGGAAGAGAAGCTGTGGAAAATGATCCTCATGAAAGGAGATCATTGCGGACAACGTTGTTGCCATTCGTGACATTATTGGTGAAGATCGGCGAGTAAAAATTTTGCAAATTGTTTTAGCCGTGGGAATAAGTTACAGAAGTGTTCAAACCATCATCCGAGATGAACTCCATTTCAGAAAATTGTCTGCCATGTGGGTTCCTCGCCTCCTCAACCAGGAACAAGAAACATTATGCCAAGTCTGTCAGAGACTCGTGCGTCGCTACGAGGAGGAAGGAGGGGATATCTTGCGTCGTATTATGACTAGTGATGAAACTTGGGTGCATCGTTACACCGCAGAGTCAAATCAAACAAGCCTGGAGTGGTGGCAAAGAGGCGAAGCAGTTCCGTTCAAGGCCAAAACGCGCCCATCTGCTGGAAAGGTGCTTGCAACTGTTTTCTGGGACTCCGTGGGCGTTTTTCTGGTGAATTTTCTTCACGAACAAAGGACAATTATTGCAGCCCTTTACTGCTGCCTTTTGGATGACGCAAAAGCTGCATATCGCAACAGGCGACGCCGGCAACTGATTGAAACATCATTCTTCTCCATGACAATGCAAGGCCATATACTGCTGCTTTAACATGGGAAAATCTGGAGGAAAGTTACTGGACACCTCTGGAACATTCTCCGTACAGTCCACATTTATCGCCCTGCGACTACCATTTGTTTGGATCACTCAAACAAGACCTAGGAGGACAGCGGTTAGATGATGATGCAATTGTAGAAGAGTTCATGCACAACAGGCTCCGCACACATCCCTCTTTTTTCTATCAGGACGGCATAAAAAGCTTACTAATCCGATGGAGAAAATGTGTATCGAAGGCAGGACACTATGTAGAAAAGTGATCTCTATATGTGTATTTTTTTAAGGTTGACGTAATAAATTAAAAATAATAATTCCTGTTTATATTTGATCTGCCCTTGTATTAAAAAGACATTTTCTTCAGTAGCCAGCAATTTATTAGATCATTAAACAATGTATTTTGCATTAGTGTCTTTCAGTGACTGAAAGATGCTTTGGTTATTACACAAAGTAAAAATACAATAAAGTTAAAGTGTGCACTAATTTGATCACACAATCTACGCAGCAAACAACTGGTGACTGACTGCTGTTTACGCAGTTGCCGTCTCTCGCACACTGAAAATGAAAATTTGATGACATCGGGGCTTGTGTCGGACTACTGGACATATTAGACTGGCGAATTGTCAGAGTGCCGAGACTCTACTGTATTATGTTGCAATTCAGTTTGCTAGTCAGGTTTGGTCCTGGCTCAGTCTAGTGGTATTTGAAGGCACACAGGTATGTGAGAGTCGTGTCAGTAGACTTACTGGCTTGTAAAAGAACACCTGTGGAACAAATTCCGGCACCTCAGCATCCATGAAAGCCATAGAAATGTAGTTAGTGGTACCTAAAACCAATAGTATTATTTAGTTCGCTAGTCTATGTAAATTAAATAATATTACTTTGTGCTTTGGTGAAAATATTTTAAAATTGGTATTTATATGTTGGCCATGTCCAGAATAAGAATGAAATTCTATTTTTAAATGTCTGTCATGTCTGTATGTTTGCACGTCACCAGAAGACGGCTGAATATGATTTGATGGAATCCTATATTTAAGATCAAAAGAGAAGGCACTACAATCTAGGCTATAATTTTATTCCTTCTGGGTGAAATTGTTGTTCAGAGGATGGTCTAAAAATTAATTCCTAGATATCTCTATTAATACTGGTTCTTGCATTAAATTCTACATAAACTTGTAGAGAATAACATTTCTGATCTTATATTGCAGTGCAGATTGATCCTACGATGAATAATAGGTGAATTATGTACAATTTTTAAAGTATTTCCTGTGTTGTATCATTGTTTGTGTTAATCTTACTGAAGAAACCTTTGTGACAAAGAAAGAAGGAATAGTAAATGCTGATCCTCCATGCCTCCTACATCTATATATCTATATATATAAAATAAGAGTTTTGTCTGTACATTGCTCAGAATTTGAAAAGAATGGTATTTCTGTATCGGTCATGTCCACAGTAACAAGAAAATGCATTTTTTACTCTTCCGTAATGTCTGTCTGTCTGTCTGTCTGTCTGTCTGTCTGTCTGTCTGTCTGTCTGTCTGTCTGTCTGTCTGTCTGTCTGTCTGTCTGTCTGTGTGTATGTATGTATGTATGTACGTAGTATGTATGTATGTACACGCATCACGAGAAAACGGCTGAAGAGAATTTAATGAAAATCGGAATGTAAAGTTGGGTGATGAACCGCTACAATCTAGGCTATAAATTATTTTAATCACGCTGAGTGAAATGGTAGTTTAGGGGAAGACCTAAAATTTAATTCTCAAATATTTATGTTATTAGTGGTCGTGTCTTAATGAAAATCGGTAGACAAAGATGGGAAATAAGTTGCTACAATATAGGCTATACACGCTGAGAAAAATGATAGTTTAGGGGAAGGCCTAAAATTTAATTGTCAAATTTTTATTATATTAGTGGTCGTATTTTCACGAAAATTGGTATGCAAAGTCAGGGAATAAGTCGCTATAATCTAGGCTGTCAATAATGTTATTCACACTGGGTGAAATGGTAGTTTACGGGAAGGCCTGAAATGTAATCTATATATAAAATAAGTGTTTTGCCTGTACATTGTTCAGAATTTGAAATGAATGGTATTTCTGTATCTGTCATGTCCACAATAACAAGGAGACGCATTTTTTACTTTTCCGTAATTTCTGTCTGCCTGCCTGTCTGTCTGTCTGTCTGTATGTATGTATGTATGTATGTATGAACACGCATCAAAAGAAAACGGCTGAAGAGAATTTAATGAAAATCGGTATGCAATGTCGGGTGATGAACCATTACAATCTAGGCTATACATTATTTTATTCATGCTGAGTGAAATGGTAGTTTAGGGGAAGGCCTGAAATGTAATTCTCAAATAATTTATTTATGTTATTAGTGGTTGTATCGATAAATCTATATATATATAAAATAAGAGTTTTGTCTGTACATCACCGAGCTCGATAGCTGCAGTCGCTTAAGTGCGGCCAGTATCCAGTAATCGGGAGATAGTGGGTTCGAGCCCCACTGTCGGCAGCCCTGAAGATGGTTTTCCGTGGTTTCCTATTTTCACACCAGGCAAATGCCGGGGCTGTACCTTAATTAAGGCCACGGCCGCTTCCTTCCACTTCCTAGGCCTTTCCTCTCCCATCGTGGCCATAAGACATATCTGTGTCGGTGCGACGTAAAACAAAATAGCAAAAAAAATGTCTGTACATTACTCAGAATTTGAAACGAATGGTATTTCTGTATCGGCCATGTCCTCAGTAACAAGTAAATGCATTTTTTACTTTTCCGTAATTTCTGTCTGTATGTATGTATGTATGTATGTACACGCATCACAATAAAACGGCTGAAAAGAATTTAATGAAAATCGGTATGTAAAGTCGGGTGATGAATTACTGCAATCTAGGCTACAAATTATTTTATTCACGCTGAGTGAAATGGTAGTTTAGGGGAAGGCCTGAAATGTAATTCTCAAATAAGTTATTTATGTTATTAGTGGTCGTATCGATAAATACTACATAACTAACATAACTTTAGTTATGTCGTAAGTTAGTAGTAGTTATGTAAGAAGTTAATAAATTTCCGATCACTTATGTCTTATACATTGTTACCGTACCGCATATAATCACAGAGATATTCATGAATTTGGATTTTTGTTACTAAGTCCATATCAGCGCCGAGTCACAAGAAAAATGGGTAAACATAATTTAGTGAAAATCGATATGTAAAGTCTGAGAATAAAGATAATACGATATAAATAATTTTGAAAGACGCCTTAATATCACAGAGTCGAAAGAAAACTAATGTGAAGGCCTGCAATATAGAAAGCTCATAAACTTTATCAACAATAACATTACATTGACCATTGTTTGTTGTGATGTGCTTTTTGTCTTCTGTTTCCACTCATCCCCGATAGATAGGATTACTGCAGCGTACCGAGGTTTTTTAATTTGCTTGACGTCATACCGACACAGGTAGGTCTTATGGCGACGATGGGATAGGAAATGAGTAGGGGTGTGAAGGAAGCGGCCTTGGCTTTAATTAAGGTACAGCCTGGTGTGACTGGTGTGAAAATGGGAAAGCACGGAATACCATCTTCAGGGATGCCGGCAGTGGGGTTCGAATCCACTATCTCCCGGATGCAAGCTCACAGCTGCGCTCCCCTAAACACACGGCCAACTCGCCTGGTCGTACCGACTGCAACAGCCTGCCTGTATATTGGCAGGAAGTAGCTGAGGAGTTGGATAACTTTCTTCTTTAACATGCCATTCTTCTGGTTCATACATTTTCTGATATTACTGGTACGTAACACACTGGTTCTTCATAGTATTCGAGCTATTCAGTCCCTACTCTGAGGCACTGATTGGAATGAGTAGTGTGCATATTTAACGGAATAATGACGGAGGAATGTTCACGGCAGTCTGCGACCTGGTTATTCCAGCTCTGGAACTTTGAACTGTTGGATCGGCACCATAGTACTGTTCGTTGAAAGTGAGAAAGTGTGCGGTTTTTCATTTGATCGAGTATTTCATATGATAACATTGCTTTCAATCGCTACATTCCTACTGACGTTTTTGTAATGACCTATGTTGAATTCAGTTAGGAAAACCACCAAGTCAGTCTTTCTGAGAATCCCGTAGCGAAGCACGGGTACATCAGCTAGTCTATATATATAAAATAAGAGTTTTGTCTGTACATTGCTCAGAATTTGAAAAAAATGGTATTTCTGTATTGTTCATGTCCACAGTAACAAGGAAATGCACTTTTTTCTTTTCCGTAATGTCTGTCTGTCTGTCTGTCTGTCTGTCTGTCTGTCTGTCTGTCTGTCTGTCTGTCTGTCTGTCTGTCTGTCTGTCTGTCTGTCTGTACATGCATCACTTGAAAACGGTTGAAGAGAATTTAATGAAAGTCGGTGTGTACTACACTAGGCTATAAATCATTTTATTCACGCTGAGTGAAATGGTAGTTTAGGGGAAGGCCTAAAATTCAATTCTCAAATATTTATATTTTAAGTGGTCCTGTCGATAAATACTATATAACTAAAGTTACATAGAATTAAATTTCCGATCATTTATGTCTTATACAATTTTACTGTACCAGCTATGATAACACTGATAACTCATGAATTTCGATTTTTGTTGCTAAGTCCACATCAAAGCCGAGCCACGAGAAAATGGGTGAGCAGAATTTAATGAAAATCGGTATATAGAGTCGGGGAAGAAGGAACTGTAGTCTAAGCCATAAAGAATTTTACTGAACCTGGGTAAAATGGTAGTTTAGGGGTAGGCGCCTGAAATTTAATTTTTAAATACCTTCGGTATTGCTCCTATAGAAAAGTACTACATAACAAAATTTATAGAGAATACAATTTCCAATCATTTATGTTTTATTCAGTTTTACCGTACTGACTGTGATAAGAGTAGTATTTCAGAGGCGGGAGAAAACTAAATGCGAAGGCCTACAATATGGAAAGCACATAACATTGATCTACAATAACATTACATTGACCATTGTTTGTTGTGATGTTCCTTGCCTCTTATCGTGCCCTCAACGCTGATAGATGGGATTACTGTTGCGTACCGAGTATAACAGCCTGACTCAATATTGGCAGGAAAGAGCTGGGGAGTTAAAAAACTGTTTTCTTTAGCATTCCATTCCTCTGGTTCATACATTGTCTGATGCTGCTGGTACGTAACACACTGGTTCATCAGTATTCCAGCTATTCACTCCCTACTCTGATGCGCTGTTTTGAATGAGCAGTGTGCAGATTTGGCAGAGGCTCACTTAGTAATAGTAATATGACCTGGTCTAAAATTACAATTTAAGCCAATTCCAAATTACAGCACTACAGTTCATTAATAATTCAAAATTCAACCCTGAAAGGAGACGTTACTTAAGAAAAGCGTCTTCCTCTTCACTTTTATTAAATTCTACATTCATTTTGTTCGAAATTAGCAGTGAAGAGGGGTTTTCTCCTCTGGCTTGGAGGAAAAATTTGCCTCCAAGTCATATAGATTTTTCCGCCACCACTGTAGTGAAATGAGATTTTCCGACTCATCGGGTACTCCTAGGAAAGAGATTAGTAAAAGGGCATAGATTTGTCCTCCTGGGACACCCCGCTATTCGACCTCTCCCCCCCCGAATGAAAAAAGACGAAGAGTGTTCACGGATCAAGGCCGTGCGGCTTGGCCATTCTAGCTCTGGAACTTTGGACTGTTAGGTCGGAGGCATAGTACTGTTCATTAAAAGTGAGAAAATGTGTTGTTTTTCTTTTGATCGAGTATTTCATATTGCTTTTAATCGCATCATTCCTACTGACGTCATTGTAATGACCTATGTTCATTTCACTTGGGAAAACCTAAGGCGGTCTTTCTGAGAATGTAAAAAAGCAGGTGGAGAGTGAGTGTCTGCCATTATAATGAAAACTCCCCAACCTGATTGTGACAGAGTAGGCAGGCAGACCTACCATCACAATGAAAATTCCCTAACCCAGTCTTCATATGAGAAAAGACGTTTGGTGACTTCCCCGTCGCGTTTCTAGGGTAACGTTGCTATGCAATATAACACAATCTTGCTCACAAGGTGTACACTACTTAACATAGAATTCTGTATACAATGTAAAATTCCGTAGCGAAGCACGGGTACATCAGTTAGTTTTTTATATTAGTGGAAAGGTTCCTGATGCTTGAATGTATTGTTTGTCACAAAGCAGGCTATGAGAATAACATGCAATCTAGGAGAGTTACCTCACCAAGTGGAACAGCTTCTCTCAGAATACAGGCAGGGAGGGTAGGTAACTGTCTCCCTTATCTTGCCATTCCTCTGAGTTGTGCATGATCCGATTGCTACTGATGCTTGGCACACTGGTCCATCAAAGAATTCATTATCTGAGCTATTTGATATGTACTATAAGACATTGATAGGAACGGGGAGTTTCCAGCTGGGTCTGAGATTGCGTATCTCCATGAACCTGAACCACCTACATGGCAGACCTGCCAATGACAAGTACAATTTCTAGTGTCAAATCTTGGATCTAGTTATGAAGAGGATGATCTTATTTCCCTGCTTTGAGCTGGTGCTCAGAATTATACGGACTACACTTCTGTTTGTTAACAGTAATTTTATCTTCTTGGTTGTATTCAACCATATGGAAATGGCCACCCCCTGCAACTGACTCCCAGTACATAAACATTTTATGTCTTGTGATCATTACAAATATTAATTTAGAAGGGCTTTTTTAAAATTGTATGTGTATAATACAGTGGAACCTTGGATTGCAAGCAAAATTCGTTTCAGTAACATGCTTGTAATCCAAAGCGCTCGTGTATCAAAGCAAGTTTTCCCATAAGAAACAATTGAAACATGGATGATTCGTCCACAACACAAAAATATTTATTTGCATCATTTCTAAAACAAAATATAACGTAAAACAAATTAAAGTATACTTTTCCTTACAATAGAATCATTGTTGGCGTGAGGGAGATGAGGGATGACATGAGAAGAGTTACTGTGTAGCACGAATTTCACTAACGGAATCACTGCTATCTGTTGGCTCAGTGGAATTGTTTTCTTTTTGTGCACCTTCAACAAGGAACCTGTCCAATGACTGTTGCTTTTGACTCTTTGAGGATTTCACGAAAATGTGACATTGCATTGTCACTGAACTGATTCATCGCTCGCTCTGTTACAGCCTTATTCGGGTGGTGATTTTCTACAAAATTTTGCACCGTTTCCCACATTTTGCACTTCTCCCGAATCTCAGTTGAAGTGAGAGATTCCATTGACTTTTCCTCCTCCTCTTCCCCGGACGAGATCTCCATAACCTCCTCTTGTTGTTCGCGATGCAGGTCTATGAGTTTGTTGGTAGTCAGTTCCTGGCTATGCTCTTCCACCAGCTCTTGAATGTCCACGTCATTCAACTCCAGCCCCATAGTCTTCCCTAAGGACACAATTTCATCGACAATCGGCGGCTCATTGTCACCAACAATCCCCTCAAAGTCAATACAAGAACACAGTCAGGCCACAGCTTTCCCCAAGCGGAAGTGAGAGTTCTCTTGGTGACTCCATCTCAGGCTTTGTCGATGATCTTCAGGCAGTTCACGATGGAGAAATGATTTCTCCCAAACTCTCAGAGGGTAAGGTTTGTTCCTTCGGTCACTTCAGAACATCGCTGAAGTAGTGCTTTGGTGTATAGCTTCTTTAAATTCGAAAGGACTTGCTGATCCATAGGCTGGAGTAGTGGTAGTGCTGAAAGGAAGGAACTTAACCTTAACAAACTTGAAATCCTCCAGTAAGTCATCCTCAAGGCCTGGAGGATGAGCAAGAGCGTTGTCCATAACCAGCACGACTTTGAGCGGCAGATTATTTTCTGAAAGGTATTTCTTCACTACAGGACCAAACATCTCGTTCATCTATTCAACAAACGAACAGGGAAGGGGAACACGTAGGCACACGTGACACTCATATTGCGGAACCTCACTCGGTTATCAAGTTACAATTTATTTAAAAGGTGCGTGGCTGTGAGCTTGCATCCGGGAGATAGTAGGTTCGAATCCCACTAGCGGCAGCCCTGAAGATGGTTTTCCGTGGTTTCCCATTTTCACACCAGGCAAATGCTGGGGCTGTACCTTAATTAAATAATAATAATAATGTTATTTGTTTTACGTCCCACTAACTACTTTTTAAGGTCTTCGGAGACGCCGAGGTGCCGGAATTTAGTCCCGCAGGAGTTCTTTTACGTGCCAGTAAATCTACCGACACGGGGCTGTCGTATTTGAGCACCTTCAAATACCACCGGACTGAGCCAGGATCGAACCTGCCAAGTTGGGGTTAGAAGGCCAGCGCCTTAACCGTCTGAGCCACTCAGCCCGGCTGTACCTTAATTAAGGCCACGGCCGCTTCCTTTCAACTCCTAGGCCTTTCCTATCCCATCGTCGCCATAAGACCTATCTGTGTCGGAGCGACGTAAAGCACCTAGCAAAAAAAAAAAAAAATTTATTTAAAATGTTTGCTCGTCTTGCAAAACACTCGTAGGCCAAGTTAATCGCATTCCAAGGTTTCACTGTATATGGAATTTGACTTGTGACTGTTGGATTTTTGTGCTATGGGTATAATTATCTGTATAGAAAGATAAGGACATAAGAAGGAACACATAGTAGGATAAAGAGTGACAGGTCATTATGGGAAGCGGGACAAATATGAAGGACAAGCATTCACTCCACATCTTCATACTCTGCCATCTTCAGATAGATAGGTTCTCTCCTCATCAGTGCTACACCCATTTCTTCTCAGCCCCTGATGAGCTCATTTCACTTGCATTCTTGTATTTGTCCAGCTTTCTTCTTATCCTACTCTTTGTCAGGGCCTCAGAAGAAATGGATGTAGAAGAGCTGAGATAGATAAGAGAGATGATCTATTTGAGGACAGTAGTGTAGAAGATTTTGAGATTGATTTTCATATTTATCCTTGTCTCCTCTTTCCATGGCTCTCTCTTCCTACACTCACCTGTCATTGTGTTTATCCTGTTATGTGCTCCTTTCCATGTTGCTATCTTCTACATACATTATGACTTGATTTGTCACTTGTTTCTTCCTTTCCATTACTTATATTGACTCATTAGTATCCTTTTCTCCTTTTGTGTTTGTCCTGTGTTCCTAGTCTTTTACTACTTCTTATATTCATCATGATTAATCCAAAGAAAAGCAGCTCGATTTGTTCTGGGTGATTTCCGACAAAAGAGTAGCGTTAGAAAAAAAATCCTTTTTCTCCCCCCCCCCCCCCCCCCCCCCCCCCCCCCGCAGGCTGTCTCCTTATTCTGCACTTTCAGTGTCAAGATTGAAAATCTGTCAAGAATGCACCTTAACCAATACAAGTCACAATAAATGGCCACATTGTTGACTGTGGAATCAGATTTAATTTGCCTGTCTGTAGTTTCAGCGTACCTGTCACACAAAAACATGCATACAATAAAAACTAATGCAGATAATTTACTCAGATTTCGCATTCATGTCATTGAAGATTATGACTTGCCCATTCTCTATTCCTTGAGTGTCGACTGGCTGTGGTACGAATGTTTCATTTGAAATAATTTCAAAAAGAGCAGATCCGTGTACTCTAAAACATCGCATTTTCGGACGGTGGGCGGAATATATATTTGTCGTAAGTATTCCTGAAACACCGCTGTATCCACGAAATGGATATATATATATATATATCAGGATTATCGTCTTTCTTCTCCAATTTCCAATCACTACTGTTCTTTTGTGTCACCGGCCGCGTGCATTTGGAAGAACCTGGCACGGCATTTTCACCCTCACTTTCTTCAATATTCTATTCACTTCAGTAACTTTTACTGTTGCTATCACTATCCTCGAACTCGGATTCATTTTCCAGACGTCATTATTGCCATAATTGTCGTCTTAATGTCTACAAACGCTTTCTATCTCTCATCGACATTACCACGAAACCGCTTCTGCATAATGAATACTGAATACCGATGAAAATAAACTGTCATTCAGCAATCGCAGTGTCACACTGAAATACAGACAGCATTGTTTACCAACAGTACATGCCTGTAGTTCCCTACAGTATGTATTGTTAGAAATTATATTGCAAAGGGAATCTAATATACAGAAATAAGCGAGGCACTGCGCCATTGCGAGCTGAACTCGTCATTTGATTTGTGCGCCGAAACACCGCACGCGACCACAGCTCGTCATATGGCACGAATGGGTTTGAGTGTTGATACCCACCCTCCTGATGAAGCTGGGAAGCAGAAATGAGCTTGTCAGGAGCTGAGAAAAATTATGAGGGTAGAGCTCATCTATTTGAAGATGGTATTATATGTCCGTACATGTGATTGAACTACTTGGATCAATCTTCTTTTTTCTAAATACAGTGTTGCTGTATTAGACAGAGAGATGTCCTGATGTCTAAGAATTTAAGTCTTTGGTGAAATGTTGGGAGACTGCATCCCTTCTGGACAATAGCCTACACGCAAGGAAACGTGTACTTTGTTTAGAATTAGACTGTGACAGTTATATTTGACTTGCCTGTTTTATATGAATGTTTTTAAGATGTGACTTTGCATATTCCCACATTGTTGTGCTATTCATGTTTCCCCAATGAGCTATATCCAAATGTCTCATCATATTTCTATAGCCATTCATTCTTAAACTTCCTTTTCTGTTAGTTGTGATGTAAACTTCCCATCTAAAAATGATATGGAAGTTGCAAACCATATAACCATATTGGTTCACACTCAGCTGTGGTAGTTCCAATTGTCCAGGAGACATTTTCACTGGTAACTAGCTCCATGAAAGTTAAAAAATATTCAGGGGAGAAATGTATCACTTGTATTAACACTAAAACAATCCCATGATAAAGCAAAAGTTCACCGTAAAAAGCAAATCACATATATATGATTGAACCTCTAGATCAATGTATTCTTTTTCTGATACTCCAATACAAAATTGATATCTCTAGATGACAGTAATATACAAATAACATTAATAAAGTACAGATGGTCGCTATAAGACCTATCTGTGTCGGTGTGGCGTAAAGCCACTAGCAAAAAAAAAAAAAAAAAAAAATACAGATGTATTAAGGAGCAGTCTTGTTTCATCTTGTTCCTGGCTGCCCAGTATAGGACTAGTAAATTTCCTTGTTTTTGTTGGGTTGGGTTGAGTCCTGTGCACCGAAGTAGGTGTTTCAAGTCCAGCACTGATCTTGTAACTTTGCAGATGGTACACTTTTCCATTGGGAATATTTTGTTTCTAGCTAGAGCAGCTGAGCAGTCATGTCCTGTTTCCAATCTGAAGATCGCCACTGCTTCTTTCCTTGGCTTGCTTTTATTTTTGTCCCATAGGTCATTTATTTTTTTCCATTTCTTCATTGTAGACAACTGTTTCATTTTCCACTGTTAGGTGTTCTTGGAATTTTGAGAGAGCACAGGTTTTTATATTGTGTTTCATGAGAAGAGAATTTTCCTCTCTGAAGTTTAAGGCAGTTCAGGAGGTGGGGTTTGAGAATGAATGACTTTGAGGAAACTTTTGCAGTTACCGAAAGTGTAGCAAGTGCCTGCCCTGCCTGCTGTGGGTACTGGGCTTTCCTAATCCTTTCTTGAAAACTGTGCTGACAAACACAACCTAGCAGGAGCATTCAATCCATGTTAATGTTTACCAAATTTTGGACTATGAGTTTCTGTTTGCTTCTCTTCACCTGTCATGTGACAGCTATTTGAAAAGAAGAGCAGAAAGAGTCTCTCTTCTCGTCAAACACACGATAGACCGTAATTGGTCCTTCCGTGATTTGAAAAAATTCACATTTTAAAATAAACTTTTGTTTGGATGATAAATCTTGTACTTCAGGATTCTATTGTTAACTTTGAGGGAGGGAAAAAACTTGTTGACAAAGTTCTTTTAAGTTGTAGAATCAACAGCTATATGTCATATGCAAAATAAATTATATTTAAAATGTAAAATTGTTTTTTGTTCCAGGGGGCTTTTCAAATCAACTTTGGTACTTTCTGTAGTGTTGGAATTCTTGAACAACTCAACATCAAAGGATAGAGATGAAATTCTAACTTCCATTCATCCATACGTACTTGACCTGCTACATATCAGAGAAGGAGCTCGAGTTGGAATGATGTGCTGCTGGTATTTAACAACCAAGGTATGTTTGCTGTCTGTATACTGCCGTGCCTTATTGCTCTGTGGAAAGTACCTAACTCATCCTCTAATTACACAACATTACAAAGAAGAAGCAGCATATGCGTAACATGTGCTAGACCTGATGTGATGTCTGTGAGGTTCAAAGATTTATATTTGGCTTGTCAAAGCACTAGTCTATGTTAGAAGTTCTACAATTCTTCTCCATTCGTTGTCATTATCCACTATATTTTGTACAAATAAAGGAAAATTGCTCATTAGCTATTGAAGACTGGCCATTTTAGCCTGGCTTGAAAATCGTCAAGTTCCTCCTAGAGAAAGTAATAAAGTAAAGCAACTTTGATGAGTAATATGTCGTGTATCATTGAAAACTTCAGAGATTTCATCAACAGAAACTTTGTATCTTAAATTTTAGAGGGTGCAATCATATTTCCAGTCTTGCAGTTCTTGAGAAAATGTGCATGAACAGTTTGTAGAATTAATGTCTTATTTTAAAAGTTACATAACTTGTGTGTCTGGTTGTAACGATTAACTGTCCCTCCAGGTATTGCTGCAGTAATGGAGTTTACTGTACAGCCAGTACTACTGTTCCAAGGGTTGGGAGGTGATAAAAGCTCCATTTACAGGTCGAACCAACAGCTTTAGCCGGGACGGGTCATCATAAATGGGGTGATGGGCCGTCATTGAAAGAAATGACTGAAATTCATCATGAAGTGTCTGTTCATCAGGTTAGGGACACATGCAGAGGATGTTTATCTCCTTGTTAGAAATTGCCTTACTGATACCTGGTTATAACTATAAAATATACGAGGTTTGGGACAAAAGTCATTGTAACAAATTTTTTCTTGCAGATTTGTGACCGGATCACAAACTGTTCTTTGTCGCTTGGAAGCTTCGCAGGCATAATGTGTATTCATATGATTTATCCATTCGAGCTCCACATATGGGCACAATTTTTTTTTTAAACTACCTTACGCACCCGTTTAACATAGGCCGGGCTGTCAACTCATCGGAGACGCAATGAAACGATCTCAGTAGGTCAGTGGGTAATCTGGATATAAGGGTGCATAAAGTAATTTAAAGATAAAAATTTCATAATGTTCCGTATTGAACGGTACCACAATTAAATTGAAAAGTGGTACAACCTATTCAATACAAGGAAAATAAGAAATGGAATGTTACATTTGTATTTGATTAAAAGCGGTACCGGTTACGACCTCTATTCCGGGTCATCATCAGCCGATTAAATAAAAATATAAAACAATGCATAGGAAAACAATAAGTAAAGGATAAGTCTTTCACTAAAAGTAGATCAAGAAGCACTATGACACTATAGCGATTTGCACTGCAGGATGTAAGATCCTAAAATCCAGTAGTGTCGGCAGCCCTGGAGATAGTTTTCCACGGTTTCCCATTTTCACACCAGGCAAATGCTGGGGCTGTACCTTAATTAAGGCCACAGCCGCTTCCTTCCCATTGCAAGGCCTTTCCTATCCCATCTTTGCCATAAGCCCTGTCTGTGTCGGAGCGACGTAAAACAAATTTTAAAAAATCCAGTAAAAGTCGATCAGCCATTTAAATGAAGCAAGGTGCAAGCTCTTGAAGAGCAGCATAACATACGTAATGTCTGGCACTGTGCTTCAAAATGTTTATAAGGATTGGTGAATAGTTCTGTAAACAAGCCTGCAAATACTGCTAGGCGTGAAGTTGTATTACAATGTAATAATTTTGAAGTCCTAAAATTATATTAGAAGTCGAAGATAAGTCACTTAAATGAAGTAAGATGCAAGTTCTGGAAAAGTAGTACAACATACGTAATGTCCGGCACTGTGTTTCTAAATGCTAATGAAACTCTGTGAATAGTTCAGTGATCAAGTCTGCAAATGCTTCAAGGCGCGAAGATATATAATACAATTTAATATAATTTAAGTATATATTAATGTTTATAGGATCTTGTATGATAGATTCTTTAGAGATGCAGAACAGTTGAACATAAAAAACAACTGTGAGGAGTAAAATGTTAAAAAGCGCAATATTGGAAACAAATGAAAAACGCATATGCATAGCGGGTTATTTCTTGAAGATAAGAGTTTGGGTCATATTTGAGGTAGTGTAAGGTATGAATTTAAATATGAATGTTGTAATCATCTGAACTGTAGGTGGTTTTATAGTATACAGTTCAATTCGGATTTTTTTTTTTTTTTTTTTTAGAGGAAAGATGAAAAGATAGGATAAGGTTATAAAGGAGGAGGATTAGTACAAGATTAATAGAGTGGAAGTTAAAAGAAGATAGGATAGGATAGGGAAATAAAGGAGGAAAAGTTTAGGGTGGGTTAGGTGGATGGGTTATTGGAGGTAGAAAACATGGGTAGGAACTGTGTAAGGCATGGAAAATTGAATTTGGGTTTAGAAATTTAGCATTTTTGAGAAGAAGAATTAGTAAGTCAAATAGAATATTGGGTTTTTCAGAAATGTCATTTAAATTGAAATTCGGGTTGAAGTATTGGTCAAGGTGAATAAAACAATTTTCAGTAGTGTTTAAAAGGGGGCCTTTGTTAATAATTTTAAGTATTTTTATGTCTTTTTCAATATTGGTGAAATAATGTTTAGAGTCTTGTATGTGTTGTCCTATTGCAGAGAATCTGTTATATTAATGGCGTTGATATGTTTGGAGTATCTAATATTAAAGTTGCGTCCAGTCTGTCTGATGTATGAGGCGCTGCAGTTGTTACGTTTGAATCTGTATACTCCAGATATGGAAAAAATATCAGATTTATTTAATGATTTAGAGTTGTGTAATATATCAAGGTTTCTGTTAATGGTTCTAAAGGAAATTTTCATGTTGTGTTTTTTAAGAACGTTGGATATTTTATAAGCATCTTGAGTGAAAGTAAAAGTGGAAAATGCAGTGGCTTTGGTTTTGTCTTTTGTTAACGTGGTTTTAGGACGGTGTTTGAATTTGTTGATGATACGGTTTATGAAAGAGTTGTTAAAGCCATTCAATTTAGCGATAGTACGGACGGTGCACGTTATATATATATGTGTTTTTTTTTTTTTTTTTTTTTTTTTTTTTTTTTTTTTTTTTTTTTTTTTTCATATTAGAGCCCGTATTGTCAAAGTATCAACTTGTGAAAATTTAGATTTTATAATTCCACCTTTACAATACTGTAATTGCCTTTATTACAAAGACTACATTAAATTACACTCGTGAAACATGTTTCGTCCTCCTATAGGACATCTTCAGTCACAAATACAAATACATAACATTAAAAATAAGGCAAAGACACATTAAAATAAGTAAATGCAAAGTCTTTGTATACTGTAACGCAGCGTGATAGCGTCTTGTCAATCTTCAATATTAAAATGGTGCAGTGTGAACATGATATGAAGCATGAAGTCCAATTAAAATCATATGTTAAAACTGTTGTTCAAAACAACGAATTGTCAATTATAAAACTCCTTAAGTGGCTATGCAAATAAAATTATGTGCATATTGTACATAAAGCAGTGTTCTGGTGATGCCACATTGTGATAGATTTCTTGATTAGGAGGTGGAGTTATACTGATGCAAGTTGAACCTGATTGTGTGTTGACAATAGGGGCCTAAAAAGAAAAAGAAAATATGAACTGAAGAATAAAATGCCGTTAAATGTGAACTAAGTGCCCATCCCGTCACTCACCTACTTGCCCGTCCTACATCGACCACTCCACCTCAAGTGCTAAGGCTAACTTAGTGACGTCCTGGAAGGTCGTTGATGACTGACTGTGAGGGGAGGTTGAGAGGAGTTTGACATAAGGGGAGAGGCGTGAGGTGACATAATACTCACGCGCCTTCGTGAAAAGAATTTATTGATTAACTCCTCGAAAAGTATATTGATATCCTCCAATATCTCATTAAGATTATAAATCGGGTTGCATTTTTGATCAATATTTATAAAAATGTTTTCTAAAATATTCAATAGATTTCCTTTCTTACATAAATGGAGAATTTGAAGGTCTTGTTGTATGCCCGTGAATGTATGATTGGTATCATCCATATGAGAACCGAATGCTGAGAATCTGCCGTACTTTGACGCATTAACATGTTCATTATACCTTATGTTAAAATTGCGGCCTGTCTGTCCAATATAACTGGCGGGACACTGCTGGCACTTTAATTTGTAAACACCTGATTTCTGAAATTTGCTATTGCCGTTATTGATAATGTGCTGATTGCAGAAAAGATGAGTGTTGTTATTGGTTGTTTTAAAAGAAACTTTCATATTAAGTTTCTTCAAAACGTTCGTGATTTCGTATATTTTACTGTGACTATAAGTAAAAAGGGCGTAACTATCTTCTTTCTTTTTGGTATCCTTGCTTAATGTGGAAAATGATTTTTTCTCAATTTTGCTAATAATTTTATCTACTAATTGCCTGTTGAACCTGTTTCTTTTTGCTATAAAATAAATAGTATCCATTTTTACAATCTGCTTCTGACATAGGTATATTATAAGCTCTATAAATCATACTGTAAAAGGAGGCCCTCTTATGTGCTGCCGGGTGTACAGAATTTTGTTTAATTACGTTTGCCGTTTGAGTAGGTTTCCTAAATATTTTAAACCTAAGTTTATTAGAGTCATTAATAATTGTAATGTCAAGAAAGTTTAATGCTTTATTATTTTCACTTTCGAAAGAAAATTTAATCTGTAAATCCATATTGTAAGTATCTTTACTATATATATATATATATAACATATATCTCTCTCTCTCTCTCTCTCTCTCTCTCTCTCTCTCTCTCTCTCTCTCTCTCTCTCTCTCTCTCTCTCTCTCTCTCTGTGCTTCTAATTAATTTATTTACTTTTCACGGATAGTTATTGTCATAGACCTACACCAACAGCTTTCACATGCTAGTGTTCCTGTATTAACGGTTTCAGACTTCAGTAGCACATTCATCTTCAAATCTGTACATTTTAACTAGAACAAAATATAGGCTATATAGTGGTTGGACTTTAAGTAAATATCATATGGTGAACAAAAAGTGCCCCATTTGAACTTGGCATGTACGCGTAACGAAAACAGTACTTCATATGTACAAAAACTTGCATGAATGTCTTATACTCTTTGTTTAACATTTGCATATTGAAGTGTGCTATTGTCTTATGTTGCAAGTAATGTATTTTACACAGTATACAATTGAAGAGGTCATTCAACACAGGTTTTAATTACCTGGCTTACTGTTAATATAAACGCATACATATCACTTTGTCAACGTAAATTCAAGCTCAGATTCATATTACTTAATTTGACAAGGTATAAGCCTAATATAAAGTATATTATAAGAGTATACGCAGTTACATTTACGCACATTTTATAGACCTTACGACTAAAAATAACGCAATATGGCAAAGTCATTCTAGGAACTTGTTTTACTGGTAAAACTTGAACGTTAATGATATATTCAAGGTCAGGTGTACATAGCAAATTTTATCATGTGTTGTGATCCTTTTAATGTGTTCAAAAAGAGGTATCTTTTTAATATATTATTGGTTTTCTAAACTTAGACATAAAAAAACAGAATTATTCACTCTGAAACATATTACCTAATGTCAGTCAAATATGAAATGTTTATTGGCAAGGTGCAACTATTAAAACATGTATTCTAATGTGTATGTATATGACAGCTGAGGATGACTTGTGAAGAGTCGAAACCGGTCCTGTTATAAAGAAAATTTTAATAAATTAGTATTGATTAGGTGGATCTCCTTCTTTCTATGATATAACGTAGACTTCTCCTTTTATTATCTCTAAATCTAGATTAATTTGGGCCTGTGTTCTCATAATATTATTTGATAATTCAGTTCTCAATTCATTTAACTGCTTATTTACTTCCTCATTATTGGTTTGAATCAAATTTGCTACTTCTGTTCGTGAATATTGGATTTCTCTCTTTACTTCTTGAAGCTTTTGTTCTGTTAATTTCAACACGTCCCGACAAATCATTTCTTGGGCTTCTTTAAATCCAGCATCTTACCTTTCTCTAATTGCTTCATGTCCTTGGATTCTTCTTTCCATTATCTCTTGTCTTTCCTGGATTTCTTTCCTCATTTACCTCTAGTCTTCCTGGATTTTCTTCGGAGTCATTTCTTGTCCTTGTTGAATTTCCTTTTCATTTGCCTTTAATCCTTCCTGAATTTTTCTTTCTGTTGCTTCGAGTCCTTGAATTTTCTTCTCAGTTATTTCTTATTCCTGGATTTTACTAACTTTCCCCGACAAATCTTCTAAAAGTGCCTTTATTTGGGCATTAGTAGCCATCCTTAAAAAAAGAAAAGTTGATTTAACTATTGAACTTTCAGAGTCCTCACAATACCTTAAAATCCTAGCCACACACTCAGTCTCTGTCTATAAGTTTCAAGTACTCCTTTAAAATCAAAATATAGGATAAGGGTAGTCAAGACAAAATTTCATAACTTGAAATGAATATTAGGTTAAGCTTTAGCAAACAAAATATTTTCATAAAACCTAACATATAGCACTATCCTAATTTCTAACACATGTTTAACTACTCCACTATTTACAGTAATTCTGTCCTCTAATTAATTTTTGTCCTTCCAAGTATCTCAGTAACCTATCTGAGATATCCTGTCTTAATATAATTTAGCCTCATTATCATTTAAATATTAATCTCACATCCACACAATCTCTATCAGTACTTCAGCAATCATCGCCTTCAATCTCCATATTCAATCATCAATTACATAACCATAACTGCTTAGCAATCACATGTCATCATTCTTCTTTTTCATTTTGGCTGACAATGGACCACGTTAATGTGAATTCAGCTTCATCTGTTTCTGGGCTTTAATCCTCGTCCACTACTCCTTCATCCTTTCACTCTGCAATCTCCTCCTTTCTTCTGTCCATGGCACTTGGGTACGGGATCTAACATTTTCTTGATACTTCTTTGTGGCCTTGATCCTCGACTTGTAAGTATTCCTGTTGCTGATTTCCGTTCCTTATATTTCCATTTCTTCCAGGTCCTTCTTCTCCTCCTGGTCCCAGCAAACTCTAGTTTTTCTGGTCAGCAAAAATCGTATTATGTGATTGGTCAGTCTTCCAGGGTTCATTCTGTAGATATGTCCAAAGAACATGGCTCTCCTGTTCCAGATGGTATCTGAGATTTTTTCCATTTTGAGATATAATTCTTGGTTTCTTTCTGTATGATCATCCTCTGTTATTTGGGGTCCCTGTATCTTCTTCAGAATCTTTCTCTCCACTAGTTCCAACTTTTTGACCAATCCTGTTTTTATCAGGTTCAAACTTCCAGCTGCATATAAAGACTCCGCGCAGACCACTGCCTGGTAGTGTCTGAGTTTTTCATTGGTCAAGATATTCTTCTTGTTGTAAGTGTTCATATTTAGTTTATATGCCAAGTTCATGTTGTTGATTCTCGATAACAGTGCCCCTCTTTCTGACAGGTTATTGTCTATCCACTTCCCCAGGTATTTGAAGTTCTCCACTTTCTGAATCCTTTCTCTCTCAACTGTCATCCATATGGGTGCTGTTTTGATGTTGGTCATGTATTGTGTCTTCTCGAAGGAAATCCGTAGGCCTGCCTTACTTGCTTCTTCCTGGAGTTGGACAATTTGATTCTGTGCCTCCTCTATTGACTCTGACAGAACCACAATGCAATCCGCAAAGGCTAAACAGTCGACTCCAATTCCTTTGTTCCTGCATCCCATTCGTATCCTACTCCTTGCATTTTGCGGTGCCCCTCTCTAATCACTTTGTCAAGAACACAGTTAAATAGAAGGGGAGATAGTCCGTCTCCCTGTCTGACCCCATTTTGAATCCCAAAAAATTCCGATAGGATCCCTCTGAACTTGAACTTGGATGTTGTACCACTCACTGTCCGTTTAATGAGTTCTCTCGTCTTCCTGTCTAGACCCATTTCTTCTAGGATATGAATCTTTGTTTCCCTTTTTATGGAATCGTAGGCCCTTTTGAAGTCTACAAATGTGAGCATGAATTTCTTGTTTCTCTGTTTCTGGTATGCAATGATCAGTTTTAGGTTCAGAATCTGTTCTGCACATGATCTGCCCTTTCTAAAAACCCCCTTGATACCCACCAGTTTGTGGCACCAATTGTTTTTCTGCCCTATGTAGCAGTGCCTTTGAAAATATCTTGTATATCTCTGGTAGTAGCAATATTCCCCGGTAATTATTAACATCTGTCTTGCCTCCTTTCTTGTGAAGTGGGTGTATCAACGCTGATGTCCATCCATCTGGCAGCTTCTCCTCTCCCAAATCTCGCTCAGGATTCTTGTCAGTTCAATGATTGCTCTATCAGCAGCATATTTCCAAAGGTCTGCAATAATCCCGTCTTCTCCAGATGCTAAAAATTAAATAACTGGAAAGGAGGTTCAACCTATTCAATACTCAAAAGAAAGAAACGTAGCAATCACATTTCTATTTAAATGGGACCGGTTTCGACCTTAGTCTAGGTCATCATCAGCCATAAAAAACATGTAAAATGTTTATGAATGTTGGAGGTCAGATTTACACTCTGTTAGGCACAAAGACACGACACCACATTCTGTCCTGCACAAAGTCACAACACTACCAATCAACATGCGAAGATCAAAAAGGCTTGAATTCGCAGACGAACAGATCTGTAGTAGAAAGCCGCAAGCTCCCGGTGACCAGCGCGGCACACTCAAGGTCACGCGCTGCGGCCAAACACCAAAGTAGAGTGGAGAACGTTTCGAAGGTCCAGAACCTGTCACGGCTGCGGGAAGCCAAGTACGTATATAAAAATATACGACGCCAATTAGTACAACCGAATGAGCACCCGTACTCCAGTTAAGTTCTTGGTAAACAGTTGACTTGCTCTTTAAAGTCTTTATGATGCCCCTGACTTCTTCCACAGTTGGAGGTTCCGAGTACGGATTTGGTTCTTTGTGATTGTATTCAAATTTCTTGGATGGTGATTCACAATTAAGGAGTTTCACAAATTGGTCTGCTAGGATCTGACTGTTCTTCACATCATTGTGGGCTACTTTTCCTTCTTGGTCATCATATTATTATGTATATTATAATATATGGTATCATAGTTGTCTCAAATAAAACTATTTGTCTAATTTTGGGTTGTAGTGGGTTGTAGAATGTTGCCTCCTTCAATATACATAAATTTATATTCATATGTATATATTTTATCCATTTGAGCTCCACGTATGTTCGCAATTTTTATTTTAAACTACCCTATTTAACGTAAGCCGGGCTGTCAACTCATTGGAGACGCAATGAAACAATCTCAGTAGGCCAATGGGTAATCTGAATATAAGGGTGAATAAATTAAATCAGCTTGTAATGACATTAAAGTATTTAGTAATCACTGAAGAAGTTTCCCATCTTACGATACAAAAGAAAAAAATATCCTGGTATTTCTGGTGCAATAATTATTATTCAATTTGTAGATGTGAAATAATGTAAGACTATAACCAAAATCTTTAATAACAACACCAATATAATTTTGATATACATGGAAGGATTCTTTCTTGTTCCACACTTTCGTAAAAATCTAAATAATCTACTACATTAAAATAATAGTGAGTGAAAATGTCACAGCTGGTCAGAATAATGACAGTCAGAATAATGACAATCAGCTGTCCAACAATCCAGATGGAAAGACAAATATATCCCAAAGTACATTTGCACTTGACAAGAGTTACTGTTATGCCCAATAATGCAATATCTCGGTCCTACTCTTGTTGAACTCCACTCTTAGAAAAAGAAGTCAGCTGGTCTATAACTGGCTATGAGAATATGTTGATTCATCAAATTGTCCCATAATGAAAATAAATTAATCATTAAAAAAGTCATTGTTCCGAGAACAATCCCTGATAAAATAAGCAGTATATTAAATATTTCAAACTCATCAGTTGCATGTGTTAAGATACCAAATCAAAATAAATAGGGGAAAATATTAATTTGGAAAATGTCAGGAAATATTTCCGTACTGAAAACATTTTATTTGCTTTTGCTTACCTGCAACATAACACTCCAATTCTCCCTACGATTAACATTCAAACAACGGTTCCTCTTAAAATAAATCAAACATAGTCAATTGCTGCATATTGTGTAATTACTAGCATTCTAATATTAATGAAATAAAATTTGAGTAAGGGTATTCCTGCTATGTTATCACAGCAACATTGGTTCCCTGAAACGATCACATATACATAGTATATGCCTTAAAACTTTCCCTGAAAAGAGTGAGATAATAAGACTCCCAGTAGTTCTTTATAAGAAAGCATACAATTATAACTCAACATAGTCACTACAGATGAAATAATAGACAAAAATTATTTCAATACCAACCACATCAGTGAACATTTACAGACAAGATGATAACAAAACTAGATGTCTGACGGTTCTCTCATTCAGTTTAATCCCATTCATATTTACACTCATGTTCATAAAAACCAGAACTGACGAATTACTATGGTTGCTAAAACCATGGTGGAGTGTTGATACAATGGTCGTGAATTGTATTGAAAGTTAGTGAATTTAAGTGAAGTTTCAGGTATTGTGTAAGATCAATTACATCAGAATCTATACAAGTGCTACAAGTGTTATCTTTGAACTAATTTGAGTGTACAGTCAGGATAATCGTCTAACAAATTTCCGCACACAAATGAAGACAAGAAACCAGAATCTTGCATTCAGAGAAGTTATAGCTTAAGAGTTCCTTCCACATCAGGGTGCAGTGCCGAAGTGGTAACTTGCGGAACTTGCAACAAAAGAGTAAATGCTTTCTGCTTCTCGTATATTTTTAGTTATGTACATTTATTTTTTAGTGGAAATATTCGTATTAGCTTTCTAACAGAAAAACAAGTATTAATGTCATTTGTTATTTTTATTACAGGATCGCAAGAAAATAATGAAGAACCTTAAAGGCCATGTGAAGAATGTTGCTTTGTCTGAACATGGCCATCTCTTCCTTCTTGCGCTCTTTGATAGTGTAGATGACACAGTAGCTCTAAAGAAGGTAATATTTCAATATTTTCATAGCTTAAGTTGTTTTCCAACCTGTTTTGTACATTTGAAATATTAATTGGTGTGGGAACTGGAAAGAATTTTATTATAAAATACATCACTAGTTGTAGACTGTGCATCTACACGAAAATGAATCTCACACTTAAAGATTTGTACAGACCCCAAATAATGTAGACTCTTGAGAGAAGAACTATGCAAGTAATGAGAAACCTACATTTTGCTCGAAAAGTAATAGCTGAGTGACGTTGTCAGTTCCTTCTCATCAAGGCAGCTGCAATTCAAATTCTGGCCAGTGCATTTGAGATTTCTTAAATGAAAAAAAAGTCACTTCGCAATGGTTTGTATTCCTTGTAAAATTAGAGGTCCTGTGAGTATGATCATGATATCAACACTCATGTAAAACTGCAAGCTTGCTTTTCTTCATTTCACTGATAGTGGGGGGGGGGGGGGGGGGGGGGATGTGTGGAACGAGTTTTGGATTTTCTTTCTAGATCTCTAACTTGTGAGGCACACACAGTTTCGCTAACATCTGAGTTCACTTGTTTTTAAACCAAAAAATATGTATAAATCTCCAAATCTTTCACTACAAACATGGATTCAGCATCAACTTCTCCTGCTGTACCAAAACTATATAATAGATCAATTTGTGCAGTTTTTCCTCATCCAAGTACCATTACTTCGTAATAAGTAATTTCTTGTGGTATGCTTCAAAACACTGTTCTAGATATAATGGAACTTAGCACTTCTGACACTGATACTCTGTCTGTGATCTTTTCTGTTTGACTGCACAAATTTCACATTTTTTTGGTTGGCCTAGCTTTTGAAGGTGCCAGAATTTTTTAGAATGAAATGTTGTCAAGAAGTCCGCTTGCAAATTCAGAGGATAGTTTTCCAACAGGAGACCCTACTGAAAACTGAATGGATTGCAACAGTTGTTCAGCCAAATTTGTTCTGAACTTTGTGAATTGATTTGTTATTGTAACTTCTCTGTGAAGCACACTGCTGTTGTACAGTACAACATCAAGAGGTAAAATAAATTTATTTTATCCCTTCCCATATCTCCTCATAATAGCAGCAAAGTTTCTGATCCCGTTCGTCCTCCCCCTGACAACCCCTCTGTGGTCTGAAACCACACTGGGTTTCATCCAACTTCCTCTCAACTACTGATCGCACCCTCCCTTCCAAGATGCCAGTGAATACTTTGCCTGGTATACTAATCAATGAGATACCTCGATAGTTGTTGCAATCCTTCCTGTTCCCTTGCTTATAGATAGGTGCAATTACTGCTTTTGTCCAATCTGAAGGTACCTTACCACTCCACGCTAATTTTACTACTCTATGAAGCCATTTCATCCCAGCCTTCCCACTGTACTTCACCATTTCAGGTCTAATTTCATCTATTCCTGCTGCCTTATGACAATGGAGTTTATTGACCATCCTTTCCACTTCCTCTAGCATAATTTCACCAACATCATTTTCCTCCTCCTCATGAGCTTGGCTGTTCGCAACACCACAAGAATGATTTCCTTTTACATTGAGAAGATGTTCAAAATATTCCCTCCACCTCTCCAGTGATTCCCTGGGATCTATTATGAGTTCACCTGAATTACTCAAAACACTGTTCATTTCCTTTTTCCCTCCCTTCCTAAGATTCTTTATTACTGTCCAGAAAGGTTTCCCTGCTGCTTGACCTAGCCTTTCCAGGTTCTTACCAAAATCTTCCCATGACTTCTTTTTGGATTCAACAACTATTTGTTTCGCTCTCTTTCTTTCATCTACATACAAATTCCTGTCTGCCTCGGCCCTTGTTTGGAGCCATTTCTGATAAGCCTTCTTTTTACGTTTACAAGGTGCTCTCACTTCGTCATTCCACCAAGATGTTCGCCTTTTCCCATCTTTACACACAGTTGTTCCTAGGCATTCCCTTGCTGTTTCTACTACAGCATCCCTGTATGCCACCCATTCACTTTCTATATCCTGAACCTGCTTACCGTCTACTGTTTGAAACTTCTCACTAATCATATCCATGTACTTCTGTCTAATTTCCTCGTCCTGGAGATTTTCTACCCTTATTCGTTTACAGACAGATTTCACTTTCTCTACCCTAGGCTTAGAGATACCTAGTTCACTACAGATCAGATAGTGGTCTGTATCATCGAAAAATCCGCGGAAAACTCGTACATTCCTAACAGATTTCCTGAATTCGAAGTCTGTTAAGATATAGTCTATTATGGATCTGGTACCCCTAGCCTCCCATGTGTAGCGGTGAATAGCCTTATGCTTGAAGAATGTATTCATAACAGCTAAACCCATACTAGCACAGAAGTCCAGCAAACGCTTCCCATTCCCATTAGCTTTCATATCTTCCCCACATTTACCAATCACCCTTTCGTATCCTTCAGTTCTATTCCCAACTCTCGCATTGAAATCGCCCATTAGCACTATTCTATCCTTGCTGTTGACCCTGACCACGATGTCACTCAATGCTTCATAAAACTTGTCCACTTCATCATCATCTGCACCCTCACATGGTGAATACACGGACACAATTCTAGTCCTAATTCCTGCAACTGACAAATCTACCCACATCATTCGCTCATTTACGTGCCTAACAGAAACTATGTTGCGTGCAATGGTATTCTTGATAAAAAGCCCTACCCCAGAATCTGCCCTTCCCTTTTTAACACCCGTCAAGTACACTTTATAATCTCCTATCTCTTCCTCGTTATCTCCCCTTACCCGAATATCACTTACTCCTAGCACATCCAGATGCATTCTCTTTGCTGACTCACCCAATTCTACTTTCTTTCTTCCATAAGCCCCATTAATATTGATAGCTCCCCATCGAATTCCATTTCATTTGCCAAGTTGTTTCCAAGGAGTCCCTCGCCTGTCAAATGGGAGTGGGACTCCGTTACTCCCATAGGTCAGAGGCTTGCTTAAAGTGTTCTTGTAAAAGTGTTCTTGTAAAAAAGAATTTTTCAAAACAAGCTCTCTTTGAGGGATTGAACTAATGTGTGAAGACCTGCCGGTAAATTCCATCAGACTTCCATCAATGCATATTTCCCTTCCTGGAAATAATGCTTTCTTGAATGACTGCATAATCAATTTTATTCATCATCATCATCATCATCATTTCCCTTTATCCAGCTGTAGCCGGGTAGGGGCAAATATGGTTCCTCTCCATTTTCTTCGGTCTTTCCACCACTCCTCCTCCAACACTGTGCCCCATTCCAGGTTTCTTGCTATAATACTGCGTTGGATTGTGTCCGTCCATCTCAATCGTGGTCGTCCACGGCCTCTCATTCCTTGCATTTGCATTTCCATCACCTTTTTTTGGCATTCTTTCATCACTCATTCACTTTATATGCCCAAACCATCTTAGTCGGCTCTTCTCTATTCTATCATTCATTTTTTCCACTCCAATTTCTTCCTGAATTTTCTCATTCCTTATTTTGTCTCTTCTACTCTTATGTATCATTCTCCTGCCTGTATTCGACTCTCATCCTTCTTTGTCATTGTCCAAGTTTCTGCCCCGTAAGTAGTTATGGGTACATAATACATCTTGTACATAGTTTCCTTTGCTTCCATTGGCACATCTTTGTCCCATAACATGTTTCTTACACTATGATAGAAACAACTTCCAGCTTGAATCCTCTTGCTAATCTCAGCATCTCTCCATTAATTCACTCCCCAAGTATTTAAATGTTTCCACTACTTCCAGGGGCTTGTCTGCAAGTCTAATTTGACCTTTCCCTTCTTTCTCCCCTCTAGTCATAACAAGGGTTTTACTCTTCTCTACACTTATTTTCAACCCACATTCTTCTATTTTCCCATTCGTCCGACTCATTGGCTGAATGGTCAGCATACTGGCCTTCGGTTCAGAGGGTCCCGGGTTCGATTCCCGGCCGGGTCGGGGATTTTAATCGCTTCTGATTAATTCTTCTGACTCGGGGACTGGGCGTTTGTGTCCGTCCCAACACTCTCCTCTTCAAATTCAGACAACATACCACACTACAAACCACCACAGAAACACGCAATAGTGATTACATCCCTCCATATAGGGTTGGCGTCAGGAAGGGCATCCGGCCGTAAAACAGGGCCAAATCCACATGTGCGACCCAGTTCGCACCCGCGACCCCACAGGTGTGGGAAAAAAGCGGTAGGGAAAAGAAAGATTCTTCTATTTTCCCATTCACCACATCCAACTGTTCTTGAACCTTCCTGTCGTCTTCTCCCCAAATCGCGATATCATCTGCAAATAACAACATGTTCATTTCTCTTCTTCCATATTCTGCTTTTGCTCCTCTCATGATGTCATCCATTACTATTGTAAACAGGATTGGTGATAGAACACTTCCCTGCCTCAGCCCACTACTTATTTTGAACCAACTTGTCCTGCCAATTTGTGTTTGCACACAACTACAACATTCCTTGTACATTGCCATGATCATTTTTATTAATCCCTGTCCAATTCCTTTTTGCACCAGACTGTCCCAAACTTTAGTCCTGGGGACACTGTCATATGCCTTTTCAATGTCAATGAATGTCATCACCATATCATTCCCGTACTCCCATTGTTTTTCCATTAGCTGTCTTATAATGAAAATGGGCTCTATTGTTGACCTTCCACTTCTGAAACCAAACTGATTTTCCAGTATCTGATTCTCAACCCTCAACCTTATACTACTTTCCAGTATCCTCTCCATTATCGTAGCTACATGGGATATTATAGTAATTCCCCTGTAGTTCTTCAAAACTTTATCCCCTTTCCTGAAAATTGGGATGATTGTTCCTTTTTGCCGATCAACAGGGACCTCCTTATTCTCCCAAACAATCCTGAGAACTCAATATGTCCACTGCAGGCCTACAGCTCCAGCTGCCTTTATCATCTCCACTGAAATTTCATCTATTCCAGCAGTTTTTCATTCATTGTAATTTCTTTATCCATTTCTTCATCAACTAATTGCCTTTCCTGGTCGTCCATTGAATGACTGTCATCAGTTCTTACGTTCAGCAACTTCTGAAAATACTCTCTCCATCTATTCCTTATTTCTTCTGGCTTTGTTAATATTATGCCGTCTTCATCCTTCACAAATCTGGTGTTTACCTGATCTCTCTTTTTGTTTCTTAAGATACCATACAATAATTTCTTGCTGCCCTGCATATCATCTCTCAATTTCTGTGTGAATAAGGGCCACCTCTTCCTGTTTTCTTCCTCTACTACTTTCTTGGTCAAATTCTTTGCCTCCACATATTTTCTTCTACTTTCTTCAGTCTTAGATGTTTTCCATGCTTTCCATGCCATTTTCTTTTTCTTCACTTTAATCTTTACCCTATCATTCCACCAGTGTGTCTCTTTGTCCTTCACATTCTTCATGTTCTACCACATACCTTTTCTGCACATCCAACCAGTGCTTCCTTAAATCTTTTCCATTCATCTTCAACACTCCCCACCTCTGTCCTGGGTACCAAGGGTATTATTTCCCTTTGAAATTCTTCTTGTATGCTTTTCTCCTTCAACTTCCATACTTTAATTCTTTTCTCTCTTCTTAATGGGGGTTTTTCAATCTTTCCCACTTTCAATTTTCCTACCACAACTCTATGATCTCCACCAAAGGCTTCTTCAGTCATAGCTGTAACATCTAAAAGGTTCTTCCGGTGTTCTTTCTCTATGATTATATAATCAATCATGGTCTTTGTTCTTCTGTCTCTCCAACCATACCTTGTAATCTTCTGACTGTTCTTCCTAAACCAGGTGTTTCCAACAATCATTTGGTTCCTCATGCAAAAATCCACCAACACCTCGCCTTCTGGGTTTACCTTTCCATATCCGAAGGGCCCTACAACATCTTCCTTTCCTTGTCTTTCCATTCCAACTTGTGCATTTTATTACAGGTCTAATTTTCTTCAGTTTGTTAGTGTCCTTGCAGTCCAAGAAAGAAGTAAAATATAAACTTTTTGAAATGTTTTTGAATTTGTCTAGATATTGTTTCACCAAGAATACAGGAAAAATATAAGATTTTTCTAGTGCTCCATTAATCACTGAGGTTAGGTTTTTTTATTTTGTGAGATCATAATGATGAGGGCAAATTAAGTTTTCATTTCATCTACCCACTTATTACAAAGATCCCCACCACCCATAAGTTAATCATGAGCATATTCATTGATTTCATTTACAATTTCTACCCAGAAATCATTTTCTGGAAACTAACTGAAGACGTCTAATTCTGTAGTAGATTTAAACTGGTGTTTGGAAATCATTGGATTGATACCCAACTTATCAGTGAAGTTTACTGCCATGTTTTGATCATTAATCCAAGTCCAGACATCTAGTTCATCTTCATTCACACGTGCACATCATCTTCCTCACTACTTTCACTCGTACTGGATTCTTCATCATTTCATAATCACGGTCACTCAAAATTCCATTCTCCCAATCTGCAAACTCCTCACATTCCACAAACATGTCATCTTATTTACACCTGGGTACCGACAATGTAAACATGAACAACATGTTGCCACCACTTCGATTAGCCATTCACGGAAACTTAAATATCGATGGAATACAATCGGTTTCGAGCAAGGAAAATACAAAGAATTCATTGTACATTTAGGACTTAACACTGCCACCTTTTGATACGGATAAAAAACATGGTATTAAATTGCGGGACGGACGCTGCTTGTCTTCTAACATAACAACAATGGACTAGTAAGTTTCATCACGGGTTTTCTTTAGCCAGCTTTTGTTTGTTTTACCTGAATTCCATAGCTGCTTGCAAATGGTTTAACTTTTGCTTAAGATTTATTTCTTGTAACAGATTTTTTTTTTTAAAGAAACTTCTCACACTTCTGCAGTCCCATTGCCCTGTGCATAGTACCTGTCATGCACACCGCCATCTCACGCTTTGTATACTATTAGGGTAATGCTTTCCAGGACATATGACCTTTGTTTGGTAGCACTGTGCAAATGTGAAAGAAAAAAAAAACGTTGCCATGACTTATGCCCTAACCTTAGTATATTTTTGAAATATTACTGATTTTCCATCGGTGAGTGTTACTATATTTTTTTTTTCTCTCTCTCTCTCTCTCCAGATGGTGCTTGCAGAACTGTTAGCTGATGCAAGTGAAATTGCTGCTAATGTACATGGAAGAAAAGTGATTCTCTATCTAGTAGCACATCGTGATCCTCTCTATTTTCATCCGTCCCTAATGAACATCATTGTGGCTGGAGATTCTAGTGAAACTATGTAAGTTTTACTCAGTATATTGTTGTATTTCTAAGATCCACATTGTTTTAAAATTAACCTAACAGTGCATAATATACTGCTATAAGTTATTGGGTATAAATACTTGCCTTTCATTCTATGAACATTGATAATTTAATAAATTGCAAAGGAAAGATCAATAGTGCAAGGATATCCATAGAGAAGACAGAAACTTATGGAAGAGAAATCAAAAGATTTTCACATAAGCCATAACAAGCATGTGGGATGTTATAGTCAGTAACTGACAACATTGTCCAATTGATGTTTGGAGGAACATACTATTTTATCATACTATTACTCACTGTTCCCTAGTCTCATGGTCTGCTTTGATGCCACTCTGAAGGTTTGCATTAATCTCTGTGATGAGTTGTACCTCACAAGGAACCCTTCCCATTCGACACCCAAGATATCGACACACGGAATGATTCTAATATCCTGTAATTATATTGGTATTATAAATTTATGCATTTGAGACAAATATTTCAGGTTCCCTATGGGAATCTATTTTTGTAACAGTTGAACCACTGTTGGAAGTTCTGCACTGCTCGAAATAATCTTCTCCCCCCACATCTCTTTTTCCTTCTATCTTACCTTATATGGTAAGTTGTATGTGGCTGTATTTGACCTTTCATGCGATGTTATTAGCTGTGTGTGGCTATATTTGATATTTCATAAAATGTGATTGAAACAGTCTGCTTTCCTGTGTTTTGCAAAGAAATAGGACATCACATCATTTCTCCGTAAGTTGGTGTATAGAATTTTTAATAAGACTTTCAGAACAAACTTCTTAGTTGATCAGCGTGTAAATCAATCCATTGTTAAGAATTCAGTGTCTTCGTCAGTCTAATGAAGATGAAGTTCGGCCAGTTTTCAGGGATGTTCCCAGTGTTGTAGTTGTGGTCGAACGGCTTTAAGTGGATGTCAGTATTATTCACCACTTTAAGCGGAACAACATCTGGCTCCTTAGCTGAATGGTCAGCCTTTGGGTCAGAGGGCCCTCAGTTTGATTCCCAGTGGGGCAGGGGATTTTAGTCCCGTTTTGTTAATTGCTCTAGCTTGGAGGCTGGATGTTCATGACTGTCTTAATACATTTCTCTTCATTTACGTACAGCACTTGACACTGCAGTACAAACCACCACAGAAACACAAAATACTGAATATCCCTCCACATAGGGTTGGCATCAGAAAGGGCATCCAGCCGTAAAACTTTGCTTAATCTACATTAGTGCCCACCCCAGATAATTACGGAAAACAGTACCACATTTATATGATCTGGTCAGATTGATTTGCCAGATTTTAGTTTCCTGAGCTCATCCTTGAGAATCTCTTATACCTTCCAGTTCCTCTTCAACATCCTTACTGTAGGATGTCCAGCTCCATGGCTAAATGGTTAGCATGCTGGCCTTTGGTCACAGGGGTCCCATGTTTGATTCCCGGCAGCGTCAGGAATTTTAACCATCATTGGTTAATTCCGTTGGCATGGGGGCTGTGTGTATGTGTTGTCTTTATCATAATTTCATCCTCATCACGACATGCAGGTCGCCTACGGGAGTCAAATCAAAAGACCTGCACGTGGTGAGCCGAATTTGTCCTCGGACACTCCCGGCACTAAAAGCCATACACCATTTCATACTGTAGGATGACTCTTTTCCATACCTCCTGTAACTTTCATCAACATTTTCAGCTCTCTTCACTTATTTCAAATGGTTCTTTATATTTTTGTATACAGTAAAATACCAGTATAACAATATTTTGGGGCCTCAGAATTGAATTTGTTGTAGTGAAATTTTGTTGTACTGAAATAAATCAATTCTTAAGAACTCGTCCCTTGCTAAACCTGTTGAAGAATCGACATTATTTCAACATGAATTTACACATAAAAACCTTAATACTGTATTTATTAAATAAGAGGAAAATTAAGATACAGAAGAAATTATATAAAGTACAGGTACTTGCAAGAAGTTTTCAGTATCTAAATTTTACCCTGTACCACATTATGTCCTTGACTTTATATTTTGAAAAAGTCTGTGATTTTCTTCTGAACACTCCCAGACACAAACGAATATTCAAGGCAGTCAGCAACCACTGCAGTTGAATTTAACACAGATTCTGGCACATCACTTCGTGACAAGAAAATCCTGAAGACTATGTGCCATGTTTGTTGCCTGCACAAGAGTCAAACTGTGTTGAACTCTTTGAGGCTTCTTCCTTCTCATCGTTACACGGATTCCTATCACTTATAATATCTATTGTTTTAGAAATCGGTATGTCGGAATACATGTCTTTTATGTTACTTTGTGTTACTTTCCTCTAATTCAAAATCCTTGGTTCTGTTGCAAAATTCAATTATGTTGTTGAGTACTGCTGTCAAAGTAAATTTAAAAGTTTCTTTTAAAAGAATCTGTATAAACTTTGCCATTATAGGATGGACTATTTCTAAAATTTACACCACCTCGGGATGAGGACACAAGTTTGTATTTGCACTGTTGAATTTACGGATGTGTTTATTTTATTAATAGTGTAGTTTTAGTATTCTTTTATGACATTTAAGACATACAGTAAAACCTCATTAAGACGTTCGTACAGGGGATAACAGAAAAGAATGTGTTAAGCAAGAAAACTTACTACTGAATATACGAATAAAAACTATCCAACAGGGATATAGAAACGCTAAATACGACTTTTTCCGATGTGAGGGCATTTTACGTTGTATATCCGCGGATACAGTGTAAACTGTACCTGCCATATCTAAAAAAGTATTATTAAAAGGTGTGAAAAACACGAGAGAACAAATATGAAACCTTTTCTCCTGGGGCTCATAAAGTAACAAGTGCACTGAAAGTTGTGAAAAACACCAAACACCAGATATGAAAACATGTGCACGTGGGCCAATAAAAATATCAAAGTATTATTGCAGATCACACTCCTTCTAACAAGAAACTTGCTGTAAAGAACATTGTAAGGGAAGAAGAAGAGAAGAAATGGAATGAGTTTGCAGACAAACTGGAAGAGGACAGTAGAGGAAATATGAAATTGCTATACAGAGTAGTGAAAAACAAGCGAAGGGATCAAGAGACCATAAAAGCAATAGAACGTGATGATGGAACTCTGGCACAAGAAGAGGGAGAAATTAAACAAGAACTCAAGATCTATTTTGAAAAGCTGCTGAATGGAGATACAGAAAACATAACAATGGATAGAGGAGAGCCAAGTCGAGGAACCACAACTGAACCACCAATTACATGGCTTGAGGTTGAAAATGCGCTCAAGAGCATGAAGAAAGGAAAGGCAGTGGGCATAGATGAACTAAGTGCAGATATGCTGAAAGCGGCGGGAATTCCAGGAATCCAGTGGCTCTACAGACTGCTCAACAAGATATGGGAGGAAAATACTATTCCTGAGGACTGGAAGATGGGCATCATTGTACCTTTGTTCAAGAAAGGAAGCCGATGAAAATGTATTAATTACTGTGGTATCACACTACTGTCACGTGTCCTGAAAATATTGGAAAAAAGAGACCAGAATCAGAGATATTGTTGAACCAATTTTGGAAGAAGAGCAGTATGGTTTCAGACCAGGAAGGTCAACTACAGACCTTATATTTGCAATTAGGATGCTAATGGAAAAATACTGGGAGAAGAACAAGCCTTTATTTCTAATATTTTTGGACATTGAGAAAGCATACGACAGTGTACCAAGGGAAAGAATTTGGCAATGCATGAAAGAACTTCAAGTGCGAGACAGCCTCATAGACAAAGTGAAAATGTTGTATAGTGGTAATAGAAGCTGTATTCGAGTAGGATGTGGTTTGTCGGACTGGTTTGAAACAAAGAGAGGAGTGCAGCAGGGCAGCTCATTGTCACCACTTCTATTTATTATTGTAATGGATGTAGTAATGAAATTTATTAAAAGGAAAGAACATGGAGATATCAAAACCTTCACATTTGCAGATGGTGTTGCGATCTGGAGTGACTCAGAAGAGGAATTGGGAGAGAGAATGCAAAGCTGAAATGAGGAGTTTAAGAAATATGGTTTAAACATCAGTAAGACCAAGACGGTGGTGATGAAAGTGTATGGGGAAGGAGCAGAACCAATAGTCATGTTAAATGAAGCCCAACTGAACAACGTTCCAATTTTCAAATACTTGGGTAGCGGTATATCAAATGACAACCTAGCAAAACATGAGGTGAACAATCGAATCAATAAAGCAACATAGTTTTACCACCAGGTAAGACACCTGCTGTGGGATGAGCAAATACCCATGAAAACAAAAATGACATTGTACAAGTCCTATTATACACTAATTCTTACAGACAGTCTCGAAACCACAACACTGACCAATAGAGATAATTCCAAACTTCAGGCAGCTGAAATGAAATTCCTACGCACTATGATCCAGAAAACCAGGAAAGACAAGATTAGGAATGAGAAAATTAGAGAAGAAGTAGGAATAGATGATTCTCTCCTCAATAAGATTCAGATATCAAGACTGAAGTGGTTCGGTCACATGAAGAGGATGCCGGTAAACAGAACTGCAAGGATGGAATTTGACAGAAAAGTAGAAGGAAGGCGACCCGTGGGAAGGCCACGAAGGGAAATGGATAGATTTAGTTGATGACGATGTACTGCTGAGAGGTAATGATTGGGACAAGTTGGTAGAGGAAGAATGGTACAAGGACAGGATGAGATGGAGGAGGCTCATATACCACACCCGGGAAACTGGAGATGGTTTAGGATGATGATGATGACACTACTAAAACAAATGTTAGTAGAATTCTATTATTTTGGAGCCGGAGGTTATTAAACATTATTCTCTGGTCACACTCTTTGACAGTGAATTGGAGGTTACACTAGGCCAAGTGCGACTGGCAGGAATGATTTTGGCCGCCATTTTGAATCAAACAAAACTTCGACCAACTTAAATGATCAAGTCGAAACTCGAAGGTGCGAGTTAAACGTTTGCGACCTCTGCATGCTTTAAGATGCGGATGCTCAGTCCACTTTCTGACAGATTTTAATTTTGTCTTCATTAGTAAGGAATTTCACGACTTTGAAGGGCTGATGTCATACTTCTTCGCTATTTCTTCTTTCTTTCCTCCTTTCTCCACTTCCCGAAGTATTTTACATTTTTCTTTTAAAGAAAACTGCTTTCGCTTCTTTTGATCCATATTGGCGAAAGAGTTTACTGGCACACTAATACACACGTTGCTTCATGAACGAAGGATAAACAATGAACGTTCCACGAGACGTGAATAAACGAAATGCAGTACTGAGTGTAGAGACATGAAACTGTAACGTTCATTAGTTGATTGTAAATGTGGCGTTCCTACCCAGCCAATAGTTACTTCTTACGTATTGGTTACTTTGAAATCAATATCCAGCTCAACCAATCGCGTACTTGTATGTAAAATGGCTACCTGAACTATATCCTGTAAACACGAATACTTTAATCCAATCTGCGCACCCCAATATTTGAAGATATTTTTATTAATAGAAAATTGGCCTTAATTTGTGTTTTTTTGCATAAGAAAGTAATTCTACATAATGACGTTCAGTACTGGTACACCAAAACTGAATAAGATAATCTTCACGTGCTGTTGGGTAGGCAACCCACTCGTCAGAATTGTAATGTGTTCACTTACCTTCCCCTGATTTGTAATCGGCCTGTGTGTTGTATAGAGTGTGCCGCCTGGTATTAGCTGTATAGAGGCATGTTGTGCAAAATATGCGGCAATTAAAACGGGATGAATTTCAATTATATTCCGAAGGAAGAAGGTGTTAAATATAAGCAAAAAGGCTACATTTTAATTCGTTATAATTCAAGTTCAAAATTTGTCTCAATCAAATATTTTAACACACAATAAATAGGGAAAAGGTAAGGGGCCTAAAAATAATTTTGCTATTCTGAACATTTCGTTAAACTGGCGTTCGTTATAATGGCATTGTACTGTGTATGTTATATCTGTAGGCATTTTATTTATTTATTTATTTATTTATTTATTTATTTATTTATTTATTTATTTATTTATTTATTTATTTATTTATTTATTTATTTATTTATTTATTTATTTATTTATTTATTTATTTATTTATTTATTTATTGAATTTGATTGATTGATTGATTGATTGATTGATTGATTGATTGGATTGATTGATTGATTGATTGATTGATTGATTGATTGATTGATTGATTGTTCATGAATTCTGTGGCTGTTTTATGATTTTAAATAGTAAATGTGATTTATTTTATCCTGCAGCAAGAAGGACATGAATATCCGTGAATCAGAATTAAGAGATGCTGTGATAAGTCCACTTCTGGAATCAGTTGCTTGTGATCCTTCGAAATGGTTCAGTAGTGGTTCGATTGCTATGGTGACATTAGGAATCTTGAAAGCTGGAAAAGGTAATGTAGTTGTATGTTATAATCTGACAGTGTGTTGTTATTTTCTTTGTTTGTTTGTTTGTTTGTTTGTTTTTTCAGTAGAGTATTGTTTTATTGCATATTTTTTATTGCAGTATAATAATACTACCCCAAAATGATGATGATCATCATTGTCCCACTCCAGCCTCCTCTACTCCTTTCTGTCCTTCCACTTTTCCTGCTCCATTACTTCCACCACATCCAATCCAGCTTCTCTAATGTCCTTCCAAATCTGATCCATCCACCTTCTTCTCGGTCTTCCAATTGGTCTTTTTCCCTTAACTTCTCTTCCTAATTTCCTTCTTGCTACCTGTTCCTTTCACATTCTTTTTACATGTTCGAACCATCTCAGTCTTGCTTTCTGTATGTTCTGTACTAATGGTTCTATATTTAGCTAAGTGTTAATGAACTTGCATTTTGGAGTTAATTCTTGTTGATGCTTCTGTAATGTAAGAATCTTACATATTTCTAGACACTACTGATTGTACTTCTTGACTGAAAAACTCAGGAAAATTGTTGCCTACATGTGCATTTTTTTGTTAGGGATAAAACGATAGCATGATAAAACATAGTCTATGTCCAGTGGAAAGCGTTTTGGCCTTGAGAGGCTACTCAGTATTGTCCAACCAAGTGACTGCTATGTTGTTGCATTGTTGCATTATCCCAGCCACTCAATGTGCAGTGTTCCACAGAAAATTTTACAGCTAATTCATTCCTGGTTGTCAGCATTTCGCCCCCCGTGTGCTAAGTTGGGCTCATCAGTTGGTAGCTGTAGCTGGAAAATTTATAATGTCCAATAACGGACCATTTATATTGGTATTATAAATTTACTCATCTGGGACAAATATTTCTGGTTCCCTATGGGAATCAACATCTATATCATATTAATTTACAGGTATTTACATTAATGGAACTGATATCAATGTCTATGTACAACACGTGTTCAAATACTTTAATACACCAATACCGGACAGCTCTATCTCAACAGCATTGAGTCGAGTGCGAACAGCGATGGTGGTGACATCTAGCGTGTTGGTGTGAACTGCATACTCGGCTATGCTACATCTGAGAGGAATAAAATAATAAATTGAATAATCATAATAATTAAGAATGACATTTTAAAATATGAAATGCCTCTTTCATAAACCTCCAAACGAGCATTATGTTACCCGTGCCTTTCGCTATGCCTTGAAAATTAAAAGCAGCATTTGTTTGAGGATCCAACCATCCTCTGGGGGAAATATTTAACAACTACCTACTCTCTCCAGTTTTTTATAGCTTGGCGAAGGACGTTGTATGGACTTAGCCTAGTTTTGCGGTCGGATGCCTTTCCTACCACCGATCGTATGTGGAGGGATATATATTCACTACCTCGTGTTTCTGTGGTTGTTTCACGTGTGATGTGTTGTATATATTTGAAGATGCGTATGAATACGAACACAAACCCGTAGCCCCCGATCTACAGGAATTAACAGACGCGAATAAAATCTCCGACTCAGTCGGGAATCGTATCAGGGTCCTCTGAACCGAAGGCCAGTACGCTGACCTTTCCGTGGTGGTGATTATTTTTTAAGAGGAAGTGCAACTGGCCAGCCATCCTCTATTAACACTAATCAGAAGGGAAATGGAAGAGATCCAACACTCCGAAGAATGAAGGTATCATAAAAACGGGGGGCACGAAGCGCTAACCATTCAGCCAAAGCGCCAGAGCGGGCAGATAACTTAACAACATCAATGGTTTATTACAATTTTGGGAAAGAGAAGCTGTAATTAAGGAACAGGAGTTCTGATCCATTATTTTGTCTTCTTCTTCTTCTTCTTCTTCGTCTTCTTCTTCTTCGATACGGCCGATCTTCCCGAATGCTATGGGAGAACTCAGCTCACGCTGCTCTCTCGTTTTTGCTGTACTTTGAATTTTCTGTTTTACCTCTGAAGACAGAAATACATAATATCTATAATACATTGGGGTTAAGGTGAGTGAACTAGGATGTTCTTGACAAGGAAGAAGTGTTCAGAATTTCCTAAAGTCTCTTTCACAAATTTATGCATGAAGCATTACCATACACACGTATTGAAATTAGTTGGACTGGTGCTCAAGCCTATGCCTGTAATACACTGAAATAGTTGTCTTGCCCGCTTCTGTGGTGTAGTGGTTCATGCCATTAGCTAATACCCCCGGAGGCCCGGGTTCGATTCCAGGCTCTGCCACGAAAATAAAAAAAGTGGTACGAAGGCTGGAACGGGGTCCTCTCAGCCTCGGGAGGTCAACTGAATAGAGGTGGGTTCGATTCCCACCTCAGCCATCCTGGAAGTGGCCATCCTTCTCCAGGCAAATGCCGGGATGGTACCTAACTTAAGGCCACGGCCACTTCCTTCCGTCTTCCTTGTCTATCCCTTCCAATCTCCCTATGCCCCCGCAAGGCCCCTGTTCAGCATAGCAGGTGAGGCCGCCTGGGCGAGGTACTGGTCATCCTCCCCAGTTATATCCCCCGACCCAGATTCTGAAGCTCCAAGACACTGCCCTTGAGGCGGTAGAGGTGGGATCCATGGCTGAGTCCGAGGGAAAAACCGACCCTGGAGGGTAAACAGATAAAGAAGAAGAATTTTCTTACGCCGGGCTGAGTGGCTCAGACGGTTGATGCGATGGCCTTCTGACCCAAATTTGGCAGGTTCGATCCTGGCTCAGTCCGGTGGTAATTGAAGGTGCTCAAATACGTCAGCCTCGTGTAGGTAGATTTACTGGCATGTAAAAGTATTCCTGGGGACTATATTCCGGCACCTCGGCGTCTCCGAAAACCGTAAAAAGTACTTAGTGGGACGTAAAGAAAATTATTATTATTATTATTATTATTATTATTATTGTTATTATTATTATTATTATTATTTTCTTACAGTAAAAATATGACTGGATTCGAAACTCATGGCCTTCAATTTTCAATTTCAAGACTACTGCGATAACCATTACGCTACAGGCCCACAAGTTTTCGTTTGTGAAATTTATGGTACTGTTTAACAATGTGGACCCCCAAGTTTGAGTATACTAGAGTTCCATATATGTTATTATTATTGTTTTACGTCCCACTAACATTTCAGTAGAGTATTTGATTGATTTTCTTAATATAAGTGTCATAGAATGTAACCTCAACACAGAGGCGAGGTAATAACTTTTTTAATACTTGCTGTCCTTATCAGTTCCCATGCCCATTAGCTTGTGGATAATTTGTTCAGCGCATAACACTTTTCTTGGAATATAACTGCAATGTAAGATTATTTAGTGACAAACACTGATACATTGTAAACAACACGGCAGTGCGCCAAGAATCATACAGATGACATTATGTTATTGAAGAGTTGGTCACACCAAGCCATGTAGGTAGCAGCACTATCGACTTTCTCACTGAAAACAGCAAGCTGTCCGGTATTATCATATTAAAGTATTTGACGTGTTTCATGACATAACCTCACACACAATACGATCATTCGACTATGTAAATAATTGTAATACTAATACTTTCATGACATAATCTCACACACAATACGATCATTTGACTACGTAAATAATAATAATAATAATAATAATAATAATAAATGGATGTATGTCACTTCACAGCTATACATACAAGTAATAATAATAATAATAATGATAATAATAATAATAATAACAACCATAATAATTCAAGCTCGGTATCTGCATTAGTTACCCATGGGTGAGAGAATATTGTTTTCAAGTTATACCTGTTATCGCACTTGCGTCACGCGTACCCAACAAGTGGCACATATTTTGGAAGACCGCTGACTCGAAGTTCCATCCCTGATCGGAATGCGGCTCCAGTGGTATGCCGTATCTACTGACGAGCTCGTTCACGAGGGTTTCCGCCACCGTAGTTGCCTTCTATTTCGGAAGCACATACGCCTCCGGCCACTTAGTGAAATAGTCAATGACGACAAGTATATAACGATTTCCCACGTCACTGGTAGGGAATGGTCCAGTCACATAATTTGCCACTCTCTCGAGGGGTGTGCCCACATAAGTCTTTATTCGGCCTTTATGTCTCCGGCTTGGTCCCTTGCTGGCAACACACTCGTTGCATCTAGTGCAGTAGTCTTCCATGTCCGATCGGCACGCTACCCAGTAGACCCTCCCTCGGACCTTTTCCAAGGTCTTCTTGATTCTGAGGTGCCCTCCCGAAGCTCCACCATGCACTTCCTTCAGGACTTCCGCTACCATACTGCGTGGGATAACCACCTGCTCCCGGAGAGTCTTCCCATCGCTGCTTCCCAGACGGGCTTTACCAATCCAGCCCTGGTCACCAGCGAGTCCCATTGAGAGCAGTAAAACTTAGTTTTGGAGCTGAGGTTACCATTGTTTATCCATCCAGGCCTCGGTACGTGAGCGCTCGATGGTCTTCACAATGGCCAGCAACTCTTTCTGGGTGATGCAATAATTTCTTTCCAGTTTGGAGAGGGTCTTACTGAAGAATGCCACTACCCACTCTCCGTTGTCCACGGCCTGAGACAGGACGCTCCCAATACCAAACTGGCGCCCGTGTCGAGCACAAATTTCACCCCAGCTCTAGGGTATACCAATACAGGTGCTGTACATAGTGCGTGCTTCAGGTGGTCATAAGATTTTTGGCGTTCCTCTGTCCAGGTGAACCATTGGTCATTCTCCATAAGACAATGCAACAGCTTGGCAAAGACTTGTCCATAGGAACTGGCCACTCCCTCACCGTCATGGTTTTCTCAGGATCCGTTCGGACTCCTTCTTCTGAGAGCTGGCATTTGTTCGGGCTGAACTTCAGCTGGGCTGATCTCAATTTTCCAAGAATCTCCCTTAAATTCTTCAGGTGTTCGTCGAAGATGCTTCCAAGAACGAACGAACGACGTCATCCAGGTAAATCAGGCACATCGTCCAGTGCGACCCTCTCAGCACAGTCTCCATCAGCCTCACAAACGTTGCCGGGGCATTGCACAACCTGAATGTCTTTCTTCGTGACGTCGTTTACTCTTCTGTAGTCGACACAGAATTGAGTAGAGCCGTCCTTTTTCTTCACCAATACTACTGGGGAGCTCCAAGGGATTTCTGAGGGTTCTGTTACTTTCTGTTCTTTCATTTCTTCGATCATCCGGTCTGCTTCGTATTGCTTTGTGAGTGGAACTCGTCGAAACGGAGTCTTGATCGGTATGCTGACACCCACATCAATCCATTGATATATGAGTTTTGTCCGGCCGAAATTGTTGCTGTCCAGGGATAAGATGCCTTGATACTCCAGCAGTAGGTCTTCCAGCTTCTCTCATTGCCCGCGTTCTAGTTTGTTGGTGAATGTTTCATACACCTTCCACAGGACCTCTGGCAAGTTCCAACGTGCTCTCCTGTGTCTAGCTGCTCCGACTTGATGGCTTCACAGCGAGCAATCCATACAACAGGCTCACAAACTCCAAGTGTTGTGCCTTGGTGAATGGCAATGTCATTGTCATTCAAGTTGGTCACTCGAACATAAGACTGATGAGAGGTTTTGCAAAAGGTTTTGGCGATCAGTAATCCCCTTGTTCGAACGTTCTGATATTCCGGCTCCACAATGGCTGTCAAGCCTCCAGCAGCTCCATCCACATCCACAGCCGCGTCCACCGCAGTCCTTGCTGGGATGGTCAGGTTCTCTGGCAGCCTAACCTGGCGTAAAGCAGTGCCTTCCCACGCTGGTCGCATGGCAATTTCTTCATCCCCATACCAAAGCGTGTTAGTGCTCATATCCAGGATGATTTTATGTTCGTTCAGAAAGTCGAGTTCAATAGTTATCTCGTCCATGATGTCCGCAGCAAGAACCCGGTGCTTCACTTTCCGCCGCCCTACGGAGAATTCCATCACTGTCTTGCCGTGGCGGTAGCCAGGCTGAGGTTCACCGGCAGGGGTTGAATTCTCCACTGCTGCGCAACTGTTAGCTTCACGATGGTCCTTGTTGCTCCATTGTAATTCAGCATGCTCCGCACTATCCCGTCGATGACTCCGTCTACCATTAGGCTGCTACCAATTTGATCACAGTCTTGTTACGCATGCGTGGGCTGCTGGGGCTTGACGACTTTCCTGAGCCAACCTTCGCCCCTTAAGGCTGGCTAATAGTTGTTTCCGCTGGCTGGTATATTTCTCAGCCGTCCGGACGTCAGATGGAGGCTCTTCGCAATTCTGGCTTATATGGCCCTTGGTACCACAATTACAACAGATCTTTGAGGTACTCGGTGGCTCGAGCGTTGTTTTGTTGCTTCGTTCGCTGGGTTCCGCTTGACTTCGTAGAACCTTCCTACGGTTTTGAGGAAGTCAGTCGGGGACTTATCCTCCTGCAAACTGCAAACTTCCAGGCGGCGGACCCTAGTTTGTAGTCTCAATGCCTGCTTTGCGGCCTCGAACACCAACACGTGGCCGAGAGCATCTCCTAGGGTTTTGGGGCGGGCGAGGCGAATGGGCTGTTGAGTATCTGGGTCACATAATCCATCTATGAAGATCTGCCTACCCAGCTGTTCGAGGAACTCTTCCAGTGCTGATGGGTAGGCCAGGCGAATGAGACGGGCGACATCTGTGTCGAATTCCTGGAGTGTGTCCGTACTCTTCTGAATTCTGGTTCGAAGCTGGGTCTGGTATGCCTCTTGTAGGTGCCAGCCTCCATGACGGGTGTTCGTGTGGGTTACTAGCGCGGTGTAGTTGTTCTGGGTGCCTTCTGGTAACGCATGTAGTACATTGAGGGCTTCCCCTCTCAGAGCAACGACGAGGGCTGTAGCTTTGTCCTCTTCACTCCAGTGGTTAGCCAAACAGGCTGCCTCAAACTGCCATAGGTATATACTCCACGGTACCTTTCCGTTGAACGTGGGTGGCGTCATCTTGGTCGAACTTGGTACTGCAGACGATGGCCCCTCCACTTCTCGCTTCAGGTCCTGGTAAATAACGTTGAATTTTTTATCGACCGTAGCTGTTTTCTCTTCAACCGTCCCTATCTTTTCTTCAAGTTTGTCTTTCGCTTTAGTTATTTCTGCCTGCAGAATTCCTTTATCTCGTGATGACCCTGCTTGATCTGTCTTTGAACGTTTTCTACCTTCTTCTGGCCTTCTTCCATCTTCTCTATCGCCATTTTATGGCCTTCTTCTGTCTTCTTTTGTCCGTCTTTTATCTCCTTTCGAATTCCTTCCATTTCTCCTCCATCTTCATCATCATATCGAAGAATGCATTTAACTGTGCCTCGATTTTCATGTGGCCTCTGGTCTCAACTGGCATGCAGTAATTAACAAAAGATGAAAAAAATTATTTATAGGAGTGTGCAGTCACTATACACCGACGTTCTGGAATGATAGTGGAGCGGTCGAAACCTACAGTATCTGGTCCACTGATTCACGCTGATTACAATGCTATATCACACATGGGGTCTATTCTAACTTCTGACATCATTTGTTACAAATAAAACTCTCTCATTTATTTCAGTATGACATAATAAATGCACACACACACACATATTTAAACATACACAATTCTAACCAGTTATGAATGGCTACACTTACTAATTACAAATCTATTCACAAGTCCCTCTTCCTTACGTTACAGTAGGAGGTCCAGCCCGTTGGTTTACCTGGGATGCTAATCCTTACTTTCACTTCCCAGTCCAGTCAACTCATACAGCAGCTGTGTGTAGACCGCTGGATTTGAACACGGTGCTACTGGCTACAAAACACACAATGACTGTTCATTGGTTCGATTCCACAGACAGTCCAGTAATTCACAGTCACATGCAGTGCACAACTGAACAGCTCAACAGTATTCAACAGCAGGACGATACTCACAACAGCGAACATTAACACAGGTCCATTTACCTTCACACTTGCGATAGCGGCTTCCCTCGCTGAGCCTCAGTCAATGGAAATACGCAAACACACAGTACAGTCTTCCATTCTTTCTTCTCCACCTACTCACTGGTCTCTCCGACACCACAACAACAATACCAATATAAATGGTCCGTTATTGGACATTATAAATTTTCCAGCTAACTCATTCCTGGTTGTCAGCGTTTCGCCCCAGTGTGCTAAGTCGGGCTCATCAGTTGGTAAATAGCACACCCACCAAGACGCATGGCTTGTGCATACCGTTGAGGCCCTGTGTAGGCTGTTTGGAGCCACCGACAGTGCACTATGAGAGACTTTGTCTCATTAACAAAAATTGATGCCTGCCTGGCCATCTAATGATATAGATGTTGATTCCCATAGGGAACCTGAAATATTTGTCCAGAATGAATAAATTTATAATACCAATATTTACATTTATATTGGTATATTTACATTTATATTGCAATATTTACATTTATATTGGTATTATAAATTTACTCATTTGGGACAAATATTTCAGGTTCCCTATGGGAATCAACATCTACATCACCACAACAACAACTTGCTCGCAGGGGCCTTGTATTTATACCTCGATGTTGGGCCACTAGAACATTCAGGGTTTGGCTGGAGATCGAATTTTCCTGTCATATCTTCCAGAAATTGCATGGAGAAACCAAATGAAGGGAACAATAGAGGAAGGGCCATGGCATGTCCTTGGGCGGGCTGGGAAGTTCTCCGAGCTGGCTTAGTCATCCCCTTTCAGGTAATACAAGGCTGATGGTCGCTTGAGCACGTCACAATAATACCGAGCAAGTGGCTGTACGGTTTGGATCATCTAGCTGTCAGCTTGGATTCGGGAGATAGTGGATTCAAACCAGACTGTTAGTAGCCCTGAAGATGGTTTTCTGTTGTTTCCCATTTACACACCAGGCAAATGCTGGGGTTGTATCTTAATTAAGGCCACAATTGCTTCCGTTCTACTCCTAGTCCTTTCCCATCCCATCATCGCCATAAGACCTATCTGTGTCGATGCAATGTAAAGCGAATTTTAAAAATATAATAATACATTTTTTTAATTTGGGTGTCTATAGAATGAAATTCAATCATTGTCAAGCACATTATATAGGTCAAAGAGGTAGCAATTTCAATACCCGTTACCAAGAACATGTCAACACTAGGTTTTCCACTTTGAATGAGCACATGGTAGACTTCAGTCATTCCTATACTTCTATTGAATATGGCATGGACACATCAAACATTATACAGAAAGGCAAATTACTCAATATTTGGGAAGATATCCATATCACTTAGATCAAGGATATAATGCAACCTCGAGTCTCAATGAAATTTCCTAGAAAGTCAATGTTTTATACAATGAAATCATATAATTTTGATAGTAAGATTAATTTTCTGTCACAAATATATTACTCATCGGTCGCACATCCACTTTCAGCATCTCACTCCTATCGTTTACATTCCCTCTCTCCTCCCACTCTGCCTCCCTCTGATAACACCACCAGCAATCGTACAAGGACGAACTTGTTACCGACTTAGTAATAGCTTAGCCAGCATACTAACTTGTTGTGACACAAATACAGACCTATTGAAAGTGAGTTTTATTCTATTTTTATCTTCTTATTCTTTATTATGTTATAAGGTTCTTCTTCACTTTAAAACTATCTCCTTTTCATTACTCATTATAGTCTTTTCATTGTTTTTTGACTTGTTTGATGGCAGTTCAAATTGCAACACTCCTAATGGATGGCATTACATTTGACATCTTTAAATTCAGAAAACTTTTGGCTGCCAATATAATATACGAAACAAAAGGTTTTAATTAATAAGATTGTTACCTTACAAATCATTTTGCCTTAGACCTATCAAGATGATTGGTTTTTTGAAGACCAAAATATTGTTTTATATTCATATAATAAGGAACGACTCTTTCATCTGTAATGTTTCCTATATTTTTTTAGGAATGTAAATTTTATTCATGGTATGTAAAGTTTCATAATTTTACATTTCAAAGCAACTGAAGGTGGCCTACAGGACCTGGGTACACAGCATCCTCCAGGAAATGTGAGAACAACAAGTCGGGCAAAGTAGTCTAAAAAACAAAGTTGAAGGAGTACTGAAAATACGGAAAGGCTGACAGTTGTTGGCAAATTATCAAAAAGAAAAAAAAGTTGTATTCATCATAAGAGGGGGAGGGAGAAAATAATTAATGACTTGGAAGTCATAACAGTTTTAATGTCTGGAATTATGTGCTGTGGTTACTAAATATGTATCTTTGAAATAAAGGTACACACATGTGCTATGTTTAATGCGCTTGTCTGTTGTATATTTCTCTTGAAACATTTTGAGAGTTTCCATTCATTTCTTTGAATTTATACTCAATAGGGATTATTGTTTCAACTGTGCGCTATGGCTGTAGAGCCAAGCTCTGCATTCAGGAGAGACATGGGTTTGGACCCCACCATCAGCTGTTGTGTAGTTTCCCATTTTCACTTCCAGGCAAATGCCAGGACAGTTCCTATTCGTAAGCCATAGTCAATTCCTTCCACCTCCTTACCCAATTTCATTCACCATTATTATCTTCATTAGCTCCTCAACTGAGGTTGAAGACATTCAGCTGTAAAAAATGCCATATAATTTAATTTCCCCTCATCCTCAATCCCTTATCAGGGAACATGACTAAGTGGTACATACAGGGATTTGATTTGGACCATAAAACGTGTTTTATTTTCACCATACGTTCTGGAGGAATTTAAGTTCACTTCCCATAAGCTATCCAAATTCGGTGTTCAGTATTGTATTGACATACCTTACATTTTTGTATTTTATGACTGTATAATTCCTTATATTGACTTATCAAGCATTGATATTTCATAAATTCCAGGTGAGCAGCTAGAAAAAGCATTTGAAGCTATTGCTAGACACATATGCAGCAGTAAAAGCAGGATTGTTGAAAATGACGTCAGTTATCCAATCATGGAACACAGTGGAATCCACATGGTGCTGAAGAAACTTATCCAGCATGATAAGGAAGTTGTGAAGAATGGCGATGGTACAGTAGTCCTATTTTGAGTTTTTGTACAGAGTGATCCAACTAAAAGAGGTGTTTTTAAAAATAGCATGGATTTTGACAGGTTTTATTTTAAACAGCGTTGGAATTATGGAACTTTAGTTCTATGAAATATCTGAGGGATTTTGCCATAGTCTTTTACCCCCCCCCTTCCCCCCACATTTCGATATCAAACTCCACCACTGCTACACAGATGGCATTCCAAAGAGAATATAGTGCACTCATTCCTCCCAAGAGAAACAAGCATCGCACATCTCGTTTGCAAAACGCAGCGGAAGATATCCGAGCCTGTTTAGGATTGTCTCCTCGTTAATTATTACGTTGTTTGTCTCAGGAGACAGATGATCCTTACACCACGCATCGAATTAGTCTCTTTTCCTGATCAAAAGTTTCCTTGATGACCAAATAATTTCACAAGACATAATAACCTCACAGCAGAGCCTCCGGGGCTCAGGTGGCAGCGCGCCGGCCTCTTACCGCTGGTTTCAGTGATTTGAATCCCAGTCACTCCATGTGAGATTTGTGCTGGACAAAGAGGAGGCGGGACAGGTTTTTCTCCGGGTACTCCGGTTTTCCCTGTCATCTTTCATTTCAGCAACACTCTCCGATATCATTCCATTTCATCTGTCAGTCATTAATCATTGCCCCAGAGGAATGCGACAGGTTTCGGCAGCCGGCACAATTCCTAACCTCGCCGCTAGATGGGAGCTTCATTCATTCCATTCCTGACCTGGTCGAATGAGTGAAAACAGGCTGTGGATTTTCATTTTCATAATGACCTCACAGATCACCCAACCTCGTGCTACGATAGTTTTTTTGTGGGTATGCCTTAAACAATCAACAGCCAAGAGCAATTGATTATTTGAATGAGATCACTGTCATTGAAATCAGAGGTACTGCAGCAAACTGACAGAAACATGTATGGATGTGTCTTAAGTCAGAAGGGGAGGTCATTTTGAGCATCTGCTGTAAGGGTAAGCAATTCTTCCACAGATCCTGTATATTTAGAAATGTATTGCTTGTTTGTAGCTGTCGCCAAGTGGAAATCAGGGAGTATAAAAAACACCTTTTTAAATATGAATCACTCTGTACCATTATTAATCTGCTTAGTGTTTCTCTAATATTGATGTCCATTATGTTGTAATGGTACCACATATGATGACTAGGGCTCAGTTTTCTGTGGCATGTCATTTTTTTTATCATGGTCGCTTTTTACAAACACAATGAAGTTAAAACACATTTCTAGCTTTTGTGAACACAATAACATGGTTTTTATTGGTCATATAGGGTAAATGCATATTTATCATTTTGTCATATTTGACCAAAAATTTGTATTAAACCTTATTTCTTCATCATTTTATAATTGTTTTAGCCATTCACATAATATTATTCAAATGTTTCCTGCTAAGTGATTTTCTATGTGTTTGGTTATTTTGGATTTCTTTTCCTTAGAAGTATTTTGTGGTTAAATGAAGTTGGAAGGTAATGAGATTCGCAAGCAGTAAATTGACAAAGTACGCATAGAAAGAACAAAAGAATGTTAGGAATATCGCCAGTTTGCTGCTTGACAGCCTCGCTTACCTACGCTCCCTTCACCTCTTTCATACATTCCCTGTTAAGTAGTTCCAAGCCCACTGTAATATTATGAGCAGGCAGTGACTTTTAACTGTGAAAGCATTAATTGAGCATCGGACAGCCAGTGGACATACGGGGTGGTCAGAAACAACGTGAACCGGGTGTATGAATGTTAAAGAGTTGTTAGCTGCTGAATTTAGCCAATCAGTGTGCATTGCGGGTGAATTCAAATGGGCTTTACGCGGCACTGCTGCTAAATCTGCACTTGACTTAAGAACGGCTTCAGAGCCATGCCAAAAATCAGCATCAAATACAAGCACAACCTGTGTCAGCATAGTGTACTTGCTTTAATGCGACCCTGTCCGGTCAGAGGTTTGTATTCAAACCCATCCCCTGGCGAAGTTTTATTTTTTGACATGTGCTCTCATGAATTGATTATTTTAACCATGATGGTTCAGTTTGGTCCATATTGACTTACTTTCAGTCTATTAACACACTTTTCCTCATTGTCAATACTTCACATTTTACTATATTACTTCCCGTACATGTTTCGAGAGCTCAACTGTTCTCTTCCTCAGTGGTGCAAAACATCAAGCAAAAATCCTTGGGCTTGACACATTTGTACAATATAGTCATCAATAAAACAAATTATATATAAAATCTTGAAATTGTTAATACATCCCTTTGTGTCTAAAATGTTCACTTATCCTTACTGTCATTTAGCAAAAACTCTAAAAACTAAAATAATTTTCAAATCACAAAATGAATAAAACCTGTTAAGTTAGTCACTATATACTATAATTTGAAGGCTGTCTGCTCTGTTCTTCAAAACTTCTCCTTTTCTCAAATCCTTATTTACACTGCTAAAGTTCTAAGATCTTTCATATAAACCGGAAATTCGCCTCTTTAACCTCGTCCGACCATGCAAACCATTTTTAACCGTCAAGTTCTTCAGTTTTAGCTGGTACCAAATTTTTCAAAATTAAAACAAAATTACACTTGTCTGAACCAAACAAACATGTCCTTGCTCCTGTTCTAGCTGCCATTGACTTTACGAGGACAGCTGCCGGTTACGTAATGTGAATATGTCATCGTCCAATTCAGCATGATATCCATGAATGTATTTCTTCAGCTCCCCAAAAATGTGAGAGATCTGAAAGGTTGTTACCAAGCAAGTGGCTGTGCGGTTTGGGTATAGCTATCAGCTTGCATTCGGGCGATAGTGGGTTTGAACCCCACTGTTGGCAGTGCTGAAGATGGTTTTTCGTGGTTTCCCATTTTCGCACCAGCCAGATGTACCTTAATTATGGCGACGTCCACTTCCTTCCGACTCCTAGGCCTTAAGGCCTATCTGATTCAGTGCAATACAAAGCAAAATTGAAAGAAAAAAAAAAAAAGCAATGGACGTTCAAGCAAGAAGATGTAATCTGAAAATGCCTTTGTTAACTCATACTGGAGAATGCCCATACTGTTATACGGTACATAGTGGTCATTTTTTTAGGAAATGTAACCAAATAGGCTCTTATTATCTCACTCTGGACAATGCCCACATTGCTGTAATGATGGTGGTAGTCCATTTTTTCGGAAGTTTGACCTTAAACACACCTATTAAGACAGTCAGATAAATTGCTATTCGTTTGTAATAGTTTATATACAGCAACGCACTTTTTCAGAAATGGGAACTATAGAAATACACGGTGACTCGCTCTGGGATTATTTGCCTGTGATAAATGTATAAACAGTCTCATATCCATAGCAGAAGATAGCCTCACTTTGACTGGACTCAGAATCACTCCTCAGAAGAGCAAATTAATCTGTCTGAGAAATGGATGCCTCACACCCACCAAAGTTGCCACCATGCATGGCTCTCTCATACACTCATTGGTAGATGAAGATGAGTACATCAGATGAAATAGTCTTCGACGAGGCAGTTGATATGAAAGGCCTCAGTGAAAATATTGCCAAGCTATGCAGCTCACCGCTATTGAAGCTTGACCAAAAGCTAATAATAAACAGTCAGTACATATGGCCCAACCTGTATATCCTCTGCAGTGCGCCCCTTTGATAAAGATCAAAAATGATTTTCTAAAAGATGTTGATAAACTATTGAGAAGGGCAGTGAAGGAAATAATTTGGGCTTTCAGATAACTGTTCTGATGATATGATACAAGGTCCACAAAAATTTCACAGCTTAGGCCTTGTGTAAATCTAAGGAGAGGCTTGCTTACAGCACTTCAGTATTTGCAACAATGCAACAACTTCTCGTCAATGAAGCCCACCTCCATTCCATTCGAGATGTGGAATGTGAGAAGCAAGCAGTAATAGAGAAAGTCAATATCGGTGAGCCAGACAACAACCACTGGACAGGTAGGGCGAAGGGCTAGCCTTCCATACCTGGTCCTCTCACAACTTAAAGGCAAAAAGGCATTGCATTATATGCAGACCATCCCAGGTGAGCAGTCAAACAAGATTATCAAACTCTGACTGGACAAACACACTGAAAATGACCTGCAATGTTTCAGCAGTTCGAGCAGTACCCAGCACATACCCAGTCATAACCCACAGCAGTCATCCTGACTGTGGTGAGATCGAAACTATAGAACATGTGCTTGGATTCTGTAGTAAGGGAGAATTGCAAAGGAATGCTCGCCACCACAAAGTGAGAACAGCTTTGTCCTCTGCAATGTACAAATCAGAAGCAGACATGGTTGTGATCCATGATCAGTTGCGTCGAGCCGTAGTGGTAGGTCAAATTGTCCGCTTTGAGATAGATGTTAGACAAGGTATTGAGGTCAGTGCTGAAAAGAACATCTATGAACCATTCATCCCGTACTTCAGTAAACACTACAACATCCGTCCAGACAGATGATCTGTAATAGGTTTGTTATTTGGTTGTAGAGGCATTGTAACCAACTTCACATGAAGTTTCATGAAGGGGTTGGGTAGGCTATTCATCACCCTACGTTACAGAACATAATAGTAAATATCATAAAAGTCTCACTCAGTATCCTACATCACCATCTCTATTATACATAGGTCATGGCATTTTACAGATTCTGGTTTGTGTTATTCACAGTATTGTTCTTGGTCATTTTATTCTGCTATAGAGTAGTATGTATTTTTCTAATAATTTGGCTTCCATTTAGGATTCAGGATGCCAACGGCCGTAGCCGTGTTGAAACACCAGATCCCGTGAGATCTCCGAAGTTAAGCAACATTGGGCGTGGTCAGGAGTTGGATGGGTTGCCACGCGCTGTTGGTGGGGGGTAAGGGAATGGAGGAGCGGAAAGGAACTGGCCACCCTACCGCACGTAAACTCCGGCTCAGGAACGCCTCTGCGGAGGTTCGGACCTGCCTTCGGGCAGAATAACCCTTACCTTACCTAGGATTCAGGATCCTGTGGTTTCCCATTTTTACACCAGGCAAATGCTGGAGTCCACAGCTACTTCCTTGTCAAGATGGCAGCTAGAGCAGACACGCACAAGCTTAGTGCTGCTGCAGTTTGTGTTGTTTGTGTGGTAATAATCAGAGTTGTTGTGCTTTACAGTTCTCTGTATGGTTCTATTCGAGTTAAGGAATCAGTGTGTGCAAGTGAAAAAGTGAGTTCTCCTTTTACATGGTTACTAGCAGAGAGAAACTTCTACATTCCGGCATTCTCTCTGACTGGATGCGCCATTTTCCAGACATATGGGCGCCTCCCTACTCGCTCTGAGCCGAACAAGCCTAGGCCTGGTCGCTCATCGAATAGGGGCTTGTTTTGCCTCCTAGTACTGGCAGGAGATATCCATTTAAATCCCGGTCCCACCACTTCTGAAATTAAACCAGATCTAAACATCTATTGTCAGAACTTGCCAAGCCTGCCAGACTTTAGAGAACTCGATGTGGTTGGACTTACTGAAACATAGCTCTCGTGGGCTAGTGACAGTGAACTACCACTCAGCGCTAATTACAGCATATTTCGCCGTGATCGCGCTACTCTAGGTGGTGGAGTGATGCTAGCAGTGAAGAGTGTGTTACCATATGTAAATGAAGGACAGATCTCGAATGGAACTGTGAATTAGTATGGGTGAAGCTACTTTTTCCTCGAACCCCTGTACTTGTGGAATGCTACTATAGGCCACCAAACAGCCCATTCAGTGACCTTGAACAGTGCATGGACTTAGTCATTGCAGCCCTCCCTCACAGTGAAATAATTCTAATGGGCGACTTTAACTTGTCTATAAAGTGGTCTTCTCCAACTACCGGACTGTCAGCTAACAACTGTGACACATAATTTATAGACAGTTTTATTAATGGCCTCGGACTGAAACAGTTTAATATGTACCCAACCCATGGACCCAACACCCTTTTCCTCTGTGACACACCAGTCTCTCGATGCTACATTCCTCCTACCCCACCCCTCCTGAAAACCTCACACCAGGACATCCTCCCGCTCTACATCTGACTGGCCTGCAATGTGCCGAGCCCTGGAATGCCTTCCCTGGAGCCTTCTTGAAATAGCAGATATCGAATCGGCTCTTTACCTGCTGTACGACTGGCTGCAAGCTGCAATTAAAGACTTTGTACCTGCACAACGGGCTACTACCAGCAGATATTGACACTGGATATCACAAGAGACCAGACTGATACTATTTAATAAGAAGAGAGCTTTGCACCTGTGGAAAGACTTCTAACCCACACACTCACAATACCTTCGTTAAAATCCACTACCACGCGAGGTTTATGGTCAGAAGAGACTACAAAACACATGTAGATAAAGTCACTGGAAACGTCCGCAGCAGTCCCAAGTGCTACTGGAGTCTCTTCAACACACGGAGAAGGACAGAGCGGATTCCTGTCAGCGTGAACCACAATGATGCAACAGCAGATAGCGCCGATCACAATGTACTGTTCAACAGGTATTTCTTCTCCAACTTCTCCCCTCCCTTACAAAAGCAACCGCTCCCTCCCGTAGGTACAGTTTCAAACAGAACCCTATCAAGCATAACTACCACAGCAAGTGAAGTTCATAACCTTCCTTAAACTCTTCGTACCAACAAAGCTACTGGTCCTGATACTATAGGTCCTTTTTTACTAAAAAATACACCCAGCACCCTTTGCGTCCCTCTCTCTAAATTATTTAACAGATGTTTTGCCGCAGGCTATTTTCCTATTACCCGAAAACGGGCAAATATTGTTCCACTTTTCAAATCACGCAACAGATTTAATGTTTCATCTTACCAACCATTCTATTCTCCCTACACTATCCTTTATCTTTGAAAAAATTATACACCAGCATCTCCTCGCATTCACCTTGCCCTATATCTCAACCAATCAGCATGGTTTTCTACCAGGTGGCTCTTGTATAACAAACCTGGCCACTCTGTATAGCTTTGCATCACGTGCCATTGCAGCTAAAGCACAGCAGGATATCTGCTACATAGACATTTCAAAAGCTTTCGATTCTGTAGACCATGCTCTGCTGATCCATAAACTCTCCCAACGATTTAATAAACATCTCAGTCTTCTGACCCTTCTTGCTGGCTTATTACATAACTGTTGGCAGAGAGTGGTAATATCAGGCACTTCATCCTCATTGTTACCAGTCACTTCCGGTGTCCCACAAAGCAATGCTCTTGGCCCCTTGCTGTTTTCCTTGTTTATGGACGATCTGCCGTCCAAACTCAACGAAACAGCAAATACCCTACTTTTTGCTGACGACTGCAAGATATTTAGGGAGATCAGGAATCCAGCAGATGCAGCTCTGCTCAGTCCTCACTTAACGCCCTCTCGAACTGGTGCCGTACTTGGAAACTTATCCCCAATCAAAAAATGCAGCCATATGACCATAACACTATGTGAATCTCCTCTACTGACATCATATTACCTATGATATAGATGTTGATTCACATAGGGAAACTGAAATATTTGTCCCAAATGAGTAAATTTATAATACCAATATAAATGGTCCGTTATTGGACATTATAAATTTTCCAGCTAACTCATTCCTGGTTGCTAGCGTTTCGCCCTGGTGTGCTAGGTTGGGCTCATCAGTTGGTACCTAGCACACCTACCAAGACGCTGGCTAGTGCATACCGTAGAGGCCACTGCGTAGGCTAGGCATCAATTTTTGGTAAAGAGACAAAGTCTCATAGTGCATTGGCACTGCCGGTGGCTCCAAGTAGCCTACGCAGTGGCCTCCACAGTATGCACTAGCCAGCGTCTTGGTAGGTGTGCTAGGTACCAACTGATGAGCCCAACCTAACACACGAGGGCGAAACGCTGGCAACCAGGAATGAGTTAGCTGGAAAATTTATAACTTCCAATAACGGACCATTTATATTGGTATTATATTACCTATGCAATATGCCCATCACTGTAGTTACGCAACAGTGTGATTAGGTGTAATATTACAAGTAACAAGTGTAATATTCGATACAAAATTACAATTTAAGAACCTCATAGAAACATATACAACCAAGGCTATGAAATTACTAGGCGTTCTCTACCGCTTCACAGAAATTTCTGATCCCACTGCTCTTTGTCACTTCTTCCTCACGATCATTCAACCTCTCTTGAACTACTGCTCTTCGGTTTGGACAACAGCCTCCCCGTCCAATATTAACCAGTTAGACAGAGTATTATCCTTCTTTGCTGCAGTTGTTAGGAACAGAAACTCCAAGCTCAGAAATCTGTCTACGCAGCAGGTATTAAGGGCAATGAATGTGTCACTGCTGCACATCAGGTGACAGGTAGCTGACCTGTTTCCCCCACGGGATCTTAAATGGGCATTACCACTTGGAACATCTTGTCTCACTCTTTTCTCTCTGTGTTCCTTCCCGTTCCACCAGAACCAAAGATCTTCTCCACATTCCCCACACTCAGCACTCAATACTTCAATGATCTTTCCTAATCCGCCTCCCAACTCTCTTTAACAATATTAATAGGAGACACGGGCTTGATATAGCATCAAGTAAAAGTATATTCGGGAGGGTTGTAAACGGCCTCCTAAGGATAAGTTGGTTGCGAAGAGGTTATACTGCCATTTTGACCCACGACAACTTGGTTATGAACGTGGACATTCTCATGGTTTTCGATTCGGACAGCTGTTATTAGTAGGCTGTGTACTTGATCTAGTTATGTTTTATTATGTTTGTTATATTTTATCATGAAAGTTTACATTTGTTAATTAATCTGTTGACAGTGCAAATTAAATTTGCTCAGTGTAGCTGTATCTTGTGCTTCGTGAATAAATAAATAAATCTTAGTCTTTCCGATCCTCTTGTTAAGAAGATATCTATACTTTCCAGTGTCGTCTTAGTCAAATGAGACAAAAAACTTTCCAGTCTGTCAAACACACAACAATTTCAATATAAATTAAAACACTATAAAGATACCTGTAAAAAATACACACTGTTATACTAAGAATGACATGTTTTGTTCTACTAGAACATCCTCAGATTCTATCAATTCACTTGAATTAAGCGTATACAGTATATGTATAGTATTGTTTACGTTGCGTAAACTTGTCAATGATAGAGAGTTAAGTGATAATATGAACAACATCCTTATATCACCAAAAACCTGTGATGTGTTAGTGCAACATTAAACCACTAACAAAAGAAAAGAAAAATTCAGGATCCCTGTGGTCACTCCCAATTTGTGAACTGATGTCACCTTGTAATAAATGAATCAATCAATCAATCAATAAATATGACTGTTGTTATTTGAGTTGTGCTCTGTCCCTTCTGCTGCCTCTGCTCTTTTCTTGATAGCGTTAGGCCTACTGTTGCATTTGTATAGAAACTAGTGCATCAGTGATGGGTACCACAGCTGGTATAATACATAGCTTTGAAATATCCTTTTGGGCTGATGACCTTAGATGTTAGGCCCCCTTTAAACAAGCATCGAAATATCTTTCTTATTTATTGTCTTTATTTTATGGTGTTAAACAAAAAATATTTTAAAATCATTTACATGATGCATTATCCAAGCTACTTAATATGTAGCCTTAGGAAATTTACTGATATCTTCTCTTATTGCAGTGTCCTTTTCATCTGTTTTGGTGCAAGAACTCTCAGAGTCATCCATTTTGAGAGGGATAACCTGCAATCGGTTCTGTTTCCTGTTGACTGCGTAAGTATCTTGTTAGAAGGCGATGCCTCCTTTGCATTATTACAGTTTTATCATAATCTTGTGATCATGAACTTCCTTTCATTGTTCCTGGTGAATCCTGTACATACGCTCTGTAATGTGTATTTAATATATTGTTTTTTTTTTTTTTTAAGTGTTGCAAAACCCTGCAAAAGTTCAGGAATGGATTACTCGTACAGAGAAGAAAAGAAAAAACGATTATAACAACATTGCCTATCATTTTTATTCATAGTGCACTCCAGCAAATCTTACTGTTACAGTTACATTTGTTAACATGTGTCATAAATGATGTGGCATTAAATATCTTTAACATCTGCTGGAATGCTCTGTTGACATATCATATGAATTATTCAAAATCCAGGCCTCTGTTCGTCATCGATTTGAGTCAGAACACGCTCAGAAATACCTGTTCAGTGTGGACTGTCCAACGGGCAGCCACAAATCGAACACGGATAGTTACTGCCATCATCCACAGCCGTCAAATACTCCAAATTTCTGATTTTCCCACAAGAAAAAGTCCAGTGACTTTAAATCAGGACTTGGGGGCCAAGTAGTCCACCTCTAGCTATTCAGCATTCATGATACTGTGCAATGATCAGCCTGTAGGTACAGAAGATTTTAAAATGTGGGAGCACCATCATGTGTGAAACTTCAAACAAACCTATCAGATAAAATCGGGAAACATTTGTTGGTGTTAAAGACATATTCAGGTCAGTATAATTGTATCTACAACATGTAACCTATGTAAAAATTATCTTGGATTTCATTCCAGCAATTAAGGCATGTTGGAGGGTACAACCTTTAATAGAAATGAATAACTTAGCTATTATGCATTTCGGGACCCACATTGTTGTAACATCATTTTTTTCTCGTTATATGAGGAATTCCTGAAGTTTTGCTGTGCCCTGTATTTTAATTTCATGTGATCACTGCATTTGGATGTCTGATTTCACATTAGCTTAGATGTCACATTTTATTTATGAAACAAGGAATAGACTTTTTCTGATTAGAATTAGGTGAAGAAGCGAATGCTTTCTGGTCTGAAAGTAAAAAAAAAAAGAAGCTATATTACTCAATCTGCTTACAAGTCGTTAGTTTTCCACAACCTGGCTATTTGTAATTCAAAGGTAAAAGCAAATTACAAAATGTTCAAAGAAATAATTAAATTCCTTGAGAAAGAGGCACATCATTTTGCTCTTTCCCAAATAAAATTGAAATCCAAACACAATAAAAAACCCAGTAGAACACTCTTCACCTAGCAAGTTGGCAATACAGTTTGGGTCACGTACCTGTGAGTTTCCATTTGGGAGGTGGTGGGTTCGAAACCCACTGTTGACAGCCCTGAAAATGATTTTCTGTGTTTCCAGTTTTCACACCAGGCAAATTTTGGAGCTGTACATGTTACCTTGTTGACTGCTTAAGTATGAAACAATTCAGACGTCAATTCGAACCTTAACATTCTTTACCCGATACCCCCATTTCGAACTCGTAGTTGGGCTGCCTAATCAGATGAAATGGGGTCGCTCAGCGGATACCTCAGGGTGTTCAGATGCCAAGTAAGACATGTAATCTTACTTCAAGATACGCTTTACGTGAGTATGAAGAGATTAACAACTTACGGGTGACGCCTATAGGAACTCATGACATAATAGTAATAACCGTCAACCAATTTTTTTAAATCAGAGTATTTAACTACGTGAGAACTGGTCATGACTTAATGGAGTACTTAATTAATCAACAAATCACTTAGCTAAGCAACTAAATTACCAACTAGGCTACAATAAAAGAATTCATGACACATAAAATTGTAGAAAAATAAACAAGATATTTATTGACTAAATATTGGACTATTAAATTGGAATTTTTATCCAAGGCATTACTTGTCATTGCGTATTAACAAGTGTGGATTGTGAGTCAGCGCTGGCTCGTAGAAAGAGAAATAATATCTAGTACTAAACTATGTAGATCAGTTCCATCATGAAATCAAAATTGAGTATGTACATAATTACAATCGATCACTGGACATCTAAGGTCCATACTGAAGTTAAGTCATAGATACAACACCAACATAATTAAGTTGTTACGAGAGCTCAATTGCTTTAAGACTACTTAAACAAGTCTGAATTAAACACACGGTTAAGCTGAAGTGTATATAAAGTCCACTAATAAGCTCAAACTTGAAATTAAACCAAATCATAACTTCAAATTGCAGGACTGAACTGTATATCACAGTTATATTTAATCGCCAATCATATTAGAATTGAGCGTTGAGAATATTAAATAGTAAATTGTAGCTGATACTCAGTAAATGACGAGTCACTAATAAGTAAATCCATATAAGTAGACTCGAATAAGTAAATCTAGATGCGTAAATTTAAATGCATAAATCCATATGAATAAATCCGAACTCATGCTTTATTACTTCTTTCACGTTGTGCATGGATAACCACTTACGGACTAAGGCATTTGTTCCTAGTGCCTGTTAAATTTGGCTCCTACTCTAACATTTCCCTAGATGTTGTTCGTTGAGAAATGCAAGTTCAAACAGAGTATATGTTAATCTATTCAGCTATCTAACTAACTTCAACACAACCTTTGGCTGTCATACACATGTCTTTTAGGCTCAATGTCCCTTTCCTTCGTTATATTCCATAACATTCTACTTCAATGCAAGCTATTTTATTCATACGCGCAGTTGCAATGCAAATGCTATGTCGTCGTATTCAGAAACATAATATCATATTTATCGGTGTCGTGAATGCATTTGGTCAAAACACAGCTATAAAACATATCGTAGTATTCCGATATTCATTACAGCACCTCTAAAGTTGACATACGATCCCGTCACAAGCATAATTCTACAATAGTAAATTCTATTCATACCTTGGCTTAGGTCAATCCTGCGGTGTGGGCAATCTCACGTATATGAATCTAAAGAATGTAGCGTGGCATATCTTAAACTGCAGGCGCTCAATGGCCCCTACGTAGTGCGTATAAAACTTCTCATATCACTATATAACTCATACTTTTCCTCAAGTTAGCACAATTGTAACCTTATTTCAACATTCATACAATATCTTAATATCGTAGCCTCAATATTAACTCGTCGCGTTCCCATATACATGTCTATGTCAAAGCTATCACACTATGTTTCTTAAAACAACATTAAAAGTTGCTATATCTCATAACCTATGATTGAGTTCAATGCCCTTATTGCGAAGCAAAATAATGCGTGATTTCATATGTTTATTTTACACCGCGCGCAACCAATCGTGACGTCGACTTGTAGCATTACCAATACGAAATCTCTGTAATCTGCCAGTTTGTCATTACAATCAGCTGTTTCCAAAATTGTTTTTCAAACCTCTCGCTACATACGTGTATTTTGATCGATACACGATGACGTATATATCCAACACATTAGAATCTTATGCTATATTGCTAGATCATGTAACTACGGACTTAAGTATCTCACACTTCATTGGTAACATTCACTTGCATTTCTTATATATCGGTTTATATTTAACCCATCGGCACATGCCTAGGGCACATGTGTAGGCAAACCAAAAATTATGCGATTAAGTATTGTAAATGACTTAGCTCGCTCATGGTTGGTCCTGGTCCAGCTGTTCTGCTCCCAAATGGATGTAGTTGGGTCTGCGGTCAGGTCATGGGTTGGTCATCTGGTACATCATCTGCTTCCTCATCACGGGATTGCTGTCTGGTTTCCCGTCGCCTTCCTCATCATGGTTGGTCGAATGGTTTCCCGTCGCCATCCTCATCATGGGTTGGTCGAATGGTTTCCCGTCGCCTTCCTCATCATGGCTCGATCGTATAGCAAGATGTACTGGTCTCCAGCTTGGTCCATCATGTATATTTAGCACACCATCCTCATGGTATTCTTGTCAGCAACTAAAATAAGGATTATAGTGCAGTGAACAGCCATTATATAATTCTTTTTTGAAGTTTGTAATCCTTAAATTTATTATTTCCTTTGTGGCTCTCCGACGTATATCTTCGATCTCGTTGGTGTTGATTTCAGTGAATCTATTTCTGTCGGCCGCTTCTTGTAGATCTTGGGAAAACTTATTTTTATTCTGATTCAATAAATCGAGATGTATCTCTTCTTGTATGAGATCCCTTTTTTTTTTAATGCTGGCTTGGTCTCCCTTCGCAGAGTATAGACCAACTGCGCTCTTTATCCACCCACGCGTATCTCGTGGTACTTAGCTGATTCCCTTTTTTTAAAATATCTCTAATCAACTCTGCTTATTTTTCGGTGAATTGACTTGTTTTCTTCTCGTTTCCGACACTTTTTCCTTTAGTATAGCTTTTGATCCTTTCTTCTTCCTTAAAAATTATACCGCGGTCGGAAGTTCCGTCTTCACTCTCCGTTGAGAAAAATTAAGATGCAGTTTTCTTAACAATCCCAAGTTTTCTACTTTTTTTTTTGTAAAACAAAACAGTAGACAGTCCACTGTCCGTTTCACTCTCAATACTCGACCGTTCCATGACGTGTATGGCCTTCTATGTCACCGCAACTGGTGTCTATTCTTTGCTTCCTATAGATCAAATGGGCCATACCTTCACTCGGCGCCATTTTGAAAACTGTCGCGGAGGTGTGAACGGGCACAAGTATCTTGTTAGAAGGAATGCCTTCACTGCTTTATTACATTTTTATCATCATCTTGTGATCATGAACTTCCTTTCGTTGTTCCTAGTGTATCCTGTATATATTCTCTATAATATGTATTTAACTCATTGTATTTTAGGTGTTACAAAACCCTGGGCAAAAGTTCAGGAATGGATTACTCATACAGAGAAGAAAATAAAAAAGATTATTACAACATTGCCTATCATCTTTATTCATAGTGCACTCCAGCAAATCTTACTGTTACAGTTACATTTGTTAACGTGTGTCATAAATTATGTGGCATTAAATATGTCTTTAACATCTGCTGGAATACTCCGTTGACGTAACATACAAAATGTTCAAAATTCAGGCCTCTGTTCACCATGGTCACTTCCTTCCCTGTCCTACCCCATCGTCGCCATAAGGCCTGTTTGAATGAGTGCAACATAAAACTCTCTTCAAGGAATTATATTATGCGCATATTTACCAGAAGACAGCCAACTGTTCTTACATTATAACAGGTATAAGAAATTTTGTTGAGTTCTAGGATTGTTGAATCTATCTTCTCCAAATCCTCTTGTTTCCCATATTTGACTTTTCTCCACTGCATCCTCTCAACGGCACAGTTGTAGTAATTGAATCACGAGTTTTTAATTAAGAACAGTGTTTTCATCATGCTTCCTTTGGATTCCTGATTTTTAAAATGCTTTTTGTTTAACATTCATTTTAATCCAGACACTTCAATACACCAAGGACAATATGAAATTGACAAGCAGATTTTTCCAAAACTAAAGAATTTGAGAGTGATAGAGGAAGGGTAGCAAATCAGCAATCACGGTATTGTTTTGTACAAGGGTATAGGCTTTAAAAGTACTGATAAAGGGACCAGTACCTTACTAAGGTAGTGAGTTCTTCTTCTTCTTCTTCTTCTTTTCTTCTTCTTCTTCTTCTTCTTCTAGTTTCATGTCGTTTGCACATTCCATATCTGACGTGATTTGGCACATGTATTCCAGTTGTGGTCTTCTTGCTAATTTCACCCTTCTGAGTAACCCACTCCTATTGTTGTTGCTTTTGTGTTATGGTACACTTAGTGGTCTACCAGTCAGTCTTTTCTGATCTGAATCTGAAACCAAATACATCTTGATTCTCCTGCTCTAGCGAACATCACATAATTTGTTAATGATTTTTAGCATTCTCTAATAGCACCTGGTTTCCAAAGCTTCAAGCCCCCTCTTCTCCACTGCTCTCACTGTCCATGTATCACAGCCATACTAGGCAACATTCCAAATACACACTTTCATCAGTCTCTTCCTGAGTTTGAAACTGAGGTTATTAAATGCAAACAAGTTCTTTGAGTTGAGAGCATTTTTCGCTTGCACTATGCAGCTAATTATCTCTCATCTTCTTCAACCATCTTGTTGTTATCTACACCCTAAATAAGCAAATCAGCCATTTCTTCCAAAAATGATTCTTCAATTAGACTCTCGAGGCTGCATTTCTCTCCTGCATACAGCTGACCATTTCCATACCATAGTGGACAGAGCTAATGTTTTCCATCTCAATCAGTATTTTCTCTGAATCGTATCTGTTGTCTGTGATGATTGCATTATCACCCTCAAACTTTCATCTGTCAGTCCTCTGCCTATTCCTCCTTATACCCCCTGTGGGTGGGGGACTCAGACGAATACACCCACGGTATCCCCTGCCAGTTGTAAGAGGTGACTAAAGGGGGCGACCAAGGGATGATCGAATTAGAAACATGAGACTACTTGTAATTAGCACCATCACGCAGGGAACACCATGGATCGCCTTTACTTGCTAGTAGCACCACTATGTTAGGTACACAATAGGTTTGTGATTGGTAGCAACAGTGTGAATCAAGATGGGTTTTATAGTACCCGTGATTAACACCACTACATGCGTAACACCACGGGCTTATGTTGCCTTAATTAGTACCATTATGTGAGAAACACCATGGGTCTGGGCGTTGCCTGTGATTAATACCACTATATGAGCGCCACCGTGGGTCTGTGTTGCCTGTGATTAGTACCCATTATGTGAGGAACACCACGGGATAGTACGAGTCCCTGCGATTAGTACACCTATGTGAGGAACACCATAGGTTTGTGTTGCCTGTAAGTGGTGTCGCAATGTGAGAAACACCATAGGTCTGCATTACATGTGCGTATTACATTACCTGTGAGTAGTACCATAATGTGTTGAATACCGTGAGTCACGGTATCGACTTTCATCATTCTAAATTCCTTTTTTCTCTTATTCAGTTACAGACAACTCATAATTCCTCCCAAGGTTGAACAATGCACCAACGGGAATGTTAATCGACAAGAATGACACAATATTCCAAAAATGTTATCATATGAGAACTAATGAATGATATTAACAATATGTTTCCAACATACATGTTTTAACCTATAAAATATTACTGTCCAACCATGCTTCTTTCTAAAAGAATATTCAAACCCAACATGTTTGGCTTTATACCACGGTTCCGGTTTTGTAACAATATACTTACGACATAGGTGACCATAACCACCTTTGAACGAACCAACTGTAAAACCTTCAACCTAATGTTCATCCATACAGTTGGAGAAGCCCCACCATCTCTAGTCAAACGAACACATTTGCATAAACTTTCATCCATACAGTAGGAGAAATCCAATTTACACTTTGGACGTTTTCTATTCATTTTAAAATAAAATAATTTAGTTGCTTCCTTGTTCACAAATTCTGGCTTTTAATTAATGTACATATTGTAAACTATGTAAATATCACCTAAATCACAACTTTTGTAAAAAAAAATTTAGCATAAGACCGTTGTATTTAGTATTAGGTTCCAATGTTTAATAGATTTAAGACGACCTTAAGATTAGTATTAGGCTGAAGATGCCCAAAACTAGGGCGAAACATGTTCCTAACTAGTGTTTATAATTTATGTAGGATTTAATCACTACAAAATATAATTGTATTGAATAGTTGGACACAGTAATTTTATTCTTGAAAGAATTTTACTTACATACCGTGAGTCTACGCTACTTTTGATTAGTACCGCAACATGGCATAGTTCTACTTTACTAGCGATAAGTAACATTATAAGGGCAATATAATTATGAAATTAATGTAGTAATGGTCCACCTTTCAATACTATAATATGTAATATTCTAAATTACATTAATTAATTAGGGACTAATTTCGGCCAGGGCTGGCCATCTTCAGCCTTAATGTAAATCTAATACTAAACAAATGTACATGCACACAAAAACAAATGAGACAAATATATACAAATTGACATTAAAAAACTGTGATGTAATTGTGATTAAATTTGAAGATAAACTAGGTTCTAACTTGAGTATGCTCATCATTGAGAATATTTCAAGTATTAATATATTTATATACACAGAACATCTAATCATTAATAATTCAATAGTAAATGGGAACTGGTAAAAGTTGATCCCGTAGTTCATCACCAGATCTATTTGAGTAGTGTTAATCATATGCAAGCCATTGGACACCGCTGTAAATAACCATTAGCTGACGGAGAACTGTTAGATGTTGTTTCATCATCAATCAAGGTAATAAAATGAGATGCTCTTGCGGTGCTTGTTAAATCGTGCTGAAATGCTGTTGGACATTGTCAGGACGGCACATGAAGATGTGGTTAACACAGATACATTGTGTCTGGTATAAAATTTGCAATTCATTGCAGTCCCCATGAAGTTAACCTGAATAAATTAGATAAAATTAAATGAATGAGTTGAATGAGAGAATGTGTTGGTTAGATGGCATAGGGTATATGAGACTTACCTCTCAATACAGCTTGAGGTGTGTGGCCTGTTGTTGTGTGTGCTTCACACTAACTGTTGTGAGATTCAAATGAAAAGGAAGGAGAGGGGAGGGGAAGGTCCTGATGGAGACAGTTGAGGGTGTGGGGTGTGGGGAAGGGGGAATTAAGGCACGGCTGAAGGATGTGGGGAAAAAAGGATGGCTGTTGAGGAAAGGTGCTGTGAATATTATGAAAATCTGAATTATGACTTGTTGGTTTGACGTTACTGAAAATGGCAATTAGAAGGTCAAAAAGGATATTTGGCTTTTCTGAAATTTCATTAAATTACTTGGGAACAGCCTTTCCGAAATTTAACCGGACGCGAGAAAATACAGTGAAACCTCATAGTGCGCGTTCCTCATTAAGACAATTTCTTGCTTAGCATGTCGAAAGTTCTAAGTCCCGATTCACATCATATTAAATCTATTTTAAAATACCTCATTTATCGCGTCACAAAATTTCATTATTACCGCTCAATACCATCACATTATTTCCCAACCCCGAAATTGTTCTTTCCACGAACCTGCTACGTTGGCGTAGCAGGGGGAGAGGTGATACTCCCACGTGGCGCGTCCCAGGTGGCGGATAGGGGGGTCCTCACCGGCTTGCCGGCGGACTTGAGGGAAATAAAATACCTCTCGCGGACCAAACACACTACCCCCCGTGGGTGGGGGACGCAGATGAAGAATACACCCACGGTATCCCCTGCCTGTCGTGAGAGGCGACTAAAAGGGGCGACCAAGGGATGATTAAATTAGAACCATGAAACTGCTTTTGATTCGTGCCATCACGCGGGGAACACCATGGGTTGCCTGTACTTGCGAGTTGTACCACTATATTCGGTACGAAATGGGTTTGTGATTAGTAGCCGCAGAGAGTTGGTTCCCCTGTGGGTTTTCCAGTACCTGTGCGTCGTATGCATGTGAGCAACACCGCGGGTCTGGGCGTAGCCTGTGAGTTGTACCACTATATGAGCGACACCGTGGGTCTGCGTTGCCTTTGATTAGTATCCACTATGTGAGGAACACCACGGAGCCCGTGGGACCGGCATCCGTGCCTAGTACACCTAGGTGAGGAAACTCATTGGTTTGCGTTGGCTATGAGTGGCGCCATTGTGTGCTAAACGCCATAGGTCTGCGTTACCTGTACGAAGCACATTACTTGTGAGTAGTACCATCTTAATAATAATAATGTTATGTGTTTTACGTCCCACTAACTACTTTTACGGTCTTCGGAGACGCCGAGGTGCCGGAATTTAGTCCCGCAGGAGTTCTTTTACGTGCCAGTAAATCTACCGACACGAGGCGGTCGTATTTGAGCACCTTCAAATACCACCGGACTGAGCCAGGATCGAACCTGCCAAGTTGGGGTTAGAAGGCCAGTGCCTTAACCGTCTGAGCCACTCAGCCCGGCTAGTACCATCTTGTGTGGAACACCGTGAGTTTCGCTACTTTTGATTAGTACCGCAACTTGACAAGTACCATGGTTCTACTTTACTCGCGACATGTACCATTCTGTGGGGCCTTAGGTATGGAGTTTGCACCCCTTTAGACATCAAGCATCATTGTACTTTATGAGTGGTCCCTTGGTCAGTAATCAATTATGTATGATTTTTGTTTGAGTCTGATCCACTGTATTTTGTTTGTTTGTTTCCTCTTTTTTTGTTTTTGTTTGTGGGGTTCATGTCCATCCATTCATTCTTCATGTCATTATTATTTTTTTGGTCAGTGGATGAATTTGACATTTTTGTTCTTTCATTTCGTACCATTAGGGGCCGATGACCTCGATGTTAGGCCCCTTAAAACAACAAGCATCAATCAATCAATCAATCATCAAATTGTTCTTTGTCATCCCTTGTGAAAGCAATGTGATTTTCAACACAGATCAGAGTCCTTGCCATGGGAGGTAGGTCAGAGAAAGTAACGCGAAAACCAGAAATGGCCTTGAATTCCGGAACTGTAGAGAGGCATCTGCAAGTACTGTCACAGTCTCTTAATTTTTGAGTTTGAGTAGAAATAAATAAATTTATTTCTGAAATAATACTTCATAAGGGGATTCAGTATGGCTTGAGGTGAATTACCTATCTTCACAAACACAGTCCCATACTAGTGCAGGGTCCGCTTTTAAACATGCCATCCTCCACTTCCTGCGGTCAAGGGTGTCAGCTTTAGTGATGCCTACAAGACGAATGTCTTTCTTGATGCAGTTGAACCAGTGCTTCATGGAATGACCTCGGGATCGAGAACCTTCAAGATCAAATTGGAGGGCTGTATGTATCACTGTGTCTGCAGGACTTCGGACGACATGACCATACCATCTAACTATATAACAACTATATCTCCAATATTTCTCATACTGAACTGATCTCATATGGAAGTGTACCATTTATCCCAAAACCTATTATATTGTACCTTGGTGTGCTAATGTATGTACAGTAGAAGTCCGCTATAGCGAGAACTCCGTTATAACGCCACCCATTTTCTGTCCCTTGAAAATCCCTATCTTAAACTGTGTATTATCCCTCGGTTACAACAAGAATCCTATCACTGATGCATCCGTTATTACGAGCGATTAAGCTAAATGCATGCCCGCGCCGTGCCGTTGCAGTTCCTTGCACATAAAATGCATGCTAGGGCTGTGCAGCTGCAGTACTTGATATGGAATAGTGTTCCTTGTACAATATTGAGCTGACAGCCCGAGAAGTCAGTGTTTTAGTGTGTTGTATGTTTTTTAAGGGATTGTGTTTGTTAAGTCCTAACTCGTGTTCGTACAGTTTTGATTCACCCTTCATGGACTGTTTTGATGACTGGCAAGTTCCGAACTTGTACTTCACTATTTTATGTCTCTTTTTACTCTTATTTATTCATAATGCTGTAACATTTTGTGTAATGTATATGTTTGCATGTATTCACCTATGCCTATTTCTCACATTTTGGCTGAAGATGATGCTAAATAGCGTTGAAACTAGTTCCAAGTAAATATGTTGTAAACAGATTATGTTAATAATGTTATTTACTTTACATCCCACTAACTACTTTTACGGTTTTTGAAGATGCCGAGGTGCCGGAATTTTGTCCTGCAAGTGGTTCTTTTACATGCCTGTAAATCTACCGACACAAGGCTGATATATTTGAACACCTTCAAATACCACTTGTCTGAGCTAGGATCAAACCTGCCAACTTGGGGTCAGAAGACCAGCACCTCAACTCTCTGAGCCACTCAGCCTGGCAATAGATTATGTTAATGGTGAGGATGATGTAGGCAATACTGTATGGTGTTTGGGCTGAGTGAAAATGTTCTTGATCGCAAGAGAATTAGAGAGTGGAGGTCTGAATCTAACTGTTCGGTCTTGGATGACATGGACGGAACATCCATTTTCGTCCATATTTATATAAATGATTGAAAAGACATCATCAAGAAGCTGCCAGTGTTATTATCATAAACATTAAGAACCTTAAACATAAACCTTCAATGTTTTTTCACATTCTGTTTTCCATAGCATCGTCCACCAATGCACCATAAACGCTTATATCGACTGAATGAAAAACAAATCACAATTATTTGACTTTTTTTTAATGGTGAAGGGTGGAAGAGGATGCAGTAAAATGTTTCTGTTCTGTATTGTTGATTGTAGTATAATAAGGAAGAATGCTGTATCTTATACTATTCCCTAATATGCCATTCTTGTAGGAAATTATTATTATTATTATTATTATTATTATTATTATTATTATTATTATTATTATTATTATTATTATTATTATTATTATTATTATTATTATTATTATTATTATTATCATCATCATCATCTCATCATCATCATCATCATCATCATCATCATCTAAATGTCTCCTGTGTTTATTAGATCAATGTGTCAGATCTCACATATAGACATATTGTTGTTTTGTTTCCAGTATTGTGGAGTCAGGTGTTACTGAGGCTGAATCATTTTTACGAGAGAAACTGGATGACGGTGTCCAAAAGCAACTTCGGAAGCAAAAAACAATGGGAGCAAAAATTCTCCTTGGTAAACTGAATAGTTAATCTTGTTTTTGTATATGTTATAGTTGAGACATGATTTGCTAATTTTTATTGTTAATACAATCGAACCTCTCTTCTGCGGACACCGTCGGTTCCGAGGAAATATCTCCATTACGAGAAGTGTCCATTAAAATAAGGTTGTAAAAATTAATGGAACATTTTAATAGCAAAGAATGAACCCTTTTGGTCCATATTTAGGGATACCTACCTTTCTTACCTATCAGCATAGTTCATGAGATCTGTCTCTTGGGTCGTATCGGGTTCTTCATCACTTGCTGAGGTAAAGGTAGGGTTCAGTAATTCTAATCTATCTACTTGAATGAAAGGTCTGTTTAAAAGATTCCTAAATTTATTCATAAAATTCTGAAGCCTTCTGATATGTCAACGATATCACTGAAATTAAATGTGTCCACTGGACACCACAATCATTTTATTACATAGAAGGTTAGAACACTGGTAAGCCTTTGACGTGCCTGCCTGATGGGCATTCTTACTAGAAACCATTGTCTCATTTTCTATTAAAGAAAGGAAAGTCTGGAAATCCTTAAATTCGGCTTCCAAGTGAGACCACATGTACCATCATAGTGATTCGTTATGGTCCAGCCCTCGTAACATGAACTCTGGACTCTGGGTATAATTAAGGCCGTCCAATTGGTGTGTGCCACACAGTGGTCATACGACATGGACCCTTAATTGAATCGATGTGACCTGCGTCAATGTCATGGACCGACATCTAAACTTCTAAGTTACTTTAAAGTCATTGTGGATGATGACCGCAAGGAAAATGATGCTACAGTGGCATATGGCCCTAATCTAAGTCACTGAGGGTGATGACCCCCTGACCATCCAAGTTTCTAGGCTGAAGGCTAAACACAATTAAATTACCTCGGTTGACGACCAAAGTTTCCACTTTACTATTCCCAATACATTCACTGCTCAATCAAAGTCAAATAATACAACAATAGCAATGCTCACAAGCTTTGTGGCAGTAAAATCCATTTCCTTCGGATATGTCCCCTTAATCGTTACGTTACCATTTACATATTCCCCAGAAAACAAACTAATATTTCCAGAATGCATCTCCAAGTTATTCGCTTGATTAAAGTTATTTCAAAATGCGGTTTCACTGAATTTAATAATTAAATAAATTTAAATGATTTAATGAAATCTTAAAGGACAACAAATTCTATCTCCGCGGACTCTGGTTTCTTCACAAATTCCTACGCAATTGTGTTCTCACAATTTTAAAGTCCTATCAATGTTTATCTGTTGCTTCCTATTGTCTGGAAAAGAACTACATCATTCATGTCCAGTTTATATATCTCGTTTCATGACCTCACACTTTAAATCTAATCTAACCCTAGCCATTATTAACACTTGGATACCCTAATAATCTACGTACAAACCAAAAGCAAATCGCCATATAATTACGATGCCATATCTCGTCATAACATTTTAAAGTTTGCACACCCCTCACAGACAATCAATCATCACTACCATCGCTCTATATTTTGGACAACCCTGAATTTGGTTACTCTTGTTCATTATACTCGAAGTTCGTGGTTTCAAATGTTCATTACGTCCCCAATTAAACAAATTTACAGTATTCCACAACACTCAGGTTATTACCGGATGAAAATTTCAACTAAATCCAACATTTAACGTTCTCCCCGGCCGAGAAATACAATCTCAATTCCACGCGTGTCCCGTTATATCCCCGCTGTGTTCCTCTATCAGCTGCCGGCGTTTCACCCTAGTCCGCTTGGCAGTGACATGTAACACCTGTTTCATTCTACCTGACTGGCTTCTCAAAATGCTCCCTTTTAAACTCCGCTGACATAATTAAACAAATACGATATTCTAACCAACAAAATGCACAGATTATGCTTCAAGATGCCCACAATAATTATATGCGTCGCAAATTAATACCGCCATGGATTTCTATATATTGCTTTCCATTCCCAACATTATAAAATATTCCTTGGGCTTCCATGTCCTGGCTTCATTTGACAGGTCTCTAACCTGATTCACAAATCTCATCTCAACTCACACAACAACTAACTTCTGTTTCCCCACTCGCAACTATCACCGACAAAAAACTGGAATAAAATCCTTACTAGAATTCATGACGTCTAATACGCAAATGCATTAATAATGAACAACTTCGCATAACATGATATCGTATTTTTAATAACTTGATTTTTACGAAAAATGACTGAAAATTTCTACTAGAACTTTTTTATTGTCAGTCAGACACAGTTTAAAATGGGCCTAGAAAAAAACGTTTCACTCTGTCACGAAATTCATCCCACTATACTCTCACACGACAACACGCTTCCACTCGATTGAAAATGAGTAACCATGGATTTCTTATATTATTTACGTCAAAATTTCAGACAGAAAAATTTTACGTCGAATGAACATCTTAATTTGACATCACAAAATATAGGCAGTAAACACACGGAAATGACGATCTACATTGGACGTGATATCACTTCGAAACCCTATTCAATAACTTTTTACAACATCATACGGCACTCGCAAGACTTCAAAAATTTATCCAAGTGGAAAATAAAACAAATGACTCTTTTAGTCGTATTCTAACATTTACAAAAACTTAATAGGGGTGACCACTACGTCGTATATCCCCATTCAAATACACATTTTTTTGAGATCATGAAACAAGATATAATAGGTAGTAAGATGGAAAGTCACATACCTTATGTAGTCACGCCAGTATTCGTCATAGGGCTCACCTGCGACCCTGGCATTTTTATTTAGCCATTTTTACATTGCTGGCTTTACAGATTATTATATTTCTTCAGGTTTCCTGGAATAAAGCATTAAAAAAAAAAAAGAAATGCCCTTCACTTTTTTTTCTTTGAGCGCACATGATGGACTGTAATTACTTCCGCACACGAATTACTTTAATTATCACAGGAGAATTTATTCAGTACTTTGACCGTCCTATCTGGTACAATTATTTCCACTCAAGAAACTTTCTCCACATGGAGTCAAGATCCCAGCCACAATGGCTAAAATCTGTGGTGGAACTTAGTCTACTTTTGTTGTTTGATTTCACAGAGCAGCTCAACACTTTATCGTCCGCTTCGTACCATAAATGCAGGAGAAGGAGGAGACTTTGTCATGGGTTAGTTCTTATATATAGCAGCTACCCCCTCTCTTCGGGCATCTCTCTTTGCCGCCAAGAAAATTTCTATAAATTTTCTGATTTAACTAAACTGTAATTACAAGAGTTTTAAAGGTGACTACATATTCGCTACATTTCCAGCGGTAGTGTTCATGGACATTTAAAATGTAAACGTGTTCAATTTGTGGGATAAATGACCTCCATTGATAGGCACTATATTTTTGACTTGGCTTGGGGCACGCCATATACACGCGCTTTGAAATAGTTCACAAAAGTGACTTAAGATTCTTCCGCCGTTGACACGTGCGACTGACGTCACGTATCCCAGAGCGTGGGACTGAAGGTAATCACCCCCTCGTCACGTGTCAAATCCATGCTATCAAGAATCCAACTTTTAATTTAATTGTTAATTTATGCATAATGTTCTTAGGGCACAAAGGTCATGGGTTCAAGAACATCCACCTTAAATATAAGCATATGTCTTTATTTTGATTGTTCTAAATAGTTTCTAACTAAATATTTGCCTGGGAGATATTAGAAGTGATTTTACAGCCCTTACATTCATTACAGCTTCAGGAAGTAATCATTCAGCTGGATGTACAAATTTAGCACAGTTTTCTTTACTGCAATATTCTTGTAAAGGGCGTAATGACCCAGCATGACGTACAAATTATTTATTCAATTAACCTCAACTTTCAGGGTATTTGCGATTTCTCACGCTTTTACTTGTAATATTGGCCCACTCACAGTTTCTTTGCTTGAACACATTTGTACCACTCATATACCACAATGTTCACTTCTGCAAAAACTGACTCCCACTTTCTTTTCATTCCTCGATTCCTATTTTTCCTCCCACTCATTTAAAATGTCACTTTTACTGGGCGAGTTGGTTGTGCGGTTAGGAGCGCCCAGCTGTGAGCTCGCATCCAGGAGAGAGTGGGTTCGAACCCCAATGTCGGCAGCCCTGAAGATGATTTTCCGTGGTTTCCCATTTTCACACGAGGCAAATGCTGGGGCTGTACCTTAATTAAGGCCAGCAGTTTAATTTTTCAGAGAGCTTTTCTCACTGAAAGTCCTTTTGCACTATATTTTTTCTTGTCTCGAGATCTAAACATGCCCATTCCTCCTATTCATGTTCACTGGGCGATTGAAATGCCATGGCATTTCTGCCTCAACAATCAACACATGAAAGTCTCTTCCTTGTCAAGTTTAACTGAACACCTGACGTCGACCTTATCAGCGACAATCTGAGTTATGAATGGAATGGTGCAAGATATGCTGGAAAATCTCCCAGTAACTTGTGAGTAAGTACTCACTGGTAGCATTCCCGGGCAACTAGAATTCTCAGAACGTACACTAATTAGAACACAAGACAACCCTAACGAAAAGTTTAGAAAGAGCCCTGTACAGATCAATTAACTTCATGGCTACTTCAACATTCTTATGTACGTTTCATCTCTCCTCTTCTTCAACTCGAAATAGTGCAAATATTCAAAAGAAATTCTCGGATATCTGCAGAATGATATTAAAAGAAAGAATGACATAGTCTTGTGTAAAGAAAGTGTCCTGAAACGCATAAAGTGTCCGCTTAATACAAGTAGGCGAGACTAATGGCGATGTCTGCTGTCCAGAATTTGAGGTGTCTACTTAAATGAGGCTTATTTAACATGTGCCTTATGTAAAATAATATTGGTTCCATGGAAAAATATCCGTATAAGATAGTGTCCGTTAGAGCAGGTTTGACTGTATTTTGACAGTTTTACATGTTGTAGATATTCTCAAAGTAAATATACATTTGTTTTTCTACAATCATTTGTTGTATTTATTAAATTTTAAATTCTTTTGTATACCTGTAAATAAAGTGGAAACCTTTTATAAAGAAACATCAACCTCAGACAGATGTTTATTACAGTAAGTATTTAGTTTTAACTATTTTCAGTTTACCTGTTTTAATTAGGATTACCTAAGTGCAGTTTAGAATTTTAGTGTAGTTATTTTATTAGATAGTATCTTGCTTGCGTTACCCTGTTATTCTTTTCACACGCATTTCTATAAGTTAAGGGATCTTTTAAATCCGTGGAAAAACATGGAGCATAGTGACAATGATACAAGATATACAGGAAAACTGGACCTGAAGAGTGGGTGAGACTGACTGTGTATAGTGCCCCTACCCTGGTAGTATACAGAACGTCAATAAGGGGTGCGATGACCTCGCATGGCAATACAGGCTAATATTCTTTAAATCACTATAACACTGATTTATTGTTGAATAATATCCTCGTTATTCAATACTGTATGGTAAATGTTAATTTAAAAAACTTAAATTTCACATTTGTCACAACTGTGTACATGTTTTGATCCTAATTGGATCATCTTCAGTAGATTGCTAAAATTGACATGACATATTGTAGTTAAAAACATTTAAAACTGAAGTGAGGATGATATTATGAATGTTAAAATGTTCTCAAAAATTTATGTTCTTATAAGGTCATGGTTTAAAATTTTCCTTGTCCACTTGTCGTGATGTCCACTTGATGTTATCATTAGTTGCAAGTCTACTGATTGGACTAGGTGGTATCTGATTAAAGATTGAAATTATGTGATTTGGTTTGCTGCCAATAAGGATTATCATAATTGCGTAAGTCTCAGTGGTATGATTGCCTTCTTTATCCAGTTGAACGTTGTGTTTACATACGTGGTTTTGTGCACAAGAGGATGCTCTGTATGCTCGGCGATTCGCCACGTGCATTCCCCTCGCACAAAGGCACCGTGTGAATTGTGGAATGTGGTGTCTTGCTCATGGTAACCGGACCAAGAAACAGTGGGGTAGTGTCCTGTTTACAGATGAGTCATGGTTTAGCCTGGAGAGTGATTCTGTCTGTTTGTCTGGTGTGCCCTTGGAACATATTACAAAACTGCCATTATTGTGGAATATAGTGATTTAAAGAATATTAGTTTAGCTGACAATACGGAAACATGAAATTTATGTTTTGTGGCAATAGAGATACACAGCGGCTCCCAATACTGTGTATCAGGCCATCCAGCATGGCTTGCGGTAACGCATCCCATTGCTGTAGAGGCGCCCTTTGGAGGTCAGCTACGGTCTGTGGTGGTGGTGTTAAGTCTGTGGTCCTTCGGCCTAGAGCGTCCCATGCCTGTTCGATTGCATTTAAATCTGGGAAGCAAGCAGGCCACACTAGACACATGACGTCCTCATGTTGCAGGTACTCATCCACCAGGCCAGCTTTTTGTGGGCAGGTATTATCATCCATCAGACAAAATCCAGATCCGTATGCACCACAGAAAAGTTGCACAAACTGTTCCAGGTCTTCATCCCTACAGACCACACCCGTCACATGCAGTGTCATACGAGCTCCTAATATTATGTCCGGCTGCATGGCTAAATGGTTAGCGTGCTGGCCTTTGGTCACAGGGGTTCCGGGTTTGATTCCCGGCGGGGTCGGGAATTTTAACCTTAATTGGTTAATTTCACTGGCACGTGAGCTGGGTATATGTGTCGTCTTAATCATCATTTCATCCTCATCACGACACGCAGGTCGCCTACGGGAGTCAAATAAAAAATCTGCACCTGGCGAGCTGAACTTGTCCTCGGACACTCCCGGCACTAAAAGCCATACACCATTTCATTTCCTAACATTATGCCTCCCCAGACAAGAACATTGGCGCTGTCGTCGTATCGGTCCCCTTTCACAATATTGGCAGTGTTGTAATGTGTTCCAAGGGCACACCAGATGAACAGACAGAATCACTCTCCAGGCTAAACCATGACTCATCAGTTAATAGGACACTACCCCACTGTTTCTTGGTCCAGTTACCATGAGCAATACACCACATTCCATAACTCGCACGCTGTCTACGTGTGAGGGCAGTGCAAGTGGCAGATCGCCGAGCATATAGAGCATCCTCTTGAAATCGATGTTACACAGTTTGATGGGAAATGTGTGACCCAGAGACTGCTGCAATGTCTCTAGCCAGTGTAGATGATGTGCTGGTTGTCTTCAGGTACTAAGGACAGTGGTTTGCGACAATGGCTTATTTTACACAATTAAATGTGCACATTTTAAAATTATTTTTCTGGTATTTCTGTTTGGCCAGTGGTTATTAATTTTACATTAAACAAAGAGCTAACCTTTCTAAGCCACCTGCTAACAATAAATATAAAGTATTATTGTCTGATTTTGTACAGGGTGTTCAAAAACAAGGTCAGTGAAAACACATCTAATATATACATACCTCAAGTTAGGTACGCTTTTCTTAGACCTTTCTTACAATAATAACTTATGCCGTAACGACCCACCTTTTCAGTACTATATTATGCAATGTTTACATTACATTTCGAATCCTGGAAATAGTTTAGGCCTTGGCTGGCCATCATCAGCCATAATACTAAAATGTACAAAAATATCTAATAACTAAAACAAATGTATGAACATACACAAATGACTTAAAGGTATTAAAAGCATCTGGGATGAAGTATGTGCACAACATGTAAAACATATAATGAATTTAAAATAAGGCTCTAAAATCCTTCGATGTATTGCATCATGTTAAAATGTTTCATTAATGCTTCCTATTAAAATATCTTAAAAAACGCTGATAAGTTTCTCTGTTGGGAATTCTCAATGGTTGAGTAAAGGACACCACATGAAGATATGATTAAATAGCTGGCACATTCTTAGATTACAGTTGGTAGAGATTTGCAATTCAATGTGGTGTCTATAAAGTTAACCTAAATAAATGATAGCCAAAAATTAATGAACTAAAAGGAGAGGTGATTAGAAAGTTAAGAGTGGACACCAGTGGAACACTTTTATACAAAACAGCTCAACTAGTTGGATATGCTGATGACATAAATTTGATGGGAAGAACAACAAGGACAGTTAAAGAAGCATTTGAAGACGAGTAGAGAAGGCAAAGAGATTGGACTTAAGATCAATGAACAAAAGACGAAGGTAATGGTGCAGGCTCGGAGAAGGAAGTATACAAATGACCAACTTGTCCCTGCAGGATCCAAAGTGGAGTTGGTGGATGAATTTAAATATCTTGGTGTACATCTAAGCAACAAGAATGAGGAAATGGTGGAAATACAGGCAAGAATTCAAGCTGCCAACAGAGCATACTTTGCAGTACTACCACTTTTCAGAAGTAGAGATATAAACCAGAGCTTAAAAGTTATGCTATACAAAACCCTCATTCGCAGTATAGTGATGTATGGAAGTGATACGTGGACCCTCCCAAAGAAAGCCGTGGAGAAGATAGATTCCTTCGAAAGGAAAATCCTGAGAAGAATTTATGGACCCATATGCGTACAAGGGGAATGGAGAATCAGATATAACAATGAACTATATTCCCTGTATGGGGAGGCACTCCTGTCGCATGCCATTCGAATGAAGAGACTTAAATGGGCAGGTCATCTAATTAGGATGGAAGAACACCAAATCCCAAAGAAGGTATTCTTAGGAGACTTTGGAGGAGGAAGGCCTGTGGGAAGGCCACGTAACAAATGGGAAGATGGTGTACATCAGGACGCAGCACACATCCTCAAGATCCAGAATTGGAGAGTAGCTGCACGAGATCGACAAGTTTGGCGGAGAGCAACTGGGGAGGCCATGACCCAAAAACGGGCCGTCGCGCCATAGGTAAGGTAAAAGGAGAGAGGGTGCAAATCAAATGGCACAGGTTATATGAGACTTACCCTTCGTTCCGGCATATGGAACATGGCCTACTATTGTGTGCTTCGCACTGCCCCTATTATTGCCTGGCTAAGCCCAGCCAGTGAGCGAGAGATCCCGAGGTGGACCGTTCGTTCCTGGCTTTCCGTTTTCTAGAGGCATTTAAGGGTAAAGGGGTTGACACCAAGCAAAATAAAATAATTTTTTTTTAAAACAACACACTTACATTTATTAACACAAGCATTTATAACATGGAAAGACAAGGAAAGGAAGATATTGTAGGGCCCTTTGGATATGGAAATGTAAATCCAGAAGGCGAGTTGTTGGTGGATTTTTGCATGAGGAATCAAATGATTGTTGGAAACACCTGGTTTAGGAAGAAGAACAGTCAGAAGATTACAAGGTATGGCTGGGGAGACAGACGAACAAAGACCATGATTGATTATATAATCATAGAGAAAGAACACCGGAAGAACCTTGTAGATGTAACAGCCATGCCTGAACAAGCCTTTGGTGGAGATCATAGAGTTGTGATAGGAAAATTGAAAGTTGGAAAGATTGAAAAACCCCAATTAAGAAGAGAGAAAAGAATTAAAGTATGGAAGTTGAAGGAGAAAAGCATACAAGAAGAATTTCAAAGGGAAATAATACCCTTGGTACCCAGGACAGAGGTGGGGAATGTTGAAGAGGAATGGAAAAGATTTAAGGAAGCACTGGTTGGATGTGGAGAAAAGGTGTGTGGTAGAACATCAGGAAATGTGAAAGACAAAGAAAGACACTGGTGGAATGATAGGGTAAAGATTAAAGTGAAGGAAAAGAAAATGGCATGGAAAGCATGGAAAACATCTAAGACTGAAGAAAGTAGAAGAAAATATGTGGAGGCAAAGAATTTGGCCAAGAAAGTAGTGGAGGATGAAAAGAGGAAAAGCTGGGCCTTATTTACACAGACAATGAGAGATGATACGTAGGGCAGCAAGAAATTACTGTATGGTATCTTAAGAAACAAAAAGAGAGATCAAGTAAACACCAGATTTGTGAAGGATGAAGGTGGCATAATTTTAACAAAGCCAGAAGAAATAAGAAATAGATGGAGAGAGTATTTTCAGAAGCTGCTGAACATAAGAAAGGATGACAGTCATTCAATGGACGACCAGGAAAGGCAATTAGTTGAGGAAGAAATGGATAAAGAAATTACAATGAATGAAATTGAAATGGCAGTAAGAAAGATGAAGAAGAAAAACTGCTGGAATAGATGAAATTTCAGTGGAGATGATAAAGGCAGCTGGAGCTGTAGGCCTGCAGTGGACATATCGGGTTCTCAGTAATGTCTGGGAGAATAAGGAGGTCCCTGAGGATTGGCAAAAAGGAATAATCATCCCAATTTTCAAGAAAGGTGATAAGAAAGTTTTGAAGAACTACAGGAGAATTACTCTTAATATCCCATGTTGCTAAGATAATGGAAAGGATACTGGAAAGTAGAATAAGGTTGAGGGTTGAGAAGCAGATACAGGAAAATCAGTTTGGTTTCAGAAGTGGAAGGTCAACAATAGAACCCATTTTCATTATGAGACAACTAATGGAAAAGCATTGGGAGTACGGGAATGATATGGTGATGACATTTATTGATATTGAAAAGGCATATGACAGTGTCCCTAGGACGAAAGTTTGGGACAGTCTGGTGCGAAAAGAAATTGGACAGGGATTAATAAAAATGATCATGGCATTGTATAAGGAATGTTGTAGTTGCATGCAAACACAAGTTGGCAGGACAAGTTGGTTCAAAATAACTAGTGGGCTGAGACAGGGAAGTGTTCTATCACCAATCCTGTTTACAATAGTAATGGATGACATCATGAGAACAGCAAAAGCAGCATATGGAGGAAGAGAAATGAACATGATGTTATTTGCAGATGATATTGTGATTTGGGGAGAAGACGACAGGAAGGTTCAAGAACAGTTGAATGTGGTGAATGGGAAGATTGAAGAATGTGGATTGAAAATAAGTATAGAAAAGAGTAAAACTCTTGTTATGACTAGAGGGGAGAAAGAAGGGAAAGGTCAGATTAGACTTGCAGACAAGCCCTTGGAAGTAGTGGAAACGTTTAAATACCTGGGGAGTGAATTAATGGAGAATGCTCGACTGGATACTGAGATTAGTAAAAGTATTCAAGCTGGAAGTTGTTTCTATCATAGTGTAAGAAATATGTTATGGGACAAAGATGTGCCAATGGAAGCAAAGGATACTATGTACAAGATGTATTACATACCCATAACAACTTACGGAGCAGAAACTTGGACAGTGACAAAGAAGGATGAGAGTCGAATACAGGCAGCCGAAATGAAATTCTTGAGGACTATGATACAGAAGAGTAGAAGAGACAAAATAGGAATGAGAAAATCCGGGAAGAAATTGGAGTGGAAAAAATGAATGATAGAATAGAGAAGAGCCGACTAAGATGGTATGGGCACATAAAGCGAATGAGCGACGAAAGAATGCCAAAAAAGGTGATGGAAATTCAAATCCAAGGAAGGAGAGGCCGTGGACGACCACGATTGAGATGGAAGGATACCATCCAAAGCAGCATTATAGAAAGAAACCTGGACTGGGACACAGTGTTGGAGGAGGAGTGGTGGAAAGACCGAAGAAAGTGGAGAGGAACCATATTTGCCCCTACCCGGCTACAGCTGGATAAAGGGAAATGATGATGATGATGATGATGATGATGATGATGATGATGATGATGATTATAACATAAAATATCCTTGCTGGATTTCTTACAGCGAACTTTCATAATATCTCATTCTCCAGTAGCACTTTCTAACCAAATGTACTTCTCGTTCTCCAGTATTACTGTTCTGGAATGAAAATTAACAAAGAAAATTAGGCCTTTACTGCCTGTAAAAAAATAAAGTATTTAACTGAAAGAGTCCAAAGACTTCAATAAAGGTTTGTACAAAATTAGTAGACAGCTGTCTCGCTTATTATATCACAGAAAAAATTGCTAAAGGCTCCATGAATTTTTATTAATCTCAACATGTGGTCAGTGTTGAATTCTGATGAATCTGTCTTTAAAATGTATCCCACTCATCAATAACACCAGTAGAAGCTTTAGTGAAAATCAAAATTAATTCCAAAATTTTATAATTAATTTATTATTATTATTATTATTATTAATAATAATAATAATTAATTTATTATTATTATTAATAATAATAATAATAATAATAATTTCTAACCTTGTCTGTGTAATGTTCTCCAACTAGTGTATCTCACTAAATAATTCTCATGGCACTTATAATTCACATTCTTAAATAATTACTCTTCAATTAATCACTATTACTCATTATCACAGAATCCAAGTTGATTATGCCATTTGTGAACATTTAATTCTTACATTTGCATAGCATTCAAAATTTCAAATTAATTTGAAAATATTTTGGAATTTAAATATAAATGTATTGGAAAATTTCTTATCCACGTGTGAGTTAATTGAAAATTAATTTACAAATCGCTTGCCTTTGCGGAAAAATAACGAGACGATCTTTCCCTTAAATCTTAATAAACAGCAAATTAAATCCTATTCTAGTCTTACTTGATACTAATCTCATTAAACTTTTCCTTAAAGTGTGCAAAATAAATCCTCATGGTGGCAAACAACGTTGAACACAATCTGTGCCGTTGCCATAAATGCACGACCAGATTAAATCATATTAAACAATCAAAAGACATGGAAAATATTCATATTTATAACACACACACCCCACATTCACACAAGGTAACATGTACTTTTTATATACATTATTTACAGCGAATCCTGCCCTTATAAATTTATTCTTTATTTTTAAGCATGGTCACATCGATAGTTTCCAGAAGATGAATTTGTGTACGATAATACTCTTTCTTCAATAGTGGCTAGTGATCGAAATTCATATCACTTGGATTGAAATATTCCACAAGCAACGAGGGAGATTCACCTAAATTTCCGAAATTTATTTGAAGTTTCCAATAAGATTCCATAATCATCACCATCACATGGGTTACAAGTCGCAAACATCGCGTTCGTGAGCCTCAATCGCATTATTATTACTCCTTATTCGTGAAATATATACACATGTGCTCCCAAAGACACAACAACAAGACATTCATCAATAATAAATTCTCCAATTAATAAATAACTCAATTAACATCCCGCAGGGTAGCCGTATTCCAGGCACATCATGAACTGAGCACATTAAATCTCACATATAAAGAGTCTAAGATAATTTATAGCTCACGACCATTTAATTCCATTTTAACCCGATCTTTACTTGATTTTATTATTATTCAAATGATTATTATATCTATCACTCCTCATGAAATATCGTGAAACTAGATGACTCGATCCTAAAGAATATAAGTGATCTTAAAATGACACTAGGTTCGATCCTATTTCACAAATTTTACACATAACTCCATTCCAGATTAATTCCAATATCACAGGCAAATAAATAAAGTTTATCGCGTGGTCAGTGATTTTTAGATATATCTAACTCATATGCATGGGAACTCACTCAAAGACCGAGTACACATCTAATCTAATAGATTCCAAATTTCAGTCACACACATGTAACTCGACTACCATGACACCTCAAGAAATTGAAAATGAAATACTTCTATCTACAACAAGAACTAATAGAGCTATGATTTAAAGAAGAAAGATCCTCTAGTTTTACAAAGATGGGATAGAAAGTAAATATTTAGATGGTACTCAAGTTTTAGATGAGGTTCGATCCCAGGTTGCAGTCAGTCATTCCGCCATTTCCCCGGTCAGTCACCTTCCCTGTCCAGAAGCGCCTCACATACTTAGAAGATCATGGAGACATGGCATAAGACGTCCCACGATGAAATTAAGGTGCACATTGTAGAGGAGTAATCCATCTTGATGTACACAGCAATCACTGGGATGAATGAAGTCACGTTCCAGAAGTGTAGGCTGTAACTGAGACGACAAATATTAAGATATGCTCACACACGCAGAATTACTGAATGTTCTCCTGGATAAATACACTTAACTTAGATCTCCTAAGTTGGAATTCACTCTATAAGAGTTGCTAATAAACTTCACTTAAATTCAGCAGAACGGATGTCTGGTTGCACGGCAAAGTTCTCCTCCATGTGGTTACGACGAACAGCAGACCAGAATAACGTAGATCAGAGTAGCGCAGAGTAGACCAGAGTAGAGAGTGATTTACTTTGAACACGGCTTTTTATAGCCTTGACTCGGGAGGTGTGTATTGTTTTGAAGACGATCATTGGTTCACGGGATCTCTTATAATTGGCTATGAGCTGGCTCGCTGTCCAGGTCGTCCGCGCGTGGCAGGCTAGAATCACAGGCTCATCACATTATCTACCTTGCACTCAGTCGAACACAGATCAATACATCGCCCCTCTGAATGACAAAAAAAACAGTTTGGAGCTCGCTTCTTGCTTCCCAAATGACAAATACAGCTCCCAGCGAACAATAAAACTTTCAATGTTAACTTGTCGTAAATATTCTAAATATAGCCAAATTTGAAGGGGACAGTACTAATGGGGAGGAGTTGAGATTCAAAGGGTAACACAGAAGGGAGAGGGCAGGGAAAAGAAAGGGGAGATATGGGAAGGGGGATTAAGGCGGGGCCGAAAAGGATGTGGGAAAAACAGGTGGTTGATGAGGAAAGATGCTGTGATAGTATGAAAAATTGAATAACGACTTTTCGGTTTGATATTTCTAAAAATGTGAATTAGAAGGTCAAACAGGATATTTGGCTTTTCTGAAATGTCATTAAGATTATAATTCAGGTTAAAATATTGATCTATATCTATGCAGTAGCTTTCTATAATCTTAAGGAGGGGAACTTTTGTTGATGATTCTAAGAATTTCCATGTCTTGTTTTATGTCTGTGAACAGTCGAGCATATGCTGTCCCACAGCCGAAAATCTATTGTACTTCAGGGCATTAACATGTTCCGAGTATCTTATACAGTATTAAAGCTCCTTCCAGTCTGTCCAACATAAGAAGAAACAACTGTTGCAATGGATCCTGTACACTCCTGATTTTGAAAAGCTATTGAACGTGTTTATAGATGTGGCATTCTGTAAGACTTCTGCATTCCTATTATTGGTTTTGAAAACTACTTTTACATCGTGCTTTTTAAAGGTGTTGGCGACTTTGTAAATTTGTACATTGAACGTAAAAGTAGAAAAAGAGGTGTTGTTTATTTTTTCTTGAAGTGGTTGAGGGGCAATATTTATTGTTCCAGGGTATCTGTGGAACGCAGAGATGGGGAAAGAAGGTGCGGGTTTGAATGGGTCTTGCTACAATACCAAGAATTGAATTAAAATTTTAACAAAGGTTATATTTCTTTCAATATTTAAAAAAAAAATTCACAAATTTCCAATAGGTGAGATCACAATAAAAAATTCAGGTACAATGCCAATCTTGAAATGAGACTTAGAAAAATCCAAGATTCAGAAATTCAACAATTTTGGGCTTCAAGCCCCAAATTGTACAATTTTTGAGCTACCAGCTCAAATTTACAATTCAAAATGAGAAATAATTTAATCAAGGGCAGAAATCCCCTAATTCAAGACCACTTGCTCCCTAAATTATGATATCTAGCCTTCCAGAGGCACCCTTCACTATTACAAACTTTGAAAAAAGCTAACAGGCTCTCAGTTTCTTCCAGCCTACTTAAGGCAACATTACATCAAAATCTTACACTCTCTGGCCTCTATGGGCACGACTTACAAATGAAATACACCGCGCTCCAGATAATGAAATATTAAAAACCTACAGGGCTCTTGGCTGATGCAACTGGGGCTAGGCCCAAACTGCTGAGGTGGCTCGTATGGAAATAACTTTAACATATTACAGGAATGAAAGGTTGCACCTCAAACCTCAAACCAAGGTGAAGGGAAGTTCAAGAGGGTAACTCGCTCTCTATCCCTGATTTACAGTTAAAACTTTATGAAATTTTTACATTAGCCAAAAGAAGATTTACATTTTGGAAAAGTTTGTTACATAGTTGAAGATTCGGACCTTCCCCTCGGATGAATTTGCGGAGATAGCAAGAAAGATAGAATTTACGTGGCCATTACCTTGTAGATGTTCTGCCGGCCGAAGAAAGAGGCGTCCCGCCTCCTGCCTTAACACACACACTTAGAAAGATGGCGATCAATTGACAAGGAAGCCAGAAAAGCTGCAGTTTATATACTCTCAGGGAAGGTTCGAGAGAATTCAGGATTAATCCGGCCACACCCTCTCAATTTTCATTGGCAAATTCAAAGTGAACAAGAAATGCGGGATTGGTTGAAAATTATTTACAAAAATTTATGATTGGCCAGATTCAAAACTGGCGGAAAGAAAAAGAAGTGTTTCCAACCCAAAAAGAAATGAACATAGAATCAGTTATGCAAAACCTAAGAATATGAAACTTCCTTAAGTTATAAGTTCTTTCACCTTGCACCAGAGTGCATGATCAGAGTTTTTTCTTAGTGACATCTGTGGAAAAGTGTCCAAACTTCTTGATATATAGCAAAAAAAAAAAAAACAAGGAGAAATTCAATCAGTTTAGGAAACTTCACGATAACACAATTACTTAATATTTCAGTAGTGACATCTTCCGATTAAAGTCCCAAGTTCATGTAGTATCAGTTCCACCTTTTGGTCGAGAGAGGAGTTTATTAAGGCGCTTATTTTCAATGAGCGGAGTTGAGGTGTACCTCCCGGTACATTTATATTTATTGATTATTCGTTTGATAAAGAAACTGTTGTATCCATTGGATTTAGCAATATTACGAATAGTGTTTGTTCCGAGGTATTTGTGGATTAGTAGAGGTGAAAGAAGGTGCCGGGGTGAATGGGTCTAACTACAAAATCAAAGTTAATTTAAAACTGTAACAAGGTTATATTTTTTCTCTCTTTTTTTTTTTTTTTTTGAACAACAAAAAACAATGCAATAGGTACAAGTAGAAAAAATTAACTCTAGGAAAGAGAAGATTGGTGGTAAAAACAGACCTTGGGCTTCAAGCCCTCACTTAACATTTTCTGAGCTCTCAGCTCACCTTAACCAAGCAACAATTTGTTCAAAAGGGCAGAAAACCTGTAATACATGGAGCACTTGCTCCTCATAACAATATCAGGCCTCCCAGGGGCACATTTACAATACATAAAGAGCTGACCCGCTCTCAATTTTCCACGCCTATTCAAGGCAACACCAAAAAAGTCTCATACATTTTGGCCTTCCATGCCCTAGCTTGCAAATGGAAACAGGGGTACCTTGTACCCAACCTACTGGGCCTTAGCAGAAAAGGAACAGGTTAAGAAAATGGCCCGACATACAAAAGGAATGGAGGCGTGAATTTGCACTCCTACATGAAACTTCTTAAAACCTAAAAGGCAACAGGCCGATGAAATAGGGGCTATTCCCAAACTATGGAGGTGACCTGTATAAGAAAATTTTAAGACATTACAGAAAGGAAGAAAACCACTTACAAAACGTAGTCACCTCAAACCAATATGAAGGGGAGCTTGAAAGGGTAAATCACTCCCTATCCCTGAATTACAGTTACAGATTTTATGAAGGTTTACAAAACGGCAGAAAATTACATGTTGAAAAGATAGGTTACATTGTAAAAGTTTCGGAACTTTCCCACGGGTTAAACTGCTGAGCTAGCAAGAAATAAAAGATGTTAAGTGGCCATTACCTTGCTGAAGAGCCGCTGCCTGATGAACGAGGCACCTCCCGCCTCCTGCTACACTTCCATACACTAGGTTAGGTGTTGATCAAGTGGCCGAAAGACAAGAAAATCAGCAGTTTTTATGCCCTCGGGGAAAGTTCGAGACCTTTCATGAATAAAACAGCCACACCCACTCAATTTTATTGGTCAGAATAGATAGTACACTCAAAATCGGAGAAGAAAGACACGATTGGTCAAAAATTAATTACAGAAATTCTGGATTGGCTAAGTTCAAAACTGGCGGAAAGAAAAGATCAATATTGCCGACCCACAAATGAAAGAACGTCATTTAGTAAAGAAAAAACTTTACAAAATTTCAAGAAAGTTCCTTCACTTCGCACCAGGGTGCATGATCATAGTTTTTAGGCAGTGACATCTATGAGAGAATGTCCAAACTTCTTGATAAATAGTAAACAAAAACACGTCGAAATCCACATAGTGACATCTTCTGAGAAAACTTATGAGTTGATCCAGTTTTTTAAGTTCAGAGTTTCTCCTGTAGAGGAGGCTTTATTGGCGCAAGATTTAAAGATGCGGCCTAGGGGTGTATCGCCCGGTACACTCACCCCCCTCCCTCCCCCAAATGTCCTTCCAAGGGGTGACACAGAAGAATTTTTGAAAAAAATTATTATCATTAAGGAAAATGTTCAATGCCTTGCAAATAGATTAGTGGAAGAACATAAAAGAGACATTAATAGTTGGAGAAGAATTTCCAAATTTTTTTAACGTTGATTGGAAGAAGAATTTTGAAGAACGTTAATAACAAAAAAAATATATCAACTTTTTTTAAGTAGACAGGTAGAAATTAGTTGGACTCCGGCTTTAGAGTGTCTTTGTTACTGTAAACTTTGTTATACATGCTGCTCATTTTGACGGCAAGACCTGCCACCGCTGCCGATATCCAGTTGAGGTCGCCCGGACCCCTCAAGTACCCTCAGATACACCTCTCCCGCTATTATGAGAGGGGTAGTCGTCGTGAAGGATGCCGCAGATGCGAAGTGTTTTTACAGTCACCAGGTAAGTTGGCGGTTGGTGCGCCACACATCAGCCTTTGCTGGGAGATGGACTCCGGCGCGCCGTACACAGGTTGACATCACGGGAGTGGAGTGGGCCCGTACCCCACCTCTGTGGAGGTACGGCGTCGAACGGCTGCAGGTACACTGAAACAGTAATATCTCGGCGACAGCAAAGAGTGTTGTTGGTGACTAGTGACTTAGGGTACGGTCTTTAGTGATGATGCTGAGGACTGGGCGACATGGGAGGCTTTACATGCCACGGTGTGGATCTGCAGGAGGCGGGGGCTTGGTAATGGCCACACAGGAACAGACAGCAGGAAAACCAGAGGGAAAGATCGTACATCAAATACCTATTTCTATAACAATTAAAATAATTTGGGGCAGAAGGCCTCTTAAAAAAATATAACCTTCACACTGTTTTAAAACGTAGATGGCTAAGTTAACAATGACGTTACACAGGTTTCACCTGAGACAGGTGAACCCTAAAGATCCTCTCAGTGGCTGGATTGCTCACTAATAATGTAACAGGAGTCAGGAAATCCAAAATGATGCACGGCCCATGAAATCTGGGGGCAAGCTTACCCGCAGGAACAAAATTTTTAACCATGACTTGATCTCCTACTTTTAAATTGGTGGGCCTCCGTCCACGATCATATCTTTCCCTAACCTTTTCATGAGAAACTGTAAGATTGGCCTTAGCCTTCTTCCAAAGATCTCTAATATTATCTGGATCTATTGTCTCTGGTAGAATATCACTAAGAGACCAAAGGTTAGAGAGCAGCGTGTTAGGGACAAATTTAAACATCAAGGAAGCTGGAGTGAACTTATGAGATTCATGAACCGCCGAATTCAACGCGAAGGCCAACCAATGCAGGGATGTATCCCACCTGGAATGATCATCATGATGATAGGCAATAAGAGCCGATCTCAGATTACAATTGACCCGCTCAGCCAGCGATGGTTGAGGATAATACGCTGATGTTGTTACATGTGAGATGGATAGATCAAAACAGAATTTACAGAAGAGATTGGAGGTAATACAGGCTTTAGCATTATCAGACACTATATATTGACACGGACCAAAAGAGGCAAAGATGGTATTTAAACAAGCAATAGTGGACTGAGCTGTAGCCAGCTTAGTCGGAAATAACCACGAAAATCTTGTGAAGCCATCTACACACAAAAGGATGAATTTGTTGGCATTCCCCTTTGATTGGGGGAAGGGTCCTACGTAGTCGATATAGAGGCGTTCCATGGGGCGCGACGCTTGGTGAGAAGACAATAGACCTAGCTTAGTGGACATGGTGGGTTTACTAAGCAAACAAGATTTACAAGCCTTTACCAATTCACGAATTTCACCATCCATACCTTTCCAAATGAACATCTCTCGGATCTTTTCTCGGGTTTTGAAGATGCCTAAATGCCCCCCTAATGGGGTTTCATGGTAGTACTTGAAGATCATAGGTACAAGAACAGCTGGAACCACAACTTTCATCTTGTCATCATGCCCCGACGGGCAACATAAAACACCATTCCTCAATACATAAGGGACGACATGTTCCCCAGAAGAAAGGGTTTATAATAGGAGCCAGCACTGGATCTTCGCTTTGATATTTTTCAATATCTCTAAACAACATGGGGGCATCAGTTAGAATGGCATTTACCCCAGGGGGTATGGACTCGGGCAGCGAAGAACTGTCTTCCTGTTCAGAGGTCTCTACATCATTAGAAAACATACGGCTTAGTCCGTCCGCCACAACATTTTCAGACCCTCTTATGTGCCTAACGTCAAACTGGAAGGCGGAAATTCTGATGGCCCAGCGGGCTATACGCCCAGTACGACGCGGCCTAGCTAAGACCCAACTTAAGGCTTGGTTATCTGTTTCCAAGTCGAACTTGACATGTTCCAGATAGAGGCGGAACTTTTCTAGCGCAAATAAGACTGCCAAACCTTCAAGTTCATAGATAATATACTTGGCTTCTTGAGCCGATAGTGTCCTAGATGCATAGGCGATGGGTCGCCTTCCGAGTTTGGTCTCTTGAAGAAGGACTGCAGCCACCGCCGACAACGACGCGTCGGTTTGAACAATGAATTTCTTCAAGAAATCAGGCATGGCAAGAACAGGGGCATTACAAAGGGCTAATTTCAGGTCTTCAAAAGCGGCTTGATGAGAAGGCCCCCACTCGAATTTGACGCCTTTCCTACGGAGTAAGTTCAAGGGCGCCGCTCTGTTAGTGAAGTTAGGAATAAATTTCCTGAAGAAATTCACCATGCCTATGAATCTGACAATACCTTTGATGTCCTTAAGAGGTTTCACATCACGGATAGCCGGTGTTCTAGAATGATCCACTGCGACACCATCGGGTGACACAATATGTCCTAGGAATGACATGGAAGGCTTAGCGAAAGCAACCTTAGATAACTTCACAGTTAACCCTGCCTTACGAAGGCAATTGAGGACTTCTTTCAGATGATCTAGATGTTCTTCAAAAGTCTCAGAAAATACGACGACATCATCAAGATAAGTACTCGAACTTGATGTCGGAGAAGACCCTATCTAGCAGTCTCGTAAGCATGGCTGCTCCCGTAGGGAGCCCGAAAGGCACGTGGTTGTACTCATACAAGTTCCAATCCGTGGCAAAAGCTGTCAGATGTTTGGATTCTTCAGCTAGAGGGATTTGTTTATACGCCTGATTAAGGTCTAAGATGGTGAAAAACTTAGCTTTTCGAAACCATGAAAAACAAGAGTGAAGGTCAGGAAAGGGCACAGATTGCAACACCACCTTCCGATTTAAAGCCCTATAGTCAATCACAGGCCTGAAGCCACCTTGGGGTTTTGGAACTAAGAAAATAGGTGATGAGTATGCCGACTTAGAGGGCCGAATTATACCATCTTTCAGCATCTGATCTATGATCTCCTTCAGCGCCTTCATTTTAGGTGGAGATAACCTATAGGGTGGAAACCTAATGGGAATCGAATCCGTAACCTCAATCTTGTATTCGATAAGGTCAGTAACACCAAGAGTATCGGAGAAAACGTCTGGAACGACTGACACAACTTACGAATACTCTCAGCCTGCTCTTCAGGTAGATGTCTAAGGTCTAACAACATCTCATCCTGGGTTGGCGAAACAGATGAACATGACACAGAACTACATTTAAGCAAAGGAATTTTACAATTACAAGCAAATTTGAAAGTGCATGACTTGCTCTGGATGTCGAGCACTAAACCGGTGTGAGACATGAAATCCGCTCCTAATATAATGGGGCAAGACAAGTGCTTAGCCACAAACAGTTTTACTTTCCAAGTGAATTTCGAAATGCGAATTTTGGCTTATAGGAAACCTAAGATTTCTAATGGAGAAAGGTTGGCCGAAATGCATTGAACCGAAGATGAACAATAATCAGAAAATTTACAGATTGACTTTAATTTAGAGTACCATTCAGCCAAAATAATGGAACATACACTCCCAGAATCTAATAGAACAGTAATCGGTTCGTTATTCACCTCAATTTTCAGGAAAGGTACCGGTGCGGGGATCTCCGCCGCAATCTTAAGACATTCTTTAGGGCATTCAATTGCGGGGTTGGAAGAATTTTTACCTAGTTCTGAGCCTGAGCTTTCGGATGGTTTAATCGGGGCTGAGCTTAGAAAAGATGAATTTGCCGACTCAGCCGATGCCGCTAGTCACTTTTAATTATTGGTGTTGGTGGAAGTTGCACCAGAAGTTGAGTAGGAGGGGGTGCTATTAGTATTAGGGCAATTCTTGGCTATATGGGAAAATGAGCCGCATTTAAAACAGCCTTGGGATGACCCTGCTCCATTCTTTGTCCCGCTAGATTTAACCAAAGGACACCTGTTCCGGAGATGATCTGCCGACCCACAAGCATAACATTTGCGGGTTATGGAAGTTCGGCGAGGTTGAAGCCGAAAATTACTTGAAGAGGGAGGGGGCTCCTTCACGACACGTAGTGTGTCAGCATATCTAACTCCTTTGGCTGAGACAGCCATAGATTCTAATTAGGCAAAAGTTTGCGGGCGCGACGCAAAACACAAGTAGGACCTGTATGGTAGGGAAATGCCTTCCACAATGGCCTGCACAATTTGATCTTCGGGAAAATGAAGAGCAAATACCCTAGCGTAGAATTTAATGTCTTGGATGAAGTCGGCAAGATTTTCATCCAGTTGCTGTACTCGGTAATAATACTTTTGAATTAATGAAGACCTTGCTCGAGCCAGAATAAAATTTGCCAGAAGGTGTGCTTGAAAATCTTCAATAGATGATTGTTCAGATATGGCTCTTACTATTTTGTCTGAGAGGACACCAATAGAATAAGGATAAATAATTTGAAGAATTTAAGTAGAAGAGAGGGAAAACACTAGAGCATGATCTTGAAATTCAACTAAAAACCTTAAGAATGCAATGACGTCATTAGTAGAGTTAACGGAGAACTTAGAAATACCCCTAAGCAACATTGCTAAAGGATGGGGCAAACTACTAAAGCCGGGTGACATAATAGGCAAAGGCCTAGGGGGCGGAGAAGCTATTTCAGAGACTGCATTATTCAAAACGAATGGTGGGATTGACGTACGACGCTCAGATTCCTTTCCCAATGGGGCAGACGTCTGTTGAGTAGCCGCAGATGTTCTACTTTCTTCCCCTTTGGAAGAATCCTCCTCGCTTACTATGTTTACCGCAGGGGCTAGGTCGGTTTTGGGAGGAACCGTCCCAGTTAACAATTGACTGACTTTACAAGACATATTGGACAGGTGTTCGACAAGAGCTCTAGCCTCCTTACCCTGTTTAAAATAAGATATTTAAAGATATTTAAAATAAGTTCCCTATGGGAATCAACGTCTATATTATCTGATGGCCAGGCAGGCATCAATTTTTGGAAATGAGACATAGCTCTTCTCATAGTGCATTGGCACTGCTGGTGGCTTCAAGTAGCCTATGCAGTGGCCTCCACGGTATGCACTAGCCTTGCGTCTTGGGTGGTGTGCTAAGTCCCAACTGATGAGCCTAACTTAGTACACGAGGGCGAAATGCAGGCAACCAAGAATGAGTTAGCTGGAAAATTTATTATGTCCAATAACGGACCATTATATTGGTATTATAAATTTACTCATTCGGGACAAATATTTTAAATTCCCTATGGGAATCAACATCTGTATTATTGTTTGTGTTGTACAGTTTTTAATGACAATCATATTTGTATTTTCTTGAGAATCCTTTTTTCTTCTCTATTTTCAATTTGCTTCATTGTAATATTCAGCTCTTCTAAATCATTGTGAACTTCTTTAAACCAATTATTTTTTGTTTTACTTTTCCAAAAGTAATTAAATAGTTGTTTTATTATCCTATTATCATTTAATCTAGAAAGATGACAGAAAAAGGCAATTCTTCTTTTTCTCATCGTATCTGTTATAGATTCACTTTCCCTATAAACCACTGCATTAGTCAATAATCTTCATTGTCCATCCACCTGATGTTTTTTGTTAATGATTGTTCTGAGTATCCTTCTGTCAACCTTTTGCAGTGCATTAGTTTCTTTATTAAAAGAATAATCAATAAATATAAATATCGCCCCTCAACCACTTCAAGAAAAAATAAACAAAACAACACCTGTTTTTCTACTTTTACGTTCAACGAACAAATTTACAGTCACCAACACTCTTAAAAAGCACGATGTAAAAGTAGTTTTAAAACCAATAATAGGAATGCAGAAGTCTTACACAATGCCACATCCATAAACAAGTTCACTAGTTTTTCAAAGTCAGCAGTGTACAGGATTCATTGCAACAGTTGTTTTGGGAGGAACCGTCCCAGTTAACAATTGACTGACTGGAAGGAGCTTTAATATAAGATACTCAGAACATGTTAATGCCCTGAAGTACAATAGATATTCGGCTGTGGAACAGTATATGCACGACTATAATCACAAATTCGCAGACATAAAACAAGATATGGAAATTCTCAAAATCATCAACAAAGGACCCCTCCTTAAGATTATAGAAAGCTGCTTCATACATATAGATCAATATTTTAACCTGAATTATAATCTTAATAACATTTCAGAAAAGCCAAATATCCTGTTTGATCTTCTAATTCCCATTTTTAGAAACGTCAAATCAAAAAGTCGTAATTCAATTTTTCACACTATTTACAGCACCTTTCCTCATCAGCCATCTGTTTTCCCACATCATTCATCCCCGCCTTAATCCCCCTCTCCTCTCTCCCCTTTCCTTTCCCTGCCCTCTCCCTCTCCGTGTTACCCTTTGAATCTCAACTCCTCCCCATTAGTACAAAGCACACAATAGTAAGCCACACTCCACATGCCAGAACGAAAGGTAAGTCTAATATAACCTGTGCCATTTGATTTGCACTCTCTCTCCTTTTAGTTCTTTAATTTTTTGCTATTATTTATTTTGGTTAACTGCATGGACACTGCACTGATTTGCGAATATATACCAGCTGCAATCTAAGAATGTGCCCAGCTATTTAATCATATTGTCCCCGTTTCTAGCATCAAGGTAATTTGCCGCAGACTAGTCAGCCGATTCCAGGGATGTTCAGTTCAAACTATGAAAAATAAATAACTTAAAAATACAGCCTGAATTTGATGGGGTACATATGACTAATATGGACACAGTGAGGTGAACTCATGAACTCATGAGCACAACAAAAACACTGCGGATAGAAACCACACACCAATAAAAATCACATGAATGGCAAATATATACAATCAAAGAACAACATCATGTCATATTTTTCAGGCTTCACCAAGAAAAAACATGCTGCATTTATGCAACACTCACTCACCACGCTTCCTATTCAATGTAGGTTCCTGAAATAAATTACATGACACCAAACCAATCAACTGTTTGACTTTACAACATCACGCATAAATCAACGTGGATTCCTGAAATAAATTACATGACACATTATTCATGGAAATAACAGAGTAGGCTTTAACCTTCAACCCATAACTCAACGTTGGTCTCTGAAAAAGATTACATGACACAGATGAGCCTCTTCCACTTCTTCCTGTCCATATACAACTTGTCATGGAGAACATCACCCACTGTCCATCCTCTGGTAACTACATCAACCTTGATCATGTCCATCCATCGGGTTTTAGGTCTTCCTGCATATCTTTTCCCCTCCACCTGTCTTTCTGAACTTATTCTGGCTGTTCTTGTAGGCTCCATCCTCCACCATAGTCTGGATGTGCCGATTCGGTCTAATAGGGATGTCTTTGTTCCGGCTTCTTTCTTCACCTCCTCATTTCTTAACTTGTCAATCTTGGTCTTCTGGATGGTGGATCTAAGAAATTTCATCTCTGATCCTTCCAGTCTTAATGAATACCTTTTTGTGAGGGTGCACTCTTCAATACCATAGGTCAGTATTGGTATGGATAGCTGTTAAACATCATCAGTTTGGCCAGTTTTGGAATCATGCCATCCCATAAAAGTGTTCTTACTTGTTGGTAGAATTCTGATCCCTTTTGCACCCTGTTTGTAATTTCCTTTCTGTCCAAATTATCACTGGAGATTACACTTCCAAGGTAAGGAAACTATCCACACACTCTAGCTGGTGGTCTCCTAGTTTTACGCTTGCTTGGCGCCCTTATCTGTTGACTGCCATCACCACTGTCTTGGTCTCGCTGATGTTGAGATTATATTCCTGGAACTGGGATTTCCATACATTGAGTCTGGTCTGTACTTCCACTTCTGTTTCACCCCAAATCATGATATCATCAGCAAAGGTCACTGCATTCAGTTCACCTAAATTTTCCTTGACGTTCTTCATTATATTGTCCATAACAGTGATAAACAGTAGTGGGGACAGAGCACTTCCTTGTTGAACTCCACTCTTGGTCTCAGACCATGATGATCGATCTTCCCCAATTTGTACAACATCGGAATTTTCCGTACCAGTCCTTCAGGCACATTTTTTTCCCTCAGGCAAAACACGCATTCCTATTTGCTATAAGTTAATGAGAGGCAGACAACAGATGAAATGAGAAGACAACATAGCGTCTTGTCTGAAATCTAGAGGAGTGAGTTTGACAATGCCCCGATCAAAGATAGAAGACAAGAAAACGTGATGATCTGTCTGCCAAACCTCGACACAAACCGGTACAAGAGGATCGACTAAGTAAAATGAAGTAATGTTATGTTATGTATAATATCAATATGGAAACTTAGCATACTAATTTATTTATGGTACAAGAAAAATTATACGGGTGAAACTCCTAATAATATTATTATGTAGGTAGCCCTGCACGATGTCTGAGTCAACGATTACCCCTGAGCAGTTGAATATGTCATACCAGTTTACACTTCAGTTACCAGATCACAGCAGCAACTTAAACAAATAAACTATAAAGTATATTATACACTATAGTGTATTTGACTTAAAGCAATCTGCTACAAAAGCACTTTCGCTTGGAAGACATGCATACTATCTGAATTTAATGTTAAAAACTTCATAATTGGTCCGTATTGAAAAAAGATTTACAATTAAGAGATGAAAGTATATGATTTTCCACCTGTTCAATATAAATTCAAATGTGATATACAATGAAATGTCGCATTTTATTCATAAATATTAGGGACCAGTTTCGGCATGTCTATGCCATCATCAGCCTAGAGTTAGATACACAAGGACACAAGTAAATTACACATGTCAATACACAAATAAACTTTCTAACATATTGGCAATTCATAATAGCGTTGATATATCACAATTTTGAATGTATAAAAACTCTCAAATATACCTCTTATAAAATTTACGATAAAGGTAAAATGATCTATTTACAATTCTGTGATATCTGTTACCTAGTGATGTTTTGTGTTACAATTGTGTGTTAAATAACAAAAGATGTCTTTTAAAACACTTCTGTCTGAACAGCTTATACATTTAATAAAAATTTGGGGTATTGACATTCCTATAGTATTAAAATTTAAGACGTTCTATCACGTAAAAATACTCATGTAAATAAAATTAGTAACAGTGTCCAGTATTGTTACATTGTAAAAGAGAATAGCTGTTCGTTATTTAATGTTTGTTAAAATAGTTCCTCATTAGAATATAGGCGGTAAGCCAAGTTAAATTGAGCGGCTTTAAGAATCAATTAAATCTTGCTTGAAATAGCGGTAGCTTAGTTGTCAGGTTGCCAGATGGTTTTAAGTTTCTAAATCTCAGAAGTACAAAGAACATGTGAGTGGCTGAGGCCGTAGTTGATGAGTATGAGTTCACAAAGCACTATGTCATCAGGTGGTGAAATGCAATTCTAGAGATCTTGTTTCAAAACGGACCTCATGCACCACATACCAGCAGAAGGCTAAAGAGGAACTAATCTAATTAATCTAACTAATTAGTTCCTCTTTAGTTAGATTAATTAGATTAGTTCCTCTTTAGTTAGATTAATTAGATTAGTTCCTCTTTAGCCTTCTGCTGGTATGTGGTGCATGAGGTCCGTTTTGAAACAAGATCTCTAGAATTGCATTTCACCACCTGATGACATAGTGCTTTGTGAACTCATACTCGTCAACTACGGCCTCAGCCACTCACATGTTCTTTGTACTTCTGAGATTTAGAAACTTAAAACCATCTGGCAACCTGACAACTAAGCTACCGCTATTTCAAGCAAGATTTAATTGATTCTTAAAGCCGCTTAATTTAACTTGGCTTACCGCCTATATTCTAATGAGGAACTATTTTAACAAACATTAAATAACGAACAGCTATTCTCTTTTACAATGTAACAATACTGGACACTGTTACTAATTTTATTTACATGAGTATTTTTACTGATAGAACGTCTTAAATTTTAATACTATAGGAATGTCAATACCCCAAATTTTTATTAAATGTATAAGCTGTTCAGACAGAAGTGTTTTAAAAGACATCTTTTGTTATTTAACACACAATTGTAACACAAAACATCACTAGGTAATAGATATCACAGAATTGTAAATAGATCATTTTACCTTTATCGTAAATTTTATAAGAGGTATATTTGAGAGTTTTTATACATTCAAAATTGTGTATATATCAACGCTATTATGAATTGCCAATATGTTAGAAAGTTTATTTGTGTATTGACATGTGTAATTTACTTGTGTCCTTGTGTATCTAACTCTAGGCTGATGATGGCACAGACATGCCGAAACCGGTCCCTAATATTTATGAATAAAATGTGACATTTCATTGTATATCACATTTGAATTTGTATTGAACAGGTGGAAAATCATATACTTTCATCTCTTAATTATTGTATCTGAACTCGGAAGGTCACATTCTGTGTGTGTAAGCTGCTATTAGTGACAGTTCTCACTTCCCAGTTACTGTTTTTACTAGTACGTTATTCTGTTGCCGTTACTCGGTAACCTGTTATTTTTTGTCCTCTTTACATTTGTAACAGTGACAGGCATGTAGCTGTGACAAAGTAACTCCAATGTTATTTTTCAGCCATCTCTATGCACAACAAACAAGCTCAGTTAGAGAAGTTACTTATTTACGTTCTGGCAAAAAAATTAAAAATAAATATTAAGACAGATCGAATCCAAGGAACGTTTAACGAAGGTTAACTTTATAACATCTGGACAATAGTTCTTCACTTGGACAATCTCAAGCTAAGGCAGAGCGTTAGATTGGCAGGTTCTTTTCTGAAGAATGTCACAATGTAGATCTCTTAAACCAAAGTCCAGTAATTAAAACATATTTTTCTAAAGTTTAATACTCCTTTACTATCATCGACCTGTGTTGAGGAAACGTTTTCTTTCGTAACTGTGTCAAACACCTCAAAAAAGAACAGGCAGTCGGGTAAAATGTTTGAGGAAAGTATGCCATTAAAAGCTAATCTCAACTATAAGAGGTGCACATTCGTAACATAACATGTTATCCATTGATTTTGAAGAATTTTCTGATGATCATTCATTATTCTACAACTTTGTATTTCTACGCCAATAATTTTCTCTGTACCTAATTTTATTCATATCATACAGTCATATCAATGCCTGATAAATTCTTTGAGAAATGGGTGGTGTTATCTCAACTACATTAAACTAAAGTGTTAGTGTGATTAGCTGCCACCCTTGGAGTCCCGGATTCGATTCCCGGCTCTGTCACGAAATTTGAAAAGTGGTACAAGAACTGGAACGGGGTCTACTCAGCGTAGGAAGATTAAGTGAGTAGAGGAGGGTTCTTTCCCATCCTCAGAGTGGTTTTCCGTGGTTTCCCACTTCTCCGTCAGGCAAATGCCGGGTTGGTACCTAACTTAAGGCCACGGCCGATTCATTCCCTCTTCCTTGTCTATCCCTTCCAATCTTTCCATCACCCCACAAGGCCCTCTTTAGCATAGCAGGTGAGGGCGCCTAGGCGAGGTATTGGTCCTCCTCTTCCTCAGTTATATTCACTTAAAGCGGTACAGATGGGATACCTCGCTGAGTCCGGGGGAAATATCAACCCTCGAGGGTAAACTGATAAAGAAAAAAGGATGCAAGCTTACAAACAATGATTAAAAACTTTACAATTATATATACATATTTGAGTAGTCTTAAAATATAGAGAGCCAGGCTGAGTGGCTCAGATGGTTGAGCCGCTGGCCTTCTCACCCGAACTTGCCAGGTTCGATCCTGGCTCAGTCCGGTGATATTTGAAGGTGCTCAAATACGTCAGCCTCGTGTCGGTAGATTTACTGGCACGTAAAAGAACTCCTGCGGGACTAAATGTCGGGACCTCAGCACCTCAGAAAACTGTAAAAGTAGTTACAGTAGTGGGGCGTAAGGCCATTATTATTATTATTATTATTAGGTCAGAGTTGAATGTGCAACATGCTCAACCATTTTTACAGCTTCATCAGTGGCCTTAAGGGTGTTCTGCACTGTTCCGTTGAACTTCCTGAGTGGGCAATCCATAGTGATATGTTGGAGAGCCTGGGGCACGTCTGCACTGTCACAGTAAGGGTTCGCAGTTGCTGACTCCCAGATTTTTCTGGGTAGGATAAAACCAGGATGACGGTTAAATGGATCCAGGATTAAGCCTGTGTTTTGTAGTAAAGATGTAGTCCAGCTTTGTTGTTTAGTGATTACTGTGATTAGCTGCCATCGCCGGAGGCCCGGCCATGAAATTTGAACAGTAGTATGAGGGCTGGAAAGGGGCCCAATCAGCCTCGAGAGGGCAACTAAGTAGAGCGGGGTTCGATTCCAAACTCAGCCAACCTCGAAGTGGTTTTCTACTTCTCCTGCAGGAAAATACCGGGATGGTACATAACTTAGAGCCACGGCCGCTTTCTCTTCAGCATAGCTGATGAGGCCGCATGTGCGAGGTTCTGGTCTTTCTCCCCAGTTGTATCCCCCAACCCAAAGTCTCATGCTCCAGGACTTTGCCTTTGAGGCGGTAGGGGTGAGATCTCTCGCTGAGTCCGAGGGAGAAAACAACCCTGGAGGGTAAAATGGATTAAGAAAGAAAGAATGAATGAAAGGATGTAAGACACAAGTAAGACCACAATTAGAGATTGGTTCCAGTGTATGGAACCCCCGCAGATTTGCTTGATTCGAGAAATGTACAAGATCCAAAGAAAAGCAGCTAGATTTGTCCTGGGCGATTTCCAAAAATAAAAAAATAAAAATGAGATTATGAAGATGTTCCAAATTTTGGGCAGGAAAGGTCTATGTTCCGAACTGTCAGTGGAAAGATGGCATGGAATGACATTTGTAAACGGAAAAGGTTGAGCGGTGTTTTAAATGATATGCATATCGAAACCTGCTCCTGGATGAGAAGACTAAATATGAACATTGGAAGAGATATAGTCAATAAGAGAAAATAGAAAAAGGAAACCTCTTCTGATCTGATTATAAACCCCCAGTCAATTCAGAGATTTTTAAATGATATGCATATCGAAACTTGCTCCTGGGTGATTAAACTCTAAATATGAACTTTCGTCGAGATATAATCATTACCGTAGTGTAAAAGAAAATTCGAGACAAACTCCTCTGGTCTTCTTGTAAACGCCCATTACGTTCAGAGATTCTGAAATGATATGCATATACAAGTAGAAACTTACTCCTGGATGAGTAAACTCTAAATATGAAAATTCGAAGATAAATTGACAATATTGTAAGAGAAAATAGAAAGAAAAACGCTTCTGGTCTTCCTATAAAAAAAGCCAGTACGTTCAGAGATGCATATCCAAACTTGCTCCTGGATGAGTATCTCTTTATATGAGGGTTGGCGGAGAAATAATCAATAGTGCAAGATAAAATTTTAACACAATCTCTTCCGGTTTCCTATGAAACCCCGGTCTGTTCAGAGATTCTTGAATGATATGCATATCGAAACAAGCTCCTGGATAAGTAAACTCTAAGTATGAAGATATGGAGAGAAGTAGAGAATAGTGTAAGAGAAAATTGACCGGGCGAATTTGCCGTGCGGTAAGGGGCGCACAGGTGTGAGTTTGCATTCGGGAGATAGTGGATTTGAACCCCACTGTGGGCAGCCCTGAAGATAGTTTTCCGTGGTTCCCCATTTTCGCACCAGGCAAATCCTGGGTCTGTACCTTAATTAAGGCTATCCCATCGTCGCCATAAGACCTATCTGTGTCGGAGCGACGTAAAACAAATAGCAAAAAAAAAAAAAGGAGAGAGAGAAAATTTGAAAATAAACTCTTCTGGTATTCCTATAAACCCACAGTTTGTTCAGAGATTTTTACATGATATGCACATCGAAAACTGCTCCTGGATGAGTAAACTCTAAATATGATGTTTATTGGAGATAGGCCTATAACCAAAAGTGTAAGAGAAAATTGAAAACAAACTCTTCTGGTCTTCCTATAAACCCACAGTTTGTTCGGAGATTTTTACATGATATGCACATCGAAAACTGATCCTGGATGAGTAAACTCTGAATATAATGTTTAGTGGAAATAGGCTTATAATCAATAGTGTAAGAGAAAATAGAAAACAAACTCTTCTGGTCTTCCTAGAAACCCACAGTTTGTTTGAGATTTTTACATGATATGTACATCGAAAACTGCTCATGGATGAGTAAACTCTAAATATGATGTTTAGTGGAGATAGGCCTATAATCAATAGTGTAAGAGAAAATTTAAAACAAACTCTTCTGGTCTTCCTATAAAACAGTCACTTCTGACCTGCATTTAGGGCAGTCGCCCAGGTGGCAGATTCCCTATTAGTCATTTACCTTGCCTTTTCTTTTGAAAAATCAAAGAATTTGGGAATGTTTCGAACATCTCATGGTAAATCATTCCAACCCTAACTCATCTTCCTATAAATAAATAATTGCCAGGCTGAGTGGCTCAGGAGCTTGAGGCGCTGGCCTTCTGACCCCAACTTGGCAGGTTCGATCCTGGCTCAGTCCGGTGGTATTTGAAGGTGTTCAAACACGTCAGCCTCACGTAAAAGGTCTGCAGGAGTAAATTCCAGCATGTCGACGTCTCCGAAAACTGTAAATCAATCAGTCACTATTGATCTGCATTTAGGGCAGTCGCCCAGGTGGCAGATTCCCTATCTGTTGTTTTCCTAGACTTTTCTTAAATGATTGCAAAGAAATTGGAAATTTATTGAACATCTCCCTTGGTAAGTTATTCCAATCCCTAACTCCCCTTCCTATAAACGAATATTTGCCCCAATTTGTCCTCTTGAATTCCAACTTTATCTTCATATTGTGATCTTTCCTACTTTTAAAGACACCATCCAAACTTATTCGTCTACTGATGTTCTCCCACGCCATCTCTCCACTGACAGCTCGGAACATACCACTTAGTCGAGCAGCTCGTCTCCTTTCTCCCAAGTCTTCCCAGCCCAAACTTTGCAACATTTTTGTAACGCTACTCTTTTGTCAGAAATCGCCCCGAACAAATCGAGCTGCTTTTTCTTTGGATTTTTTCCAGTTCCTGAATCAAGTAATTCTGGTAAGGGTCCCATACACTGGAACCATACTCTAGTTGGGGTCTCACCAGAGACAAATATGCTCTCTACTTTACATCCTTACTACAACCCCTAAATACTCTCACAACCATGTGCAGAGATCTGTACCCTTTATCTACAATTCCATTTATGTGATTTCCCCAATGAAGATCTTTTCTTATATTAATACCTAGGTATTTACAATGATCCCCAAACGGAACTTTCACCCCATCAATGCAGTAATTAAAACTGATAGGACTTTTCCTATTTGTGAAACTCACAACCTGACTTTTATCCCCGTTTATCATCATACCATTGCCTCACAACATTATCGAGGTCATTTTGCAGTTGCTCACAATCTTGTAACTTATTTATTACTCTATACAGAATAACATCATCTGCGAAAAGCCTTATATCTGATTTAACTTCTTTACACATATCATTGATATATATAAGGAAACATAAAAGTCCAATAATACTGCCTTGAGGAATTCCCCTCTTAATTTTTACAGGGACAGATAAAGCTTCACCCACTCTAATTCCCTGAGTTCTATTTTCTAGAAACAGATCCACCCATTCAGTCACTCTTTTGTTAAGTCCATTTCACTCATTTTTGCGACACAGTCCAGTTGACCTCCTGAATCCAAGATATCTGCTATATCTTGCTGGAATCCTACAAGTTGGGCTTCAGTGGAATAACCTTTCCTAAACCCAAACTACCTTCTATCAAACCAGTTATTAATTTTGCAAACATGCCTAATATAATCAGAAAGAATGCTTTCCCAAAGCTTACATAAAATGCATGTCAAACTGACTGGCCTGTAATTTTCAGCTTTATGTCTATCACGTAAAACCAATAACATTACTATTATTATTATTATTACAAATATTTGCCCCAATTTGTCCTCTTGAATTCCAACCACCAAACCAAACCCCATGGTGCAACAGCCTCGAAGGGTCAAGACCTACCACGCGACCGCTGCTCAGCCCGAAGGCCTGCAGATTACGAGGGGCCGTGTGGTGAGCACGACGAATCCTCTCCGCTGTTATTCTTGGCTTTCGAGACCGGGGACGCTACCTCACCGTCAGATAGCTCCTCAATTGTAATCATGTAGGCTGAGTGGACATTGAACCAGCCCTCAGATCTAGGTAAAAACCTGTGACCTGGCCGGGCACACTACCCCTATATCGTGCGGCCGGCTTTAAAAACACCGCTCAAACTTTTATTCGTCCTCTAATGAAGTTCCATGTTACTTTCTACTGACAGGAACATACTGCTTAGTCGAGCAGCTCTTCTCCTTTCTCCCAAGTCTTCCCAGCCCAAAGTTTGAAAAATTTTTGTAACGCTTTTTTTTTTTTACAAGTCGCTTTACGTCGCACCGACACAAAGAGGTCTCACGGCGACGACAGGGCAGGAGAGGGCCAGGAGCTGGAAGGAAGCAGCCATGGCCCACATTACAACCCCAGTATTTGCCTGGCGTGAAAATGGTAAACGACGGAAAACCATCCTCAGGGCCGCCGACAGTGGGGCTCGAACCCACCCTCCTCCAAATACTGGGTACTAGCGGCTGCAGCTATCGAGCTCGGTATTTTGTAACACTAACATATGTGAATATTTACAGGAGAAGTAAATCAGGCAGCAGTATGTAAAGATGATTGGTTATAAGGATAATGTCTAGGTAGAGAAGGTTGAGTTTGTATCTTATTATAAATGTCTTTATCGTAGGTAAATTTCAGTACCTCGCAAGTACCAGTCACTCTCCCCACTGCAACATCATCCATGCAACAAACAGTAAAGCTTCACATTTGCACTCCCCTGTTGCAAACTTCAGACTGGGAAGACTTGGAATAAAGGGTACAATGTTACGTGAAGGTTTACAGGGGGCAGAAGTATTCGGTCAGCAGTACGCAAAGACTGCTGACCACAAGGACAATGTCCAGGCAGAGGAGGTGACCAATACCAACGAAGTATTGAAATTTACCCCCCCCCCCCAATAACAAAGACATTTTGCTATAAAATACACAAGTTGAAAACTAGAAAATCAGCTGGAATCGATAAGATCTCTGAGTATATACTAAAGGCAATGGGATGGGACATAGTGCCATTCCTGAAATACTTATTTGATTACTTTTTGCATGAAGGAGCGACACTAAATGAACGGAGAGTTGCTATAGTAGCCCCTGTGTACAAAGGAAATAGAGATAGAATAAAAAGCTGATAATTACATGTCAGTTGGCTTCAAATGTAAGATCTGGAAATAATTCTTTCCGATTACATTAGGCACATTTGAGAAATTATTAACTGGTTTGATAGAAGGCAGTTAGGGTTTAGGAAAAATTGTTCCAGCAAAGCTCATTTTATGGATTCCAGCGAGATATAGCAGATATATTAGATTCAGGTGGTCAAATGGACTGTATCGCTATTGACTTATCCAAGGCTTTTGATGGGTTAGATCATGGGAGATTATTGATGGAAATGAGGGCTATTGGATTAGACAAAAGAGTGGATGATCAGGTGGCTACATTTCTAGAAAATAGAACTCGGAGAATTAGTAGGTGAAGCGTTATCTGATCCCTTAATGATTAAGAGGGGGTCCCTTAGGGGAGTATCATTGGACCTTTAGGTTTTCTTATATATATTTAAATGATATAAGTAAAGAGTTGGAAATACAGAAAAGGCTATTTGCGAATGATGTTATACTGCACAGAGTAGTAAATGAGTTGCAGGATTATGAACAACAATGTTGTAGGATGGACAGCGGATAATGGCATGATGGTAAATGGGATGAAAAGTCAAGCTGAAAGTTTCACCAAGAGGAAAATTGCTCTCAATTTTCATGTCTATGTTTCTGGGGTGATAATGCCTCATGGGGAACACTGTAAGTGCCTAGGTGTTAATATAAGGAATGATCTTCATTGCGGTAATCATATAAACGAGGTTGTTAAAAATGCCTTTTTTGCCTGGGTGGACATACCAAAGTGTCACATAGAGACAAACATATTTCCGTACGTTTGGGAACGGTAGGACGAGTTAGGGAAAGCAGGGGCATGTTGCAACAATAATTTGAATTTTCTAAAATTAAGATAATGTTTGTTCATGTTGAAACTAAAAGTAATCGGGAGATATTCTATATTTTTTCTATCCAATACGCCATTTTTAAAATAATTTGAAAATAATGATGTGACTCAAAATGACAATTGAAAAATGAGTGTCACCTGTTGCAAATGTACCCCGCTTGAGCGGTAAGTTTCAAGAGTGCACGTAAAATGGTGAAACACGCAATGTGAGCCTTCATCTTTGTTAGAAGAGTGTAAACGGATACATTTTGGATTGCTTTTAGCACACACCCAATGTCAACACTGTACAGTATACACTTCACACACTACACACTGGACCAAACTTCCCCTTTTTTATACATGTCCCCGGATTCAGGCAATAACAGTCGTCTTCTGAACAGGAATCCACAAATGTTTTCTTCCTTTTACCGTTAGATACAGTTTTTCTTTTCGTTGAGCCGCAGTTTGCCAGATCATTACTTGTTCTCTTGCTATTCCTTTTTTGCTCTGTCTTTCTCAATATACTGTTTTTACTAGAGTGTCCATAAGCATAGCGCAAAGTCTTGGATTCCGTCCTCTCTTATGGAATAGTGGATATTGAACGTTTCGAAATTTTACTAACTGAAAAAACACCGTCTCCTTTATTATCAAAGACGAGTTTTGCAGCTTTCTCCATCACCTCTAACGGTGTCAAACCTATTTCTCTTTTCCGCTCGAATTTCGCATTAAAATACGCACAACTATAAGAACAGTTACTAAATTAAATGTTACCTAGTTATCAAGAAATACGTTTAAGTCAAAGCTAAGCTTCTAGTTTTATGTGACTGTTGATATCGTGATCATAGTCACGGTACCTCCAATTTTTCATGGAATCAAAACCACAGGAACGAGATTTTTCATTTCAAAAATCCCACAAGCATTGGCCGGGATTCGAACCGCGCCCTCCTTGGTAAGAATCCAGCAGCTACGCCATTCAGCTACACGCCCACAAATGCTACTGTAAGAGAGCTATTATAATATCTATTAAGCAGCATACAGCAGGGGTTAGTTGTAACATCTGTTGCAACATGCCCCGTTACACATTTCTTGACGGAATTGGTGGTAATTCACAAATAACAAAACGGAGGCTAAAGCACTTATTGCAGTTTTGAACTACAATGATTTTCCTTTCATTTTCATATAAAACTAGAATAATAACTCCAAACGGTATTATATACTGAATAAAATAACAATGTCAGGAAAAGTTACTCTCCAGGCAGAAAAATTTACTAAATGTCAGAACACAATACAAAATGACCGGATTTTCTGACATTCGTACTCAGACTGCAGGTCTAGAGCAGTTGCATGTATTGTCACAGTGTGGCAGCACTTGACTGGAAATTTTCAAACAAAACATAAGTGTTGCAACTTACCCCTGTTGCAACGAGCCCAAGCCCCCCCTATTATTTTGTGTTGTTTTTTTTTTTTTTTTTGCCTATTTTATCTTCCGTAGCCTATTTGTTAGTTTAATGTCTTTTTTTGCCTTTTTTAAGTTGTGGATAATTTCTGCTGTTATTTATGTATTAAAATTAATCAACGAAAAGAAAAAATATATAATTCCAATGTACTCTATTAATAATAAAGAAAACACCATTTTAACTTAATAGATAAAAAATAACATTTACACAAACAATATTTTTTCGTATTATGCATATCTCTACTGTAAACTCCACAATGGCCGAGAGGGTTGCCAGGTCCCGTCCTTGCTACGTAAATCTAAGTGTTGGTGGTGTTTATTGTTTTAAGAGGAAGGACAACTTGGTAACGATCCTCTATTAACACTAATCATGGAAGGGGTCCGATACTTCGAAAAATGAAGATATCGGCAAAAGAAAGACAAGGGCCGCGAAAAGCGTGAAAATGAAAGACTCCTTAGGTCTTACAAACCTATTACTGTCGGGGTCGGAAAAGAACAAGAGTTGACCAAGGGAGGTCAGACAGGAAAGGTAAGAGCGAGGAACCTGACACAAGTAAGTGGAAGCAGCGCCAGACTCAGCTAGGGGAACCGTGGTCGCCAACCCACACTCTCAAGTTGAGAGGCTCTGGTCCCCCTTTTCACCTCCTCTTACGACATACGTTAGTATATCATCCCCACCCACAGGGGGATGTAAGATTAAGTAGTAAAATGTGATGCAGATGTGAGCTACGTAGCTTACATTAAAGCATCTTTATAACTATAGTGCCCATGTTTATCATTATAAATGCCTATTTGAATTATGGGGCCTATGACCTAGATGTTAGGCCCCTAACAACAAGCATCATCTATTTTAATTATTTTTACTACCTGTTTCTAAACGTTAAGTGCTTATTTGCCAGCTTATTTTAGCATAAAATAAATGCCTCACCTTCCAGGCTCTAGTTACGAGAGTATTTATGGGTTATAGTAAGTATGTATGCCTTTGCTGGCAGGATGTAGTGTTTACGGTGCACTATGTCTTCTGGTATTGGCTAGAATAAATTTGTTACTTTCATTGACTTGTCTCAGTCTCATCCTTGGCTTTGACAATATGAAAGTGACCGAGGTATGAGCGATGCCAGTAATGCCATTCCTTATGCAGCCAGTCCCTGTTATGAATGGTGTGAAAATATCGCTCATAGGGTCAGTTGGTGCATGCATTTCAGTGGGCTTGGCAGACTGATATGCAATAGCAACTTCTGGCTCAGTGAGGAAAGCAACGGGAAACTACCTCACTCCTCACTTCCCTAGTATGCCTCCTCAGTGACACCTAGGCTGTCTATGACAGCTGTTGGTGGAGCTGTAGAGGATCAAACCAGCCTTCGGGCTGAATACCTAACATACATACAGTAAGTATGTAAAAGATAGGGCGTGTAAGTCACTGCTAAGACCCCAATTAGAGTATTGTCCCAGTGTATGAGATCGACACCAGGACTACTCGATACGAGAACTGGACACGATCCACGGGAAAGCAGCACGATTTCATCTGAATGATTTCCGACAAAGGAGTAGAGTTACTAAAATGTTGCACATTGTGGACTGGGAAGACTTGGGAGTAAAGAGGCCAGATGGTCAACTGTGTGGTATGCTTAGAGTTGTCAGTTCAGAGATGGCGTGGAATAACACTAGTAGACGATTAAGCTTGAGCGGGACTTTTAGAAGTAGGAAAGGTCATAATATGAAGATAAAGTTGGAATTCAAGAAGACAAATTGGGACAGTTTATAGGATGAGGAGTCAGGGATTAGAACAAAGTATCAAGGGAAATAATCGATATAAATTCCCAAGTCATTCAAAAAAATTTAAGGTGACACTCGGGAGATGATAAGATATTTTTACCTAATGCATGGATTTCCACGAAACCTTGTGGGAATGACACCTACATAAAAGTAGAGATATCACGAATATTTCTTTCAAATGCATTTAATAGTTTTTCAAAATAATTTGTTTTGAATTTTTAATTCATTTTTTTCATGAAATTTGTTAATATAAATTCGTAATTAGGTAGATAATACTTCTTTTAAAAGCATTACGTATCGATTTTTCTGCACATGATTTATATAAGTTGATATATCGTACACAAATTTGTGTAATTTTTAACTAACCAAAAGCTAACCCCATAGCACTACAGCTCTGAAGGGCCTTGGAATTCCAAGCGACCGCTGCTCAGCCCGAAGGCATGCAGATTAAGAGGTGTCATGTGGTCAGCACGACGAATCCTCTCGGCCGTTATTCTTGGCTTCCTAGACCGGGAGTGCAATGTTTACGTTCGAAAATTTTGGACTTAAAAATCCCTACTACCGTACTTGAGAAAAATTCTGCAATCAAAAATTCCATACGCAGGTTTCTTAATATACGTAGCTGTGATACATATACCATACTAATTTTATTGCATTTAGCAGAATATTATGGGAGAAACGTGGGATTTAAATGTAAAATTACAGTTGGCAAACAAAGCATTATTACACTGATAAATTGTTTGAATTCAGCGGAATAACTTCGTGACAAGAAAAAGGAATCTCAATTCTTTCAATTTCAGTCATAAAAAGATTTCACCAAAATGACCAAAATATCGATTTTTATCTCCGGAGTGTCGCCTTAAGAGAAAACTACGTAAACAACTGATAGGGAATCTTTTTCCTGGGGGACGTACTCATTATTGGTGATTAATTGATTGGCTGATTGATTACAAGCAGCTGGAGATCTTACGGAATGAATCGACTTCATCACTTCTTTTCCTTCATTTAATAACAATGTTATTTCGTATCCGAGGAAACTGGCACACTTTGTTTTCTACCGGTGAGAATTTTTATCAGATACAAATCATTAACTTGACCAAAATGAGCGAGTTTATTTAAACATAAATACACGTACAACATGATGAAATAATACAAAGTACAATAACACTGTTAGGAGATGCGTTCATGAACTGACGACTGAATTGCACATCAGGTGGCATGTAAGTAGTTGACAACGTATTTTTCACCGGTATTTATGAAAATAGCATCAGGATAATATATAAATATGAGTGCCTTTCATATTATGTCAGAATATAAACAGCAAAATGCGACACCTTTCATGATATATTGTTAGGTGGCTCTACGTTTGCTGTGTGGTCCGCACATAATCTATAACAGCAGCATCAATAGAGGAGGACCCTCAGTGTGTAATAATGAATTGTTTGTGCGGGAAGTGAGTTTAATTGTTTTGTGTTAAATGTGAAGAGGATTGCATGTTCCAGGATCAACAAGGTATTTTTCTGTGCTAATTGTGAAGAGGATTGCATGTTCTAGGAACAACAAGGTATTTTTCACTGGTATGTATGAACACGAGATCAAGAAAGTGTATAAAATAAGTTCGGTGAGATTTCAGCTCTTCTTCGCATCACAAGGGAGTACGGTTTCACAAGCACAAAATGATGTATGTTCAGGATTGGTGCATTGTTGGTTTTTCTGGAAAATGAAACGTTGATTATTCTGTTGTGCGTTATGCCCGATTATTAGAGAGCGCGTTGGAACTTGTTAGCTTGGTGATGGTTTACCTTTCTTCTTCCCCTCCCAAAATCTCTTCATGAACTCGCTATGCTGTTTCTTGCGTTCTTCCGTCCATTGTTTCACTGTGGTTCTTTTAGCCTTTTCTGCGAACGTGTACTTTGCAACCAGAGTTCCAAAAGCCTTGTGATCACTGATGGTATCTTCTGTGATGTTCATTTCTTTTAAGTCCTGCTTTATTTCCTCTAACCAGCTGTTTGACCTTCTTTGAATTAAATATGCCAAGCAGGTTTTATATATATATATATATAGTGTCGTCCATTCTACAGATGTGGCCATAAAATTTCAATCGTCTCCTGCGTACGGTATCTGTGAGCTTGTCCATTGTTTTGTACAAATCTACAGTTTTTCTTTTGATCCATATACCATTTACATGAACGGGGCCATATATTTTCCTTAGAATTTTTCGTTCTTGTTTTTCAATTTCATCAGTTTTAGAGTGGCCTCCTAGAAATGTAGTTTCTCAGGCATACAAAGCTTCCGGAAGAACAACAGTCTTGTAATGCTGAAGTTTTGCATTTCGTGACATCACTCCTTTACTGTGGTGATTCCGTGTTATTCGGTATGCTTTCAGGAGCTTGGTGGCTCTTTCTGAATTAGTTTTCCTGCCCTATCCGGATGGTACAATAATTTCTCGTAGATATTTGAAGGAAGGGACCTGTATGATTATTCCATAATTTGTCTGTAGTGGGGATCTTTGGATGTTCTGGTGTCCATTAGCCATGACATGAGTCTTCTCATACGATATTTGGAGGCCTGTCTTTAATGCTACCGTATCTCATGTAACTTTTCTATGGCATAACCTGGTTTCTTCACCAGTATTGGTAAAGATAGATCATCAGCAAAAGCTAGGAACTTCATGTTAATTCTTTGTCCCCGATACCAGTGCTTATACCTTCAATTTCTTTTCTCCACTCCCTAATGACTTTGTCTAACACTAAGTTAAAAAGGATCGGGGAGAGGCCATCTCCTTGTCGAACTCCTGTATGCACTTCAAAAGGCTCTGATAGTTCACCTAGAAACTTCACTTGAGATGTTGTCAGTGAGAGTCTGGAGGATTAATTCTGTGGTCTTCTTGTCCACACTTAGCTCTCCTAGGATGTCCACAACAGTTTGTCGATAGAGTCATACGCCTTCTTAAAGTCCACAAATGTGAGAAATGTGGTGGTACTGCGGTGTGTCATTCCATTAATGTCGTCTTCAGACTCCACATTTGCTCAGAACACGATCTACCTTTTCTAAAGTCTGCTTGGTATTCACCAATCAAATGATCTTTTTGTTGTTCAACTCTGTTTAATAGCGCTTTAGATAGAACCTTATATATAACGAGTAAAAGGGATATGCTTCCGTAGTTGTTGGGGTCCACTCGATTGCCTTTCTTATGTAACTGGTGGATAATGGCATTTTTCCAGTCCTTCGGAATCATCATGGCCTCCCATATTTCTGTTAAGAGTGTATGAATTCTTCTGATGAGATCATCTCCTCCTATTCTCAACATCTCTGCAGTTATGCCATCGTCCCAGGGTCCTTATTATTTTTGAACGATTGGATTATCTCTTTTATTTCTTGAGTTGTTGGGGGCTGTGAGTCTGGGTTTGGTGGAGGATTTTCAAACTGTAGTCTTTCAATTGGTGGATCGCAGTTCGGTAGATTTTGGAAATAGTCAACCAGTATCTTGCAGTTCTCTTTACTGTTTGTCTCTAGTGATCTATTAGGTCAACGAAAACTTAATATTTGTGGTTTGTATCCTGATTAGTCCTTACTGAATATCTTGTAGAAATTCCGAGTGTTGTTTTTCTGGAAATCCTGTTCTATATCTGCGAGTATGTTTTTCTCGTATGTACGTTTTTTTCACGGCGGATTGTTATTGAGGTCAGTTTTTGAGTCTTCTCCCATCTGTCGACTGTTCGGTGTCCATTTCATTGATTCCATGCTTTGATTCTGTCATTGATAGCTTCATCACAGGTTGTGTTCCACCATCTGTATTTACGTTTTCTGGGTGGCTGTCCGAATTTCATTTCTGATGACTGTAATGTGTTGCGAATGTCCGGCCACACCGTAAGATCTTGATCGTGTATGTCACGTACGTAAACGTCAGCGTTATTCCTCAGGCAGTTCGGATCTACTCTTGGAAATCGGTTGCCTTTAGGTCTGGATCTGTTTGTTTGGAACCTAACCTTGATTTGCGTACTTCCTTCCGTACTCTGAATCTCAGGCCTATTCTTTACGGAAATAGCAACATGACCAATCTGGAATTCCCCTAGTAATGGGTTAGGTGATCTCCAAGTTTTCTTTTTAAGTAAAGGTCTCATAAAGTGCGTGGACACGAGTCTCAGCATGAATGATGTACAACAGCTTATTAGACGTTCTCCATTCTTGTTGGTACGCCGATGTGCAGGATGAAGTCCTACAAATGATCTGTATTTCTTCTCTCTGCTAACCTTTGCATTGAAGTCCCCTAATAAGATTTAAAGTGATGTTTAGGGATCTTGCTAGTAGTTTCTTCAAGCAGTTCCCAAAAGTCTTCTACTTTCTGTGGATTTATCTTATTGTCTATGTTAGTGGGGGCATGGGCATTTATCAAGGCATATGCTTTGTTGCTTGATTTCACTGTAAGCACAAGTCGATAACTGAATCTAAGATGGTTTTCCTTACTGCAAAGGCCGCCCCGAGTATTAGTAAATACCCTTTGATATTTATGGCTGGTTTACCCTTAAATATCCAGAAAGTGTCAGAGTCAAAGTGGTTCTCATCTTGGAATCTGGTTTCTTGGATCGCTAGGATTTGAATATCAAATTTGTCCAGGGCGTCAGTCAGTTGTTTAAGCTTTCCAGTTTTCAGCAGGTTGTTGATGTTTATGGTACCAAGGAAGTTCCTTTTTTGGGGGCGAAGAGATTTTGAGAAGCTCCGATCCTTCTCTGAAGACCCCCTGCGGGTGGGGGACGCACATGTAGAATACACCCGCGGTATCCCCTGCCTGTCGTAAGAGGTGACTAAAAGGGGTGACCTAAGCGCGGACACGGATTGCGGTTTGGTATAATGTGTTGGACCTCCTGTGGATGGGAGAGGCTGAGTACATCCACAGGTAATCTCTGCCTGTCGTAGAAGGCGACTAAAAGAGTCATGTGGCCATGGTCCCCTCTTTAATTTTTATTGTTTTTCCGAGGGTTAGTTGTAGACCATTTCAAACATTTTCATGTGCGTGCTGCTCGTGTCAGTAACCACCCAGGAAGCGGCGGGTGGGAGTGTCATGTACCCGGGCAGTAGTATCCGCCTGACAACACAGGTCCCCGCACAGCCGAATGCAAAAAGGACATATTCTTATTATTTTTATTTATTTTTCCCTATATTTAGTGCTCTGTACACGCTATGGGGTACATGCTATTGCGGCTGACTGGGGGAAGGAGGAGTCCTCGTGCTCATTGCCTCAGTCCTCCCGTATTAGGCATCGTCCAACATCGGACCCCGGGCAGTACCGGCTATGACCAGGTGGGCATTGCCTTGGCTGCTTGGTACGGCTACAGAGACCCCTGATCGGAGTGGGTGGCATTCGGGGAGGATGATTTCGGTCATGGCGTCGAAACACTTCCGCCTGCCACCTCGGGTAGTTCGCTACCCAAGTCTTTAACTTTTGATTCCCTAAGAGGGGCAACGCCTTGGGAACAAGTGCAGCGTATTAGTCTGGGTTCCAGCTTCCCTAGGTTCCTGGTTGCTACCAGAACCGATGGGCACGATTTCAAGCTGGTGAAATAGATTCTATTCAGTCGACACATTGAAGTTTTATACGGTGAACTTGAGGATCTTAAGAAAATGCGCATTGGTGGTTTGCTTCTAAAGACGAGCACTGCGCTCCAAGCAGATCGGTTGCTTAAGTGCGACCACTTTGGCGACATCTCCGTCAAAGTGGAAGAGCACAAAACCTTGAATCTAGTCCGTGGAGTTATTTTCCACCGTGATCTCGTTCTGAACACTGACGATGAATTGATGGAAGACATGAAGCACCGTGGCGTGACCCACGTCCGGCGTATCACACGCTAAGCCAACGGTGAAGACGTTGCTACGGGTGAGTTCATAGTCTCCTTCAAATTGTCAGTGTTGTCAGAGAAAGTCAAGGTAACAACCTATCGTTGCGATGTGAGGCCATTCATCCCGCCTTCTATGCGATGCTATCAGCGCCAGAGATTCGGACAAATGGTATCTCGTTGCTCGAATCAGTCTGTGTGTGGTACATGTGGGAAAGTAGCACACGGCGCGGGGGAGTGCACAACTCCGTACAAGTGCACTAACTGCTCTGGTCTTCATTCTCCTCGAGATCGGAACTGCCCGACCTATTTGAGTGAGAAAAAGGTCCAGGAGATCAAGACCCTGGATGGTCTTTCCTACCAGAAAGCGCGCCGTAAGTTTAATTCTCTGAATGCACCGGCCAAGACACTAGACTTCAGCATGATAGCACAGACTCTCCCAGGTTCGTCATTTTCTATTGAAACACCTTCCAAGAAGATCGCTGCGCCCAAGGAGGCAGTTGCTCCTGTGAACAACGCCGCAAAGAGAACGAGCTCGAAGGCGGGTCCATCCCGAACTTCGACCACCAATAAGCCTGTGCCGGCTAAGAAACCTACACCGGCACATAAGGGGAAGAAGACAACGTCTCCTTCCCCCAAGAGGTCGGCGAAAGCCGCGCCTAAGCCGGCGGAGGCGGCATCGTCGACCAGGGCTGGGAAATCACCTCCCAGCCCGTCTAAACAAGAATCGACGGCGGGGATATGAGTGTAGGTTAGGTAGCATTACGCTGCTACTAACCTAAACCACAGAAGTCCACACCCACACTATGGCACTGTTACAGTGGAATTGTAACGGTTATGACAGGCATCTTGCTGAGCTACGTCAGCTCATTAGTAAGTACGCAGCGAGTATAGTTTGTATTCAGGAGACAAACTTCAGACCAGGTCATCATACGGTCTTAAGAAATTTCAGACTATACTCGACAGAACGATATTATGCCCACCGGGCGTCTGGTGGCGTGGGTATTTTTGTCTGTTCTGATACTTATAGCGAAGAGGTCCCTCTAAGGACCCCAATGGAAGCAATTGCGGTGCGGGTACCGCTGCCTGTTATATCAACAGTGTGTAACGTTTATTTTCCACCAAGCCAGCCTCTTAACATAAATGATGTCACTGATCTTATAGATCAGCTTCCACCTCCCTTCCTCTTACGCCGGGCTGAGTGGCTCAGATGGTTAAGGCGCTGGCCTTCTAACCCCAACTTGGCAGGTTCGATCCTGGCTCAGTCCGGTGGTATTTGAAGGTCCTCAAATACGACAGCCCCGTGTCGGTAGATTTACTGGCACGTAAAAGAACTCCTGCGGTACTAAATTCCGGCACCTCGGCGTCTCCGAAGACCTTAAAAAGTAGTTAGTGGAACGTAAAACAAATAACATTATTATTATTATTATTATTATTATTATTATTATTATTATTATTATTATTATTATTATTATTATTATTATTATTATTATTATTATTGTCCGTTTCACCCTCTTTGGGGTACGATAGATCAATCAATGGTTAGTGAGTCGTGTTTTCCTGTCCTCCCAGTACTTTTTCATTCTTTCAGATCTTGCCTTCCTCTCTTCTTCAGAAATTCTGTATAGTCGCTTGGGCTTCACCCTGTCCTGAAACCACATTTTATCTTTGGTTATTTTCTTTGCAGATCCATCTACAAGCAACTCTTCTGTAATTTGGAATTCTCGTAGGTCCTTCTCAGTTTCCTTAAACCAGTTCGGCTTGGTTTTCTTATTACGGAAATAGTCGAAGATTCTTTTAGTTATCCTTTTCGGATCCATTATTATTATTATTATTATTATTATTATTATTATTATTATTATTATTATTATTATTATTATTATTATTATTATTATTATTATTATTCCTCCCTCTTACTGGGAGATTTTAACGCCCATCACCCCATATGGGGCTCTGAGACGCCTTGCCCCCGGGGACGAGAGCTGGGAAGATTAGTAACAGAGCTGGATTTATGTATTTTGAACACAGGGGAACCAACTCACTTCAGTGTACGTTACGGCACATATTCTTGCCTAGACGTAAGTCCATGCAGCCGAACGTTGGTTCCGCTGTTTCGGTGGAATACACACGATGATCTCTGTGACAGTGACCATTTTCCCATCTTCCTTACTTTTTTGAAGCAAAACTCCGTCGAGGCTCCGCTTCGATGGATTCTTAAACATGCTGATTGGCCAAAGTACACATCACTAGCTGTCTCTAACGACGATATCAGGCGGACCGTCGGCGAGGAAATAACTTACATCACACAAGTTATTCTTGTTGCTGCTGAAGAGTCCATTCCGTTCTTCTCGGGGACTCTTCGCCGAAAACTCGTTCCTTGGTGGAACGAAGAAATAGCAGCAGCTATCAAAGAACGCCGTCGCGCTCATGAACGTTACCGTAGACAGCCTACTGTGGCCAACATGGTAACATTTAAGAAACTCCGCGCTAAAGCGCGAGTTCTTATTCGCCAAAGTAAGAAGGCTTCGTGGGAGAGATATGTGTCGTCTATGGCTTCACATACTCCATCATCTCAAGTGTGGACTAAGCTTCGACGTATTTCGGGTATCCAAGGATCGTCTTCTGTACCGGGAATTTCCATTGCAGGCAGTGTCGCCACTGACCCACTCTCGATTGCTAACCATCTAGCTAGTCATTTAGCGGATGTATCTGGCTCCGGGAATTACCATCGTGATTTCCTCGCTCTGAAGCGGGAGGCAGAACATCATCACCTTAGTTTTGTCACTCAAGCTTCAGAGGACTACAACGTGCCCTTTACGGAGTGGGAACTCCGCAGTGCCTTAGCGCTTTGCAAGGACACGTCTCCTGGACCAGACAACATCCATAACTAGATGTTGAAACACCTTAGTGATGATAGTATACTATATCTCCTTCGTGTGTTCAACCGAATCTGGATAGAGGGAGATTTTCCGTCGCAGTGGCGAGAGGGCATAGTCATTCTTGTCCTTAAGCTTGACAAAGATCCTAAGTATGCAGGAAGTTACAGACCGATTTGTCTTACAAACTGCCTGTGTAAGCTATTTGAGAGGATGGTAAATCGCCGACTTGTGTGGTGTCTGGAGAAACAAGGACTCTTTCCGAGTACCAATGTGGTTTTTCGAGCCGCTTTTTCGACCACTGACCACTCGGTACGCGTGGAGAGCTCTCTCCAGGATGCATTTCTCCGCAAACAGCATTTGGTAGCTGTTTTCTTTGACCCTTTCGGTCCTGCATCAGTGGTATTTATTGCGAATTTTTTGTCCCTCCGTCTATTCCGTGTCCGAGTAAGGAGGACATATTCGCAATACCACGTTCAGGAAAATGGAATTCCACAGGGATCGGTCCTTAGTGTCACTCTGTTCGCGATTGCCAAAAACGGTATTGTCGCTGCTGCAGGTTCACCAGTAATACCGTCGCTGTATGTGGACGATTTTGCTCTGCACTATAGCTCGCGTAATATGGCAGTCACAGAGCGACAAAACAGCAAGCTATTAAGGAGAGTGGAATAGTGGGCCTTAGAACATGGCTTTCGGTTTTCCACCGCAAAGTCCTTTGTTGTCCATTTTTGTCGGCTCCGTACTCTTCATCCACAACCTGAGCTTTATTTAGGAAATGTCGTTCTTCCAGTTCTTGACACGTACCGATTTCTTGTGCTCCTTTTCGATAGAAAATTATCGTGGGAGCCACACGTGCGGCAGTTAAAAGTGCAATGCACTAAGAAGCTGAATATCATGGAGTTTCTTAGTAGCACTAATTGGTGTGGTGACCGCACGGTGCTCCTACGATTCTATAGGGCACATATTTTATCCCTGCTAGACTACGGCAATGCAGCATATAGTTCAGGAAGACCAAGCGTCCTTGCGAAGTTGAAAAGCATCCACCACAGCGGGGTTAGGTTGGCGACGGGAGCTTTCCGTACAAGCCCCGTTGCCAGCCTGCTCGCTGAGTCTGGTGTGCCGCCTCTGAGGCTGCAAATTTGCGACAGATGCCACTTCATCCAAGATATCCGTGCGTGTTCAACGATGGCAACCGTTTGCTGTAGGCTGCTTGTCCTCGAGAAACGCGGCCGGTTGGAATACGCTTGGATAGCAGTTACAGATTGTTTCACGTACCTTCGGTTCCTTGCCTTGTCAGACAACCAAGTGGGGTTCCTCCGTGGGTAGTACGACGACCTGAAATAATCCTGGAACTGCACAATGGCCCGAAGGAAAACAGGGACCCTTCGATTTATCGGAGGCTCTTCCTGTCCGTTGTTGGCCGATATCCAGGTTCAGTCGTTGTCTACACGGATAGTTCAAGGACAGAAACGAAGGTGGGCTGTGCGTTCTTTGTCGACAATGACAGGTTTCTTTTGCTCTCACAGAAACCTGTAGTGTGTACACACCATCTGTGAAGCTCTGCGGTACGCACTGTCCGATGAGCGCCGACACTTTCTTCTGTGTACTGACTCCTTGAGCTCGCTACAGTCCATTGATACTTGTTTCCCTCAGCACCCTCTGATACAGCGGGTCCAGGATCTGCTGACCGGGTGTTCGGATGCCGGCGCCAGGATCACGTTTATGTGGCTCTCAAGCCACATAGGTGTAGAGGGAAATGAATTAGCAGTTACATTGCCCCCGTTGCCTTTCAAGGTTCCAGCAAGTGATATTCGCACTCAGCTGAGACATCTGGTTATGTCCCATTGGGAGATGGAGTGGCAGGCCATTCCACTTCCGAATACGCTGAGGGCGATGAAAGGAACAACGAAGGTATGTAGTACTTCCCTTCGGGCTTCGCGGAGGGAAACAATGGTATTATGTCGTCCTCGGATCGGCCACGATATCCTGACTCACTCGCATCTAATGAAAGGAGAACCCCATCCGGTATGTACTTGCGGCGATCATCTTACCTTGGTACACATCTTACGGAGTGTGTAGACCTGGTCGATCTGCGCCGTAGTCTTAACCTCCCGAGTACAATCTCCCTTATCTTGCGAGATGACGAGCAGTCAGCAGACATCGTCATCCGCTTTATGAGGCATAGTGGTCTGTTTTATCATGTGTAAAGATGTCCTTTGTCCTAGTGTATTTGTATTAATTGCGCTTTTATCTCATTGACTTCATTTCAGGTTGTGTTGCGTATTTTAATTGGTTATTTTAACGTCTAATATAAATTATGGTTATATATATGTAGTACCAGGCAATGCCTTATTCCTTTGTTTCCTCTATTTTCTTTTATTTTATTAGAAATAGGGCATTGCGAATCAGATCCACTAGTTGTTTTAATCTCATACTCATTTTTCTTCATAACCATTTTTTAAACTCTAGTCAGTGGATAAATTCTAAAATTTTAACTATCATATCTCGTTCCATTAGGGGCAGATGGCCTTTGATATTAGGCCCCTTAAACAACAAGCATCATCAAGCCTTCTCTGAAGCATGATGTTCCCGATCCCCCAGAATCCGACGATCTGGAGAAACCGGACGTGTGTCCGGGGCCTCAATTACATATCTTATACACGCATTGGTAGCGTGTGTTCCATCATGCCAAGGTTACAAGTTGAAAATACAACTAGTGGTGATCTTTTGAGAAAGACCACAAATATACAACTCGATTGTTGAGATCGAGAGGTGTCTCGAGATGTTCGTGACTGTGGGTAGGCATTTCCTCCTAACTCAAAAGGTTATGGTTTTCCCGCTAACACTCGGGTGGCTGATTGCAGTGGTTTCCCACTGGGGGATGAGCTTTCCACTTCCCTACGGCATAACTTATATTCACTAGTATAACTTAACTTATTGTCCTGATTGTATCGAGGAAGCATTGTGACTGGCTATATGGTTTACAACAAACCAGTTCATGGAAGATGGACTCCGTATCTCCTCTCACATGCTCATGCCTTCACAGCGGACGACTTTGGCGGTGTTCAGGATTTCTTCAGCCGAGTGACTCTTAGAGATCAACGTAGCATCCCCATTTTTATTATGTGAGCACCTGTTAATTCTGTTTTGTTGTAGGCTAACATTCTGATCGATACTGTTCTACTGAGCGAACGACATTCTTGGATTCTAACTACACGGATTTTCTAGACGCACTGAATGCCAGAGATCTGGTAACACTTCAATCGAGAGCATTTATGGACGTCTGGAAATGTCTCACCGACAGTTTTCATGCAACAGCGAGGTAATATTGACCATTAAAAAGCCGTCCGTTTGGGAACCGCAATCGTGTAGTGGTTGAGTCACCGACCAAATGTTTCGAGACTCCTGTTCCACTGGTCTTCAATAGATACGTCTGAATGTGATGTTGCCCTCAATTACATATCTTATACAAGACGAGAAACTATTAGCATTCAACAGCGTCTTCGATCACCGACTACAATGCCAATACAGTATCTATGGATTGCGGAGACTTGAGAAAAAGCAGAGCAATAACTGAGATGAGAATGTTGTGCTATGATTGATAAGAGTTTTAAAAACGGAGGCGACAGTTGTTACTGGATGATCGCCACGGGGGGAGAGGTGAGGCAGGGGTCTCCCCCAGAGGGGAGGCGGGTTGGGCCTCCCCAGCATAAATGAAACTTAACTTTAGACGAAGGACTAATAAGAATTTTTAAAAACGGAGGCGACAGATGTTACTGGATGATCGCCACGGAGGAGGAGGCGAGGCTGGGGCCTCCCCCGGTGGGGAGGCGGGTTGGGCCTTCCCAGCATAAATGAAAATGAACTTTAGACGCAGGACTAATAAGATTTTTAAAAACGGAGGTGACAGATGTTACTGGATGATCGCCACGGGGGGAGAGGCGAGGCTGGGGCCTCCCCCGGTGGGGAGGCGGGTTGGGCCTCCCCAGCATAAATAAAACTTAACCTTAGACGAAGGACTAATAAGAATTTAAAAAACGGAGGCGACAGATGTTACTGGATGATCGCCACGGAGGAGGAGGCGAGGCTGGGGCCTCCCCCGGTGGGGAGGCGGGTTGGGCCTCCCCAGCATAAATAAAAATGAACTTTGGGCCGATGACCTTCGATGTTAGGCCCCTTTAAACAAGAAGCATCATCAAAAATCAACTTTAGACGGACTACTAAGATTTTTAAAAGCGGAGGCGACAGATATTACTGGATGATCGCCACGGGGGGAGAGGCGAGGCTGGGGCCTCCCCCAGAGGGGAGGCGGGTTGGGCCTCCCCAGCATAAATAAAACTTAACCTTAGACGAAGGACTAATAAGAATTTTAAAAACGGAGGCGACAGATGTTACTGGATGATCGCCACGGAGGAGGAGGCGAGGCTGGGGCCTCCCCCGGTGGGGAGGCGGGTTGGGCCTCCCCAGCATAAATAAAAATGAACTTTAGACGAAGGACTACTAAGATTTTTAAAAACGGAGGCGACAGATGTTACTGGATGATCGCCACGGAGGGGGAGGCGAAGTTGGCCTCCCCAGCATAAATAAAGATTAACTTTGGATGAAGGAATAATATGATTTTTAAACACAGAGGTGACAGATGTTACTGGATGATCGCCCCGGAGGGAGAGGCGAGGTTGGGGCCTCCCCCAGTGGGGAGGCGGGGTTGGTCCTCCCCAGCATAAATAAAGATTAACTTTGGATGAAGGAATAATGTAATTTTTAAACACAGAGGCGACAGATGTTACTAGATGATCGCCAGCCTCCCGAGCATTAAAAATTACAAATTTTGATCCTAAAGAAACATTGGTTTCATCTGGTCCTTCATTTCCAAAACGGTACAATTCTCACTTAGTGTATGACCCATCGTAACCATCCGGAAATCTAGGCGTTTTGTTATGTTGTGATGTGAGCTGTCAATACAGCTTCCTGTGCTATATACCTGTCTGAAATAACAATCGTTAGATAATTATTTATTTTCAGTAACTATGGAGCAGCAGAGTGATCACTTACGGGCGAGGAACAAATGTCATCACCGTCTGCAATTATTCCCGAAGGTGATGTGCGAAACAGTCAACTTGAAAGGAAAATGAAGAATACCAATGAATAGCTGAAAAGATCTGTATTTAATTTATAAGTGTACTGGGCTGAAATAAAATGTTTTTAACTACATAAACGAGTACATTTCTTTATGATGCATGGCAATAGTGTAGTTCTCCTTAGAAGTCAGTCCGGGTTTAGGAAAAGTTATTCCCCTGAAGCTGAACCTATAGAATTCCAGAAAACAAAAGCAGATATTGTAGATATTTTAGGTCAAATGGACTCTGTCGCGATTAACCTACCTAAGGCACTTGACAGGGCAGATCATGGGAGACTGCTGACAAAAATGACTGCAGTTTGAGTAGACAAAAGAGCGACTTGAATGGATGGCTATATTTCTAGAATACATAACTCAGGAAATTAGAGATGGTGAAGTGTTATCTGATCTTGTAATCATTAAGAGGGGAATTTCTAAAGGCAGTAATATTGGAGCTTTATGTTTTCTAATATATGTAAATGATACGAGTAAAGAACTGGAATCACAAGTATGGCTATTCGCAGATGTTATACTGTATAGAATAATAAATATGTCACAAAATTGTGGGCAACTACTAGACGTCGACAATGCAGAAAATGGTATGATGGTGAACGGGGTGGAAAGTCAGGTTGTGAGTTTCATAAGTAGGAAAAGTCCTCTCACTTTTAATTATTGCGTTGATGGGGTGAAATTTCTTCATGGAGATCACCGTAGGTACCTTCAGGTCCTACCAAAAATTTAAGTGCACCTATGTATTTCATGAACATTATTCCTGTCCTTAAACGTTTGGTCTCAGGCATACGATTTTTTACAGGGAAATGGTACATATTTAGAGGAACGTTTGCTGAAATAGTCATTAAAATGTCACTCTTTGTTCTGAAGTTACAAAAATGTTTATAGACTATATTAGTTGGAAAGAAAATAGGTAGGTATGTTTTAATACTTGAGGAGATCTGAAGAGAGCAATATGGGGATTACATTAATAATCTTTGTTATGGAGAAACACAGATACGTGTAGAATATTTATAATTGTAATAAACTAACAGAATACGGTATGTTTCAATTTAAAAATATCCTCCGTTTTATAGCTCGAAATAGAAGCACAGAAAATGGAAAAAAGAAGGCATTACTTGATCTTGGCTGGACAGGAGAACCCTGAAGCTACTGTGATCGTTTTTGTTACATTGTAGTGTAAATATTTCACTACAACGTAACATACAAATGATCCCTGTAGCTTCAGGGCTCTCCTGTCCTGCCGAGTTCAAGTAATGCCTTCTTTATACCACTTTCTCTTGTTCTATTGCGAGCTATAAAACGGGGGATATTTTTAAACAAACACATTCTGTTAAAAGTATTAAAACACAGCTACCGGTATTTTCTTTCCAATGATTATAAACAGAAACATTAATAACTTCAAAACAAAGAGTGATAATTTAATAAAATCTCAGAAAATATTAGTCTAAATAATAACTAGTTATCTGAAAAAAATCGTATGCCTGAAACCAAACGTTTAAGGACAGGCATCATGTTCATGAAATACGTAGGTGTCCTTAAACTTTTGGTAGGTGTTAATATACTGAAAGAGCTTCAATGGGATAATCTCATGAACGGGATTATAAATAAAGGTTAGGTGAAAAAATTCTTCATATCGTTATGATTAGGACTCGGATCAATCAGCTCGATAAAATCTCCAGATATGCTCGAAAACCATGTGTTATATGATCGATATATATTCCAGAAAACCCATTATATGCTCCATAGATATGCTCGAAAAATCCATTATATGCGGTTAAAAATGCTCGAAAAACACCGTCAAAATTATAGAAAGGGAAGTGAAACGAAAAAACCAAAAACATATCTTTATATACGAGCTTAATTTTCTAATTGTATGTATGATACACTGCGATATACTCGCATTCAAGTTTCAAGTATATACGGTATATGAGAAGTTTTCTTATAAAAATTACAATTTATAAGTTCATTTACAAAATGTTCAGAATTAGGCGAGTCAGTGAAATAGATCTGCATTGGTCTGTACAACAAGAGTTTTTTCTATGCTTTCAGTTTTGAATGATTTTCTTAAATCAGTCGATAAAAGTTTTAATGATGAGAGCGATCTTTCGGCGTCAATGATGCCTGGTGATCTGTCCATATCTCAAACTTATTTCCTAACGCATACATCCTAAATGTACTTAATGAATAAATAATGGCTAAGAACTCAATTTCCGTAATGGTATACTTTTTTTTTCTGTCAAGCTGAGACCCCGACTCGCCAAAGAAACAATACCCAAATTTCCTTCATCATCCCTCTGACACAAACATCCGGAAATACTCTTTTCCGATGCATCGGTTTCACAAAGCATATTAATTTATGATATTAGGTAGCAAGCCTCACTTGACATGTCTTTTAATGTTAATCTGCACGCACATATGTACATAACAAATTAACTACAATCACGCAAGCAATAATCAATTACTACATAGCAATATCGGATTACAGAATTTAATTAAATAATAATACAGAAATAATAATAATAATAATAATAATAATAATAATAATAATAATAATAATAATAATAATAATAATAATAATACAGATATAATCTTGTAATGGGATATTTGAGCCGTTGCAAGAGTAAGATAGAAGGAAACTCCATGGTGGAATGAAACTGACCGAACAGCAATAAATAGATAAATAAATAAATTAATTAATTAATTAATTTATTTATTTATTTATTAATTAATAAATAAATATGTTTTCCAAGCCTTTTCCTAAATGATTGCAATTAAATTGGAAATTTATTGAACATCTTCCTTGGTAAATTATTCCAATCCCTAACTCCCCTTTCTATAAACAAATATTTGCCCTGAAATGAGGAGACTAAGCAATAGAGAATGGCAGAAAGGTCTGGCAAGGAATGAAGAGAAGTTAGGAGAACTTAACCAGTTGTACAGAGACCTGAAGCTTAAAGTGAAAAGAATCATTTCTAATGAGAAAGAAAAAACCTGCACTGAATTCACACAGACACTAGAAGAGGACAGCAAGAACAACAAGAAACTGTTATATCAAGTGGTGAGAAGTAAGAAAAACAACTATGAAGGAATAAAGGCACTGGAGAAAGGAGATGGAAACATCACTTGGAATGACAAAGAGATACCTAAGAGATGAGATGGGACAGTATTTTGAAAAATTATATGATGGTGAAAATTTAAATTTAAAATTTAAATTTCAAACAACAGGAGATCAAAGCGAAATAAAATAATTTAAAAAGTGAAGCTTCCTTTAACATGGAGGAATGTGGAAAATTCCCTAAAGAACATGAGTAAAGCCAAGGCAATAAGCATAGATGAGGTAAGTGCTGACATGATCAAGACTGCTGGAGTGCAAGGATTGCAGTGGTTCTGTGGTATTCTAAATACCATTTAAAACCAAACTCCATGGCAGCCCCGAAGGGCCATGGCCTACCAAACGACTGCTGCTCACCCCGAAGGCCTGCAGATTACGAAGTGTCATGTGGTCAACATGACGAATCCTCTCAGGCGTTATTCTTGGCTCAGATGGCTCCTCAATTGTAATCACATAGGCTGAGTAAACCTTGAATCCGCCCTCAGATCCAGGTAAAAATCCCTGACCTGGCTGGGAATCAAATCTGGGCCTCCGGGTAAGAGGCAGGCACGCTACCTCTACACTTCAGGGCCATCTAAATACCGTTTGGAAAGAAGAAAAACTATCCTAAGACTGGACTAAAGGAGTCATCATCCCTCTATTTAAGGAGGGAGATAGACAGAAACTGAGCAACTAAAGGGGCATTACTCTTTTATCTCATAGACTCAAAGTAATGGAGCAAATCATAGAACAGAGATTAAGAACCATCATTGAACCACAGCTTGAAGAGGAGCAGTAAGATTTTAAAAGGGATAGAGCAAGAACAGATCTAATATTTTCTGTAAGAATGTTCATGGAGAAATACTGGAAAAAAGGAAAAGATGTCATCTTCATTTTCCTAGATACCGGTACTGAGAAGGCTTTCAACAGTGTACAGAGACAAAAACTCTGGGAATGCCTTGAGAACAGATCCATACCATGTGTTTTTTTTTATTAATAAAGTCAAAATGCTGTATGAACATTGCCAGAGTTGTGTCCAAATAGGCAACGGTTATTCGGAGTGGTTTGAGACTAGGTAGGGTGTTACAACAAGGTAGCACACTATCGCCTCTTTTATTCATCACTGTAATGGATGAAATAATGAAAAGAATTAAGAGACTCAACAACAAATCTGAGTTTAAAGCTCTTGTTTTTGCAGATGATGATATGATGTTGGATGATAATGAGGCCAAAGTACAACAGACGCTAAATGACTGTAATGCTATATTCAAACAATTTGGTCTCCAAGATAAGCAAGTCCGAAATGGTAGTGTTGCCTGTTAGTCAACAGAACATCTGTACTTACTTCACTCTTCTAGATGGATCAGAGTTGGAACAAGTACATGACTTCCACTGTCTTGGCAGTATAGTAACAACAGATAGCCAATCATCTACAGAAATCACTAGTAGAGTGGGAAAACTTCATTTCTTTTCAGTTTCAGCTCAATTTTTAACTGTTAGATTCTTCAGTCTGTCGAAACTAATTTTGAGTACCGTAATACATTTTTTAGCTACTTGAAAAAGAAAAACATATGTTAATAGTATTATACTTGAAACAGAAACAGTTTTGGCAGACTGAAAAACCTAACAGTTAAAAAAGTTATTTAGGATAAGCAAGTTCCATTAAGATCAAAATTAATACTCTAAAGAAGCTTCTTTGTACCAGTTTCCACAAACAGTCTAGAAACCTGCTTCCAAACCAACAGAAATATCAGCAAACTATAAGCAGTGGAAATGAAGTTCGTAAGAACTATGATTCAGAAAACAAGGAGGGCTGAAATAAGGAACGCAAAGTACGCCATTTAGTTGAAGTGAAACAACCAACCCATTAGTGAGATCTGTGTCAAAGCCAGGCTGAAATAGTTTGGTCATCTCTAAAGAATGGACCCAGAAAGAACAACTAGAGCATGGTTTGCAAAGGAACTCTAAGGCAAAAGTTCAAGAAGTTCACCTAGGAAGAGTTGGATCAATCAGATTAGAAATGATGTAGCTGGGTGAGGTCTGATTTGCACCAGCTTATGGAAAAAGACACCTACATAGACAGAAATAAGTGGACAGCGCCCATTCACCGCACCCGGAAAACTGGAGCTGGTTCAAGATGAAGATGTTGATGGTGTAAATGAAATAATGTAAATCATTTGAACTGGTGATAGAACATGCTTTTCTAAGTGAATATCTTCAAAAGTGTTAATCCTGTCTCAATTAGTGTAGGAGAAAGTAAATCACGAAACTTTGGTCAATATTTTTGAGAAGTCAGTGGTCTTTGTATACTTTCCTCTGCTAAACAGAATGTCAACGCAGCTGTGATTTCTCCAGGTAGCCCTTCCCTCCAAGGCTGTGCGATGTAAGTCAATGTATTTCGAGATCAGTGCACTGTGACCTGCAGAGGAGCTCTTGAGTACAGGCAAAATGGCTTTTTCAGATCATGAAATGTGTGATATGATATTAATTTGTGGTGAGGCAAGATGTAATATAGCTAGGGTGGGACGAATGTATTGAGAATGTTTTCCCAACTGAAGACACCCAAGTGATCAGCCTTTTGTCGCAGACTTCCACACTGGGGCTGATTATCAAAATTAGTTTGACCTTTAAAACAATCAATCACACACTCACTGACTTCTGCACTTACTGGGTAGGTTACACAGTATTACCAGTCCAAATATCCCGTTCCTTTATGTGAGGTTGCAACAACAGCTGTCTGTTTACATCGGGATTTTTACAAGATTAGCACCTCTATTCTCTTCAGCTGACTCCTCACCCCTGCCAAGAAGCAAAGTCATACTTGGAATATGCAGTAACATCCTCCCATCAACCTTGCCTCACACCAACCCCATCTAGCTACAGTGAACTTAGTCTGCCCGGCTAACTGAAGAGATTATTATTATTATTCCATCATTGGATGTTGGCGATCATTCTGGCTATTACATTTCTATTGCTGGCTGTGCAGAATAGCGAGATGGTTGTTTGTCGAAAGCACAGTCTCAGGTTCTCCACTCAAGACGTATAGGATCTCTAGGACCTCTTCTCTTCCCCTCGATCTTCCATTGAATAATTATTATTTGCAGGAAGCTGTAGGTTTCCGGGCATCTCATGATATAGCAGAGGTAAGAGAGCTTCTTGATCTTAACAGTCATACATTTCAAATTCTTCTAATCATCTCATGGTGACTTTCACCATAGTCCAGGACTCAATTCCATTTACCACAATGGAGAACACGTCACACTTCCACCCACAGACACAGTTTCCTAAGATAAAATTTGTCGATTCATATTTTCTTTGTAAGAGGTGTTCTCTGGTCCATAAGTTCCAGTCAAATGTACCAAGTTTACTACTAACAACAAGCAGGATTCACTGTTATATTTTTTTTTATGTTACCATTTGTTTTCACATGCAGAATAATTCTTTTTTTTTTTTTTTGCTTTACGTCGCACTGACACAGATAGGTCTTATGGCGACGATGAGATAGGAAAGGCCTAGGAGTTGGAAGGAAGCGGCCGTGGCCTTAATTATGGTACAGCCCCGGCATTTGCCTGGTGTGAAAATGGGAAACCACGGAAAACCATCTTCAAGGCTGCCGACAGTGGGACTCGAACCCACTATCTCCTGATTACTGGATACTGGCCGCACTTAAGCGACTGCAGCTATCGAGCTCGGTGAATAATTCTTGAGATATCATATGGTATATTTCAGTTTTAACTGTTTTTTATTTTTATTTTTGCTAGGGGCTTTACGTCGCACCGACACAGATAGGTCTTATGGCGACGATGGGATAGGAAAGGCCTAGGAGTTGGAAGGAAGCGGCCGTGGCCTTAATTAAGGTACAGCCCCAGCATTTGCCTGGTGTGAAAATGGGAAACCATGGAAAACCATCTTCAGGGCTGCCGATAGTGGGATTCGAACCTACTATCTCCCGGATGCAAGCTCACGGCCGCACGCCTCTACGCGCACGGCCAACTCGCCCGGTAGTTTTAACTGTAATCGGTGTCTGAATTAAGAGTGTGTTTTATGACAACCATAAGTAACTATGGCATTTCTGTATTTTACTCATATTAAGAGGAACATTGGGTATCAAGACAAATAAGGACAGTGACAATTTGTTTTCTATATTTTAAATGCCATGTTCATGCATATATTTTAATCTCTGCATGTATATCTTTTCATCTACTTGTGCTTCCTTGTGGTAGTGATTATTGGATATTACAGAATGAAATCTGAGAATATTAACTGAAGACACGGTTCAAATTCAAGTGTGTCCCAGTCAAAATCCTCAAACCTCGTGCTTATCTTACTGTGGCAGGCTGGAATATACAAAAGTGCCCTTCCTTTCATTAAGAAGGAGCAGAAGTTATCATTATCATCGTCAGTCATTGTGCTCATTGCTGAGCATCATGACCTAATTAACTTTATCATTTCTGTGTTGCAACCTTGACGAGATGTCTTCTCTCAGAGCACTATGATACACTGTCAATTGTAGCTGAGGATGTTCTCAAAGGAACATGTACTACATTAATTAATATGACCCATTTAAATTTTGTGGATTTCAACTAGTATTGAATAGGTGGACCGATACATCTCTTAAATAGTGTATTCACATGAACGTTTGTATTGCAGGATTAACCAATCAAGTGCAAGTCCTACGTGAGACTGCTACAAATTTGCATAGTACTTATAGTATATTATTTTAACATACCAAATAGAAGTTCGAACCAAAACCAAAGAAAAAGCTCATTGCTTCATTATAATCGTGAAACTGGAAATTGAATGACATTGGAGGCAACACTCACTCACACGGGAAGACAGACGTTTCTTGATGTTTTCTTATATATATACACTAGCAATTACCCGCAGCTTCGCTCGCGTGGAGTTCGTAATTTGATCAGAGTAATCGTTCCTCGGCATTGTACTAAGAGACTATCTGAAAATTCCTAAAGTATAAAAACTCACCCAAAAATTGAGTTTCATTTACCCCAGTAATTCTTTGTAATCCATGTGTGTGGTGTTACCTTTTGGGGCTAAGACGACCATGCGACATAGAACTTTACATGCGAGAAACAGTCTTCTCTCAAGTCAAAAAAATAAATACATGTTTCTATATTTTTAAAGGAGATTCCAAATACATATTCCCACATCTGTAACATATCCAGATACACATAAGTATCCCCATAAAAAGAATTCAACCCCGTGATCAGTCCTTCCCCTACCCCCATCTACGTGTATTTTCCGAAAACAAAAGTACATGTTTCCTTATTTTTAAAGGAGATTCCAAATATCAATTTTCACGTCTGTAACATTTTCAGTTTTTAAGATATGAGTATCCTCATAAAAAGTAATTCACTATTTTTCACTACATTTCACCCCCTGCTAAGTGCCCTCTCTGAAAACAAAAAAGGTACAGGTTCCTGTATTTTTAAAGGACTTACCAAATACCAAGTTTCTTGTCTCTAGCATGTTAAGTTTTTGACATATAATGTAAAATGAAATGGCGCATGCCTTTTAGTGCCGGGAGTTCCCGTGACGGGTGTGGGTCGCCACGTGCATGTCTTTTGATTTGGCGTCCGTAGGCCACCTGCACGTCGTGATAAAGATGAAATGATGAAGACAACACATACACCCAGCCCCCGTGCCAGAGAAATTAACCAATGATCGTTAAATTTCCTGACCATGCTGGGAATCGAACCCTGGACCCCTGTGAACAAAGGCCAGCATGCTAACCATTTATCCACAGAGCCGGACGGCATATAATGAAGATATACTGGTACTCATTTAAAAAATTCACCAGCTTTTCCAATTCTTTTCAGCCCCTCAATTGGATTTTCCGAAAGCAAAAAAAAATAATCAATATTTTTAAATTATATTCAAATACCAGTTTTCATACCTGTACGTCTGTAACACCTTCAGTTTTTGAGATAAATGTATACTCATAAGAATTATTCAACTTCTTCTTCCTCACTTCCTTCCACCCCTCCCTCGCCTTAAGTGGACTTTCCGAAAACAAAAAATACGTGTTTCGTTATTTTGAAAGGAAATACAAAATACCAACTTTCACATCTGTAACAACTTCAGTTTTTAAGATAAAGTATCCTCACAAACGTATCTCAACCCTTTATTTACTTATTTTCAACCCCACATCCCTTACGTCGATTTTCCAAAAAAAAATATATATGCGTGTTTCTTTATTTTTAAAGGGAATTCCAAATACCAATTTTCACGTCTGTAACATCTTCAGTTTTTTAGATATAATTATACTCATGAAAGTAATTCAACTCCTTTTTATCCCCCTCCCCAAGAGTGCGTGTTTCTTTATTTTTAAATGAGATTCCAAATACCAATGTTCACGTCTTTAACATTTTTAGTTGAAATGAAATGGCGTATTGGCTTTTAGTGGCGGGAGATCCCAGGACATATTCGGCTCGCCAGGTGCAGGTCTTTTGGTTTGACTCCCGTAGGCGACCTGCGCGTCGTGATGAGGATGAAATGATGAAGACAACATATACACCCAACCCCCGTGCCAGAGAAATTAACCAATGATGGTTAAAATTCCCGACCCTGCCGGGAATCGAACCCGGGACCCCCGTGACCAAAGGCCAGCACGCTAACCATTTAGCCACGAAGCCAGACAACATTTTTAATTTTTTGAGACATAAGTATCCTCACACACATAATTCAACTAATTTTTAAATTTATTCACCCCCTTAAGTGTATTTTCCAAATATAAATGTTCACCTTCAGTTTTTGAGAAATAAGTTGTTTGTCCAACCCTTGTTCCGTTTCGGGTATGAGGTGAGATGAATCTGTCGTGGCGGGTTTTTATGACCGGATGCCCTTCCAGACATCAACGTCATCAGAGGAGATAATGAGATGAAATGAATGACGTGATATATGATAGTAGGGAGAGGGTGAAACCCGGTGCCGGCACATAGCCTACTCCTGTCGAATAGCACCAAGGGGTCTGCTCAAGGCTTAAAGTCCCCATCCGACTTACGAATCACCATCAACAGCGCCATATCCCTCACTCCTTATGAGCACTGCGGAAAGGTTTGGAATTTAATCCAGGCTTTTGGCACGCAATCTAGTGATTAGAAATTGTATACCACTACCTCCCCTACCCTGCCGGCCAACATTCTGAAGGTGAAAATTTTCTCGACCAATGGGACTCGAACCGGCTAACCTCGGTGTCAGACCGTTTAGACTTCAGCGCCTTAACGATCATGGCCACCAGGCGGGCTAAAGTTTTTGAGATATAAGTATCCTCATAAAAAGAATTCAGCTCCTTTTTCACCCCAGCCCGTTAAGTTGATTCCCCCCTCTCCAAAAATACGTGTTACTTTATTTTTTAGGTGATTTCAAGTAAAAAATGTTCACGTGTACAACCTTAATTTTTTTTCACTTCCTTTCACCCTTCCCCTTAAGTGAATTAAGTTTCTTTGTTTATAAAGGAGCTTCCAATTGCCAATTACCACGACTGTAACCTCTTCAGTTTTGAGATATATGTATCCTCATAAAAAGGAATTAAACTCCTTTTTCAACGCCCCTGCCCCAAAGTTGATCCCCCGCCCCCCTCCCCCCAAAAAAATGCGTGTTCCTTCATTTTTAAAGGAGATTCCAAATACCAGTGTGCATGTCTGCAACATGTTACGTTTTTGAGATATACTGTAGATACGCTCATTTTAAAAATTCACCCCCTTTTTCAGTTCCCCTTCAGTGGATTTTCCGAAATAATATTTATGTTTCTGTACTTTTACAGGAAATTCCAAATATCAATTTTCAAATCTGTAATGTGTTACGTGTCCGAGATTATTTGCAGATATAGGTTTTTTTTTTAAATTCACCCCGTTTGTCACTCCTGTTCACCCCCTATTCATCGGATTATCCAAAAACACAAAAATACGTGTTTATTTATTTTCAAAGGAGATTCCAAATTTCAATTTCCACGTTTGTAACGTCTTCAGTTTTTGAGATATGTCTCCTCATAAAAGGTGTTTAACCCCTTTTCCCCCATGTTTCACCCCCCTTAATGGGATTTTCCGAAAACAAAAAAATACGCGTTTCTTTACTTTTAAAGGAGATTCCAAATACCAATTTTTACATCGGTAAATTAAGTTTTGAGATACAGAAATCCTCATTTTAAATATTCACCCCCCTTTCACCCCCTTAGCTATGGAATATCCAAAAATCCCCCCTTAGCGAGCACCTACAAGGTAATATGAATGTATCCCCAATGTTTCATTTCTTTATGTCCAGTAGTTTGGGCTCGGCGATGATGAATCAGTCAGTCAGTCAGTCAGTCAGTCAGTCAGTCAGTCAGTCAGTCAGTCAGGACAAGGTATTTTATATATATAGACTAGCAAGATACCCGTGCTTCGCTACGGTATTATAATGAAATTTATAATTGAATGCTTAACGTTTTATATATAATCCGCCGAAATTCGCGATCTAACTCGTTTTCTGAGATAATCCGCCAAAATTCGTGATTTGACTCGTTTTCTGAGAGATTACGGCAAAGTTCCTCCCATTTTTCAATCTTTTTTCCAGCAATCGATTTCGTACTTCCTGGGCTAGGTCTAGGTATTCCGCCCGGCCAGTTGGGGCCCCTAAATCTTTGCCATATTTTCCTATAAGCATTTTAATATGGATCAAATCCTTGAGGAGATCCGGCGTGGTGTCGTATTGGGTGCCTTGGCGGTACTGAACCCGCAGCCGGACTGCAATCGTAGTCATTACCCGACCGGGACCCGTTTCCAGCGCGGTCCGCACATTTTGACGACGGTCCAGAACATTATTATTATTATTATTATTATTATTATTATTATTATTATTATTATTATTATTATTATTATTAGGGTGGGTGATATTAGTTGAATTTAGGTTATTATTATTATTATTATTTTTATTATTATTATTATTATTATTATTATTATTATTATTATTATTATTATTATTATTATTATTATTATTATTATTATTATTATTGATGGTCTGGAACCCACGGCAAGATGCAAGACCGCTACTTGGCGGTAAATTACATCCTCTGCCATTGTCATTGCTGACAATGTGAACAGCACCATCATCGCGCTTAGGCAAGTGCGCGAGATTGCTGGCGACAGGAATGAAATACTTCCGTGAATTATTGACCTTATTATAGAGGTGAATAATTGCACGGTCAATATCATTCAAATCGTTTATTTCAAATGTGTTTAAATTTTTATTTATATGCCAGGAGAATCTACTTAAGCTAACTTTATGTACTCCAAAGGAAAAGATGGTTCTTGAAAACGAACCCAGGAGAAAGATTAAAAATGATCAGTTTATGATCAGAATAAGTACATTAAGAAGAGTAAAATCAATTGGTCTCAACTCCTTTTTCACCCCACTGCCGTTAAGTTGATTTACCCCCCCCCCCTCCCAAAATAAAAAAGAAGGCGTGTTTCCTTATGTTTAAAGGAGATTCCAAATACCAATGTTCACGTCTGTTACGTTCAGTTCTGAGACATACGTATCCCCATAAAAAGAATTCACTTTTTTTCACTTCCTTTCACACTCCCCTCCACCTTAAGTGAATATCCCGATAAAAATTACTTGTCTCTTCAATAGTAAAGGATCTTCTAAATAACAATTATCACGACTCTAATATCTTCAGTTTTGAGATATGTGTTCATATAAAAGGAATTCTTTCACCCCCGCCCCCAAAATGATTTCGCCCAAAAAAAAAAAGCTTTTTTCTTTGTTTTTAAAGGAGATCCAAATATCAATTTTTACGTCTTTAACAACTGTAGTTTTTATTAGATGTAAGTGTCCTCATACAATTAATTCAATTAATTTTTCAATTGTTCACCTCCCCCCCCCCCCACCTTCATTGGATTTCCCGAGAATACGTGTTTGTTTAATTTTAAAGCAGATTCCAAATACCAATTTTCACGTCTGCAAAATATTTCGTTTTTGAGATAATAGTATCCTCATACGAATAATTTAACTAATTTTTCAATTTCCCTCCTCTCTTTAGGTGGATTTCCGAAAACAAAATACACGTATTCCTTTATTTTTAAAAGAAATTCCAAATACCAAATTTCACGCCTGTAAATCTTCAGCTTTGGAGATATCAGTATCCTAATTAAAAGAATTCAACCCCATTTTCAGTCACTTTTACCCCTCCACCCAAGTGGTTTTTCAGAAAACAAAATATACATGTTTCTTTATTTTCAACAGAGATAAAAAATACTGTTTTTCACTTCGGTAACATGTTAAGTTTTTGAGATATGCTGTAGAAATGCTCATTTAAATTTTCACCCCCTTTTTAGTTCCCCTTAAGTGGAGTTTCCAAAAACATATCACCTATGTTTCTTTACTTTTACAGGAGATTCCAAATACTAATTTTTACGTCTGTAACATTTGACGTTTCCGAGATATACTGTAGATATAGTCTTTCTAAAAAGTCATCCCAATTTGTCACTCCTGTTTAACCCCCATTGATTAGATTTTCCAAAAACAAAAAATACGTATTTCTTAATTTTCAAAGGAGATCTCAAATACCAATTTTCAGGTCTGTAATATCTTCTGTTCCTGAGATATAAGTATCCTCATTTAAGGCATTCAACCACTTTTTCACCATTTTTAACCCCTCCTATTGGGAATTTCCGAAAACAAAAAATTTGTGTTTCTTTATTTTTAAAGGGGATTCTAAATGCCAATTTTTACATGTGTACACTTTAGCAGTTTTGATATATATATATACTCACATTTTAAAAAATCACCCCTCTTTTCAACCTTCATTAATTAGATTAACCAAAAACAAATAATATGTGCTTCTTTATTTTTAAAGGAGATCCCAAATACCAATTTTCAGGTCCGTGATGTCTTCATTTTATGAGATATAAGTATCCTCATTTAAGGCATTCAACCATTTTTCATCCTATTCCACCCTTCCTATTGGGATTTTCCGAAAAAAAATACATGTTTCTTTATTTTTAAAGGAGATTCTAAATACCAATTTTTACATCTGTAAACTTTCAAATTTTTGAGATAGACACACTCATTTTAAAAATTAACCCCCTTTTTCACCCTCCCATTAATTGGATTTTCAAAAAACAAAAAAGATACGTGTTTCTTTATTTTTAAAAGAGATCAAAGGTACCAATTTTCAGGTCTGCAATATCTTCAGTTTCTGAGATATAAGTACCGGTATCTTGATTAAAGGCATTCAACCACTTTTCACTCTTTTCACACCTCCTATTGGTATTTTCCGAAAACAAAAAAAATACGTGTTTCCTTATTCTTAAAGAAGATTCTAAATACCAATTTTTACATCTGTAAACCTTTAAAGTTTTTAGATATAGATACAGTCATTTTAAAATTTAACCCCCCATTTTCACCCCCTTAGCGACGGTGTATCCAAAAATCCTCTCTTAGCGAGCACCTACATCTTAATGATGATGATGCTTGTTGTTTTAAGGGGCCTACCATCGAAGGTCATCGGCCCGCCTACATCTTAATATGAATGTATCTCCAAAGTTTCATTTCTTTATATCCAGTAGTTTTGGCTCGGCGATGATGAATCAGTCAGTCAGGACAAGTAACTTGTAACTTGTCCTGACTGACTGACTGACTTGTCCTGACTGACTGACTGACTGACTGACTGACTGATTCATCATCGCCGAGCCAAAACTACTGGACATAAATGAATGAAATTTTGAGGATATATTCATATTAAGATGTAGGTGCTCGCTAAGAGAGGATTTTTGGATATTCCGTCGCTAAGGGGGTGAAAAGGGGGTGTGAAATTTTAAAATGAGTGTATCTATATCTCAAAACTTTAAAAGTTTACACATGTGAAAATTGGTATTTAGAATCTTCTTTAAAAATAAGGAAACCCGTATTTTTTTATTTTCAGAAAATCCCAATAGGATGAGTGAAAGAGGGTAAAAAAGCGGTTGAATGCCATTTAATCAGGATACCGGTACTTATATCTCAAAAACCGCAGACATTACAGACCTGAAAATTGGAACTTTTGTTCGCTTTTTAAAATTAAGAAACACATATTTTTTTTGTTTTCGGAAATCCAATTAATAGGAGGGTGAAAAGGGGGGTGAATTTTTTTAATGAGTGCATCTATATCTCAAAACTTTTAAAGTTTACAGATGTAAAAATTGGTATTTAGAATGTTCATTAAAAATAAAGAAACACGTATTTCTTTGTTTTCGGAAAATCCCAATAGAGGGGGTGAAAAGAGGTGAAAAAGGGGTTGAATGCCTTTAAAGAGAATGCTTATATCTCAGAAACTGAAGATATTACAACCTGAAAATTGGTGTTTGGGATCTCCTTTAAAAATAAAGAAACACGTATTTTTTGTTTTTGGAAAATACAATTCATGGTGGGGCTGAAAAGGGGGTGAAATTTTAAAATGAGTGTATCTATATCTCAAAACTTTTAAAGCTTATAGATGTAAAAATTGGTATGTAGAATCTCCTTTAAAAATAAAGAAACACATATTTTTTGTTTTCGGAAAATCCCAATAGGAAGGGTGGAAAAGGGTGAAAAACGGGTTGAATGCCTTTAATGTAGCTACTTATATTTCAGAACCTGAAGATATTACAGACCTGAAAACTGGTGTTTGGGATCTCCTTTAAAAATAAAGAAACACGTATTTTTTAGTTTCGGAAAATCCAATTAATGGGGAGGTTAAAAGGGGGCGAATTTTTAAAATGAGTGTATCTATATCTCAAAACTTTTAAAGTTTATAGATGTAAAAATTGGTATTTACAATCTCCTTTAAAAATAAAGAAACATGTATTTTTTTGTTTTCGGAAAATCCCAATAGGAAGGGTGGAAAAGGGTGAAAAAATGGTTGAATGCCTTTAATGAGGCTACTTATATTTCAGAACCTGGAGATATTACAGACCTGAAAATTGGTATTTGGGATCTACTTTAAAACTAAAGAAGCAGGTATTTTTTCGTTTTTGGAAAATCCAAATAATGGGGGAGTGAAAAGGGGGGGGTGAATTTTTTAAATAAGTGTGTCTACATATTAAAAATTTCAAAGTTTACAGATGTAAAAATTTGTATTTAGAATCTCCCTTAAAAATGAAGGAAAACGTATTTTTTTTTGTTTTCTGTAAATCCCAATAGGATGGGTTTAAACGGGTGAATAATAGGTTGAATGCCTTTAATGAGGATACATATATCTCAGAAACTGAAGATATTACAGAACTGAAAATTCGTATATGGGATCTCCTTTAAAAACAAAGAAACACGTATTTTTTTGCTTTTGGAAAATCCAATTAATGGCGGTTGAACAGGAGTGACAAATTCGGGTGAATTTTTTGAAAGACTGTATCTACAGAATATCTGAGAAACGTAAATTGTTGCAGACGTAAAAAATGTGTATTTAGAATCTCCTGTAAATGTAAAGAAACATAGGTGATTTGCATTTGGAAACTCCACTTAAGGGGAACTAAAAGAGGTGAAATTTTAAAATGAGAATTTCTACAGTATATCTCAAAAAGGTTAACATGTTACAGAATTGAAAAATTGTATTTTTTATTATTAAAAATAAAGAAACATGTATTTTTAGTTTTCGGAAATACCACTTGAGTGGAGGGGGGGGGTAAAATTGACTGAAGATAGTGTTGATTTCTTTTAATTAGGCTACTGATATCTCAAAAATGAAGATGTTACAGATGTGAAATTTGATGTTTTGAATCTGCTTTAAAAAGTAAAGAAACGCGTAATTTCCGAAAATCCAATGAGGGGGTGGGGTGAAATTATTGAAAAATTATTAGACTTAATTGTATGAGAATACTTACATCTAATAAAAACTATATTTGTTACAGAAAAACGCGTTTTGGGGGGGGGGGGAATAATCTTGGAGGGGGCGGGAGTGAAAAGGAGTTGAGTTCCTTTCATGAGGACACATAAATCAAAAAATGAAGAAGTTAGAGTCGTGATAATTGGTATTTAGAAGATACTTTACAATTAAAGAAACGAGTTTGTTGCAGGAAAATTCACTTAGGGGAGGGGGGAGTGTGAATGGTGTGAAAAAAAGTGAATTATTTTTATGGGGATACTTATATCTCAAAACTGAAGGTTATAGACGTGAACATTGGAGTTTGGAATCTCTTTTAAACATAAAGAAACACGCCTTCTTTTCTTTTTTGCGGGAGGGGGGGGGATGAAACTAACGACGGTGGGGTGTAAAAGGAGGTTAGACCAATTGATTTTACTGTTTATTAATTCCATTCCTGACCCTGTCGAATGACTGGAAACAGGCTGTGGATTTTCGATGTACTTATTCTGAGCATAAACCGATCATTTTTAATCTTTCCTGGGTTCGTTTTCAAGAGCCATCTTTTCCTTCGGAGAACGTTCTTTGATTACAGTAGATTCTCCTGGCATATAAATAAAAATTAAAAACATTTGAAATAAACGATAGGAATGAGATTGACTGTCCAATTGTTCACCTCTATAATAAGGTCAATAATGCACGGAAGTATGTCATTCGTATCGCCAGAAATTCCGCGTACTTGCCTACGCGCGACAATGGTGCTGGTCACAATCTCAAAAATGACAATGGCAGCAGATGGAATTTACCGCCAATTAGCGGTCTTGCATCTTGCTGTGGGGTCCAGAACATCTATAATAATAATAATAATAATAATAATAATAATAATAATAATAATAATAATAATAATAATAATAATAATAATAATAATAATAATAATAATAATCTGGACCGTCGTCAAATGTGCGGACCTCGCTGGAAACGGGTCTAGACGGGTAATGACTACAAATGCAGTCCGGCCGCGGGTTCAGTACTGCCAAGGCACCCAAGAAGACACCACGCCGAATCTCCTCAAGAATTTGATCCATATTAAAAATGCTGATAGGAAAAGATGGCAAACTTTTAGGGACCGAACTGACCGGGTGGAATACATGGTCCTAGCCCGGGAAGTACGAAATCGATTGCTGGAAAGAAAGATTGAAAAATGGAAGGGAACTTGCCGTAATCTCTCAGAAAACGAGTCAGATCTCGAATTTTGACGGATTATATATAAATCGATATCCATTCAATTATAAATTTCAGTATAATACCGTAGCGAAGCACGGGTATCTTGCTAGTATATATATATATATATATAGATAACTTATCCTGACTGACTGACTGATTTATCATCGCCGAGCCAAAACTACTGGACATAAAGAAATGAAATTTAGGGGATATATTCATATTAATATGTAGGTGCTCGCTAAGGGAGGATTTTTGGATATTCCATCGCTAAGGGGGTGAAAAGGGGGTTGAATATTTAAAATGAGAATATCTATATCTCAAAAACTGAAAAGTTTACAGATGTAAAAATTGGTATTTGGAATCTTCTTTGAAAATAAAGAAACACGTATTTTTTGTTTTCGAAAAGCCCCATTAAGAGGGGTGAAAAATGGCGGAAAGCAGGTTGAACACCTTTTATGAGGAGACTTATATCTCAAAAACTGAAGATATTACAGACATAAAAATTGAAATTTGGAATCTCCTTTGAAAATAAAGAAACACGTATTTTTGTGTTTTTGGATAATCCGATGAATAGGTGGTGAACAGGAGTGGAAAACGGGGTGAATTTTTCAAAAGACTATATCTCCAAATTATATCTCTAAAACTTAACATGTTGCAGACGTGAAATTTGGTGTGTGGAATCTCCTTTAAAAATAAGGAAACACGTATTCTTTGGTTTTCAGAAAAGACCCTTAACGGGGGAGTGGGGTAAAAGGATTGAAAAATTAGTTCAATTATTTGTATGAGAATGTATACATACAAAAAAATTAAAGATGTTAAAAACAAGAAAACTGGTTTTTGGAATCTGCTTTAAAAATAAGGAAACACGCAAACACGCATTTGGTGAGGGGGGATCAACTTGGTAGTGGGGGGATGAAAACGGAGATGAATTCCTTTTACAAGGATACATATATCTCAAAAACTGAAGATGTTACAGTAGTGATAATTGGTATATGGAAGCTCTGTTAAGGAAACGGGTACTGTTTGTTTTTGGAAAATTCACTTGAGTGGGGAGTATGAAAGGAAGTAAGAAAAGTGAACTTTTTTTCTGGAGAAACTTATATCTCAAAACAGAAGGTTACAGACGTGCAAATTGATATTTGGAATCCCCTTTAAAAATAAGGAAACATGTATTCCTTTGTTTTCGGAAAAGACCCTTAACGGGGCATTTGCCGGGGGGGGGGAATCAACTTGGTAGAGGGGGGGATAAAAACGGAGGTGAATTCCTTTTACGAGGATACATAAATATCAAAAACTGAAGATGTTACAGAAGTGATAATTGGTATTTGGAAGCTCTTTTAAAGAAACGAGTACTGTTTGTTTTTGGAAAATTCACTTGAGTGGGGAGTGTGAAAGGAAGTAAAAAAATTGAATACCTTTACTGGGGAAACTTATATCTCAAAACTGAAGGTTACAGACGATGTTACAGCTGTGATAATTGGCATTTGGAAGTTCCTTTATGAACAAAGAAACAAGTTTTTTGGTTTTCGGAAAGTTCACGTAAGGGGTGAGGGTGGGAGGGGGGTGAAAATATTTAATTATTTTTATGGAGAAATTTATATCTCAAAAACTTTAAGGTTACACACGTGAAAATATTTCTTGGAATCACCTTAAAAATAAAGTAACACGCATTTTTGGAGCGAGGTGGGGGGGTCAACTTAACGGGCTGGGATGAAAATGGAGTTGAATTCCTTTTATGAGGATACGTATATCTCAAATCTAAGATGTTAGAGGCATTATATTTAGAATCTTCTTTCAAAGTTAAGAAACACGTGTTCTTTTGTCTATGGACAATCCTCTTAAGGGGGGAATGATTTGAAAAATCGTTGAATTATTTGTGTGAGGATACTTAAAAAAAATGTAAAATGTTGTCCGGTTCCATGGCTAAATGGTTAGCGTGCTGGCCTTTAGTCACAGGGGACCCGTGTTCGATTCCCGGCAGGGTCGGGAAGTTTAACCACCATTGGTTAATTTCCCTGAGACGGGGGCTAGGCGTATGTGTTGTTTTCATCATCATTTCATCTTCATCACGAGGCGCAGGTCACCTACGGGAGTCAAATCAAAAGACCTGCACCTGGCGAGCCGAACACGTCCTGGGATCTCCCGACACTAAAAGCCATACGCCATTCCATTTCAACTAAAAATGTTAAAGACGTGAACATTGGTATTTGGAATCTCATTTAACAATAAAGAAACACGCATTTGTTTTTTTCGGAAAATCGACGTAAGTGGTGTGGGGTTGAAAATAAGTAAATAAGGAGTTGAAATACGTTTATGAGGTTACTTTATCTTAGAAACTCAAGCTATTATATACGTGAAAGTTGGTATTTTGAATTTCCTTTCAAAATAAAGAAACACGTATTTTTTGTTTTCGGAAAGTCCACTTAAGGCGAGGGAGGGATGGAAGGAAGTGAGGAAGAAGAATTTGAATAATTCTTACGATTACACATTTATCTCAAAAACTGAAGGTGTTACAGACGTACAGGCATGAAAACTGGTATTTGAATATCCTTTAAAAATAATGAAACACTTTTCTTCCTTTTTTTTTCGGAAAATCCAATTGAGGGGGTGAAAGGAATTTGAAAAGAGGATGAATTTTTAAAATGAGTACCGGTATATCTACATTATATGTCTTCCGGCTTCATGACTAAATAGCGTGCTGGCCTTTGGTCACAGGGATCCCGCGTCCGATTCCCGGCAGGGTTGGGAATTTTAACCATCATTGGTTAATTTCCCTGGCACGGGGGCTGGGTGTATGTGTTGTCTTCATCATCATTTTAGCCTCATCACGACGCGCAGGTTGCCTACGACCGACAAATCAAAAGACCTGCACTGGTGAGCCGAACCCGTCCTGGGATCTCCCGGCACTAAAAGCCATAAGCCATTTCGTTTTACATTATATGACAAAAACTTAACATGCTAGAGACAAGAAACTTGGTATTTGGGAAGCCCTTTAAAAATGCAGGAACCTGTACCTTTTTGTTTCCGGAGAGGGCACTTAACAGGGGGGTGAAAATTTGTGAAATATAGTTGAATTATTTTTTTATGAGGATACTCATACCTTTGAAAATTTTACAGGCGTGAAAATTGATATTTGGTATCTCCTTTTAAAATAAGGAAACATGTTTTTTGTTTTGTTTTCGGAAAATACACTTAGATGGGGGTAGGGGAAGGACTGATCAAGGGGTTGAATTCTTTTTATGGGGTTACTTATGCATATCTCAAAAACTGAACATGTTACAGATGTGGGAATAGATATTTGGAATCTCCTTTAAAAATATAGAGACATGTATTTATTTCTTGATTTGAGAGAAGACTGTTTCTCGCATGTACAGTTCTATGTCGCATAGTCGTCTTAGCCCCAAAAGGTAATACCACAAACATGGTTTACAAAGAATTTTTGGGGTAGGCCTATGTGAAACTCAATTTTTGGGTGAGTTTTTATACTTTAGGAATTTTCAGATAGTCTCTTAGTAAAATGCCGAGGAACGATTACTCTGATCAAATTACGTAATCCACTCGAGCGAAGCCGCGGGTAATTGCTAGTCTATATATATAAAAGAACTTGTCCTGACTGACTGACTGACTGACTGACTGACTGACTGACTGACTGACTGACTGACTGACTGACTGACTGACTGACTGACTGACTGACTGACTGCCTGACTGATTCATCATCGCCGAGCCGAAACTACTGGACATAGAGAAATGAAATTTTGGGGATACATTCTTATTAACATGTAGGTGCTCGCTAAGGGAGGATTTTTGGATATTCCGTCGCTAAGGGGGTGAAAAGGGGGGTTAATTTTTAAAATGAAAATATCTATATCTCAAAAACTTAAAGGTTTAGAGTAATAAAAATTGGTATTTGGTATCTTCATTAAAAATAAAGAAACACGTAATTTTTTGTTTTCGGAAAATTCCATGAAGGGGAGTGAAATGGGGAGGGGGAATGGGTTGAACATCTTTTATGAGGAGACTTATATCTCAAAAACTCAAGAGGTTACAGTCATGAAAATTTAAATTTGGAACCTCCTTGAAAAATAAAGGAACACGTATTTTTTGTTTTGAGAAAATCCAAATAATGGGGGTGAAAAGGGGGGTAAATTTTTAAAATGATTGTATCTATAACTCGAAACTGTAAAAGTTTACAGACGTACAAATTGGTATTTAGAATCTCTTTTCAAAATAAAGAAACACGTGTTTTTTTGTTTTCGGAAAATCTCAATAGGAGGGGTAAAAAGGAGTGAAAATGGGTTGAATGCCTTTAATAAATATACTTATATCTCAGAAACTGAAGAAAGGTATTTGGGATCTCCTTTAAAAATAAAGAAACATATACTCTTTGTTTTTGGAAAATCCAAATAGTGGAAGGTTGAAAGGGGGGTGAATTTTTAAAATGAGTGTATCTATACCTCAAAACTTTCAAACTTTACAGATGTAAAAAATTGGTACTTAGAATCTACATTCAAATTAAAGAAACACGTATTTTTTGTTTTCGGAAAATCCCAATAGGAGGGGTGAAAAGGGGTGAAAATGGTTGAATGCCTTTAATACGGATCCTTATATTTCAGAAACTGAAGATGTTACAGACCTGAAAATCGGTATTTGGGATCTCCTTTATACATAAAGAAACATGTATTTTTTGTTTTTTAGAAAATCCAAATAGTGAGGGGTGAAATAAGGGTGGTTTATTTTAAAAATGAGTGTATCTATATCTCAAAACTTCAAAAGTTTGCAGATGTAAAAATTGATATTTAGAATCTCCTTTAAAAATAAAAGAACACGTTGGTTTTTTTTTTTTTTTTTTTTTTTTTTTTTTTTTTTTTTAAATCCCAATAGAAACTGAAGATGTTACAGACCTGAAAATCGGTATTTGGGATCTCCTTTATAAATAAAGAAACATGTATTTTTTGTTTTTTAGAAAATCCAAACAGTGAGAGGTGAAAGGGGGGTGGTTTATTTTTAAAATGAGTGTATCTATATCTCAAAACTTCAAAAGTTTGCAGATGTAAAAATTGATATTTAGAATCTCCTTTAAAAATAAAAGAACACGTATTTTTTGTTTACTGTAAATCCCAATAGGAGGGGTGAAAAGTGTGAATAAGGGGTTGAATGTCTTTAATGAGGATACTTATATATCTCAGAAACTGAAGATATTACAGACCAGACAGTTAGTATATGAAATTGCCTTTAAAATACGGAAACATTTATTTTTTTGGTTTTGGAAAATCTAATTAATGGGGGTTAAACAGGAGTGACAAATTGGGGTTAATTTTTAGAAAGACTATATCTACAGTATATCTCAGAAACGTAAAATGTTACAGACGTAAAAACTGGTATTTGGAATCTCCTGTTATTAAAAGAAAAGGTATTCTCGAAAAATCCAAAGAAAGGGGTGGGGGGTTGAAAAATTGAAAAATGAATTGAATTAATTGTATGAGGATACTTGCATCTAATAAAAACTTAAGTTGTTACAGACGTGAAAATTGGTATTTAGATCTTCTTTAAAAATAAAAAGACGTGCTTTCAGGGGGGTCGGGGAATCATCTTTGGGGGCCGGTATGAAAAGGAGTTGAATTCGTTTCATGAGGACACATATCTCAAAAACTGAAGAAACAAATATTTTTTGCCGGAAAATTTACTCAGTGGGGGAATGTGAAAGTAAGTGAAAAAAAAGTGAATTATTTTTATGGAAATACTTATATCTCAAAACTGAAGGTAACACACGTGAACATTGGTGTTTGGAATCTCCTTTAAACATAAAGAAACACACCTTCTTTTATTGGGAGGGCGGGGGGGGGGGGGTTAAATCAACTTAACCGCGCTGGGGTGAAAACGGAGGTGAGACCAAGTGATTTTACTGTTCCTAATGTACTTATAAGGAGCCTCCGTTGCTCAGGCGGCAGCGCGCTGGCCTCTCACAGCTGGGTTTCGTGGTTCAAATCCCGGTCACTCCATGTGAGATTTGTGCTGGACAAAGCGGAGGCGGGACAGGGTTTTCTCCGGATACTCCGGTTTTCCCCGTCATCGTTCATTCCAGCAGCACTCTCCAATATCATTTCATTTCATTTGTCATTCATTAATCACTGCCCCAGAGGAGTGCGACAGGGTTCGACAGCAGGCACAATTCCTATCCTCACCGCTAGCTGAGGGCTTATTCGTTCCATTCCTGACCCGGTTGAATGACTGGAAACAGACTGTGGATTTTCAATGTACTTATTCTGATCATAAACCGATCGTTTTTAATCTTTCCTGGGTTCGTTTTCAAGAGCCATCTTTTCCTTTGGAGAACCTTCTTAGATTACAGTAGATCCTTCTGGCATATAAATAAAAATAAAAATGGCAGCAGATGTAATTTACCGCCAAGTAGAGGTCTTGGATGACATTGATGACAGTATGACCAGCAACATTGTCGCCCGTAGGCAAATGCGCAGGACTTCTGGCGATACGAATGACATACTTCCGTGTATTATTGACCTTATTATAGAAGTGAACAATTGCACGGTCGATCTTATACCTATCGTTTATTTCAAATGTGTTTAAATTTTTATTTATATGCCAGAATAATTTACTGTAATCTAAGAAGGTTCTCCAAAGGAAAAGATGGCTCTAGAAAACCAACCCAGGAAAGATTAAAAATGATCGGTTTATGATCAGAATAAGAACATTGAAAATCCACAGCCTGCTTCCAGTCATTCAACCGGGTCAGAAATGGAATGAATAAGCCCCCAGCTAGCGGTGAGGATAGGAATTTTGCCGGCTGCCGAACCCTGTCACACTCCTCTGGGGCAATGATTAATGAATGACAAATGAAATGAAATGATATTGGAGAGTGTTGCTGGAATGAATGATGACGGGGAAAACCGGAGTATCCGGAGAAAAACATGTCCTGCCTACGCTTTGTCCAGCACAAATCTCACAAGGAGTGACAGGGATTTGAACCACGAAACCCAGCGGTGAGAGGCCAGCGCGCTGCCGCCTGAGCCACGGAGGCTGCTTATAAGTACGTTAGGAACAGTAAAATCAATTGGTCTTACCTCCATTTTCACCCCACCGCGGTTAAGTTGATATACCCCCCCCCACACACACACATACACACACACACACAAAAGGCGTGTTTCTTTTTGTTTAAAGGAGATTCCAAATACCAATGTTCGCGTGTGTTACCTTCAGTTTTGAGATATAAGCATTCCCATAAAAATAATTCACTTTTTTTCACTTACTTTCACACTCCCCCCACTGAGTGAATTTTCCGGCAAAAAATATGTGTTTCTTAAATAGTAAAGGATCTTCTAAATACCGATTATCTTCAGTTTTGAGATATGTGTCCTCATGAAATGAATTCAACTCCTTTTCATACCCGCCCCCAAAGATGATTCCCCGACTCCCCTAAAAGCGCGTCGTTTTATTTTTTAAAAAGATCTAAATACCGTACCAATTTTCACGTCTGTAACAACTTTAGTTTTTATTAGATGTAAGTATCCTCATACAATTAATTCAATTAATTTTTCAATTTTTCACCTCTCCCCCCCCCCCACCCCTTTCATTGGATTTTCCAAGAATACCTGTTTCTTTAAATAACAGGAGATTCCAAATATCAGTTTTTACGTCTGTAACATTTTACGTTTCTGAGATATACTGTAGATATAGTATTTCTAAAAATTCACCCCAATTTGTCACTCCTGTTTAACCCCCAGTAATTAGATTTACCCAAACCAAAAAAATAAATGTTTCTGAATTTTTAAAGGCGATTCCATATACTAACTGTCTGGTCTGTAATATCTTCAGTTTCTGAGATATAAGTATCCTCATTAAAGACATTCAACCCCTTATTCACACTTTTCACCCCTCCTATTGGGATTTACAGAAAACAAAAAATACGTGTTCTTTTATTTTTAAAGGAGATTCTAAATATCAATTTTTACATCTGCAAATTTTGAAGTTTTGAGATATAGGTACACTCATTTTATAAATACACCACCCCCCTTTCACCCCTCACTATTTGGATTTTCTAAAAAACAAAAAGTACATGTTTCTTTATGATGAAGGAAATCCTAAATACCGATTTTCAGGTTTGTAACATCTTCAGTTTCTGAGATATAAGGATCCTTATTAAAGGCATTCAACCATTTTCACCCCTTTTCACCCCTCCTATTGGGATTTTCCGAAAACAAAAAATACGTGTTTCTTTAATTTGAATGTAGATTCTAAGTACCAATTTTTTACATCTGTAAAGTTTGAAAGTTTTGAGGTATAGATACACTCATTTTAAAAGTTCACCCGCCTTTCAACCTTCCACTATTTGGATTTTCCAAAAACAAAAAGTATATTCAACCCTCTACCCTTCCTGCCTTTGAAATGTGGCACCGGCTTGAGTCATCACAGGGTCGCTGACTGGGTACTACCCACAGAAACCTCTTCGAATATTATAAAACTAATCTTAAATTAATTAAGCAGGAAGGATAAAAGAGAAGAAAATAAAATAATTAAATAAAAATCTGAATGAGAACCTTTACGAATGCAAATTTATTGAAAAACTAAACTTTGGCAAAGCAAAATATTTCTGTACAAATCAATAAACTCTTCGGACCAAATATTGTTTATAACCTTTTGTCAACTCCGACAATAAATTTTAACATCATGACTCATAAATTTTCAATCCTCTTCCAAATGACATTATTCAAATTTGATTACTATTTCCTTTTATCTTATTTACCAACTCTACTCTAAGGCCTCAAAATTTAACTCAATTCCATTCTGCTCACATTTGGTTATCACCATATTTCAAATTTTCAATAATAAAAACAAATAATCATTATAATAATTTACCATCGTATTTTCGTGAATTCGTCAGAGTGACCTTTAAAATATTAATATACAACCAGACTTCTTCATTTATCCTCTGAGTAAACAAATTCAATTACTCTCTCTCTCGACCTTCAAATTACAACATCACTACTATAAACCTTGTAATTGCAATTACTAATTACCAAATTATCTACTTGATTATAGCCTTCCATTTAAAAATGCATGAGGTTATGTAAATTCATTAAGCACAACATCCGCCGTGTAATCCATGAACTCGTCATTTGAATTAATTAAATTCATTAAATTCATTTTTATTCACTAAATTCGTGACCATCACGTCGTTTGTAAGATTTGTTAAATTAATCAAAATTTTGATATATCATAAAATTATTCATCACAAAAATTTATATAAAACAATCCCTATTATTATTTGAGTCCGAAACTATTTACTTATTCTTTCTCAATACCATCCTCCACTCATATGAATGCCGATAATATGGAACGTACGCACGAAATCGATAGTAACCCTGACATAACTAAATTAAGTTAATTCACCGATTCATCTAAAATTAAAAATATCTCGCATATGCTTAATTAGCTGTTTATTAACACAAAAACATATCCTACCCTGTAGCAAGACCTACACTACAATGATAATGCACCTTAACCTACACTGAATTTACAGACAAGGGTTAGAACCTCACTGTCACAAGTACATACAACCTCATGAACTTAATTCAACATCAAAAAAATATATATATTGCAACTGCAAAACAGAATTTACATTGCTCATACACTGAAGAACATATAACATAACAAGCACAACATAATTCAATCATATAGTCACAGGGGAAATCCTTATCCACTGACTCGGCCGGGCAACGAACTCCGACCCTCAACATGGCATCATTACAGTGACCTATCACTACACTCGCCGCAATGATCTGTCACGAAGTCTAGCTATCATTATTTAATCTAATTGTGCTGTCCTGAGTTCCACAAACAGAATTTTTCTTACGGATGAATGCGATATTTTGTTACTTATAAGACCCTACCAACGTTACAAGGCTCCCTCTAATACACAACGCACCGACCCGGTCTGTAGCCTTATCTCACGCCCCGGCTCATTTCGTTAACACGGCATTTAACTTGTCCGCACCCACTTAAATTCTCTCTCTCTCTACTCTAAATGAAGCCATATGTTCCTCCACAATATCATGCGTCTGTGCGAACAGTTACTAATTATATATAACACTCTCAATATGTTTTATTCATTTCATATTTCACGTATTATTCTACATTTCTCACTCCATTATCAGGAACACGTATATCATTATGCCGGTATTTACACATATATGGCGCTACACAATCATTGGTTCGACTCTTGCGGTTGGCATTTTGTGTCTTAGAGGCCCCTACTTCAACACTAGCTAACTACCTCTCGGATAAATTTTAGGATGACATTTATTCCCTACAGCACAAATTTTACTCATTGATTAACGGTACACGTTACTTACTGATGACATATATTTTCCAAAATCCCACTGTAATGTGCCATCAATCCCGGGTTCGAATCTTGGGTCAGTGAAAATTTTCTTGACGAACTTTTCATGCGACATGCCAATTAAACTATCTACTCCCTCTGACTAATATCTTACTGATGCCTCCTAACTTACGTTAAATATTTACACACACACACGCACGTTAATATTTATTAGAAGATCGCGCACTAAGGAAACTCATTATTTCACACACGTAACAGAAGATCATTATTTACACACATTATTTCCTCACTCGCGAAGACCATTTCAACACACGCTGTAATATCACAAGATTTATTCCCCCCTAGGCATCAGTATAAATTTACCTAAAATCTAACTATCCTTGCTACAGTACTAAAAAGGAAATAAACGAATAATCATGCATTAATATATTTACACATTAACAGCTAATCATGCACATGCCAGATATAATGAATCAGGGTACTTATCGACTCGGCGACGCTCCATACTCAGCTCCACGGCCTCATGGTTTCAGGTCGGCCCCATGATGTGCTTAAGCCATCATTCTAACGGCCTGAATACCTGAACTAATACCATTCTTCATCACCATGGTCTTCATTTGTAACTTAAATGACTTTACACAACTTCACTTCTGAATACACTAAAACACATATGAAAAAAAACACAGATATAATTAAATTATTCTAACACACAAACACTTATTCACAATTGTAGTAAACACTTTATCTCTGCTCTGTTCCGCGAGTTTCACGTGGCACTGAAAAGCGTCCTCGCATCGACCTCGCTCCGATCCTATTTTCGGTTAATATCGTAAAAATCTCTTTCTTGAGTTTTACCAGATTTTGGTCGTTATTGAATTAACAACGTAGTCTATTTTACCCGTAGTATGCTATCGACTACCAATTAGCGGACGAAAGAATGCTCCAGATTAGGGTTCCTCATGAACCACATATACGATGCGTCCGACCCGTTCAAATTTCCGTAGCAGAGTGACTCTTCTTAGCGGCACGCGTCCTCTTCAGGCACGCCGGATCCTAGATAGGGAGCTCGGGGAACCCCATCAACAATGATGTAACGTCCCGTCACATATGCCTGCAATTATTTATTCCAATAAGTTGTTACAAATATGCCGTCTTTAATTATTATTCTCAAAATAGTTCAATATTGTTTTCACCTTATCCCCTGGTGGATTTAATTATTTTTAAAGGTCATTTAGACAGCATCCATCTTTAATTTACCCCCATCATTCCAAAACTTGCTATGCTGCTATTCGCTGCCTGAAAGTGTTGCCAACTTAAAATTAGTGACCTTGGTCACACGTCTCATGGAATATTCCAGTACTTCCCACTTCATTATCAACTGACCCTGACACGTGGAACTTGTCTTTAAACTTGTGTAAGCGAAATGGCGCCACACATCCGGCCTATAATGTAACTGTGTTTCATTTCCTTGTATGCCATATAAAATTATAATATTCTAAAGACAGTGCTATGAGCCAATTGGGCTCAATATGTTTCTTTATTTTTAAAGGAGATCCCAAATACCTTTCCTCAGTTTCTGAGATATAAGTATATTTATTAAAGGCATTCAACCCATTTTCACTCCTTTTCACCCCTCCTATTGAGATTTTCCGAAAACAAATAATACGTGTTTCTTTATTTTGAAAAGAGATTCTAAATACCAATTTGTACGTCTGTAAACTTTTACAGTTTCGAGTTATAGATACAATCGTTTAAAAAATTCACCCCCCTTTTCACCCCCATTATTTGGATTTTCCCAAAACAAAAAATACGTGTTCCTTTATTTTTCAAGGAGGTTCCAAATTTAAATTTTCATGACTGTAACCTCTTGAGTTTTTGAGATATAAGTCTCCTCATAAAAGGTGTTCAACCCATTCCCCCTCCCCTTATCACTCTCCCTCATGGAATTTTCCGAAAACAAAAAATTACATGTTATTTTATTTTGAAAGGATATTCTAAGTACCAATTTTTACATCTGTAAAGTTTGAAAGTTTTGAGATATAGATACTCTCATTTTAAAAATTCACCCCCTTTTCAACCCTCCACTATTTGGATTTTCCAAAAACAAAAAGTACATGTATCTTTATTTTTAAAGGAGATCCCAAATACCGACTTTCAAGTCTGTAATATCTTCAGTTTTTAAGATATAAGTATCCTCATTAAAGGCATTCAACCAATTTTTCACTCCTTTTCACCCCTCCTATTGGGATTTTCCGAAAACAAAAAAATACGTGTTTCTTTATTTGGAAAGGAGATTATAAATACCAATTTCTACGTCTGAAAACTTTTACAGTTTTGAGATATACATACACTTATTTTAAAAATTCACCCCCCCCCTTTCAACCCTCCTCTATTTGGATTTTCTAAAAACAAAAAGTGCATGTTTCTTTATTTTTAAAGGAGATCCCAAATACATTTTCTCAGGTCTGTAATATCTTCTGTTTCTGAGATATAAATATCCTCATTAAAGGCATTCAACCCATTTTTCACTCCTTTTCACCCCTTCTATTGGGATTTTCCGAAAACAAAAAATACGTGTTTCTTTATTTTGAAAGGATATTCTAAGTACCAATTTTTACATCTGTAAAGTTTGAACGTTTTGAGATATAGATACACTCATTTTAAAAATTCACCCCCCCCCCTTTGAACCCTCCACTCTTTGGATTTTCCAAAAACAAAAAGTACATGTATCTTTATTTTTAAAGGAGATCCCAAATACCGAATTTCAGGTCTGTAATATCTTCAGTTTTTAAGATATAAGTATCCTCATTAAAGGCATTCAACCAATTTTTCACTCCTTTTCACCCCTCCTATTGGGATTTTCCGAAAACAAAAAAAATACGTGTTTCTTTATTTGGAAAGGAGATTATAAATACCCATTTCTACCTCTGAAAACTTTTACAGTTTCCAGATATAGATACACTCATTTTAAAAGTTCACCCCCCTTTCTATCCTCCACTATTTGGATTTTCCAAAAACAAAAAGTACATGTTTCTTTATTTTTAAAGGAGATCCCAAATACCTTTTCTCAGGTCTGTAATATCTTCAGTTTCTGAGATATAAGTATCCTCATTAAAGGCATTCAACCCATTTTTCACTCCTTTCCACCCTCATATTGGGATTTTCCGAAAACAAAAAATACGTGTTTCTTTATTTTGAAAGAAGATTCTAAAAACCAATATCTACATCTGAAAACTTTTACAGTTTTGAGATATAGATACACTCATTTTAAAAATTCACCCTCCCTTTTCAACCCCCATTATTTGGATTTCCAAAAACAAAAAAAAATATGTATTACTTTATTTTTAAAGGAGGTTCCAAATTTAAATTTTTATGACTATAACATCTTCAGTTTTTGAGATATAAGTCTCCTTATAAAAGTGTTCAACCACTTTTCTCCCCTTTTCACCCCCCTTCATGGGATTTTCCGAAAACAAAAAATACGTATTTCTTTATTTTTAATGGAGATTCCAAATGCCAATTTTTATTACTCTAAACCTTTACATTTTTGAGATAAGTTATAGATATTTTCATTTTTAAAATTAACCCCCCCTTTTCACCCCCTTAGCAACGGAATATCCAAAAACCCTCCATTAGTGAGCACCTACATGTTAATAAGAATGTATCCCAAAAATTTCACTTCTCTATGTCCAGTAGTTTCGGCTCGGCGATGATGAATTATTCAGTCAGTCAGTCAGTCAGGACAAGTTATTTTATATATATAGATGATATGATTTTGTAAATGTATTACATAACTTTATAAATACTTTCAATTAAAAGTAATTTATTTAAATGCATCATATCCAACATTCTACAGTGATAGTGATTATTGGATCTTTCAGAATGAAATCTGAGAATATTAACTGAAGACACAGTTCAAATTCAGGTGTGTCCCGGTCAAAATCCTCAAACCTCATGCTTATCTTACTGTGGCAGGCTGGAATATACAAAAGTGCCCTTCCTTTCATTAAGAAGGAGCAGAAGTTATCATTATCATCGTCAGTCATTCTGCTCATTGCTGAGCATCATGACCTAATTAACTTAATCATTTCTGTGTTGCATCCTTGACGAGATGTCTTCTCTCAGAGCAATCTTCAGCTTTTCTTAATATAATTGGAAGAGTTAGGCCAGTGATCTTCTCCGCTTGATCTAAACATCTACTTGTTCTTCCTTGTGGTCTACTACCCTCTGCTTTGCCTTGCAAAATGGTTTCCAAATTCTTTCCTTCTCTTCCAAAAATGTGGCCAAGGAAATGGAGGCAACACTCACTCACACGGGAAGACAGATGTTTCTTGATGCTTCTTTCTGCCCCGGGTATATATAGCAATCTCCGTGAACACCACATCTCAAAGGCATCGATTTGATTTTTGTCATTATCTTTCATGGTCCAGATCTCACAGCCTTACAAACAGATTGAGAACATTAGTGATTCAACCAAGGGCATCTTCATAGCTTTTGATACTGCCCTGTTTTTTCCAAGTCTTAGTGAGTTTAACCATTGCAGCTCGACCAATGACAGTTTGTCTTTTTATTTCTTTCTCATAGTTTCCCATGTCACTGACAACTGACCCCAGACATACAAATTCCCTTGCTGGTCAGCTACCATTAGTTTCTTTTTCATGTTTATCTCTACACCATAATAAAGATTAATATTCTTCGCTCTTGTAATCAGGTTAGTAAGTTCCTCTTCACTTCCAGTGATGAGGGAAGCGTCATCTGCAAAGTGCAAGTTGCTAATATGTGGTTATTGTCTTAAGAGTAAGTACAACTCGGCAACCATTCTCTATTGACATTAATCAGAAGGAAAATGGAAAAGATAATACCGTCTATTAAGATTCCACCAGTCCAGCATTCCAGCACTCTTTTGATGATGTACTCTGCATAAATGATGTACAAATTAAGATGACATTATACAATCTTGCCTTAGTCTATTTATCACTGAGAAATCACCATCCACCTTTATAATTGCAGCATGGTTGCTATAGAACCCATTCTATAACAATGTTAAATGCAATGGAACCCAAAATTCCTTGAGCACCTGTCACAACCTGTCCCTCATAACACAATTACAGGCCTTTTTGTAATCGACGAAACAAATAAAGACAGGGGCACAAAACTCACGACATTTCTCAATTATGTGTCTCATATTCAGGACTGACTCTCGTATTCCCTTACCTATGACAAAATCTCTGGGTGCAGGAATGGTTTTAGCCACTGATTTATTATGTACAGCAGGACTTTGCTAGCCTGGGATATTAATGCAACCGTATGATAATTGGTACAGTTCCCTCTAGAGAATAGATCTCAGAAAATTAGAGTAGGCAAAGCTTTATCTGACCCTATAATAATTAAGAGGGGAATTCTTCAAGGCAGTATTATTGGACCTTTATGTTTTCCTATATATATAAATGATATGAGTAACAAAGTGGAATCAGAGGTTAGGCTTTTTGCAGATGATGTTATTCTGTATAGAGTAATAAATAAGTTACAAGATTGTGAGCAACTGAAAAATGACCTCAATAATGTTATGAGATGGACAGCAGGCAATCGTATGATGATAAACGAGGTTAAAAGTCAGGTTGTGAGTTTCAAAAATAAGAAAATTCCTCTCAGTTCTAATTACTGCATTGATTGCAAGTCCCTGGTAAGACCTCAAATAGAGTATTTTCCAATGTATGTGACCCTCACCAGGATTACTTAAGAACTAGAAAAATTCCAAAGAAAAGCAGCTCGATTTGTTCTGGGTGATTTCCAACAAAAGAGTAGCATTACAAAAATGTTGCAAAGTTTGGGCTGGGAAGACTTGGGAGAAAGGAGACGAGCTGCTCAAGCAAGTGGTATGTAATACCATTAAAGTTGGTCCGTTATTGGACATTATAAATTCTCCAGCCAACTCATTCCTGGTAGCCAGCGTCTCGCCCCAGTGTGCCAAACTGGGCTCATCAGTTGGTAAATAGCACAACCACCAAGGCGCCTGGCTAGTGCATACCGTGGAGGCCACTGCGTAGGTTACTTGGAGCCACCGGCAGTGCCAATGCACTACGAGAGACTTTGTCTCACTTTCAAAAATTGATGCCTGCCTGGCCATCTGATGATATAGATGATGATTCCCATAGGGAACGTGAAATATTTGTCCTGAATGAGTAAATTTATAACACCAATATAGTTGGTCCATTATTGGACGTTATAAATTCTCCAGCCAACTCATTCCTGGTAGCCAGTGTCTTGCCCTAGTGTGCCAAACTGGGCTCATCAGTTGGTAAGTAGCATGCCCACAAAGACGCCTGGCTACATTCCGTGGAGGCCACTGCATAGGCTACTTTAATCATTTAGGACAAATATTTCACATTCCCTATCTATATCATAAGTGGAATGTTCTGAGCTGTCATTGGAGAGATGCCGTGGAATGACATTAGTAGACGAATAAGTTTGAGTGGTGCCTTTAAAAGTAGGAAAGATCACCATGTAAAAATAAAGTTGGAATTCAAGAGGAGAAATTGGGGCAAATAGTCATTTATAGGAAGGGGAGTTAGGGACTGGAATAACTTACCAAGGGAGATGTTCAATAAATTTCCAGTTTCTTTGAAATCATTTAAGAAAAGGCTAGGAAAACAACAGAGAGGGAAACTGCCACCTGGGTGACTGCCCTAAATGCAGATCAGTAGTGATTGAGTTATATGGCTTAATAAAAAGTCACAAAAAACTTATTAGAAAAATTATTTTAATTCACACCAATGAGCTAGGTTAAGTTAAGAATTAGGGATATTGCTGGGTAAGCATGATGACTTGTACAGTAATTTAAGAACTATATTGTAGCAGTAAGTAGGGAAGGAGTTTCATATTAGACTTATTTGAATATCAGAGGTGTACTGAATGCTCCAGGAAGGAGGTTTCCAGGTCATTCTATACCCATTTAAAACAGGACAGAATATAGGCAATAAATCAAGGACAGCCACTTACGTAGGCAAGGATGTTAAAGATATTTGTATGGACAAATTACTATTTTTTAAAAATTGGAAACCAGCTGTGTGGCTAACTAGTCAGCATGCTGGCCATTAGTCCAAGGAGTTCCAGGTTCAATTCCCGGCTCGGTCTTTGGTTAATTCCTTTGGCTTGGGGACTGGTATTTTTGCCATCTTCAACATTAGATTTTATCCTAGGTACGGTAGTGGTGGTCATGATGGTGGTTATTGTTTTAAGAGGAAGTACAACTGAGCAACCATCTTCTATTGAAACTAATCAGAAAGAAAATGGAAGAGCTAATAATAATGAACTAGTTTAATGTCCCATTAACTACATTTTTATGGTTTTTAGAGATTCCAACGTGTAGGAATTTTGTCGCAAAGAAGCTTTTGTATGTGCCAGTAAATCTACCGGCATGAGGCTGACATATTTGAGCACCTTCAAATACCACTGGACCATGGCTGCTTCCTTCCCCTCGTAGTCCTTTCCTACCTCATCATTGCCATAAGACCTATCTGTGTCAGTGCGATGTAAAGCAGCTTGTAAAAAAAAAAAGGTACCACTGGACTTAGCCAGGATCGAACCTGCCAAGTGCTCTACCGCCTGAGCTACTCAGCCCAGCACAGAAGAGGTCCGACACTTCGATGAATGAAGGTTTTGGTAAAAGAAAGGGAAGGGCGTGAAAATGAAAGACTCCCTAGGCCTCGAGTGCTCTAATACCAACAGGGTCAGAAAAGAACAAAAGTTGACCAAGGGAGGTTGGATAGGAGAGATGAAGGTGAGGAGCATGGGACAAGTGGAAGTAGTGCCAGACTTAGTTAGTGGACCGATGGTCCTCTGAATTCTCTTTTTGTCATCTTTTATGACAGATAGGGGATACCATGGATGTATTCTCCAGTCCCCACCCACAGGGAGTTCCTAGGTAGGGTTCCAGCCTCACAGACATGCAGATCACCCATAGGCATCAACTCAAAACACCTGCATCGCAGGACACTTAATTTATGACCTAACAGTCACCTGAAAATTGACAGACAGAGTGGCCAATAAGTCCCTTCACACTGAATCTGATTCAATTAGGGAAGCTGTATATATGTTAATCAAACGAATCGTCAGTCTCATATCTTTCAATATGTGACTTTGGTAGTGATAGCAGAAACACGCACAGTGAATAGCAGTGCATTGGCAAACACACATGCTTTTTGTGTGCAGTGGAAGGACGTTAAATCATTACAAATCTGAAACACTGCAAACTCCTTAAAGATTATAAATAATAATATTAATAATTTGTTTTACGTCCCACAAACTTTCTTCTTCTCCTTCCTGGCCTTTACCCAATTTATTGGGGATGGCATCTGATTTAGTTTTGGTCCTCTTTCACGGTCGGTTGCTCTGTCTGACGCTACCTCTATGCGTCTGTATTCCCTATTGCGTGCTTCTGTGTGGTGTATTGTATGCAGATAAAGATATGTGTATTACGGAGAACTCACAACACCCAGTTCCTGAGTCAAAGGGATTAACTGAACACAGCTAGAATCCCTTGCCCGGCCGGAAATAGAACACGGGGCATTCTGAACCGAAGGCCAGTATGCTGATCATTCAGCCAAGGAGCCGGACTTTTACATCCTACTAATTATTTTGCCAAAAATATGACTCAACAAAGAAAATGTCCTCGCCTTAGCTATTGGTCTTTCACTGTGTTAGAATGAGGACATGCATTAATCAATCAATCAATCAATGAATACTGATCTGCATTTAGGGCAGTCGCCCAGTTGGCAGATTCCCTATCTGTTGCTTTCCTAGCCTTTTCCTAAACGATTTCAAAGAAATTGGAAATTTATTGAACGTCTCCCTTGGTAAGTTATTCCAATCTGTAACCCCCCTTCCTATAAATGAATATTTTCCCCAGTTTGTCCTCTTGAATTCCAACTTTATCTTCATATTGTGATCTTTCCTACTTTTATAAACGCCACTCAAACTTATTCGTCTACTAGGAGGAGCATTTGGTGGTTTGCGTGTGGGTCCACGAACATCTAACCACCAGGAAACAATGGAAGATATAAAGGAGTTTGTGATGCATTTTGTCAAACCATCGCAGTCACGATGAGCGTTACTGGGATGGGAGAAGGGTTCTTTTGCAATGGACAGTGTTGTTGATGCACCACACTGTGGGAGGATGAGCACTCAAGCCAAGACTTGTGCAAAATTGGATGCATCAATGCAACAATCGCTGATGAAATCAACGTGCAAACTTTCTGCAGGGTTGAGCATTCCTAGATTGGTCATGCAAGAACACATACGGAGACATACCCGCAGTAAGCCAAGCATATTTTGTTCAGCATTACAGAAATACACTATTGTTTAAAAATTAATCTGGTTCATCTGCTGCATAGAGTTGTTAGTCTTTCCTTCATACAAATCAGGATACTAAAATGTAACATTTTCCAGCAAACTTGGCATGCTAGAAATGGTCGCTGTTACCATTTTATTATCATCAATTCCTCCATCGAAACGAACCGTATCAGAAGACAAGAGGAATTTATGGAAGTGTTTTCAAGATTATGATAAATCCTTTAATTTGTAAAATATGTCATTGAAAACTAAATAATTTGTAAAATCAACATTTTGAAGAGGATAATTCAGACTCCCAGGTGTTGAAGTGAATCAGGCGGTGGGCCACCAATTTTCCATTACTAACTTAAATACAAATAGCCTCAGGAAGCTCAAATGAGGAAGGAGCAGATCCATTTATTTATTTATTAATGGGGGCTGAATTTTTATTTTGTATATAAAATTATGCAATTCATTAAATGTGTATAAAGTTCTTCACCAGGTTTCTCATTCAGTTTTGTTTGAGCTAGCTTAGCTCTTTGGACATGATTGAAAAATCTATTTGCCAGATTTAAATTATAAATAAAGTAGCAACAACACAGTCCTTTAACGTACTATGCACCACAACGTGTTTCAACACAACCAAAACAGGACTGATAAAAATTAAATGTCCATGAAAGGACATTGTATTTGACTATTTACAAAGTGAGGAAGAGACAGCCCTGTTAAGTGAAATTCCAGGAAAATCAGTAGGCTGCTTGCCTAATTGGACTGCAGATAGGCAAAGCCATGGCCTGATGTACAGCTGGTGTTGCTCATTTTAAATGCACTACCTACCTGTCAAACAGACTGCCTGGGGATAACCAGCACAGGTCAACTTCTTGAATATGGTGTGAGTCATGTGCAAGATACATACATTGCCTAAAGCTTGACCGGTCGAATTGGCCGTGCGGTTAGGAGCGCACAGCTGTGAGCTCGCATCCAGGAGATAGTGGGTTCGAGCCCCACTGTCGGCAGCCCTGAAGATGGTTTTCCGTGGTTTCCCATTTTCACACCAGGCAAATGCTGGGGCTGTACCTTAATTAAGGCCATGGCCGCTTCCTTCCCATTCCTAGGCCTTTCCTGTCGCATTGTTGCCATAAGACCTATCTGTGTCGGTGCGTCGTAAAGCAACTAGCAAAACAAATCAAAAAAAGCCTAAAGCTTGCTTATTACAGTACCTCATAGATTTCAAGTTGGGGGACTAATTTTCTTCTTCCTTATCATTCTCCCAATTTACTGACGTCTGCATCGATGTCCCAGTTTTATACCCAGATGCCCTTTTTAAAGCCAATCCGCTGTGGTGTGATGTATTCACTATTACATGTTTCTGTGATGGTGTGTTTTACGTAGATGAAGAGAAGTGTACGGTATTCAGATAAACACAAACACCCAGTCTCAGAACCATAGGAATTATCTGTTAAAATCTCCAGCCCTCTAATCCAAAGGCCAGTATACCTGACCATTCAACCAAGAAGCCAAAAAACTTTCTACTGTTTATCCCAGTTATTTCTGGGGTTGCTTGCTTGCCCAGGTTCATTTTGGTTTCGGCCCAGGGTTTACGGCCATATGCCACCGCGTAATTTGTGAGATGAAAATCTCAACCCATAATCAGCTGAGCTTCAAACCTCAGCCTACTGGGTGAGAAGCCAGCAGCTAAGCCACTGAGCTGATCATGTCAGGTGACTAATATCTTAACAAAATTGTCTTCACATACGAGTCGCTGGCTTCTATAGAAGGTGTTTCAAAATTAGAGGTACAAACTGCAGAGTTGAGTACAGGACAATGAAACGAGAAATAAAGTCAATCTAATCAAACCAACCATTTCCAATATAAAACTGTTTAATTACATTGCAACAGCCACAACATTGCTTATACTTTATGTTCCAGGTACCAGGCTCCACATTCAATGTCAACAGCGTCTTGTACAGTGAGTTTCTGTCATCAATCTGCCAGCAGGCGCACTCAGCTCATCTGCCCCACTCCGTAGCATAGCAACAAGGACACCACTTCACTTGCATGACATGAGATAACAATTAAAATTAAGAAAATAAGAAGTAAGAAAATTAGTTTGTGTACTACAGTTACCTTCTATGATTTCAATTTTAACATTTTCATAGCCCGCCATGCTGAGCTCTTCAAAACCCTGGCTTTTTGTCCAAGTCATCTTAGGGATTTTGTAGGTGTATGTTCTAATCTTTCTGCGATTTCATTTACTTTTTCCTCATTAAGTACACGTTTATTAACACATCGCTTCTTATCGAGTAAAGAACCAGTTCCTCTCAATTTGTTTACGAGTTTCCACACGGTCTCTCATTGTGGAGGGCGTACACCTGAAAACTGTGTTACAAAATCACATAACAACTTCCGTGCAAGACTCTGTTTTCGCATAATTATCATTCATAAATACTCTTTCCTCTACCATGTACACATGTGGAGGCATTATGAGAATTATACCCAGTAACATTTCACAACTCAAGAACAGTTGGAGCGACAGGTCAACACTTAATACACGTTCAAAACACGGACCTGAACTGCAAAGCACGAACATTCGCGTGCTGTTGCAGCGCTGTGTAATGGGAAGCGATGAGTCAAGGGGAAGCAGATAAGCTGGGCACGCCTGCCAGCCAACCGATGAGAGAAACTCACTGTATTTGTAGCTCCGTTTGAAGCAGTTGTCATGGCACCTCACACGTTTTCTAAACACACAGGTTTCCGATATACATTTAATGTATGGACGTGCCAACAATAAGGCAATACATGAGAGGAAACACGATTGTATGCAAAGGTTTTCCTCACAGAGGACAGCCAGACAGTCGTGTATTCACGAAATCCCATCAGGGCATGCGTGAAACTGGATTATTTACACCCAATGTGCATCATGCAGGTAGATCAAGAACAGTGTCAACACCAAACATGGAGGAACAGTAGTTACACATAGTGGAGGAAACATTGGGCACAAGTGCCAGAAGACACACACCACCATACGGCAGATGATTTCTCAACTCAAGTTGTCTTCATTCAACGAATCCTTTTTTTAAATTTATTACTGTTATTTGTTCGGGGTGTCAACCTATAGAGATCTTTTGCCCCTACTTGCACCATATGATATGAACCTGCATGTAATTGGAATTGCAGAAGTGTAGAGTGTTGAATGTGAGGAAAGGAACATTAAGGATGAAACATCGTCACCATAAGACCTATCTGTGTCGGTGCGACGTAAAGCCGCTAGCAAAAAAAAAAAAAAAAAAAAAAAAAAAGGATGACACAAACACCCAGTCCCCAGGCCAGGGATATTAATCATTTACAATTAAAAACCCTTGACCCGGCCAGAAATCGAACCCGGGACTGCCAGGAGACAGGCGGATCCGTTGCCCCCTACACCGCGGGGCTGGACCAACGAATCCTTAGACAATATGGGAATGATACACTATTCCTCATGCTCATATTATTTACAGATGAAGCAGGCTTTATGCAAGTTGGTATTATGACCTTCCAGAACACACGCATTTGAGAGTATGAGAGCCTTTATGAGAACATTGAAATGGAACATCAGCGAAAATTTTCCCTCAGTATGTGGACAGGTATTACAGGCGATTGTTTGATCAGACCACATTTCTTACATGAATCATGGGACCTTAAAGATCATACACTTGTTGGAGAAAGAGAGCTTATGTGGTATACGTTTGAATGAGAACTGACGCACCTTTATGTGAACATCTGAGAGTTCTTATGCACAAAAGTTACCAAGTTACCAATACCATGGTTGTCTTTTGTAAGGAAAAGCTTTGTGATCCAATTGTGCTGTCTCTCATGCATTCTTTGCCATTGGCAACTCCATAGTGAAATGGATATCCACCATCTCTTCGCCAGAAAACATGTGAGGTACCATGACAACTGCTACAAATACTGTTTCCATCCAGTGTGGAGCCTTGTAGTTGGAACACTGTTGTAACAGTTGCAAATAGAATTGCATCATATCTTGAAAACTGTTGGTGTCCAGACCTATATTTATTAGGACCTTTTTTTTTTTGTTTCATTAGCCTCTACTCTGGTTGTATGTCTGGTTTGGCTTCATAGAGTTTCTACGATCGCCGAAATCTCTGTGTAAGATGCAGGTTTATCCGGCTTTCGCTATGATTCTGTAACATAGCTGAGAGACAGACAAACACCGGAGAGTCTGGATATTTGGTGGGGCTAAAGGAACCAACAAGCCTTTCCAGGACTCTTCAATTATTAGCTGAAATTAGGATCAAAGAGAAGCCAAATTATACAAGCTATGATGTTTCTATGGCAACATACTGAAATATGTCTTTCTCATTATATGCAAGTCCAGCGAAAGGTCAGCATGCTAACTATTTAGCCAAGGAGTCCTGGGTTTGATTCCCGATCTGTTGAGGATTTAACTTTCATTGGTTAATTCCTCTGGCTTGTGGGCTGAGTGTTTGTGTCGTCTTCAGCATTAGAATTCATCTTTGATAGGGCCCCATCTTCATATATGCGCAGGTCGCCTATACAGCGTCTAATCGAAAAACCTGCACTAGGCCTCTCCGGAGGCCCTGTGCCATTATTATCATTATTATTGTCATATACAAGCCTGTTTACAATTTCCAAATAAAACATTTTACCGTTTGTGGAGGAGAGGGGACGTGGACAATGCAACACACTTGAAACTGTCCTCTTGTGCATTGTATTTTACCTCACTATAAGAATCTGATGCAACTGAACAAGACCCTAGATACAAGAACACATTTTCCAAAGCCATGTTATTAAAGCATGTCTATCTCTGTGGTGCAGTTGGTTGGTTGTTGGCCTTCTGTTTTTGAGATAGCATGAATTTGATAAGGCCATTCATTTACTGATTCCTTTGGTGGAAACCGTATTACAGAATGGTGTCAGTCCTTGCAACACTCCTGGGTTGTAATCTTCAGTAGCAAGAGGAAGATGGTGGTGGTGGTGATTATTATTTTTTTTCTTTTTTGCAAGTTGCTTTACGTCGCACCGACACAGACAGGTCTTATGGCGGCGATGAGACAGGAAGGAGCTAGGAGTGGGAAAGAAGCGGCTGTGGCCTTAATTAAGGTACAGCCCCAGCATTTGCCTGGTGTGAAAATAGGAAACCATGGAAAACCATTTTCAGGGCTGCCGACAGTGGGGTTCGAACCTACTATCTCCTGAATACTTATTGTTGTTTTAAGAGGAAATACAGCTGGGCAACCATCCTCTATTAACACTGACCATAAGGAAAATGGAAGAGGTCTGACACATCAAAGAATGAAGGGCATGAAAATGAAAAGGACTCCCTAGGTCTCACAAACCTAATACCATTGGGGTCGGAAAAGAACAAGAGTTGATGAAGGGAGATCGGATGGGAAAGTTGGCAAGGAGCCAAAGCAATGTCAGACTCAGCTAGGGACCCGTGGTTGCCAACCATGCTCCCAAGATGACAGCCCCTGGGGTCCTTAATACGAGGGATTATACCACCATTTCATAACCTGGATCACCTACAACAGTTCTTTACTGTCTCCAAACCAAGTTGTAATATGTAAATCAAATAAAGTTTTGTAAACTTGACATTCTCTTCTTATAACAACTCTTATGTTGGGACTTAGCAGTTCGAATAAACAATCAATATTTCACTGTGAAATTTCATTTCAAAATACTGTATGGCTATTATTAAGAAAATGTATGGTACTCCTAAACACAGGAAATATCCAAAAGATGACTTGGATAAGAATATTTGTTTACCAGTTCCTTCGTGAGGGACTAGTGAGCCTTGTTCTACAATAGTCTCGCTCACGCAGAGCTCTTCGTCGTGCGGGCACCCAACATTCAAGTGGGCAGGCGGGCGATCAGTGTGTGTGTGTGCTTCAGCTATAGTGACGTGGTTACATCACAGGTCCTGAAGATCAATGCTGGACGAATGTTTGCCAGTCAGTCTTGATCAGTGTGGTGATATCCAAGTTCGAAATGGAGATAGAAACTAATGAAGAAAAAAGGAAAGCCTCACCAAATCTCATTGCAGAGTGCCAATAAGAACAGTATTTTTTGTGCAAGCAGAAGACTGTAGTCTGTTTTATTGAAAATGTATTATGTTGAATGCTACTACAAGATGAAACATGTTCATTTCCATGAGACTTGTAGGGGATGATCGAATCAAAATTGTTGAAGACATGTTTTAAATACTAAAATACTACTTTCTGAAACTTAATGAACAGAGAAAGCCATATAACACTACAACACTGTGCAAAATCAAGCATAAAACTTGTTGAATTATCTATTATGTTTTACTGAATGAATAACAAGAATTTTACTTTTCTCAGTGTAAATTCCATCCAAGAAATTGTAAATTGTAGGCTGCACGCTTAAACCCCATATCTTTGTACAGTGTAGCACAAAAATTGTAACATGTCAGTTTTCATTGAATGTACAAATACAAGAAAAAAATCCTTGTTTGTTAATATCAGGCATAAAATAAATCACATATATTTTTAAAATACAGATTTTTCTTGCTATTGCCGGGCTGAGTGGCTCAGACGGTTGAGGCTCTAGCTTTCTGTTCCCAACTTGGCAGGTTCGATCCTGGCTCAGTCTGGTGGTATTTGAAGGTGCTCAAATACAGTACTTCAACCTCGTGTCGGTATATTTATTGGCACGTTAAAGGACTCCTGCGGTACTAAATTCTGGCACCTTGGCGTCTCCAAAAAACCATAAAAAAGTAGTTAGTGGGACGTAAAGCCAATAACATTATTTATTATTTTTCTTGCTGTTATAGTGTTTTTTAAATTCTGTATTCCACTCAACATTTCATTGAAAATGATGCGAAGAAAACTTCATAGTCACAATTGAACACAACTGACCCTGTGCCGTGCCAAGTGTGTTCGCTCTCTCACTTGACTGTGATGTACGCGTGACACTGAGCTGCCCACATTTCAGTCAACCCATCACAGCCATACTTGGCTAGTCTCAACGGACGCTCAGCTGAGCAACTCTGGTTTACAATTATATTCACATAGTTTTTATTGGCAAGATGCCTTTTCATAATCAAATACATGTACTTACTTTTTATTGTGCACCATTTAGTCAGGTAAGTGGAAGAACACTTATGTACACACCCGTCACACAAGAAGTATGCCACTCTGTTGGATAAACAGCTCTGTTGTGACAACAACTAGGGACATCTATAGCCCTTACCACTGTTAGAAGCCAATTATTGGTGATGCACTGTTGCAAAGAAGCGCCAGCAAGCACATGTGACATATGTCACGCTAGGCAGAAATGGGTTAAGTGGCCTCAAACGTATGAGCCTGCAAAAATGGGAGAGTCAAAAGCAACTTTCAATATCCAAATGCCATCATTCACAGTTTTCACTAAACTGTGTAAGACGTACATAGATGGACATAAGTGTTCACACAGCATTGGAGACATTTGACATATGCATATATTGGCAATAGAAATTGCTATTTTAAATAGATATTTATAGAAATAGATTTTGTTTATAACTGTATATTTAGTCACAGAACACACAAACTTAAAAGAACAGCTTTGCTAAAAAATAAAACAAAGATTATATTCTAGTCTATTTTTGGGTGAACATAAATGTTTCCACAACAATTTAAACTACATGGTTGTCATCATTTGTGTATGGTTTAGTAATGCCTTTGCTGGTGAGATGTAGTGTTTACAGTGCACTGTGTCTTCTGGTATGGACTATATCAAATTTGTTACTTTCATTGACATGTCTCAGTTTCATCCTTGCCTTTGACAATGAAAGTGACCGAGGTATGAGTGATGTTAGTAATACCATTCCTTATGCAGCCAGTCCCTCTTATGAATGGTGTGAAAATATCGCTCATAGGGTCGGTAGGTGCATGCATTTCAGTGGGCTTGGCAGTCTGATATGTAATAGCAACGGCTGTCTCGGTGAGGAAAGCAACAGGAAACTACCTCATTCCTCATTTCCCTAGTACGCCTCTTCAGTGACGCTTAGGCTATTTATGACAGCTGTTGGCGGAGCTGCGGAGGATCAAACCAGCCTTCGGGCTGAATACCCAACATACACACATGGTTTAGTAACATGTGTGCATTCCCTTATTGCAAATAACACTTCTTAATCTGTCGGGCATTGAACCTACTAATTTTCTTGTGACTTCTTCACCAATAATATTTCATTCTTGTAGAAGCAATTCCTTCAGCTGGTTTTTGCTGGACGTGTGGTTTTTTTTTTTACTCGTTTGAGTTCATCCCATAGATGTTCAATGGAGTCAATGTCGAGGGACTGGGAGGGGTTTTCAGGGTATGGGGTGTATTATAAACAATCCAAGAACGAATATTATTAGCAGTATGCTTTGGGTTGTTGTCCTGTTGAAAATACTAATCAGCCTTAGACCCAGTTTTTGGGCACTGTGTCGTAAATTGTTTTTCAAAATATCCAAATATACATATTGGTCCAGTGTTCCATCTAAAAACACTAAGTCCCCAATGCCTGAAGCCGCCATGCACCCCAACACCATAACACCTCCACCACTATGTTTAACTCAAAATCAAAATCAAAATCTCTTTATTTGCAAATGAGGTGTCTACCTCGGTGGCAAATGGTACACTAAAATACATTATTGTCAAGCACTAAATTTTAAATTAACAGGAGACGAAGAAAATTTTTCTAGAATACAATATTATACAATTTACGCTAATAATTTTTTCTATTTAACACACACATCATCCTTAATGAATTGATATTGTTTACAAAATTCTACTTATAATATCTTACAAACATAGTCAACTCATATACAGTACGGTATGTGAAATTACTTCTAATAATACTATACAACTGGTATAAGATTAAAATTAACATTGAATTTATTTACATATTTATATTTTACCCATTTTGGAACCTAAGTAGCATAACGACCTGCTGCGTCTTAACCAGAGCCCCTTTTGCCACCACTTTTCAGAGTTCCTGAAGGGCCTTCACAGCTACCGTAGCGGTCCCAGGGCCCTCGAAGTCCCCACTGTACTTCACCCCTACAGGCAGTCCCCTACTTGGGCTGTCCAAACTCCTTAGACCAGGGGATGGAATTAATTTAATCACACACATTTATTATTTACAATATCCTGCACTGGTCGAATGCCCTCTAACATTTAATTTATTATCTCTGTTGTTGTTTATTCTCTTCTTGAATATCTGTACAGATTTTGGAAAAGGATCAAACACTACTCCTGGTAAACTGTTCCACTCCTTCACGCCCTTCCCAATGAAAGAAAATTTACCCCAATCGCTTCTGCTAAAATTCCTTCTAATTTTGTACTTGTGGTCAGTTCTACCAATATAATTATTTTCCAACCGAAGCCTCTCACGGATATCTCCCCATGCTTCTTCTCCTGTATAGGCTCTATATAATCCTATAAGTCTACTTTTCTCCCTTCTCTTACTTAAAGTTTCCCACCCAAGTTCCTTTAACATTTCTGATACACTACTCTTTCTCCTGAAATCCCCTGTTACAAACCTTGCTGCTTTCCTCTGTACACCATCTAGTTCTTTTATTAGGTATTCTTGGTGAGGATCCCAAACACTGTTTGCATATTCCAATAATGGACGAACCATACTTAAGTAACATTTTTCTTTTAATTCTTTGTTGCATCCTTTAAGTAGCCTCATTATGACATGTAACGATCTGTATGCTTTCCCAACAACATCATCAACATGACCCTTCCAGTGCAAATTACTTTCAAATCTCACACCTAAGTATTTGCACTTGCCATCTTTTGGGATAACTACCTCATCCAAAGTATATTCAAATTCAGTTTTAAAGCTCCTGTTTGTAAAAGTTGTAACAGTTGATTTGGCTCCATTAATCTTCATATTATTTTCTTCAACCCATTCCTGGATACTGTCAAGGTCCCTTTGTAATTCTGAACAATCCTCAATGTTATTTATTTCCCTATAAACAATTATATCATCTGCATACAATCTTATTTTCGATGTTATATTGTTCCCTAAATCATTTGCGTATATTAAGAAAAGTAACGGACCGATTATACTACCCTGTGCAATTCCCTTCCAGACTTTCTCTTCCTGTGATATATTATTTCCTACTTTGACTTTCTGAACCCTTGAATTTAGAAATGTTCTTATCCAACGTATAACCCTTACGTCCAATCCTATTCCCTCCAATTTCTTTAATAATATTCCATGTTCCACTCTATCAAAGGCTTTGGAAAGATCTATGGCTATGCAATCTAACTGGCCTCCTGAATCTAACTGATCTGATATGTCCTGCTGAAATCCCACCAGTTGTGCCTCGCAAGAAAATTTCTTTCTAAATCCATACTGGCTCCTCATGAACCAATTTTTATCATTACATATCCCTCTGATGTACTTTGCTATTAAACTCTCCAGTATTTTACAAACGATACTGGTCAGGCTGATTGGTCTGTAGTTCTCTGGTTTCCTTTTTTATCATCCTTTCCTTTATAAATTGGTATTATTATAGATTCCTTCCATTCCTTTGGTATCACACTATTATTTATGACATAGTCAAAGAGAAATTTTAAATAAGGCACTATATACCACCCCATTGTCTTTAATACCTCCCCAGTAATTTGATCACTTCCTGCTGCTTTTCCTTGCTGAAGCAGTTGGATTTCTCTGAAAATATCTTCATTTGTGAATGAGAAGCTTCTTGTTTCCCTCTGTGTCTCTCCCTCTCTATCTTCTGTTACGGTTTCCAAGTCCTGACAATCTTCTACTGAATCTCGGAATTCCCTGCTAAAGAGGTTTGCTTTCTCAGTATCTGTTAAATAGTGTTCACCCCCTTCTCCCACCATTGTAGGAATTTGGATTCCTTTTCCTTTTTGATTCCTAATATATGAATACAGCTTTTTCCATTTCCCTTTGTGGTCATTACCCTCTTGAAGAATGCCATTCATATAATTCTCTTTTGCTTCCTTTTTCACTCTATTCACTTCCCTCATTAGTTGTTTTCTAGTTTCTCTATTCTCCCTACCTTCTTTGATTTTCCTGTTTACTATTCTACATTTTCTTTTTAATTTTCTTATTTCCCTTGTGTAATAAACAGGGTCTGAGGTCATTTTACCCTTCTTAACAGGTACAAATCTCTTCTCTCCTTCCCAAATTATTCCTTTAAATTTAGCCCAAAGTGTATCCACATTATTCCCTTCACTTATCCAACAACTGAATTGTGATTTAAGGTAAGTCCCAAATTCATCAACTTTAGTTTTTCTGTATAATTTCTTGTCTTTTGTGACCCTCTTATTAAGCATTTTTGGTACGAGTCCTACATCCATTATTACAGCCTTATGGTCACCTATTCCTTCAATTACCTCAGTTTTATCAACAATTTCCCATGGTTTAACCAAGAATACATCTAGCAAGTTATTGAGACGAGTTGGTTCTTGTACTACTTGTGTAAATCCTCCCTCCCAAATTAACTTATTTGCCAGTTTCTGTTCATGGGCTTCACTTGCAGCTCCATTCCATTCAACTTCAGGCAAGTTTAGATCTCCCCCAATTATTACCGTATCATTATTGTTTTTATGAGTATAATCTATTATTTTCTCAAATATTTCCATATCTCTTTCCTCTCTTCCAGGCCTATATGTTCCTATAATTCCCACCTCCTTCATATTATCACAAACTAATTTTATCCCTAATATTTCATCCCTTTCATCAGTAAACCATTCATGCGAACAATAAGTTTCCTTCACCAGAATAAATACCCCTCCTCCTTTTTTATCTCCTCGGTCTCTACGATAGACTGTATACCCTTCTGGAAATACTTCTGTATTACCCACCCCTTCTCTCAGCCACGATTCCACTCCTATCACCACATCCGTCTCATAAGATTCCATCAATGTACCGAATTTTAATTGTTTATTTACTACACTCTGACAGTTTACCAAGAGCAATCTCAGACCTCCTTCCTCCCTAAAACTTGACTGTTGCAATTGGGTAACGTTTGACTCATGAGTTGAGAACTTCCCTGGAACCCAGATCCTTGTACATAGATCTTGATTTAAGGGTCTGGGTTTTCTGGCAAGTTCTGGCAAGTTTCCCTGTATGTGCCAGTTTAGTGGTATGGGTTTTCTTAAGTACCGATTAGTTTGCAAATCTCTGTTGATAATTGTAGCAATTTGTCTACAGAGAGTTGCTTTTCCATTACCATTTAGATGTAACCCATGTCTAGTGAACATTTGCCTGCCAAGACCTAAAGTATCCACTACATAGACATTTCTAAAACTCTTACATAATCTCTTGATTTTTATATTTACATCATGTGCAGCTTTGTTCACACATGAGTCCTCTAAAAGGTCATACCTGGGTGGCACATTTACTACAATTACTTTTGAGTCAGGTAGTTTGGAAATCTTACCTCTGAGAGTCGTAATTAGTTCCTCACCTTCATTTGAAGCAATGTCATTTGTACCACTCACAATCACCACATAATTGTCCTTCTCTGACACAGGATCACAACTTGAAAGGACGTCTTCGGTTTTGGCACCTGGTTTTATTAGTCCTAAAACCTCAGTCTCTGGATTCTGCAGCTCATCCTTGATGCCTTCTGCCATACCCCGCCCTTGACTGTCTGCGTAGAGATGAATCTTTGGCATGGAGGCATGGAGGTTGGCTGTTTCAAACTCTCCTCCACACCGACATTCTTCCATCAACAACAGATCAGATGTAAGGCTTTTCAGGTGTTTGCTCTTTTAACCAGCATTTTGTCTTAGGTCTGACACTAGACTCATCAGAGTGGAATGTGTCAGACCCTACCCACTGACGCTGAGGTGTATGCAGGTGAACTTATCAGAAGCCCTTATAAAAGACACAGTCTGATAACTGCATACGGGAGATAAATCTCCACAATGGAACTTAGAATTTTCCATTCTTCCATCATGTAGAAAACTGTTAAATATGCTATCATCTGAAAAAAAGCTTTTATTCCAGAAGTCATCATCCTTCATTATGTACTCTTGAGCAAATGCCAATATCCAGTTTTATGAAGAGTTCTACGAATGGTCTTAGGATGTACCTGTTTACCATAGTACTCCTGAAGTCCTGCTGCAATTTTGGAAGATGATATTTTCGAAGTCTTTTGCACTGTCCTTCTCAGAGTGAGCTTACGGGGACGTCCACTTCTCTCATTATTTATCAAAGTTTCTGAAGTTTTGAATTTCTTAAAGATACTGCACACTGTGTATCTGCTTCATTTAATGATTTGTGTAATTTTGGCGTATGATTTGCCTTCATGCAGAGTTACTATTATTTTTCTTTCTTCAATTGTAGTTTCCTTCCTAATTTCCCCCATTCCACTTTGAATCACCAGTATCCACTTCTAATGTAAACAAGGCTCATAATTGTTTTCATTCCTCAATGTTTTGACAATACAGGCTAAACATGTCATTTATTATTTGTAAGTACTCTGTTTTGTTGATAGCTTTCATCGGTGTGTGTAGACTTTTGTCCAGTCACACCACCACTGCCCGGCCTTATTTTCCTCATGTCTTCATGTATGATCAGGATTTGATTGTACATATTTTAGCATATGTATGCATAATGTACAATTTCAATTCATGATGGACTGAATAACATGTGCAGTTTGCTACGATGCCTATTCTGTGCTGACTAATGGGTCGATGAGCCTCTGTGTGAACAATTATATCCGTCTGTATATATCGATGCAAGATAAAATCAAAAACGAAAGACATAACATTGAGTAGTAACATACTCATTTTAAAAACACAAGGCATTAACATTTATTTCTGTACATCATCTGTTACTCTCTACCTATGGATGTGTCATATCTGTTATGTGCCCTCCACAAAGACAATAAATTTGTAAAAGGCATTGATCTCCCTGTGCACTGTTGCTTCACCATATTGAGGCAAACAGATTGTCACCATGATTAAACCAATTACATGGAAGCAAATTGTTTGCCACAGTAGAGTGAGGATTGCCATTTGTTTATTACAGTGGATTTTAGAACAGGTCAACTGTGGAACAATAGCGAAGGGTGAAATTATTAGCAGCATTAAGAAAGACAATGAAGTGTTAAAAAAATTCAGTCCACATTCTTGTTTATCCATTTCACTTCTCCATTTACAGGGCATTGAACTTATTATGTCAAAATATCATTGGCAGTAATTTAACATGATAAATGTAACATCATATGGAAAATCACTGCAGCATGAAAAAGCTTCGCCAACAACTACCCATCACATATAATCAACTAGAATCACATACACTATACTACAATAAATCGACAGCCCCATAGTTAAGATACAACAATAAGCTGATTGTCTCTGAGACTTTTAGTTTCTCTTTTATTATTATACTAATAAAAAATAAATGCCCTTTGCTTGGTGTGAAAATGGAAAAACACGGAAAAGCATCTTTAGATCTTACGACGGTGAGGTTCGAACCCACTATCTCTCAATTGCAAGCTGATAGCTACGTGACCCAAACTGTGCACCCACTTGCTCAGTTGAACTGTGAATTAGAGCACCCCGCACTAATTTTCAAAACCTGGCGCCCCTGAGTATAGGCTTTTTCTTTGCTGTGCGATTAGTTATTTAATAAATTATTATGCTTGACGTAAAGGAATGTATGGAGGACTTATGTTCGCTGCTGCTTATTGCCTTTGGATGAAGACAAGGAAAAGAAGAAAAGGGTGCAGGTAAAGCAATGGTTGCCTTAGTGTTGTGTGCTGAGATCAAGACGTGGGCTATCACTAAACTTAGGTTACACTTTTTTGATAGTTGGTTTAGTGAACACCAAGCCTTAAGCGTTTTGAGCTACTGGAGTAGCCTGCTGTGTTGTCAAGGCTGTTTCACAAGCTACTTCCTTGGCCTCTGCCACTGCCAGTATTCAACACTTGATCAGTGGAAATGGTAGCCTAGGGTTTAGCAAATTAAAGCACAGCTTGGTGGCTAAATGGATAGAATGCTTGCCTTTGTTCCGATTCTTGGAATCAGCCTCCTCGTTCTTAACTCCCCTGGCTTGGAGCTACAGTGCGCCATGCCATAGGGTCAATCGTGTCACTTCAGAGTCTTCCAGGAACTTTCAGTCTTTGAGCTCTCTCCCTCGTTAGCTCCTTGCTCCTATCGGACATTCAACAGCAAGCCGCGCAAGGTGAGTCGAGGGGAGAGGGACACAGCGCTTGGGCTGCAATATCAGTCTCCGATGCCTTGCACTCAGAAATACGTGCGACGTTTTTCCTCATTGCTTTTGAGTTTTCTAAAGGGAACAATGTGTCAGATACATTATAATTTGCTTTAGATTTCCATCATTCCCATTTGAGGTTTGGGCTTCACTGATAGCTTTGGTAGACCTCAGTATATGCCACTGAACTCTATATGAATTTGATGCATCAGTTATTGTTGGAACCAAAAGACTGGTGAAATTGTTTGAGAATGGATGAGCCAACATACTCTCATTTTCTAGGGATTTTTTCTAATGATAAATGTAAAATATTTAGATTTAATTGTTAACAAAAGAAGTAAAAGTGTTTTTTTTTTTTTAAACATTCAAGCTCTTTAGGCCCATTCAGCCATGAAATTTAAAAACAGATACTCATTTCAGACAAGCAATAAGCCTCCATGAGAGGCTTTTATAGACTTTCTGATCTTTATGCAGAGGCATAAGGTTGCAGGTTTGTGCTACCCCCATTAATTTTGTATGTTTATTTTAGGTAAAGTTTTATAATTTAGATTACTTAACTACTGTATTTTCATTCAACAAGACAAACCTTTCAAGAGCTTGAAAGAGCAAATATTGACTACAGGAGACTTTACAAGCTGATACTCTTAGATGTTCACTGCAGGAGCCGAAAAGTTTGCAGCGGAAAGTCAACCTGAGGTAGGATGAGACCAAGGCTGCTAGAGGGGTGCACAGGGAGAGGGAAATAGATGAGACTTCTTATACATTGTTTAAATGGAGGTTTATCAACCTGGCTCCTCGTACGTAACCAACTACTAGCAAAGTCGCTAGAGACCGTTGCTGCTCAATGTGAGAATCTGTTATAGAACAGGGATGACATCTAGCGACATTGGTTGGAAGTTCATCCTGCTGGACATATAACTAATGGCTTTAAATTTTAAAATAAAAACTGCCATTTCTTTCAGAATAGTCTTGAACATTGTTATGTGCGTACAAGCTAAGTAGCTTATTGATTTCATTGTGTAAACATTCGTGTCATCGTGTGAGTTTTTATCAGTTAGTGGTATTTTGCCAGATTATGATTTCCGTGCAGTCTTTAATGTCTAGGCTATTTCCACAATGGACTGCCGAAGAAAAATTAGAGGTGAAACGAATGGGTAGGCCCACGCCAAACATTCACATAACGCAAATGATCAAGACAAAAAGTAGAACGTTCTGCGTAACCCTGTCATTATGTAGCTGGATATTTCTTCTATAAGCAGTGTCCATCTGTGCAGCTATATTAAGATTTCCATACATGGCTAAACTGATTGAGTTCTTCATATGAATGACGAAGATTCATGTTTTGTAACATGATCGTGAAGATGTCGTGTGTCCCTCATACGTTGCTTTACCCATGAACCTTCCCCTCCGAAAAGTATGCATGGAAAACACTATGTAGCATTACTAACCTCACACCCATATAATCGGTCATGTTTCTTGTAAATCTCAGGATTGAAGTTCCTATTGAACGAATGGGTAGGCCCACGCCAAACATTCACATAACACAAACGATCAAGACAAAAAGTAGAACGTTCAACAGGAACTTCAATCCTGAGATTTACAAGAAACATGACTTATTATGTGGGTGTGAGGTAAGTAATGCTACATCCTGTTTTCCATGCATACTTTTCGGAGGGGAAGGTTCATGGGTAAAGCAACGTATGAGGGACACACGACATCTTCACGATCATGTTAAAAAACATGAATCTTCTTCTCGTTCTGGCTCAGCTGAAGGCATTTGATAGAGAAATACAAAAAGTCAGAAACAGTATGGAAGATGAGAAGCCCCAGGAACAGTTAGAAAAGAGAAGAACTGAACAGCAGTGTGTGAAAAGGGAGGCGTTTGAAGTGTGTGATGTGATTCTAAGGGAAGTCAATGACAGGTTTAGCTTCACGGGACACCTTGCAGCTGCAACTTTGATTCACTCTGAAAAATTTTCTGAATATGACAGCAAGTTCCCAGAAGAGTCTCTGAAAGCTCAAGTAAAATCCTATCCATTCATTAATCGGAGCAAACTTCACACAGAACTGTCTGTAATCTACACTAGAGAGGAGTTCTAAAATATTTTTAGTGCTATGTGTCTAATGGACTTCATTACGGACAATAATTTGTTTGCTACATTTAGTGAAAGTGTTAAATTGTTGAAAATGCTGTTAACCATTCTGATGTTTACTGCAGAAGCAGAGTGATGTTTCTCCACTCTAAATAGAGTAGGGGCCTAAACACATTTCTGAGGAACACAATATCGCAAGACAGGTTGTCAGCTCTGGCAATGCTTTGAATAGAGCGAGAATTTGTGATGAGAATCAGTGACTTTAATGTAAAAGTTATTGATAAGTTTGCCAGCTGTAAGGAGAGGAGGGCAGATTTCCTGTATAAGTACCTAGGTGGGTTGTGACTTTTTATTTACTTATTTTTAGACGTTTAATTTCGAAACCAGTTACATTACAAAAGGATTTTTTTAATACCTGTCAATACCGGAATTAGGCTACCTGAAAGTGTTTCATTTCAATATGGTAAAAGAGTTTGAAATGAAAAAAAATGTGTTGTAGTAATATTCCTGAAAATAGAAATGTAAACTGTTTGTTTTAATTTTAATAATAAAAAAAGCATTTTTGATGTATCTGGATTTGAAAATTAGCCTGTAATCATATTATATCATTGGGAGCGATCCCATCGCGAACTATTACGAGTACAGCGGAATATGAATAGGCTACACTCACACCGGAGCGTCACTCTCCCGCCTATGTGGCGGGATTGCAGCGAATCACTTTCAGTTCTCTGCATGCAGCGTTGTCCCGCGTTCATTGTGAACAATGACAATCACAGAACAATGGCGACAGAAACATCCATGCTTCACGACATGAGTAACTGATGACCATAAGAATGTAAGGAAGAAAAATATGTTGTGGGATGAATAGGAAAAGAACTGCATGCACCGGTATCAATTCTTTAATTATCACTGTCTGTTTGTAACTTGTTTTGCACACATTTCTCCGTTCGTAGACGTCCAGATACATGTAAGATGTATGCTAAAACTGTTGTTATGCATGCCAAAGAACTCCACAAATTTCTCACGATCAGCGAAAGCTACAGCGGGTGCTCGTCGTGCATCTTTGTCAACATTTTCGAAGGCTCCGAGTTCTGATTCCGGTGGATCTAAATCTACGTATTTTTCTGTCAGGTAGTTGTGCAGAATGCACGTTGTTCTATTGACAAGGTTAGTTGTGTCCACTTAACTTCCATGCCCAAGGCATTTTCTACGACCATTCTTGCTCTACACACTCGATAAACGTAGTTGTAATTTTCTTTGCGCGTGTCTCCTTTTGCTTGCCTGTATGAAAATGGCCCCATTAAGTACCCTTTCAGGAGAAACGCGTATCGCCGATTATGAAATAGGGCGCAGGCACATTCTGTCCAGGATTTTTTTTTAATCTTTCGGCACACCAAGAGCACCCGCTTCTAACCGTTGTCCCATTACAAAGTTCTGAAAAATACCACCACCGCTGTTTTTTCCGTACCCTGCGATATCCACGCATAGGAACTTGAAATCTAGACCAACAATGGATAAAAGCACAATAGAGAATTTCTTCAGGTCACAAAAATAATTTGATCCACTGTACCTCGGACATTTTATAGTAACGTGCTTTCAATCGATACTACCAATACAGTTTGGGAATTATCACATTTTGTAATATCCTTGAGCTAATTATATCCATGTTTCGGTAGATGATTCTGGCATCTATATTCCTTGAATTCTGTCACAAATAGCTTGGCAAACACCTCGCACAATAGCGCCAACTGTTGTGAATCCGACCCGGAAACTGTGACCAATTGTAGAATAGGAATCTCAAATAGCCAGAGTCCCGGAAATCTGAGGCTCCGTTAAATTCGAGCGTCATTTGAATTTTTCTTTTCGCAAATTTAAAATGATTTTTTCTACAGCACTTCATTCGCTGCTTATTCCCGACATGTCATCGTACTGTGGCTCCCCTGTACTGAGATCACGCGCGTTTGTTCTCATGCCTGAAACTAAAATTCCTATTAAAGCAGTTTCATTGCTGGACAACCCGGGGTCACAGAAATAACTGGGATAAGCTAAATAAAGTAGTAGTAATTAATAATAATATGAACCTGCGGTCATCACCCTCAGCAACTGCTAGTAGCAGAAGCACTTCCTCATTAGCCGAATCCATTTCAGCTACTGTTTCCCGCTCCGGTGTGAAGACAAGGGCGAACTTCGCAGCGACCGCGGGATTGTAGGTTTCGCTCCCGCTCCCGCTTCCCGTGCGAAACCGGGGCGGGTAGCTTGTTTAACATAAGCCAGTGCAGTACAGGTGGGTCCTTGAATAACATGCCTCACAGATAATCTTATCGCGACGTGGTCATCAAGTCGCGGAGGGAGCTGCGCCACGAATCTCCGATTTTCGAAACGCGAACGGATCTAATCAGGAGCAATTCTGATGCCAGTTTGTGTTTAAACAAACATCATGAGTAACACAATAACAAACATACATACTGAAATTATAACCTAATTAATCGTTTCCTATGCAAAAGGTACCAAACGGTTGCCCTACAACCGTTAATAGGCTTCGGCCACGGTGCAGGCGGCGAGCGGAGCGTTGCCTTGTGTGGCGGCAAAGATGAGACTCAAACCTGTGTTAGCAAATGCATGTGGCCATAGTGCCAGCGGCGCGTCATTTTGGAGGGGAAGTTGGCTCAAGGACAACGCTGCCTGCCGCTAGCCGCTCACTCCTGTTTGAGATTTCAGCGGCGCCGCTCGCAATGACTGTTAGTAAATTAATAAGGGAGGAGATGAAAGTGCTAATTTCTGAAGTTTAAATCTGAACTTTCCTATGGAACGACAGAGAGAAGAATTTCGAAAACCTATTAGTGACAAGGGAAGCCTGGAAAGAGATTGGAACGATCTTAAATATACGAGATAAATTCAGTTAAAAATCAATCACGGTTATGGACATAAACAATATTGTATTTAATGCAACATATTATTATTATTATTATTATTATTATTATTATTATTATTATTATTATTATTATTATTATTCGCCCTATTATTATTGTTTAATTAATATTATTATCCTTTGTCATATATTGCCGATATGAAAACTTGTGTTCGTCATTACATCTGACTTTTATGGGTCTCTGGAAGTTGGTGACTTGCTTCTGTAGTCGCGCCTTAAGTTTTAGAAAGAAGTCAAAAGTTTGAATGGACATAGAAGTATATTTGAAACATCTTAGCAGGAAATCAATTCAGTTCTCTATATAAATGATGAAATTCCCTATGCATTTCACGTAATTTATTTACTAGATGATCACGAAATTATCTCCTAGTCGTACGTCGAATTCTTCAGTTTATATAAAACATTTCTAAAAGCAGAGACAAACGAGAAAATTGAAACTGCCATTATCTAATCACTACGTACAGGGGAGACGCCGCGCAGCTGACTGACTCTTGCTAGATGTCCACACAGCCGCTCTCTCCTCCCCACTCTTCAACTTTTCGATAGCGGCAACGCTCCGCTCGCCGCCTGCACTGTGGCCGTAACCTAGGGTATGATAAGTAGTGGAGCGGCGAGGAGAGCAGAGAGGACGAGAGCAGAGGAATCAAAACAGTATAACATCGTGTGTAGAATTATACTGTAGTGGAAAGGGGAGGAGTTGCGAGGAAGGTTGTGTATAATAGCAGTGCATAGCGAAACAAAATTATTTGTTTCAAATAGCGGTGACCAGCACTCAGGGGCGGTTTCTCCATAAGGTTGCAGGTTTGCGCTACCCCCATTAAATTTTGATGTTTATTTTAGGTAATGTTTTATAATTTCGATTACTCAACTACTGTATTTTCATTCAACAAGACAAACCTTTCAAGAGCTTGAAAGAGCAAATATTGACTACAGGGTACTTTACAAGCCGGTACTCTTAGATTTCACTGGAAGAGTGGAAAAGTTTGCAGCGGGAAGTCAACCCGAGGTAGGATGAAACCTGGGTTGCTCGAGGGGTGCGCGGGGCTGCTAGAAGTGTGCTTTTGGGCTGCTAGAGGGGTACGCGGGAAGAGGAAAAGGTAGACGTGGCTTCTTATACATTGCTTAAATGGAGGTTTATCAACCTGGCTCCTCCTATCACGGCCGACTGTATCCCTCGGTGCGCTAAGGAGCTAGCTAGAGCGAAGCATCAAATCGGCCGTGCTCCTACGTAACCAACTTCTAGCAAAGTCGCTAGAGACCGTTGCTGCTCAATGTGAGATTGTGTTACAGAAGAGGAGTGTCATCTAGCGATACTGGATGGAAGTTCATCTGCTGGATCACGGCTGGTTGGATCCCTCGCTGCGCTTTAGCTAGAGCAGGACGGCTAGAGCGACGCATCAAGTCGGTCGTGGCTGGATATATAACTCATGGCTCTAAATTTGAAAACAAACACCGCCATTTCTTTCTGTGTAGTCGTGAGCTTTGTTGTGTGCGTACACGCTAAGTAGCTTGTTGATTTCATTGAGTAAACACTCGTGTCAGCATGTGTGTTTTTATTACTGTGCGTTTTTATCAGTTAGTGTTTTGCTAGATCATGAATTTGGTGCAGTCTTTAATGTCTGGGCCGTTTCCGCAACGGACTGCCGAGGAAAAATCCGAGGTGAAACGAATGGGTAGGCCCACGCGACGCTTAATTTCGAAACCAGATACATTACAAGAGGATATTTTTTCAATACCGGAATTAGGCTACCTCAAAGTGTTTCATTTCAATACGGTAAAAAAGTTTTTAAATGAAGAAAATGTTAATGCGTTGTAGCAATATTCCTGAAAATAGAAATGTAAAATGTTTGTTTTATTTTTAATAATAAAAAGTATTGTTGATGTATCTAGATTTGAAAATTAGCCTGTAATCATATTATATCATTGGTAAAAATTGTGCACCACTGAACTTTTATACCACCAGCCGCCACTGCCAGCACTGTGGGTAAGTTCGGCAGTTTTCGTTGGATACGAGGTTTCCTCCCTCTGAGTGTAGCTTTGTGTATAACGTACCGGGCGAGTTGGCCGTGCGCGTAGAGGCGCGCGGCAATGAGCTTGCATCCGGGAGATAGTAGGTTCGAATCCCACTATCGGCAGCCCTGAAAATGGTTTTCCGTGGTTTCCCATTTTCACACCAGCCAATGCTGGGGCTGTACCTTAATTAAGGCCACGGCCGCTTCCTTCCAACTCCTAGGCCGTTCCTGTCCCATCGTCGCCATAAGACCTATCTGTGTCGGTGCGACGTAAAGCCCCTTGCAAAAAAAAAAAATGTGTATAACGTAGATCACGTGTGTTTGTTCACTTCTTGAAAATGTGTTTTTTCATCTGAGCAATTAATAAGTGCAGTTTTTATACACTGACTGACAGAGCAAATGCAACACCAAGAAGGAGTGGTCAGAACTTTATGCCAATTGCAGGGTAGACTGACGTCACTGAGGTATGCTCATGATGTGAAATGCGCCGCTGTGCTGCGCACGTAGCGAACGATAAATGGGACACGGCGTTGACGAATGGCCCACTTCGTACCGTGATTTCTCAGCCGACAGTCATTGTAGAACGTGTTGTCGTGTGCCACAGGACACGTGTATAGCTAAGATTGCCAGGCCGCCGTCAACGGAGGCATTTCAAGCAGACAGACGACTTTACGAGGGGTACCCTATGGTGATCGGGCTGAGAAGGGCAGGTTGGTCGCTTCGTCAAATCGCAGCCGATACCCATAGGGATGTGTCCACGGTGCAGCGCCTGTGGCGAAGATGGTTGGCGCAGGGACATGTGGCACGTGCGAGGGGTCCAGGCGCAGCCCGAGTGACGTCAGCACGCGAGGATCGGCGCATCCGCCGCCAAGCGGTGGCAGCCCCGCACGCCACGTCAACCGCCATTCTTCAGCATGTGCAAGACACCCTGGCTGTTCCAATATCGACCAGAACAATTTCCCGTCGATTGGTTGAAGGAGGCCTGCACTCCCGGCGTCCGCTCAGAAGACTACCATTGACTCCACAGCATAGACGTGCACGCCTGGCATGGTGCCGGGCTAGAGCGACTTGGATGAGGGAATGGCGGAACGTCGTGTTCTCCGATGAGTCACGCTTCTGTTCTGTCAGTGATAGTCACCGCAGACAAGTGTGGCGTCGGCGTGGAGAAAGGTCAAGTCCGGCAGTAACTGTGGAGCGCCCTACCACTAGACAACGCGGCATCATGGTTTGGGGCGCTATTGCGTATGATTCCACGTCACCTCTAGTGCGTATTCAAAGCACGTTAAATGCCCACCGCTACGTGCAGCATGTGCTGCGGCCGGTGGCACTCCCGTACCTTCAGGGTCTGCCCAATGCTCTGTTTCAGCAGGATAATGCCCGCCCACACAACTGCTCGCATCTCCCAACAGGCTCTACGAGGTGTACAGATGCTTCCGTGGCCAGCGTACTCTCCGGATCTCTCACCAATCGAACACGTGTGGGATCTCATTGGACGCCGTTTGCAAACTCTGCCCCAGCCTCGTACGGACGACCAACTGTGGCAAATGGTTGACAGAGAATGGAGAACCATCCCTCAGGACACCATCCGCACTCTTATTGACTCTGTACCTCGACGTGTTTCTGCGTGCATCGCCGCTCGCGGTGGTCCTACATCCTACTGAGTCGATGCCGTGCGCATTGTGTAACCTGCATATCGGTTTGAAATAAACATCAATTATTCGTCCGTGCCGTCTCTGTTTTTTCCCCAACTTTCATCCCTTTCGAACCACTCCTCCTTGGTGTTGCATTGTCACTGTCAGTCAGTGTATGTCGGACTTATGGGACCAAAGGGACAAGGAACACCACAACAGATACATTGTGGACAAGCTTGGATCAAGTATGAAGGATCAGATGGATCAGCTTGGATCAGATGACATCTAAGTTGCAGAGTACATATATCTCTGACTGACAAGCTGCAGGATAAAATAGAATGTTAGAATAGACATCCTAAAATACTGCTGAAATGTATCTGGATGCAAACGCAACCTCTCGTATAAACGACTGAATTCCTCGTTTTCTGACCTATCCGTATTAACAGGATGGGAAATCCATCGCCTTTGATTTCTGGCTGAATATAATAACATTTAGCCGCATTACTACTTTCAAGACATGTCCATTTACGATACTTCGACAGAGATATCTTGACAACACACTATAGAAGCTGCGATTAGATTCAGTAAACTCTGACTCGGCACAAACATTTTCCCATGCCTTCTTCTTCATTGTTTCGTTTGTTCTGTGATGCAATTTTATTTCAACCTGAGGATATTTTGACACTAGTTGTGTTAAGCGCTGTATTTCACATTTTTAGAATTTACTGCCGCGGTTTCGTTTTAATCTTCCGTCGTTTTTCAGTGTGATTTTATAGCTATACTATAAAATCGCTACCACACAATCAATCTTTAGAATAAAACGGTGCAACCTGCACAGAAAGCAGGTAACTTATTTGAAGTCGCTTCTTTCCTTAAATACTTTTTATTACCAACATTAAGCAGTCAATATTGCCATTAATGCTTTCACGGCCCGTACGTATAGACATGATTCTGTACAGACTTTTGGGCTTATGCCGTGTCAAAAAAATAAGGTGAAATTCTTAACGTTTCGCAGAAAACTGTGCTCTGCGTCCTCAGAAGAAATCTCGACTGACCACGAGAAAGGCTTCTTAAACAATGACCCTTTGAAATTTTGAACGTTATACTAGAAGTGAAAATGGTACGTTCATTCACCACCAGATGGCCACCGAACCCTCACAATCAGACCTCGGCCGTGATCAGACTAAGCGGTTCGCATAACGTGTTTTGCGTAACATATGACATAGACAGGTGTAAGATATAGACACAAGCCTGAAATGAAACATCTGGCGACGAGGAACGTACGAATTTGGAAAAAAAACACCGAGACGAAATAACAATAGTAAAGGGGGCAGGGAAGGGAACTACCTACGTGAATTTTTAATGGCTGGCAAGCAGGTATTAAAGAATTGATAGCCGGTGTCCCTGTTGAAATTGTTAGGATTTCTACGTATTTCCACAGCTTCCCGTATAATCCCGGACCTGTAGAGTCTAGTGTGGGTAAGAGCTCGAGCATCTTGGAACATGACATCATGACTCGACGATAGAGCGTGCTCAGCTATTGCGGATTTGTCTGGTTGGTTGAGACGAATATTACGTTCATGTTCTTTGATACGGGCCAAACATGCCGGTCCATTGGTACCCGATTCACATGCACTCAAAATGCCGTGGCAAAATTAAAGGAAATAAAATAAACATAATAATACAATAAACCTTGTGGGTGCACGGATAACCCACAAACTGGATAATCCGCACCCGGATAATTGGGAGTTAGCTCTATATAGATACTAACATTTCGAATTAGAAACACACTTACTTACCTTTGAAGTAAACGGGGAGTTCTTAAACGAACATAAAAAGAGAATTATCATATTCAGCAGTAACAGATGTACTATTTATTCCTTTAGCCACTATTATTTTAGCACGAGGGAAATCAGGTTAGTTCATGCTACATTCAAATACAATATAGACATGAATCCTCCTGACATCTCTCATGGTACTACGGATCTTTTCATATTATATCAAGGTTCTACTCCGGACCAAATGTTATGTAGAATTGTACACTCCTACTGTACTTCTCTGAGAAGTGAACCATTTGAAAATATATTAATCAATTTCTTAACCCGGGAGGGGTCGCGTGACGAGTGTAACGTCAGGAGTCGCGTATGGTCGTTTCGACCGGAAATCAATAAAACACCTAATGCTTACTTAATACGCCATTTATTGTTACAGTAATATAAGATAATACTATATAAACACAAACACTTTTTAACATAATAATTATTATAATGAGATTGCCTTTTGGTGATGAAATTGAAAATAAAAATTCAAGTTCTGTTTATGGAAAATACTTTTAAAATGATGTTTAATTCCATTTAACACACATCTAGACAATGCTCCTTCTCACTCTACTCAACAATGAATGATAACAGTGCACTTTCCGCATTATAAATAAGTCTACGCCATGAGTCGCGTATGGTTGAATAGAACGTAGACAGGTGACGCGAGGAGTCGCGCGCGAACGAAACGACCGGATAGCCAGCTTGTATCTAACTGAAGGATTGGAGAGTGATAACAGTGGTGTGACGGAAGTGTGGTCGAGTCCATTGAAAGGTACTGAAGAATAGAAAGTATAATAAACAGTGTTCGCGGAAGGATTGATTAAAATAAACAGAAATGGTCGGAAGACCGGACGCGACCCCTCACGGCTTAACAGCAATCTCTATTTTAAAGTATTATAAAATGCATTTTTATTAATGTGTTTGTACATTAATACGAGGGCTGTAAATAAAGTAGTGGCATAGTAGTCCAGACACTCGCAGGAGATCGGGCATGCGCAGATAGGATATGGGAGCGGTCACATGGTGATGTCTAGTGTGCATTTGACGGGCATCCAGTTACGAGTGTTATTGCTGTATGGCGTTGAAGTGAAGAGCGTCGATTTCACCGCACTAAAGGTGATCAACGTTCGTGGATTAAAATCGAGGTTGCCCGTGGCAAGAATACATCAGAATGTTACCAAGGATTACGTGAAGCCTGTGGCGAGAATGCGTTACCGTATAGGACGGTTGCACGATGGGTCAAGGCGTTTCTTGCGGGTCGGAATGAGACTGAGGATTTGCACAGCACAGATCGGTCGTCTATTCCTCAAGATCAGATTGATATCGTGAGGACTGTCCGGAATTATCCGTATAGGTTGTTCTCAGTCATCAAACGATGTGACAAATATTTACGAAATGTCTTAACATGAGGAAAATTGCATCCCGTTGGGTTCCCTACCGGCAGAACTCAACTCTCGAAAGCTCAACTGGACGCTTTATCACGTGCACAACAGAAAATTAGTAAGAATAGAGATGCAGATCCTTTATGATAATGTTTGTAAACGACGATCTCTTAACTCCCACTTGCACAGATAAACGGCGTTGAGATTTCGTCGGATTTTGTTCCAGGCTTTCCTTTACTCCAGCAATGTTTTCTGGTGTTGCGGATATTATTCGCTACACGGCCCATTTTACACCATTTTGCCACTAGGTTTTGCATTACAGACTTCGCTGGAGGTTTTGTCAAAACCTTCCAGTCTTAATCTCTTGCGCGAACAGTTCCGCACAGGTTTTTCCACGAATCGAGCTTTGTATTACAGACTTTGCTGGAGGTTTTGTCAAAACCTTCCAGTCTTAATCTCTTGCGCGAACAGTTCCGCACAGGTTTTTCCACGAATCGAGCTTTGTATTACAGACTTTGCTGGAGGTTTTGAAAAAACACTTCCTGTCGTAATCTCTTGCGCAAACAGTTCCGCACAGATTTTTCCATGAATCGAGCTTCGCATAACACTTGACAATGAACCGGCACTGTTTTATCGTGAGCACTATTTTGTGCTGCTTTCAACTGGTCACTAAACACGTCTGCTCCTCTCATTCACTCGCACGTAATGATACAGGGACGTACTCGGGACAGACTATACGGGAGATGCGCACGCGCATACATTTGACAGTAACCGATTGGAGTATGGACATCGCGGTTTCCAGCATTTCCTGTGATGGGCAGTTCACTAAGAGGGGTCACTTCCGCGTCAGTCTTATAAATATTTTCAGGGCCAGTTTTATTTTCCCACTCTGTAGAAAGGAGGCTTGCATTGGTGTCTCAAAGGTGCATTAGCCGCAAGCGTCTTAAAAAGATGTGGCATTCCAGCTGACGAGCCCACTACCAACTTGAATATAGCCATTCCAGTCGATGAAATCTAATTATGATAACCTCCAGGGAACTAAATTTTTGATTGTGATTTGGTTTGATCACTTCTCAAATGTTGCCAATGGTTGTTAAATCTGGCGATTTTCCAGATCATAGCTGATGTGGTGTATTGGTATCCTTTGATACTTTGTCGTCGAATATCGGATATGCTCTGACATTTCTATCTTCTGTTCTCTTCCGACATATACATGGTGATTCACAACAACATCGGCAACGCTGTGGGACGGCAAACTGATCATATTTCTTATCCAAAATTTGTGTGCTGTGGTTATGGGCACGCGTTCCATATTTTGTGAAGAAAACCTCCACCAACCCAACAAGAGCATCACATCGTGCATTAAGTTATGAAAAGGTTCGAACTGTTGACCTCCCAAATGATTACAGAGCCCACATCTGTGGTGCAGAGATTAGCGCTCATGGTCAAAGACGTTACTGATTGTAGTACTATCAAAAGTACGGTGTACGAGACTCTAAGTTCAATCAATCAATACTGATCTGCATTTAGGGCAGTCGCCCAGGTGGCAGATTCCCTATCTGTTGCTTTCCTAGCCTTTTCCGAAATGATTTCAAAGAAATTGGAAATTTATTGAACATCTCCCTTGGTAAGTTATTCCAATCCCTAACTCCCCTTCCTATAAATGAATATTTGCCCCAGTTTGTCCTATTGAATTCCAACTTTATCTTCATATTGTGATCTTTCCTACTTTTATAGACGCCATTCAAACCTATTCGTCTACTAATGTCATTCCACGCCATCTCTCCGCTGACAGCTCGGAACATACCACTTAGTCGAGCAGCTCTTCTTCTTTCTCTCAATTCTTCCCAACCCAAACATTGCAACATTTTTGTAACGCTACTCTTTTGTCAGAAATCACCCAGAACAAATCGAGCTGCTTTTCTTTGGATTTTTCCAGTTCTTGAATCAGGTAATCCTGGTGAGGGTCCCATACACTGGAACCATACTCTAGTTGGGGTCTTACCAGAGACTCATATGCACTCTCCTTTACATCCTTACTAAAACCCCTAAACACCCTCATAACCATGTGCAGAGATCGGTACCCTTTATTTACAATCCCATTTATGTGATTACCCCAGTGAAGATCTTTCCTTATATTAACACCTAGATACTTACAATGATCCCCAAAGGGAACTTTCACCCCATCAACGCAGTAATTAAAACTGAGAGGACTTTTCCTATTTGTGAAACTCACAACCTGACTTTTAGCCCCGTTTATCAACATACCATTGCCTGCTGTCCATCTCACAATATTTTCCAGGTCACGTTGCAGTTGCTCACAATCTTGTAACTTATTTATCACTCTATAGAGAATAACATCATCCGCAAAAAGCCTTACCTCCGCTTCCACTCCTTTACTCATATCATTTATATATATAAGAAAACATAAAGGTCCGATAACACTGCCCTGAGGAACTCCCCTCTCAACTATTACAGGGTCAGACAAAACTTCACCTACTCTAACTCTCTCCTACTTTTATAGACGCCATTCAAACCTATTCTAACCTATTCTAACTCTTTCCTACTTTTATAGACGCCATTCAAACCTATTCGTCTACTCCTGTTTCGTCAAAGGAGAACTTTATCACACGAATCCATGTTAAGAAGTCATGTGTTTATCATCACATTGAACGATTAAAGCGGAATCCTTGCTAGTTTCAGAACGCCATTGACAAAATGGACATTTGAATTGACAGTGCAAATATCCACTAGAGGTCATGCTGCCATACTGTACCTTATTGGGTCAGCTAAACAATAGATCAATCAAAACAAAGTATGACACTACGTAATAAGCCAATATGTACCATTTTCCTGTTCTTCTTTGCCCCGGTTAGTTCAACGGCGTCGCCCGCACGTCCACAATTTAGTCTCCAAGAACAGTTAACTAAGATTACTTAAAGATGTAAATAGGACAGGAATTGCACTTGTATGTGTGAATGAGAATTCAAGTGAAATAGATTAGTAGAATAGTTTAATCAGCTAAAACATAAAACTTGGATAAAGAAAACAACAAAAATTTCAAATAGAGTTTGTATGCCATCAAGTTTGCCCCTCTAAATAAGTCACAAATATTCGGAATCTCTGTGCCAATAACTTACACGCTACACTGAAATATGGATAAATCTGAATAGGTTGAAAATGCGCATTTAAATTAAACGTCCATGTGCGTGAGATTAGAACATAGCAACTTCGCATTAAATAAAAGTACGGTAACGTTAACATTATTTCCCAAATCATTAGGGACACAAATATACACTATAGGTTTGTTTAGGACCTTCCTGTTACCCCCAAAAATTCACTGTCTCTACTATGGGAACGGTCCCATAAGCACAGATGAGGAATAAAGCCTTTCTTCCCCTAGAAGCTTCCTCTTAAAACAATAATCACCACCACCACCACCACCCTAGAAGCTTGCAGGCTTCGTCCCATGAGCAATCAACAACAATGACAAGCATAAACATAAATTGAAAGCAACATCAATAACATATTCACACAATATCTAACGGGATCAGAAATTAAACAAATAATAAACACTGGTCTTCAGCAATGAGAGATGGTTTCGACCCCTTGACCCGCTGGCTCCACCGACGTCATTGACTTCCATATGCCGGCAAAAAGGCTAGGATGCCTGCAAACTGCTTATACAAAACAAAACATTCAGTTGTCTCTTCGCTAATTCACGGCCAAGTTTCACAAGTCTGGCATATTCCTCTTCTCATGCAGGAACCCTGTCTGGTTGACACTATACATGGCAGCGCTCAGCTGAGCACACAAAAAGATCTTCCCCTTCGCTCGAGGAGATAACTTCTTGTATGGGCTCTCTTTCTCGGCCACAAATTCACTCGTAATACGATATATCTTTCTTCTAGTCCAACGATCCCCAGACTCGTACTTTCAATAGATAGTTCTCGATATTTATTCACAAATCGGGTATCAGGAATATCATTTGTACCTCTCATCTCAATATACCATAGATCCGGGTTCGTGCCTCGTGCTCAGGTCTGTGTTAGCTTGTCGGAATTACTTTGGAAACCCTTATAAGTGCAACGTTGGGTAGAATCATAATTTCTCCCTCTGCGTAGCTAAATTCACGTGCCTGATCCTAACATTCTACCGAGCTCGATAGCTGCAGTCGCTTAAGTGCGGCCAGTATCCAATATTCGGAAGATAGTAGGTTCGAACCCCACTGCCGGCAGCCCTGAAGATAGTTTTCCGTGGTTTCCCATTTTAACACCAGGCAAATTTATTTATTGACTGTATGATTACTTAAAGTTGGCTGAACTTAGGGACCTATCAATGTCTCATGATTTACCGGCAGGTAGTTCTGGAGAGAATAAAACAAAAATGAATGCGGGGAAGTACCTAACGAGTGATGTTGTCGATAAGGCTGTACTTTAATAAAGGCCACGGACGCTTCCTTCCCAGTCCTACCGTCGCCATAAGACCTATCTGTGTCGGTGCGACGTAAAGCCAATAACAATAAAAAATACATACACACACAAGATCAATTACCCCTCCAACCCCTCCCCCACCTCTCCTCACCGCCACCACCCTCACGCAAAACAATAATCTTGTACTACTCATCCTCAGCCTCCTACAAAACCAACTCCAACAAAACCCAGGGCTTCCTCGGCGGATCGAGTTGCTGAGACCCTGGAAAACCTGATCAGTAATATCCCCGCACCCCCCCCCCCCCCTCCCAAAAAAAAATCCCGCCAAGTTTACCACGACAATCCCACCTTAATCCTTAAACCTCATCTTACGGCCTAAATATTCCTTAAATGCCAAACAACACCAGATAAAGTACTGGTTCTCGGAGCCAGTGTTGCCAGGTCTGCAAATAAGAAATCGCTCGATTGTACGTAAAAAATTCGGGAGTTTTAATGAAAATTTCGGTAGTTTCTCGAGCACTGAAATGCTATAATATAACTAAATTAAAGAATGCAATAGTCATGTGAAGTTATTATGAGAAAAATATACAATTTCACTCTCTGGCCACTCTATTCTTCCTCTTCTTCTTCTTCTTCTTTTCTCCCCCATCTCCCTGTAGCACAAATCTCACAAGGAGTGACTGGGATTTGAACCACGGAACCCAGCGGTGAGAGGCCGACACGCTGCCGTCTGAGCCACGGAGGCAAAATAGTTCATGCTTAATTAAGTGCTTACCAGGCGAGTTGGCAGTGCGGTTAGGGGCGCGCAGCTGTGAGCTCGCATCCGGGAGACTAGTGGGATCGAACCCCACTGTCGGCATCCCTGAAGATGTTTTTAAGTGGTTTCCCATTTTCACACCAGGTAAATGCTGGGGCTGTACCTTAATTAAAACCACGGCCTCTTCCTTCCCATTCCTAGGCCTTTTCTGCCCCATCGTCGCCATAAGACCTATCTGTGTCGGTGCTACATAAAGCAACTAAAAAAAAAAATGTGCTTAGCTGCTTTACGTGAAGGTGTTACTAATATTAATAATTTCTTCAGATTTCTTCTGAGGACGCAGAGCACAGTTTTCTGCGAAATGTTAAGAATGTCACCTTATTTTCTTGACACGGCTTAAGCTCAAATGCCTATGCCTACACTATCATGTCTATAAGTACGGGCCGTGAAAGCATTAATGGCAACAATAAAAATGTTATTTATTTTACGTCCCACTAACTACTTCTACGGTTTTCGGAGACGCCAAAGTACCGGAATTTTGTCCCACAGGAGGTTTTTTTTACGTGCCAGTAAATCTAACGGCACGAGGCTGACGTATTTGAGCACCTTGAAATACCAGCGGACTGAAACAGGATCGAACCTGTCAAGTTGGGGTCAGAAGGCCAGTGCTTCAACCGTCTGAGCCAGTCAGCCCGGCGATTATTATTATTATTATTATTATTATTATTATTATTATTATTATTATTATTATTATTATTATTATTATTATTATTATTATTATCTCAAATTAACAAAACAATGCTCTAGTATAATAATGTACACAGTTAGGTTCACAGATGATGTAATATGAGAAAATATGAATTTTTAGAGTTCTGACATGAATTCTCAATAATACCCCCGAGCTGCTTTTTTTCTCTACAACACCGTATACACTGTTAATAATAATAATCGTATGGCCTCAGCTACCGTGTGCAGACATTTCGATCTGACGCCATCTGGCTGTCTGCTCGTCAATTTCGACGTTCCGTTTTACTCTAGGCCCACTAGATGGCAGACAGAGTAAACCGGAGCTCTCTTGGGCATCTATGGCTGAGATTTAATGAATTTTGTCGGGTAAAAACCAAATGTGTCACCAGAGATCTTTTACATGCCGACATCGTACGACATGGAGTATCGAATGGACTTTTTTCCTCCCTTCAAAAATCCGACTACCTCTGCCGGGTTTGAGCCCACGCTAACTTGGGATCCGGAGGCCGACACTACCACGGATCCACAGAGGCAGCTTATACACTGTTATGAGCTCGCAACAGTTTCTTTCTACTAGGATAACATGGGATGTGAGAAGCGCTCAGCAGACAGTTCGTTTTTAACCTACTCTTTGTAGCTCTATAGCGGTTCTACTCTCCCGATACCAACCACTATGTTCATGCAAGAAGAGCGTACGTTGAACAGACGCTGTTTGTTTGTTTGCTTCTACAAACTCGGAAAATCGTCTACGCTGATTTTTATTATGGCTAGGGAACACTCCAACTCTAACTTCGTGCCCTAGCCGTGCCAATAAGCAAAATCAGGCCAGACACCAAACTGGAATTCGGCCTCCCCCACCATGCCAAGCTGTGTACTACCAGGCGTAGATCTTTCCTTATAGAGATACCTCAAGAGCGAAGGCGTTCCAGTACTAATAAACCTAAGCCGGATTCTGGTGAACTTCACACCCAGCGACCGAGTCCTTATACAACTCGCTACAGAGGAAGCAGTCCAAAAGGCCATAACATAAGGCGGGGCATCTACATAAATGGAACTCCACGCTTCGCAGAGCCATGACCACCTCATATAGAAAACGATTTTGGACCGGACCCGGGCACCAAGCCACCCCGACAGTCACCGCAACCAGCAACAAGGCCACCTCCATATACCCCCACCACCCCAGCCGTTGACCCATCCGTACACCACCCCCATCACCATCATCACCACCACCGTAGAAGTAGAAGAAGAAGAATCCTACATAGACCCTACAGATTAGACTACGTTGTCATTTGCTGACTGTCACAAGTGTACCAACATGCGAATTCTCTGAATATTTTATAATAACGCAGCAGAATTGGAGCGACAGCTGGCGCCGTTACTCCAAACAGTCTCGCCTAGACGAGCCTAAACAGTTTCATTTTTGCGGTATCAGCTAGTAGTGCGCGTCATTTCTCTGGGAACTGGTTTCACCTTTGAGTGACCCCAGGTCTTGGTCGCACGTTCGGCAGCTGAACTTTCAAGTTTTATGCTGCATTATCTCGTTTCTCTTTTTTGATATATGATAGCAACCTTGGATTATTCTCTAGTTTGGTTATCGTAGATTATAAGCTTGAGCTTGTAAACAGTAGGAGTAGTCTAAGTCAAATGGATAGCATCACTTACATAATTCAATAATAATAATAATAATAATAATAATAATAATAATAATAATAATAATAATAATAATAATAATAATAATAATAATAATAATAATAAAGTTACCGAGCTCGATAGCTGCAGTCACTTAAGTGCAGCCAGTATCCAGTATTCGGGAGATAGTAAGTTCGAACCCTACTGTCGGCAGCCCTGAAAATGGTTTTCCATGGTTTCCCATTTTCACACCAGGCAAATGCTGGGGCTGTACCTTAATTAAGGCCACGGCCGCTTCCTTCCAACTCCTAGGCCTTCCCTATCCTATCGTCGCCATAAGACCTATCTGTGTCGGTGCGACGTAAAGCAACTAGCAAAGAAAAGACATCACACGTTTGATACGGTGAGATTATGTATTTCTTATGGCGGTGGTACGAGGTACTAACTGCATAACATATTATTATTATTATTATTATTATTATTATTATTATTATTATTATTAACACCCCACAGTCACATTTTATACATCCTACCTGATGACTGGATTTCAGGCCACAAACATGAGCCCCCATGACGTTATTCTGTTGAAACTTTCGAATATTACTTTCGCTCATAATTTTCGAGTTATTTTGTGTATGCACAATCAGTGTATGCAAATATACTGTAGCTGCTTACAGCCAACTTTAACTGAAGAGACGAGTCAACTGGTTAGTAGACCCACTGATGAGACGAAAACTAAACGATGCATGAAACGGATAGGGTTGCCATTCGTTCGGCATTTGCCAGGCATGTCCTACTTTTTATAATGTGTCCGTACGTTCGGCAGAAAGTGAAATTTATTTTTAATTTGCCGGCATATGTTTATTGAGTGTTTTGAAGTCAAGACTTGAAAATATTAAAAATTAAAAAGTCAAATATTATGCAGATCATACATGTGACGTCTCTGCTGGGGGATTAACAGTCACGCCCTCCTCTTGGTTCGTGATTCAAATGTCACAATTACATCAATATTCTTCTTCTTTCTTCTTCTTCTTCTTCTTCTTCTTATTATTATTATTATTATTATTATTATTATTATTATTATTATTATTATTATTATTATTATTATTATTATTATTTCTAACTGGGTAGCTCAGACGGTAGAGTGCTGGCCTTCTGACTCCAAGTTAGCAAGTTCGAGTCTGACTCAGGCCGGTGGTATTTGAAGTTGCTCAAATACGCCAGTCTACCGGGCGAGTTGGCCGTGCGGTTAAAGTCGCGCAGCAGTGAGCTTGCATCCTGGAGATAGTCGGTTCGAATCCCACTTTCGGCAGCCCTGAAGATGGTTTTTCCGTGGTTTCCCATTTTCAAACCAGGCAAATGCTGGGGCTGTACCTTAATTAAAGCTACGGCCGCTTCCTTCCCCACTCCTAGGCCTTCTCTATCCCATCGTCGACATAAGACCTATCCGTGTCGGTGCGACGTAAAGCAAATAGCAAAAAATAATACGCCAGCCTCGGGTCGGTAGTTATTCCAGCAAGTAAAAGAACTCCTGCGGGGAAAATTTTCGGCACATCCACGCCTCTGAAAACTTTAAAAGTAGTTAGTTGGACGTAAAACCAATAACCAGTAACCTTCCTCTTTTTCCACACGTTGTGCGGTCGCGGGTGCGAATTGTGTCGCACAGATGGATGTTGCCCTGTTTTACGGTCGGATACCCTTCATGATGCCAACCCCATGTTGAAGGATGTATACACTATACACAGACGCAATTAAGATCTCCGATCCCACCGGAAATCGAACCAAAGAACCTCTGAAACCCCTGTGGGAGAATGTACACACGGTGGCCACTGCTGGTCGTATGAGGCGACTAAAATGGGGACGAGGGGCTTCCAACTTGGAGTGGGTTGGTGACCATTGTCCCACTAGTTGAGTCTGGCCTTACCCCACTTAATTGTGTTAGGCTCCTCGCTTTAATCTTTTCTATCCGATCTCTCTTGGTCGACTCGGGTTATTTTCCGACCCCAACGATATTAGGTTTGCAACACCTAGGGAGTCTCTCATTTTTACGCCCTTCGTGCCTTTTCCCTTTCTTTTGCTGATACCTCAATCTTCGAAGTGTTGGACCTCTTCCGTTTCCCTTCTGATCTCTTTTTCTACACGTTGCTTTACGACGCACCGACACGGATAGGTCTTATGGCGACAATGGGACAGGAAAGGGCTAGGAGTGGGAAGGAAGCTGCCGTGGCATTCATTAAGGTACAGCCCCAGCATTTGCCTGGTGTGAAAATGGGAAACCACGGAAAACCATCTTCAGGGCTGCCGACAGTGGGGTTCGAACCCACTATCTCCCGAATACCGAATACTGGTCGCACTTAAGCGACTGAACCTATCGAGCTCGGTCCCTTCTGATCAGTGTTAACAGAGGATGGTTCCTCACTTGTACTTCCTCTTAAAGCAGTGATCACCACCATCACCACCAGGACCCTCTGAAACGACGGCCTCCCCGCTGACGATTCAGCCAACGAGCCAGCCTTTGTATTGACTAAGTAACGATTTAAAAATTAAATGATCCTCTGAATATCGTTTATGGGGGGTTTTACTATATTTGGAAGTGGTCCAGCTTCTTAGCGGAATGGTTAGCGTCGAGCCCTTCGGTTCAGAGGGTCCAGGGTTTGATTGCGGAGATTTTAGCAGTGTTAGGTTAATTCCTCTAGCTCGGGCAATGCCTCAAGTCTTAAGCAGAATACGGACACACCGTTTCTGTTGAGAATTTTAGCCCTCCGACCGGAATTGGGTCTTGGGTGCTATTTCTGACCAGTGGTGTAGGAGTAGCGTGCCTGCCTCTTACCCGGACGCATCGTGTTCGATTCCCGGTCAGGTCAGGGATTTTTACCTGCACCTGGGGGCTGGTTCGAGGACCACTCAGCCTACGTGATTAGAATTGAGGAGCTATCTGACGGTGAGATAACGGCTCCGGTCTAGAAAGCCAAGAATAACGGCCGAGAGGATTCGTCATGCTGACCACACGCCACCTCGTAATCTGCAGGTCTTCAGGCTGAGCAGCGGTCGCTCGGTAGGCCAAGGCCTTTCAAGGGCTGTAGTGCCACGGTGTGTGTGTGTGTGTGTGTGTGTGTGTGTGTGTGTGTGTGTGTGTGTGTGTGTGTGTGTGTGTGTGTGTGTGTGTGTGTGTGTGTTATTTCTGAATCGTTTAAGTTACAGGACTGCATTGATGTGTGAGGATGAGGACCTGTTGGAACGGAATTGGTCCCCTGTTTAGGGGTGACTAATTTAGGATAACGTTGGGACGCTTATAACGAAGTTTCCCAACGTGGAGACGAAGACGTTGGCTTATGGATTAGTCCAGAATAGGATTTCCGAGACGTCTTCTTTATTCTGGTGCTAATCTTATCCATCTTCAGGGATTGATGGATGTCTCGATTCCGTTCATACCAGTGTGCACCAGAGATGAGACGCAGCGCACGATTATGTATGCACTGCTTCTTATCTAGGAGGGTTTTGGCTGCCATTCCCCGGACTACTACTACTACAATGTTTTCATTCCTCCCCTGAAGGGGGAGGCGGGCCTCTTAGACGGTGATGCCGATCTCAGGCCGGGAGATTTGTTACGGTGAAGGAGATGTGCGGAGAAGATGAGGAGGTTGGCGTCCGTGGCCTATACTAGGAACTGTCCTGGCATTCGCCTTAGCGCACGAGAATGGAAAACCACGGGAAACCATTCTCAGGACAGCCGACGGTTGGGGCCAGTCGTGAGGTCTAGCCCTGTCCCGTCTCCCGAATGCAGAGGCGTAGAGCCACGATAGAGCCGTGGCCACTTGTGGGCCGAGACCCACTCTGCATCTACCGACCCCATTCCCCGGACGTTTGTGATCGTCTTAATACACGTCTTCATCTAAATACAACACATCACACTAGCAACCACTACAGCAACGAGTAATCCCTCCACATAGGCCTGGCTGGCATCAGGAAGGGCGTAAAAAACGGCCTTGATTCACATTATCGCCGACCCAGGAAAGAACTATATTTGGAAGTGAAACTAATAATCCACAGCCTGTTTCCAGTCATTTGACCGGATCAGGAATGGAATGAATGAAGCCCCCATCTAGCGGCGGGGATAGAAATTGTGCCGGCTGCCGAAGCCTGTCGCACTCCTCTGGGGCAATGATTTAATGACTGGCAGATGAAATGAAATGATATTGGAGAAAAAAATTGAAATGGCGTATGGATTTTAGTGCCGGGAGTGTCCGAGGTCAAGTTCGGCTTGCCAGATGTAGGTCTTTTGATTTGACTCCCGTAGGCGACCTGCGCGTCGTGATGAGGATTAAATGATGATTTATTTATTTTATTTATATCGTGTCAGAAGCATACATAACTTTAAAATTAAATATAAGGAAAAAACATAAAACAATATAAATACTTCAATGACGAAGAGCCACATTAAACTATGTGAGCCAAAATCTTGCAACATCAAGTGCATTTGGCTTCGCTTTAATAAACTTCACTCCGTTCGGTTTCAGGACATCGTCTTCTTCTTTATCTGTTTACCCTCCAGAGTCAGATGTCTTCCTCGGACTCAGCGAGGGATTCCACCTCTACCGCTTCAAGGGCAGTGTCCTGGAGCTTCAGACTCTGGGTTGGGGGATACAACTGGGGAGGATGACCAGTACCTCGCTCAAGCGGCCTCACCTGCTATGCAGAACAGGGGCCTTGCGGGGGGGGGGGGTTGGAAGGAATAGACAAGGAAGAGGGAAGAAAGCGGCCGTGGCCTTAAGTTAGGTACCATCCCGGCATTTGCCTGGAGAAGAAGTGGGAAACCACGGAAAACCACTTCTAGAATGGCTGAGGTGGGAATCGAACCCACCTCTACTCAGTTGACCTCCCGAGGCTGAGTGGATCCCGTTCCAGCCCTCGTACCACTTTTCAAATTTCGTGGCAGAGCCGGGAATCGAACCCGGGCCTCCGGGGCTAGCAGCTAATCACACTAACCACTACGCCACAGAGGCGGACACCCGGCCTCTAAGGAGACAATACGCAATTATTATTATTATTATTATTATTATTATTATTATTATTATTATTATTATTATTATTATTATTATTATTATTATTATTATTACTTTACTCCGCAGCAGTTACTTCGTATGGATTTAGCCCAGTGTTACGTCCAGGTGCCTTTTCTGTCGCCAACCGTATGTGGAAGGATGTATTAACTATTGCATGTTTCTGTGGTGGTTTGTAGGGCAATATGCTGTATGTAACGGGAGATTTTTATCTTTTTAGAATTCGCTTTACGTCGCCCCGACACAGATAAGTCTTATGGCGACGATGGGATATGAATGGCCTAGGAGTACGAAGGAAGCGGACGTGGCCTTAATCAAGGTACAGACCCAGCATTTGCCTGGTGTGAAAATGCGGAAACCCGGAAAACTATTATCAGGACTGCCGACAGTGGGGTTCGAAACCACTATCTCCTGAATGTAGGCTTATTATGCATTTTATGAAATATCCTCAACTTAGTCTTGGTCGTCATCATTCCTACGATGTGTATTAAGACTGTACATATAAATTAAATAGAGTTAAATTTTAAATAATTTACTAGCCTAGATAATTTGTCCTACTTTAAAAAATCAAAATCTGGCATTTTCTGAAAGAAAGTCTGCCTTTTAAAATTTTTAAATGGCAGTGATACATAGGCCCTGTCCGGCTCCTTGACCGAATGGTCAGCATTGAGGCCTTCGGTTCAGAGGGTCCCTGGTTTGATTCCCGTCCGGATCGGAGGTTTTAATAGTATCTGATTACTCTTTCTGAGCCGGGGACTGGATGTTTGTGTTTGTTCCAACACGTTCATCTTCATATTCAAACAACACACTACACTACCAACCACCACAGAAACACGCAATAGTGATTACATCATTCCTTAGAGGGTTGGTGTCAAGAAGGGCATCCGGCCTAAAACAGGGCCAAATCCACATGTGCGACACAGTTCGCACCCGCGACCCCACAGATGTGGGAAGAGCTGGGGAAGAAGAAGAAGAAGTAGAAGAAGCAGGAGGAGGAGGAGAAGAAGAAGAAGAAAAAAATCCTACATAGACCCTACAGATCAGACTACGTTGTCATTTGCTGACTGTCACAAGTGTACCAACAAGCGAATTCTCTGAATATTTTATAATAACGCAGCAGACTTGGAGCGACAGCTGGCGCCGTTACTCCAAACAGTCTCGCCTAGACGAGCCTAAACAGTTTCATTTTTGCGGTATCAGCTAGTAGTGCGCGTCATTTCTCTGGGAACTGGTTTCACCTTTGAGTGACCCCAGGTCTTGGTCGCACGTTCGGCAGCTGAACTTTCAAGTTTTATGCTGCATTATCTCGTTTCTCTTTTTTGATATATGATAGCAACCTTGGATTATTCTCTAGTTTGGTTATCGTAGATTATAAGCTTGAGCTTGTAAACAGTAGGAGTAGTCTAAGTCAAATGGATAGCATCACTTACATAATTCAATAATAATAATAATAATAATAATAATAATAATAATAATAATAATAATAATAATAATAATAATAATAATAATATTATCCATGGCTGTGACAATATGGAAGCTGCTGGGGTATGGGTGGTGCTAAGTAATGACATTCAGAGCACGACTAGTGCATCTGAGTGTTATGAAAGGTGTTGCTCATAGGGTCAGTCGTGCTGCAATAACACTTGCTGACTCAGTGAGGAAAGCAATGGCAAACTACCTCACTCCTCGTCTTGCCTAGTACGCCTCATTTTGGTGCTGCCATTGGTTTTTGCGGTTTCCTTTTAACCGCATAACCTTTGGTGGTGCTATTTGAGGATCCAACCAGCCTCTGGGCTGATGACCTAATAGACATATAGATAGATAGATATTATTATTATTATTATTATTATTATTATTATTATTATTATTATTATTATTATTATTATTATTATTATTATTATTATTATTATTATTATTATTATTATTATTTACAAATGCCAGAGTATTGGCATTTTGTCCTACAAGAATTCTCAACGTGTGGAAAGCCAACGACACCTTCAAATGCTACCAATATTAGCCAGGATCGGATCCAGTATCTTGGCAACGGAAGGCCACCGACTGAGAGTTCAGTGTCTGGTATCCTACTGTAAACAGACTGTAACACTCAGTTCCTCACAGCCATAGTTAAACACTTGCTTTCACTGACTTATCAGGCGGTAACAGTTACAGATACTCCTAACAATAGACACTCCTTGTATGAAGGGAGACAAACACGGCGACAGGAGATAGCCTATTAACAAGCTGAAAACAATGAGGCCTTTTATAGTACACAGCTTGTAGTGCTCATGACAATCTAACGCATGAACTGCATTCCACTTTTTGTAGGTAGTTGCTGATACTTAAGTGGGAAAATAACATGTGTTTTTTTTTTTAATATAATGTATTTGGGTTAGAAGCAGATGATCATACCGGACTGCAAGACAAAGAAAGTACAAGTAGAATTTATAAAAGTCCGGCTCCTTGGCTGAATAGTCAGAGTAGTGGCATTCATTTCAGAAGGTCCCAAGTTCGATTCATGGCCGGTTCGGAGTCTTTAGCCAAGTCTGTTTTATTCCTCTGCTGCGGAGATTTGGTGTTTGTGTTTGTCTCAATGTACTACTCTCACACAACGCACCGCACTACAAACATGCAATGGTGAATAAATCCCTCCACACAGGGTTGACATCAGGAAGGGCATCCGACCGTAAAACTGGACCAAGTCCACATGTGCTACACACTTCGCACCCGCTACCCCACCAGGGTGTGGGTAAAGCGACAGGAAAACTTAGGCGACCATGAGGCTCAGACTGAACGCTGGAAGGCATAACAGTATAATAGAGATATATGTTCAGTCTGCAAGCCTCTGTGAATGAAATAAGAGTATCCAGCTGCTCTGTTTATAAATCACTCTGTTACCTCTTTTAGTTCACATAACTTACCATCCTCCCCTGCTATCCCCTGTCTGTTGTAAGAGGTGACATGTTTTTTTTTTTTTTTTTTTTTTTTTTTCAGTTTGCTTTACGTCGCACCGACACAGATAGATCTTATGGCGACGATTAGATAGGAAAGACCTAGGAGTAGGAAGGAATCGGCCGTGACCTTAATTAAGAAACAGCCCCAGCATTTGCCTGGTGTGAAAATGGGAAACCACGGAAAACCATCTTCAGGGCCGCCAACAGTGGGGTTCGCACCCACTACCTCCCGGATGCAAGCTCACAGCTATGCGACACTAACCGCGCGGCCAACTCGCCCGGTGGAGCATGGTTCGGCAACCACGGGGCCCTTAGCTGAATCTACAATTGCTTCCACTTCCTTGTCCTAGACTCCTCACTGTCATCTATCCTGTCCGACCTCCCTTGGCCAGCTCTTTTTCTTTTCTGAGCCCGATGGTATTAGAATTGCGACGGCCTACGGAGTCTTTCATTTTCCGCCCTTTGAGGTATTTACCTTTCGTTTGCTGATACCTTCATTCTTCGAAGTGTCGGACCTCTTCAATTGTTTCCTGATAAGTGTTAAAAGGAGATTCTGTAGTTGCCCAAATATAGTTTCTCTTAAACAGTAATCACCACCACCACCACCATTTTACCCTCCATGACAGAGTCCGTTATTCTCATAACTGAGCTATCTTCCCTCATTCGCCTCACATGACCCCACCAGTGAAGCCAGTTTGTACGCATAGCTTCGGCCATCGAGTTCATTCCTAAATTGGTCTTCACCTCCTCACTGTGAATGGTCTCCCTTCCATTGTTCTCAGTTGTTTGTGCCAGCAGTCATTTTTGCTACTTTCTTGTCCGTTACTTCCAACTTATGAATAAGATATCCTGGGTCTGTCCAGTTCCATACAGCAAAGTTAGTCTGAAAAGAGACCGATGCGAGGACAATTTCGTCCGAGAGCTCACTTTTTCCAACAATACCACTGATCGCAACTGCAAGCTCACCGCATTAACTTCGTTACATCTTGACTTGATTTCACTTACTATGCTACCATCTTGGGAGCATATTCTTCAGTACTTGAAATGATCTACCTGTTCCAGTTTTGTATTCCCTTCGATTAATATTCAGTTCACTTTCTTTAGGACAGTAAGTTAAGAAAACCTTCTCTGCAGAGAAATGCAGTAAAATAATTTTCATTTAAATCTGTGTATGGTATACCAGGTACACTACGATACACTACATTAGAACTATTCACTTACATCAATTTAATTTGATCTCATTTGTTGATATCATATTATGTACAATCTCATGAAAGAAACGCAATAAAAATGATATTCGAAAAGCCTACTTTGTGTATTAGTAGTATTACCTTACAATCTAACTGTAGCTTTGCTGTTTATTGGAAGGAAGTCATCTGTGGGTCAAAGTAACTATATACGGAGGATGATCAAAAAGTAAGGTTACAAAGCCTGCAGTGAAATGTATATATTTTATTTCATACAACCAATACAGCCAACTGATAGTACATACATTAGGTTATTTTTGGACATAGTCTCCATGTCGGTTAGGCACTTGTCGCTTCGTGGGATGAGTTTGAATAATCCCTCCTGTTAAAAATCCTGTCCTTGCGTGTTCAGGCACGTCGCGAAGTGTTTCACCTCCTCATCTGAAGCGAATCGTCGGCCTCCTAGGTGCTCCTTCAAGTGAGGAAAGAGGTGAAAGTCGCTTTGAGCGAGTCTGGGCCGTAGGGAGGGTGGTCGATGATGCTCCGGCGAAACTCCTTCGACAGCGTGGTGGTCTGCTGAGCTGTATGAGGTCGCGCGTTGTCGCCAAGGAAGATGAAGCCCTCGGTGATAAGTCTTGACCGTTTCCTCCTGATTGCTTCGCGCAATCGTGTAAAGGTCTCACAATATCGGTCAGTGATTACTGTGTGCCTTCTTCCCAAAAACTCCACCACGAGTAAGACACCCGCGCTATCCCAGAACACTGTGGCCATTACCTTCCCGGCACATGGAGTCACCTTAAACTGCTTTGTCTTTGGAGAGGAGGTGTGTTTCCACTCCATTGACGACCGCGTACTGCTAGGGGCATAGTGGTGCATCCATGTTTCGTCACCCGTGGCAACGCGGCGAAGAAAACTGTTACCTTCCGTGGAGAACCGTTGCAAAACATACAGACTTGCCCCCATGCGCTTCTTCTTGTGTTGGTTGAAGAGATTTCGAGGAACCCATCGGGTACAAATTTTCCGGTACTGCAGAATATCGCTAAAAGGCTCCTCGCCTTCATCTTTCCTATCCGACTTTCCTTGATTAACTCTAGTTCTTTTCTGACCTCGACGGTATTAGGTTTGCGAGTTCTACGTGGCCCTTCCCTTTCTTTTGACAATACCTTCATTCTTCGAAGTGTCGGACATCTTTAATTTTCCTTCTGATTAGTGTTAATAGAGGATGGTTGCCCAATGGCAGGCTCCATAGCCTGAGCCCCGCCATGTACACTTGTACTTCCTCTCAAAATAATAATTACTACCACCACCATCTCTCTTTTGATGGACGCTGTGCGTGTTTTGTGTCGAGTTTTCAAACACATAGGCTTCTTCTCGATTACAAGCTGAAGAATAGCTTTTTAACCCTGGTCAGACAAACTTATCTATTATAACATGAAAGACACACTGAGGTGTGACACACCATAACTTCATTTTTAACTTTGTTCACCATTTTACATAATATTTCTTTGAAATATAGTATTAATATAATCTGAAAAATATGTATTGTAATATTGTGAGTCTGACATTTTATTATTATTGTAACAATAATAGTTTTTCAAAACACAACAAGTTTTTTTAAGTTTTCAGGATTGTTTGCAAATATTGAAAAACAAAATACTCCGAAACAAAGTATTGGAAACATAATCAACATTCACTGACATTTATGAACTATATTTACAAGAAAATGTAATAAAAACTTGGAATAAATTCACAAGTTTTCTTTAGCTAGGAGTTCAAAGTTCTAGTCTACACACTCGTAGCATAACTCTACACGGTGTTCATCACACATCGGACGGTGTCATATTGCGCAGGTTTGTTTAGTTTTTCTGTCCCTGGTTCTTTTACAAAAACTACACCTCCTCTAACGTCTCCCAGCAGCATGCATCCTCCATCGTCATAAAGAACGAAGACTCGCAATGTGTTTATCATCATCATAAAAAATAAAATTATCGTTTTGTCTGATTACTCCAAATTTTGATTAGATGTATCAAAAATGTTCATAATAAAAATTGTGCAAAATACAATATTTTATGCTTTATGCGTGTTTGCCGCACGAGAAATAATTACGGTACGTAAATATTCTCTATTGTTATATTTTTCACAAACTTCCAAATATCTCCGAAAATATTAGATCTAAAAAAAAGTACATAACAAAAATATGGAACATCCAAATTCTATTTTTTTAATTTCTGATACATTTTACCTTAAGTGCTACTGTATAATGATGGAGATATTCATTTTATCAAGTCCACTGACGTGAATCAACACCGAGCATCGTTAAAAAGTATGGCGTGTGGCCTCCGAAGAGGCGTCCGGCTCCATGGCTAATTGGTTAGAGTGCTGACCTTTGGTCACAGGGGTCCCGGGCTCGATTCCCGGCAGGGTCGGGAATTTTAACATTAATTGGTTGATTTCGCTGGCACGGGGCTGGGTGTATGTGTCGTCTTCATCATCATTTCATCCTCATCACGACTCGAAGGTCGCCACAGGCGTAAAATCAAAAGACCTGCATCTGGCGAGCCGAACTTGTCCTCGGACACTCCCGGCACTGAAAGCCATACGCCATTTTCTTTTTTCGAAGAGGCGTGATGCAGGCCATCCGAATTGACGCCATATGGGTGACCTGCACGTCTGTGAGGATGGGGCCCTACTTAAAATGAATTATAATGCTGAAGACGGCACAAAGATCCAAGGCCCCGAACCAGAGGAATTAAATAATGCAAGTTGAAATTTCAGACCAAGCTGAGAATCGAACCCCTTGGACCAAAGGCCAGCATGCTAACCATTTAGAAATGGGAATATTATTGTTGCGAATAAAACTCCATCTATTTCATTACTCTAATTTATTTCAGGATGATCTAATAAATGCACACACACACATTTAAACAATTCTAACCAGTTAAGAATGGCCACACTTACTAATTACGAGAAGTCTATTCACAAGTCCCTCTAACTTATGGCATAGCAGGGGTCCAGCCCGTTTCTTTACCTGGGACACTAATCCTTACGTTCGCTTTCCCCAAGCCCAGTTACCACCTACAGCGTAGATCGCTGGATTTGAACACAGTGCCACTGGCTACACAACACACGATGACTGTTCGTTGGTTCGATTCCATAGACAGTCCAGTAATTCACACAGTCACATGCAGTTAATAACTAAACAGCTCAACAGTATTCAACAGCAGGACGATACTCACAACAGAGAACATTAACACATGTCCATTTACCTTCACACATGCGACAGTGGCTTCCCTCGCTCTGCACACGAACACGCAGTACAGTCTTGCGTTCTGTCGTCTCGAGTTTACGCACTCACTGGTCTCTCCGACACCACAACAACAGCTCGCTCGTTCGGACCTCGGTGGGACACTAGCGGCAACCAACACCTCTGTCGCCCTCAGCCCAACCATCGAACCCCTACACACTGACTCCATCTCGGAGCCCAACTGTCACTCCGAGTCCAGTACTGACTGACTGTCCGTGGCTAGCGTCCCCTTTTATAGCTCGCGTAATTTGAGCCAGAAATTTCGCGATGTCACTAGAGGCAGAACATTTCTGTTGAATTTCCAAGAAACTCCCAGCTAAGCCGGCCGGCGAGAATAATACACGGAAAGGTCGGCCCCACCCCACAAGCCGGCTGGGAGATCCCAGGTCGTGTCAGTAACCAGCCATTCCCTGGAAGTATCAAAAGGAGCTACCACGGGGTTGGCACGTAACATTATTTAGTCATCATGGTAACGAACTAACCAGCATGATGGTGGTGCTGCAAAACCGCGTGATATTGATCAGGAAGATAATGAAGAAGTCTATCGAAATGATATTATTTGTTATTTCACATCAAGACAGCATTTTCACGGACACTTAAAAAGCACTTCAAATCCCCAACAACACTGGAAGATCAAATAAACAATAGTGTTCCTTAATAACAGTGCTCATCATATGTTTATTAATTCACTCTTTTAATTCTACTTGAGTATATTTTGGAAACTTATAACTTCTTTATTTAGGCTGAAGATGTCCCAGAAGCAGGACGAAATACGTACCTACTGTAATTTGTATTCAATTGTACATTGCTCAGTATTCAAAAGATGGACTCCCCTCAATTTTAATTATTTTAAGAATTCGTTGTCATTACGGACTTGAATATAAAATTTAATCCATGTAATAAAGAATCATAAGTAGATACCTTTGTCCTCATCATCAAAACCATATCTTGTACAGGATGTAACAAAAATACACGGCTAAATTTCAAAAATGGATTCGTTATATGTAGAGAATAAAAATATGTTATATTAACAACTTGGGCCTGGAAATGCCTAATTTATTTTATTTAAACACTATAGGATGTTACGTTCCAATTACAGTGATATAAAATTTACACAGAACAATATTTGTACAACTAATACAGTACTAAATTAACATCTAGATAACTACTAAATTTCTGAGTTGTTTGATTTTCAAGTATTATCTTAGTGTATTGAAATACGTTTATATTCTGGAATTATGATACTCTTTGTTGCCATTTTTAAATTCAATATTCGAAACGTCTACCCTCTGTCTGTATAAATACTTCGGCTCGTCACCTTATCGTCTTCTGAACAAGCTCCGATATCCCTCACGGAGTTTGTATCGTCCGATAGGCTTCACTATTTACTCCCAGAGAGCTGAGGTAGCATCGTTTAGTTCAGTACTCGAAGAATGAGGGCGAAAGTAAATCATAAGAGATGTGGATGAGAGTGGGGGTGGGTTGAAAGCCTAGGACTCGAATGTCATATCGCTGAGTCGGAAGAAAACAAAATGTGATGGGTCACAATGTCCTAAGTCCTAAAACTTACTGATATTATAATAATATCAGTGTCTCGGATTCAATTCTAGCCAACGAACGTATAGCAGGCGCTAAGTTCACACTAGATAGACTATTAACTCAGAAAGTAAGCATTTTCGGATCCATATTGATATGAGTTTCCTTGCATATAAGGAATGTATTCTTGAAATTTTAATTCGTAGTTTTGTTTTACCCTGTATAACCATTATTTCCTCTGGAGCGCATATTTCAGCCATAACAGCAATGCAGGGATATGAGGAATGAGGCATGGTCTCAGGAAAGGCCTGGTGCAGATCTCTTGACTTGACACCAATTAAAATTAAAATCTCCGACCCAGCCGGGAATCGAACCCAGAACACCCTGGACCAAAGGCCAGCATGCCAACCAAGGAGCGCGATTACACCAGAATATCATTGTCAAAGCAGTTCATAAAAGAAGTACAGTTAACAACAGTCCACACAGTCAACAAAAATTAGAGCATCATATTCTCGAATTGTTAGACGCATGTCATCAAAATACGAGTAAATGCACGACGTACTTCGATGGCATACGTAACAATTCGAAGAATACACAACGTCCCTTGGAGTAATTAGAATTCTAAGCTGTTAAAACCTACTCAGTAGTCATGGCAGAAGCGTCTCTGGCGTGGAGAGAGGTTCTCTCTCTCTCCTCTCTCTCTCTCTCTCTCATGATTTATGAAAATGAAAATCCACAGCCTGTTTTCAGTCATTCGACCGGGTCAGGAATGGAATGAATGAAGCCCCCCTCTAGCGTAGAGGATACGAACTGTGCCTGCTGCCGAAGCCTCTCGCACTCCTCTGGGACAATGATTAATGAATGAAAGATGAAATGAAATTATATTGGAGAGTGTTGCTGGAATGAAATATGACAGGGAAAACCGGAGTACCCGGAGAAAGACCTGTCCTACCTCCGCTTTGTCCAACACAAATCTCACATGGAGTGATCGGGATTTGAACCACGGAACCCAGCGGCGAGAAGCCGGCGCTCTGCCGCCTGAGCCACGGAGGCTCTTTCTCTCATGGTTTATAAACGCAACTAATATTGCCCTTGAAATTCATATCGTTAAAATTAGAAGGTGTCTTGACAACGAACACTTCAATCTACTGTAGAGCATTTGGTGTGGCTATTACTAGCCTGGTGCAGCCCTTGTAAGACAGACCCTCCGATGAGATTGGGTGGCATCTGTCGTGCATAATAAACTGCGTGTTAGTGAGGGGGAGGGCACTGTTGTGTGTGGTGAGCGAATTGCAGGAATGTTGGGGACAACACAAATATCCAGTCCCCGAGCAAAGGGGATTAATCTTGTTTTAAGATCAAAATCCCTCGATGCTATCAGGAATCGAACCCGGGGCGCCGAGGACCGAAATCCAAGACACTGACCACTCAGCCATGGAGCCGGATAAAGAAAACTCGTGTCCTCGTATTGCTCTCAACAGAGCGTAGCTGCATGTACCTTTTTTGAACCACGTACCAGTCCTCCTACAAATCTTACATTTCTCGCGGTACCGGAAATCGAATCCTGGTCCCCGAGGACGGCAGCTAATAGCACTAATCTTACACTACGGAGGTGGACAATCTAGAGGCGAGTTAAAACACTGATTCGCAGGTACCAATTACTTCGCTGTTTGTTACTTAAAAACAGTACCGGTATTGGCCTTTCTGCTCCTTTTATAGTTCAACTGTTCTGCTTGCTTGGCTATCACTGAACCGGATAGCAATTAATTCGACGGGTGGTCCAGTAACAGAAATTTCAGTGTAGTAGTTTTGTACTATTTTACTCTATATATGCCTAATAATGTTAAGAAGGAAATTTTTAAGATATAATGAATAGCATAAATAGTAAATTATTAGCCCGCCTGGTGGCCATGATCGTTAAGGCGTGAAGTCTATATGGTCTGACACCATGGTTAGCCGGTTCGAGTACCACCGACGGCGAAAGGTGTCGCGTGGTCAGCGCGACGAATTTTCTCGGCCGTTATCCTTGGATTTCTAGACCGGGGCCCCTATTTCACTGTTTACACTTCCAGATCTACTTCATTGTTGGCCAGCTACCAGCTTATTCTAAGGAGCTTCTTTATGTCCTTATGTCATTATGATCGAACTCCTGGCCGAGCTGATGACTCGCAACAGCTGCTCAACTTAAAGGTGTGCAGATTACGAGGTGTCGCGTGGTCAGCGCGACGAATTTTCTAGGCCGTTATTCTTGGATTTCTAGACCGGGGCCCCTATTTCACTGTCAGATAGCTCCTCGATTTTAACCACATAGGCTGAACGGACCGAACCAGATCCAGGTAAAAGAATCCCTGACCTAGCGGGAAATCGAACCCGGGGTATACAGGTACCAGGTAGGCACCCTAACCCTAGACCGTGGGGCTGGCTTATTAAATTACTATTTACGGTTCTTTACAAGTTCAATCGCGTTCGAGTTGCCCACTTCCCACAGTTTGAACTTATGCACGTGGACGAATACACAGTTCTCTGTTGCGTCGAACTCCTGCTCTCCAACACGGCTTCCACAGAGCAGTGTCACCACCAGAGCAGTTCTCAATATTAACACGCCGTGCTGCACTCCGCTTAGTTGTCAGACTGTCTCACTTTCGAATGACTCGTCACTGATTCGCATGCTCACTCGCGACTCCCGATCGTCTCGTGTTTGACTCAAGACTGAATCGCTTTCACTGGTTTTGCTCTTTATATAGGCCAGCAGAAGATTATTGCAGTTTCCACTTCCAGATCCACTTCATTGTTGGACAGCTTCCAGTTTTTTCTAAGGAGCTTCCTTATCCCAAACTTCAACAAATGACCGGGGCTATTGTTTTACTCGCTTGGCCCTACCTACATGTTCGCCTCTCGCGGCATTGTATCCTTCCACTGCCCCCTCCTCTCTTGGCCTTCGCTGTCATACATTATAATAATAAATATAAAAGAGTAAGGCAAGGAACATTTATACTGTATAACGAACGACTACAGCACGGGACAATGTATACAAAATTTGACGTTGGTTCTTCTGCGCAAGAATTCGCTCAATTTTTGTGTCAGGAAGTGTACTTTAGTGATTTCACTAACTTACCGGGTACCATAGGTTACTTCTATAGGCCTATATCAAGTTTCCATGTTAATTGGCAGAAATGTATTACAAGCAGTACCGAATTATGTGCTATATTTAGCTTCCAGGGGGAGAGCCTCCGTGGCTCAGGCGGCAGCGCGCCGGCCTCTCACCACTGGGTTCCGTGGTTCAACACACTCCAATATCATTTCATTTCATCTGTCATTCATTAATCATTGCCCTAGAGGAGTGAGACAGGCTTCAGCAGCCAGCACAATTCCTATCCTCGCCGCTAGATGGGGGCTTCATTCATTCCATCCCTGACTCGGTCGAATGACTGGAACCAAGCTGTGGATTTTCATGTCATTTAGCTTGCATAGTTTTCACTCCAGATTACAGATTCTTGCTTTCTTTCGTCACAGAGCATCACGAGAGGTGTCATGTGAGATTGTGTTACGATCAAATACAACATAATCAAAATCCTACATGACAACGCTCATGATAGTCTACTCTTCTTCTTCACGGGCTATTCTTACACTGCCTCTTTTAACACAGTAGTTAAACGTTTCACCAAGAAGAGGTAATGTCAGCAATCAGGATCCCGTTCATTCTTGCTCTTCAACACAAAGAAAGTTGTAAGTTTACAGGTCTCTACATGTGTGCAAGCCAAGTAAGGGTCACTATTGAAACCTACATGGAAGCATCCTACCTATGAGGGCATCTGCTAAGGCTGTGTCACAAGCAGCTTGTATTGGCCTAAGCGGTCCCTTTGATGTCATAAACGTTATATATAAGCGGCTTTACATTACTCGCCAGGTTCAGGAGAACCGGGAAGTAGAATGGGAGAGGAAGCGCTCGCCCGCGGAAGGATATTTTCTTCAGTTCTTGACTATCGTTATAACATAAAATGGACTCTTAGGACTTGAGTTGTGGCTAGCATTAGCGGCTAGTAAACCTGTCACACAAGGCTAGTGGTGGTAATTATTGTTATAAGAGGAAGTACAACTAGGCAACCATCCTCTATTAACACTAATCAGAGAGAAAATGTGAAAGGGATCCGAGACTTCGAAAAGTGAACATATCGGCCAAAGGAAGACAAGGGCCACGAACGGTGTGAAAATGAAAGACTCCCTAGGATTCGCAACCTAATAACGTCGGGGTCGAAAAGTACAAGAGTTGACCAAGGAAGGTCGAATAGGATAGATGAAAGTGAGGAGTCTGGCACAAGTACGTGGAAGCCATGTAGGACTCAACTAAGGCCCTCGTGGTCACCAACCCACACTCCCATGTTAATAGCCCCTGGGGTCCCTTTTAGTTGTCTCTTACGCCAGGCAGCGGATACCATGGGTGATATTCTACTGCCGCCACCCACAGGGGGGACACACAAGGTTAGTAACGGTAGGTTATTACTCGCTGTTAGTAACCCAGTTGTTGAAGGAACTCTTTCAGTGTGCAAGGCTGCGTCTTTTACATTATTTTTCATATACAAATCACACTGGGAATTCCCCAAATATTCATACTTTTCTGAATATGTTTAAGAACTCTGTACTTTGATTTCCATTCCACTGAAAAGCATCATCAACCATGTTGCTTCTACAGAGAACCAACCTGCCTTCTGACCGCAACTTGGCAGGTTCGATCCTGGCTCAGTCCAGTGGTATTTGAAGGTGCTCAAATACGTCAGCCTCGTATCGGTAGATTTACTGGCACGTAAAACAACTCCTGCGGGGCTAAATTCCGGCATCTCGGCACTCCGAAAACCGTAAAAGTAGTTAGTGGGACATAAAGCAAGTAACATTATTATTATTATTATTATTATTATTATTATTATTATTATTATTATTATTATTATTATTATTATTATTATTATAGAACCAAACTACCCACCTGGTGTAGACGTGTCTATCCCTTAACTTGGAAAGTGGGGTTCGTTGAACCCCAACAAAATATAAGCCGCCACTGTTCGAGGAATAATGATAGCCCAGGTAGCTTTCAGCCAGTCTATTGGCAATTGCCTGAGTAGATGAGAAATAACGCAGCTTTTTTTCTTTCTTTTTTTTTAATGATATTTGTTCGTGGCGTCGACCTCTGTAGATCTTTTGCCACTACTTTCACCATATGGTATGAACCTGCGTGTAAGTGGAATTGCGGAAGTGTAGAGTGTTGAATGTGAGGAAAGGAACTTTAAGGACGACACAAATACCCAGTCCCCAGGCCAGGGATATTAATAATTTATAATTAAAAACCCCTGACACGGCCGCGAATCGAACCCGGGGCCGCCGGATGACAGGCAGACGCGTTGCCTCCTACACCGCGGGGGCGGACAATACCGCAGCTTGCATTTAGAATTATTGTCTTTATTTTGTTTTAAGCAAGAAATGTTCACCAACCCCAGCTCTCCACGCATATAACAGTTTAATGTCTCAGTAGTCTGATATATTTTTGTATGTTGTATGGAGATGATATTTTAGTTTACAAGCTTTCTTTTTTCTTTTTTTTTTTTTTAATTATTGAACGTATCTTCGTACTTTATCAATGAAGTCCTCGTAAATAGCTTTGTATAGCAAATTCTGAGAGGGAATTCTAAACGTTTGAAATGGAAGGGTAGTCCACTTCTCGTTACGTCAGGCCACTCCAACTCAACGTCTGAGGGCTAGAGATTCCTTACGCTGCCCAGGGCTGCCCTTCCATTACCCCGTCGCTGCGGCTCTGGTGATTTAACAACGTACGCGCGGGTTTGCTGACCTTGCCTTTTTAGCCGATCTTACAAAACACTTGAGTGATTTAAACGTTTCTTTGAAAGGTATCAGTGTGTTGATGGGTGCTATGTGGGATATCATTTGTGCTTTTAAGATGGAACTTTCATTGTTCGAAGAACAATTACAGGAGAAAGGCTTGGAACAATTCCTATCTTTAAAGCCATGTGGCTTATCCGATTTTAATACTGATAGTTACTTTGAAGCTCTTAAACAATTCTAAGAAATGTCACCCGAATTAACCATTTTTGTACTTTTTGAGCAGGTTCCAGTCAAATTTCAAAGAGAACTGGTAAGGCTTAATTGCAATACAATTTTGAAAGATAGGCATTAACAACATTCTAGGCAGCCTCCTTGAAAATTATAAGTTGTAAAAAAAAAAAAAAAAAAAAAAAAACAAGGATGTTCGGGGTATTCACACATTGGCATGCAAATTAGTTACTCTATTTGTCTCTACAAAGGTTTGCGAAGACATACAGTATTTCCAGTCATGAACCTGAGTAAGAGTAAAACTTAGTCATCTTTGTCCGAAGTTGCTTTGGAAACAGTGTTACGCATTCTGCTCAAACAACTTTCCATGACATCACTAAGTTGGCGAAATGAAAGAAATGTCAGGTGTCGTCCTAAATGCACGAAAAAGGACAATTTTATTTTGATTTATTATTTTTCTAAAGGTTTAACTTTTGTCTTCTTGACTTTTTCATAATGTGCCGTCCACACATCTCCCTCTTCTCCGTCTCTTTCCTGCTTGCTCTCTCTCTCCTTCGGGTCTCCCTCTCAGCCCGAGGCTGTCCTGGGCTAGGCACGGCGGTTCCCCTCTTGGAATGATCTGCCCAGAATTCTGACTTTCAGCAGTAGCGAAGGATGTGTGTGGTATGTTATGTTAACTTCTACCTTTGCATGGTTTTTACATGATTGCATGGTGCTCGGTCTGTGGTGGTAGTAGTGGTGGTAATGGTGGTGGTGGTGGTGATGGTGGTGATTGTGGCGACTATTGTTTTAAGAAGTAGGTACTAGTGGGCAAAAGAGGCTGTCCGGTAAAGACGTGCTCGATTCACCCGGAAGGACGTTGGTGCGATTCTCCGTCAGGAAGTCGAAAAATTTAAGAAACTAGATTTCCACTTCCGGAGGTCACTCAGCCTACACCAAAAATGAGTACCAGGTTAATTCCTGGGCAAAGGCAGCCGGGCGTAAAGCTGACCACTCTACCCCACCAGCTCCCGAGGTTACGGATAGTGGATGCCTTTACCTTCCACCCTTCCAAGGGCCTTCATGGTCTATACGGAGATGACTACTTCACTTTTGACAACTGGGCAACCATCCTCTATTATCACTAATCAGAGGGGAAATCTAAGGGGTCCAACACTTCGAAAAATTAAGGTACTGGCCAAAGAAAGACGAGGGCGTGAAAATGAAAAACTCCCTAGGCCGCCACTCGTAATACCGTCGGGGTCGGGAAAGAACAAGAGTTGACCGGGGGAGGTCGGATAGATAGATGGAAGTGAGGAGCCTGGCACACGTAAGTGGGAGCAATATCAGGACCAAGGTAAAGGCCCCATGGTCGCCAACACTCGCCCCCTGTGTGCCCAGTACTACACGGAATGACCGGGATCTTAATGGATGTTTTAAAATAAACCCTTCTTAATGGGAAGTATCCAATTAGACATTCTGAAATAATAGCAAAGGAGCAGCCTAGCTGATACAGTAAAGGTGTTCTCGGTTCACCCGAAATGACGTGTGTTCGATTCCTCCATCAAGAAGTCCAAAAATTTAGAAACGAGATTTCCACGTTTAGACAAGCACATGAACTCACTCAGCCTACTCTCAAAGTAAGAACCAGGTTTATTCTCAAGGGCTAGGTACAGAGCTAACCATTCTATTCCACCTAGTGACGAGGTTACGGATGGCAGAAGCCTTTACATTCTACTCCTCCAAGAGCCTTTATGGCCTGTGCGGAGATGATTTGACTTCTTTTCAAAAAATATATTTTAAAAAGGCCGTTATTTAGTTCCATTAATACTAAACGTAAGTTACTTAATAAGTGTCCATTTGCAATGTCTGCTTGCGTGTGAGGTGAGCGGCGAGTGTAGCTCAGCATAACGGTCTGCTGCTCCTGCATTTTCTTTCATCCAGGTTCATAACACAGTTCACCTGATCTTACCCCGCCGCCCATCAAACGGCTGCTGCTCTTCCGCTTGCAAAATTTTATAATTCCCCTCACTTGTAATGATAAACAGCCTGGTATAGATACATAACAGTACTTTAAAGATTTCCTCAGTCGGAGGTCAAAACATATTTGATAAACTAACCTTCGTACTTGAACAGGGGGTTCAAACCCCAGGCCCTCATGGAAATTTTACAGAAAAGGAAATAAACAAACTGACAATAAACAATAAACTAAATTAACATCCGGAAGCATAATTGTAGAACAAATAGACCTGTTGAAACTATTTTCTAAGAAGCCTCGAAAGTTGGACGTTAGAGTGTAAACTGAACATACCCTTTGCTGTAAAAATGCAAAACTTGATCGTATTGTTCTAGTTCTGTATTTTAATGTAAGATTTTTTAGTGTAGTGCAATTTGAATATCAACATAATTCATGTATATGGGTGTCCTTATAATGACAAGCCATACATACGCATGCGCGCACCACACACGTACCTTCATTTTCTATCATCATTTTGTAACTATGACTCCCCCCCCCCCTTCCAATCGGCCGATCCTGGCTACGCTACTGTACTTGAACACAGTAACTCAAGAAAGAACTGCGAAGTTGTACCAGTCAAAAATCTGAGGTTCGAGTCCTGAAACTGAAGTGGCTCTCCTGTACACGATTATTCGCATTATTTGGTTTTAAAATAGACAACACAGGAAAATGAAAGCATTATATCTTTTCGAGTTGCAGGGCATACTCAGATTCTAGGCTCAAACAAATCCTGTTATACACACAACTACAAACTCCTCAACAACACAGGTTAACGGACTTTGGCCTGATAACGGAAAATGTCCTCAGTTTCTAGAAATAAAGCAACAACAATTCACCTTATAAACCACAAAATATCAAGGATATTAGTAATGTACTTACCGTCGCTACCCAACAGAAAAAGGTTCTTCTGTAACAACAACGTCCACAAGAGGCGACTTTCTCCACCTGGATGTAGCTTGCGGAACAGACTGGAGACTTGTAATAGCTACCCGTTACACTGGAATAATAACACCAGACACGATAGCGTACAGCTTGTTATTTATCCTTATCAGTACATTATCATTTCAATGAGATGACTTAACATGGTCTCTGCTGATTGGCTGAATGTCTATAGGATTTATAAAGTGATATCGGACTGGATGTCTGGGCATACAAACAGGCGATGACACCTTTCTGGTATTTTATAACAAAGTATCAAAGTGATAATAATAACGTATCTATTATCAAGGGCAGACGCGTAACGGGGGCTGAAAAGCTTTGTTCCCTCTGCAGATGTAGATAAGAAACCAGGATGAAACAATGTAAAAGGAAAACAAACAAAAAAAATGTGTATCGTAAAATAAAGGGAGCCGGGCTGAGTGCCTCAGACGGTTGAGGCGCTGGCCTTCTGACCTCAACTTGGCAGATTCGATCCTGGCTCAGTCCGGTGGTATATGAAGGTGCTCAGATACGTCAGCCTCGTGTCGGCAGATTTACTGGCACGTAAAAGAACTCCTGCGGGACTAAATTCCGGCACCTCGGCATCTACGAAAACCGTAAAAGTAGTTAGTGGGACGTAAGGCAAATAACATTATTATTATTAAGATAAAGGGAAGAGCCATGAAGGGCGTGGAAATAAATGAAAGACTCCGACTCCTTATTCAGCAGAAGGTGGCATCGGGAGAGAACGAGAATTGACCATTCAACAGAGGAGTCAAACAGTATTTTCTTGTTCTTCTTCTTCTTCTTCTCCTTCTTATTTGTCGGGAAGTTCCGTACTGTGTTGCAGGGTGTTCCAATAGGTACAGAAATACTACTTATGTGATATTTCATTTTTTTCCTAAGAGGATATCTGGGACAGAAACGTGGCAAAAAATGGTTTCAAGCAGTGAATCGTAAAACGTGTTGTCTTTTTTTTTTTTACTCACTGACAGAAATTTCAGATCTATACAAAAATATATGTTCTTTCTATTAGCCCAGATGGTTCATAATGGGTACTAACACTACACTCAAGAATTTGCAGTGTACATTTCATTGGTAGTATGCGGTCTGGTCAACCTGAAAAATATCCGACTCATTGGCTGAATGGTCAGCGTACTGGCCTTCGGTTCAGAGGGTCCCGGGTTCGATTCCCGGTCGGATCGGGGATTTTAACCTTCATTGGTTAAATCCAATGGCTCGGGGGCTGGGTGTTTGTGCTGTCCCCAACATCCCTGCAACTCACACACCACACATAACACTATCCTCCACCACAATAACACGCAGTTACCTACAAATGGCAGATGCCACCCACCCTCATCGGAGGGTCGGCCTTACAAGGGCTGCACCCGGCTAGAAATAGCCACACGAAATTATTATTATTATTATTATTATTATTATTATTATTATTATTATTATTATTATTATTGTACCAGGAAGTACACCTCTACGCCGCACGTTTAAATCTTGCGCCAATAAAACCTCATCTACTGGAGAAACTCTGAACTTAAAACTGGACTAACATATTTTTTCTCTGAAGATGGCGCCACTAAAAACTTTTGTTCTGGTGAAGTTTCCTGAACTGTGTACATTTCTACTTGTTTTGTTTCCCGTTTAGCAAGAAGTGTGAACATTCTCTCATAGATGTCTCTGCTAAAAAACTATGATCATGTACCCTGGTGCGAAGTGAAGGAACTTTTTTGAAGACATATTTTACTCATAAGTTTTTTACTGAATTTCGTTCATTCGTTTGTGGGTTGGCAATAGTTATCTTTTCTTTCCGCCAGTTTTGAATTTAGCCAATCCCGAATTTCTGTAATTTCCCACCAATCATGTATTTCTTCTTCGACTTTGAGTGTACCTTCAAGACTGACCAATAAAGTAAGAGGGTGTGGATTGATTATTCATGAAAGGTCTTGAACTTTCCCCGAGAGTTTATAAACTGCTGATTTTCACGTCTGGTGGCCACTTGATTAATGGACGTGTAGCAGGAGGCGGGAGGTGCCTCTTTCATCAGGCAGCAGATCTTCAGTAAGGTAATGGCCGCTTAACATCTTTATTTCTTGCTAGCTCAGCAGTTTAACCCGCGGGAAAGGTCCGAATCCTTTACAATGTAACCTATCTTTCCAACATGTAATTTTCTGCCGTTTGATGTAAAAACTTCATAAAATCTGTAACTGTAATTCGGGGATAGAGAGTGATTTACCCTCTCCAGCTCCCCTTTATATTGGTTTGATAACTGATTTTCTCCCTTTCCATTATGTCTTAAATTATTCTTGTACGAGTTACCTCCATAGGTTGGGATTAGCCCCTGTTTCATCGGCCTTTTGCCTGTTAGGTTTTAAGAAGCTACATAGAGGAGTGCAAGTATCCGCCTCCTTCCTTTTGTTTGGACCATTTATTTAACGGTTATTTCTTTTACTCGAAGGCCCTGTAGGTTGGGTACGAGACACCCCTGTTTCAATTTGTAAGCTGGACCATGGAAGGCCAGAAAGTGTAAGGCCGCGTGCACACCGAGCGCGCTTCGCATAGTGTGTCGCGTGTTGCTCAACGCTAAGCGTCACGCTAAGCATAACCAGTGCTTTGTTCCTAAGCTAGGTGTTCACACCGTCCGCGCTCTGCTGCGCTGAACGCCTACCTTACAGCTAAGCGAAGCGCCAGACAACGGGCAGTGTTGGTTAATTGCTTAGCGTTACCTAGCTGGTTCTGAAGCTATGGAAAAAGAAATTATTCATGCAGTGTTTCAAAGAGAAGAAATATGGAACCCAACACACAAAAACTATAAAAATGTAACTGTTTTGCAAAATAAGTGGACTTAAGTATCTACAACAGTTTTATCGCATTCCTACAGTAAACACATACAGTAATATTACTTCTACCGTCAAACTTCACTGGGCTTAACATTGTGACAGGATGAAATTGCGTAGCCTATGGATTTTAGTGTCGGAAGTGTCCGAGGAGAAGTTCGGCTTGCCAGGTGGAGGTCTTTTGAATTGATGCCAGTAGGTGACCTGCGTCGTGATGAGGATGAAATGATTATGAATACACAAATACAACCCAGCCCCCGTGCCAATGGAATTTACTAATTATGATACAATTCCCGACTCTGCCGGGAATCGAACCCGGGACTCCTGTGACCAAATGCCAGTACGGTAACCATTTAGCCATGTAGCCGGACACTTTGTGACAAAGTGCATAGAATCTCTCAAACTCTGTCATATCGGCTTATAATTTTGCCAATGGAGGGTGGTAACGTGAAGAATATCACTCTGCAGGCTAGTAGTGGGCTTGGAAGTAAATATTTCTGTTTATGAATTATATTTGTCACACATTTACTCCACCTTTGTTACGATGAAAAATTATGTATGCTAATTGGAACAATATTGCAAAATACTATTTATAATTATTATATAAAGAGCGTAATTTAGCCGGAAATTTAATTTCCACGTGTTTGCTGCCCGGTGCTCCTAGACAATTTGGAAAATTGAATTTTTCTCAATACTTCTCTGCTACTTGTCGCCACATTTCAGTTGCAGGGTTTAGAAGGTCAAAAGTATTTTTTGTCACTCTTAAGTAATCATAAAATTTATCGCGATAAAATTTTGCATCTCCGTACAAACGATGGAATTCTCCGAAAGTAATTCATTCTTCATTAATTTCATGAACCCACTTTCGATTCTTCTTTCTAATTTTCAACTGTTTCTAGTGTACTTGGACAACGGCATTAGTTTATGAGCACCCTAAAACGCCTTGCGCTAAACTAAGCTGAGAACACGGCGTAGAGTTTTCGGTGTGAACAGCAAGCACGCCTTGCGCTATGCATAGCATATCACGCTACACGCGACACACTATGCGAAGCGCGCTCGGTGTGCACGCGGCCTAAGACATGTTGCCTTGACTAGGCTTGGAAAACTGAGAGAGAGTCTGCTCTTTTCTAGTATTGTAAAAGTGCCTCTAGGAGGCTTGACTTTGTTATTCACGGAGCTAGTGCTTCATATATTGAGGGGTATTCTGCCCTTGCATAATATGGTGATCTTTGTAGAAATAAGGTCGAAGCTCAGGAATTGTTAAGTGAGGACTTAAAGCACAAGTTCTGTTTATACCAACTATCTTGTCTTAACTAGATTTGACTTTTGCTACTAGTACCTGTGATTTTGTTACTTGTTGAAATTTTTACAAAGAAAAGAAAAATAACCTTTGTTAAAATTTTAAATTAACTTTGACTCTGTAGTTAGACCCATTCATCCCGGCACCTTCTTTCACCTCTGCTGATCCTCCAAATCACGGTAACAATTATTATCCTGAAAAATTCTGCATATGTCCGAACGATCTTTCCAAAAGGAATATTTCAAATGATTTGGCTGCTGAGCGTTGCAAAAGGGCGTTAAATAGAACAGAAAGAAAAATAAGAGAAGAGAATGAGATCCTAGAAGTAGATGGTAACAGGAGTAAATTCGTGGATGCATTTACGGAACCTGACATAACAATGCGACACAAGAGTTTGTTCTTACCTGCACGACTGATGGTAATGCTATTGCTACTGAAAAAAAAGAAAAGAAAAAAAAAGAAATGAAATGAAATGGCGTCAGGCTTTTAGCGCTGGGAATGTCCGAGGATAAGTTCGGCTCGCCAGATGCAGCTTACTCGTCTATTAAAGAAGATTCTCAACGCAGAGACTTGACGGGTGTAAATACAGAGGTTTTCAATTTACTTTTAAAGAACTTTCCAGACCAGAAGCAAGTAAGAGTTACTACAAACTTGGCAATGTCTTCCACAACAAAATATGCTGTTAATACGGTGTATGGTTACCCCTAACGGCCACACATGCTTCGCAGCGACGTGGCAACTCTCTATCAGATGGTCCAAGAGCTCTTGTGGTAGTCAACCGCAAGGGTAATGCGAAGGTCCTGGAGGGTCCTTGGTGGAGGCTGAAGGGATGCAATTCGCCTCCCCAATGCATCCCTGGCATGTTCTGTGGGATTTAGATCCGCAGACCTCGCTGGCCAGTCCATGCGATGAATCTCTTCCCCAGCCAGAAATATGCATCTACCAGAGCAGCGCGGTGCGGTCGGGCATTATCGTCCATTAAGAGGAAGTCTGGACCAACCGCACCTCTGAAGAATCGAACATGTGGTCTCAGTACCTCATCCCTGTATCTCCGAGTGTTAACAGTGTTCCTCGGACCACCCATGAAGATGTGCAGGTCCGTACGGCCATTCAACATGATGCCGCTCCACAGCATGACGCCACCACCATCATACTGGTCCCGTTGCACGATGTTCCTGTGGTTGTATCGGCTACCCGGTTCTCTCCAGATTAATGTACGACGGGAATCGTTCTACAAACTGAAGCGGTATTCATCTGTGAAGAGCAAAACGAAGTGTGCGATTTGCAAATACTGCTGCTCTAGGAAACTACGCGCCATCATTGCTGCCCACTTTCCATTTTGGCTCCTGGGAGGCCTGTTTTATACATGCTGTAATTATCAGTTGTCGTCTATTCCTTTAAGCTATTAAACGTTAATTCTTTTACAGGTTTTGCCTCTCTCATTTCGCATGGATTTGAGACATGTAAATCAATGGTTTGAGTACTCAAATCGTAAAACCGGTGAGTGTTAATGCATTCGGGAAAGTGTGCTTTATGAACATGCGAGATTTCTAGCACGGGTCCTCTAGTAGGAGAATAGTGGCCTTGACTCTGGTGGGTAAGAGAAGTAGAGGGAGACCAAGACATCGATGGTTAGACTCAGTTTCTAATGTTTTAAAGATAAGGTGTATAGAATTAAACGAGGCCACAGACCTAGTTACAAATAGAGAATTGTGGCGGAGTTCTGTAAAATCACAGAGGCTTGCAGACTGAACGCTGAAAGTTATAAGAGTCTATAATGAAAATATAATATATATGTTATTATGTCCAAAGTCAAAACACCTAAAATTCATCATGAGTTCCAGGACGAGAGGAGTGAACTTACTATCCCATTCAAGTCAACAGAACTAAACAAGGGTATCAAGGAGAGAAAAACTGGAAAAGCAGCTGATTTAGACGACATCCGAATGGAGCAAATCAAGAATTTTGGTCCGTCAAGAAGAGAACGGATCTTGCAGCTTTTCAATTCCTGCAAGAGAAAGTGCCAAATATCCAAGATTTGGCGAAAGAGCAGAATGATTGCTCTTCTGAATCGTGGCAAGGAAGCAACTGTCCCAAGAACTACAGGCCCATTAGTCTTCTTAGCCACCTCTATGAACTGTTTGAGTGTATGATTCTGAATATTATAATGCCTGTAATTGATCCACCACTCATAACAGAGCAAGCAGGATTTCTGCGAACATTTTTAGCATCTAAAAATCCGAGGTCTAATAATAAATTGTGAGCATAAAAGTTAAAACTTTCACAGACTGTACAAAAAAGGTGACATCATAGAGCGGGTGTGGGGCAACTCAGACCCCGTGTGCCAAAAACCTGGTAGAAACCAATGAAGGGGAAGAAAAATTAGTCCTAGTAACGCTTATGGTAAATTAAAACTATTGTTTCGGTCATAAATTTCAGTACCATGCAATGGGTATATTTTTTTATCCACATTTTAGATTAGAAAGCAAGATGTGAAAACCTGTGGTTCACGAGTTTGGAATTATGCGGAGTTGCAATTGTCGGGAAAGGAGGAATTTCCCAGTTTATTTATTTCTATGGCATATAGAGGGTACAGATAAACTATATACTGTATACAATTAAAACAGGATAGAACAACAATCGGACAAAGGATCAATGGACGGAAATATAACTTATAGTTTAATGTCCAGAGAATTTAGGCAGTACACTGCCTCTTCACTTGCTGCATGAAGTTCGTGGTATTCTCCCTGGAAGCTCCGAAGTGGACACATCATCACAACATGGTTGATTGGCTGTGCGCAATGAGGGTTGGAAATTTTCCCCCACTTTTGGAGCTAGAAGTTGCATCTTCCAAGACCGGTCCGCACTCTGTTCAACGAAGCCCAGATTCTTCTTGCAAGTTGAACAGTGTAGCGTTTCGCCAAGTCCCAATCGGGACTCTAAATATTTTGTCGACGTTCAACAAAGTGGAAATCGGGCCTTTTACATTTTTGGTCTATAAATGAGACGGAACTTAAGTCTATCCTTACGGAAGAAGAAAGCGAATTTAGAGAATATTCATAGTTTTCAGTACTTGTATATCAAGTGTTTCTTCACTAACATTTCGACATTGTTCTAGATAACAATATCGTGCATTTGATTTGACTGAGTTCAGTCGTGTATACACTGTGTATAACCGTATTTCTCTTGGGAAGGTTATTTTTATAAAGATAGCAGCTGAGGAGCGGGTAAAAACAAATGTCTGCATTAATCTGGCGTGGGAACAGTTAGATCAGGTGGGAGCAGCTGTGTGTATATTTTGTATCTGCAGTGAGTGGGTGATTGGATTTCTTTGCCTATAAAGGGAGGGAAACGAACGTGCTGGCTGAACCAAATAATGTTAAAAAGAGTACATTTTTATTGTATCAGCTTCCTGAAAATATTCAAGGATATCCCCGGGACAAAGCATAACAAAGACATAAAATATGGTTATACAATAATTGCTAATAAAAGATTGGAAAACAGTAAAAGAGATTAAGGACAATAACACATTATTATGTTGCATACAAATGATTTCTTAAAATCGCGACAGATTCCTTAACTGCCGATATTGCAATGTATTACCTGGTATTATTAGGGATGCCTAACATTTTGCAGCTCTTTAAAAAAAGGCTCGGTATCGTTCTACGAGCACCTACCATCAATCCAATCACCTTATTTGTGTATGAAGTTGCTACTTATTTGTACATGTGCGGTTAAGCGTATTTCAAAGTGCTAAAAGTATTGTCAACATTTAAAAGAAGAATGGAACAATCGGTAATAATTATCTCAGCGTGATCTCAGCTACTGGTGGGCTGAGAGGAAAGCTGTGTTTGCCTGTAGTAAGGTTTGTCGAAAAAAACATTCTTCTTCTACAGCTTTTCCCGCACCTGCGAGGTCGCGGGTCCGAACTGTGGATTTTCTCATGTTTTACGACCGGGTGCCCTTCTCGACTTCAACCCTATATAGAGGGATGTAATCAGAGACTAATCACTATGGCGTGTTTCTGTGATGGTTGGTAGCATGGAGTGTTGTCTGAATGTGAAGAGGAGAGTGTTGGGACAAACACAAACCACCCAGTCCCCGAGTCAGAAGAATTAATCAGACGCGATTAAAAACCCCGTCCCGGCCGGGAATCGAACCCGGGACCCTATGAACCGAAAGCTTCAACGCTGACCGTTCAGCCAAAGCGTCGGAAGTCGAAATATTTATTAATATAAAGGGTAGCTGTCCTAGTAGTTAGCGATAGGTGGTAAAGTTAAGATACCACAAGATTGTTCTCAGTATGGTTACGTAAAAGACGACCGAGTGTGGTGTTATTCTTGTGCGTTTGAGTCAAACGGTGACAGAGTTGAGTTATTTATCATCTTATGTTGAAATTGATAGTAATAAATTTCCCATTGTTTCGTCTAGATTTATTCTCGCAAGTTTTGGAAAATTTCCACTAGATAAGGTCCACATTTCTGTATGTCATTATGAGTAATGTGGTCTTTTAAATGTAAACTCCTAATGTAAGCTACGCGTGTTCCACTTCCAATTTGAGGATGGGATGAATGTTTGTATAAGACGGGAAGTCGTCTATGCTAAATGAAAGTATGTTATATCTAACCGCATAGAGTTGTGTAGGTTCTTTATGTCTGGGTTTTGTGATTTGCGTTTCTGGTAAAGTTTTGTGTCCCAGTCTAGTGGATTTTTATGAATGGTGTTGTTGTGAGCCGCCTTATCTTGTCAGATTATCAAGTGGATTAGTACTGATTATGTTGTATTCCCACTATGGATGAGGCCCAATGATCATTATATGGAACCAATTCGGAATGTTTATAGTAGAAGGAATATCATATTTCAACGTAAAGGCTGTCAACGAATTACCAGGAGTTATCTAAGATATTTAAAATGGAACTCAACTGATATTTTAAGTTTCTCGTTGCGAAAAGCGTGTTTTATCTTCACCGGTTTTTATTGTCAAGGCAAATCAAGTGTGATCATTTTCTCATATTACTTAATAGGTTTATTTGTGAACGTCAAACTGTAATCAGAGCTTTATTTCGAATTGTCCTGATGATCCACTTATTGACAATCCATTTTGTCAAATGCTAGGTCATTATTCTGACGCCACTAATCGTCATATGGTTGGTTGTTCTTGTGAAATTACGGTAATAACTATGCAGGGTTTATTTCATGTTCATGTGTAACGATGGAAGTCTAGTTAAACCACTTCTCATGCATAACGGAAGTAAGGTGTTGTACATTAGCAGGTTAAGAGTTATTTGAAAATTTCTGGGGTTAATGAAACTCCATTTGGATAAGGTTGACTGTGATAAGGTTGGCCGTCTCAATTTAAACAGCGTTGTATTAAAATCAGGGTGTGAAATAACGGGGGGGGGGGGGGGTAGGTTATCCCCCCACCGATGATTTTATCTCAAAGGTTCTCTCCCCCACCAAAATTGCCCAGGGGGGATTCTTTCATTATAAAATAAGGAAAATGTAACACATAGCCTATATTACTGAAATCAGTGTCTTTTACTGTGCTTGTTTTCACAAAAACAACAACAATAATACACATAAGATAGAAATAATAGGATGACTGCCAGACCTTGAGCAATAAAACAACGCAGCGGTGGCAATTCCGCTCATGCAGCCTATTGTTCATGCTTCTCTCTGGCAAGTCCATCTGAAACCCGGGAATATTTCCCATCGAATATTTTTCTTATTATAACAACAGAATTCAAACAAAAACATTTTAAATGTATATTTTTCAGGCGGAGGGGTAATTTAATTACAAGGGAATTATATACCCCCTCCCCAGCTGGGTACTGCTTGAAATAAACACTAGTAGTTAAGCCCTATGACCCTTCTCCCCCCACCATATTTTTCCGATTTCGCACCCTGACTGAAATGAAATGGCGTATGGCTTCTTTTTTTAGTGCCGGGACAGCGGTGTATTCTACCACTAGGATGGAAGGATGATGTTGTTCTTTGCAGAATTAGCTAGGATTCTACAGTCGGGAGTTCTCTTGTGAAGCCTGAACGTGATGGTCACAAGCAACTGGAACCTCTACCTGACCATTTATTAGTACGATATCGCGTATTATTAAAAGTATCCATTGCAACAAGATGTGATGTGTTAATTTTCAAGCACTGTTGTAAATAATCTTAATTTGATTTTTACACCAGGGTGAGGAAAATTACACTACTACATGTATCCTATTTATCGATGTTTCGGCATCAAATGAACCTCAACGCAAATGTCTTGGAAAATATTTCAAATGCAATGTAAACTAGGGAGTGCCTAATTTCCTTTTAAATATTCCACCTTGGAAATTATTGCTTTCTAGAACTGACTAGGAAGGTTGTGTTAAAAATCTTTTTTTTTTAATAATGAGGTGAAATTCTGTCTCTTGCGCATGTATGTAAGCAGGTGGAGTGGAGCTGGAGGAAAGGTTGATAATCTGTGACTAACAATAATACAGTGATATTAATTCTACTGTACAAGGGATTGTGTTATATATTTAATCCATACTACTGGATATTAGTTAATTTCTACTTTTCCGTTCTTATTTTAATTTAACAAATTGTTAATTTAGTTCAAACGTAAACTTCTTTTATTTCGATTAAACAGTAATTATTCCCTATCCGAGGATATGCTATATGAAGCCGTAAAACACCTGAGATTTGCAAGAGTCATAAAGTATCCAGTTTGCCAACTGGATTGCTGAGGAAGTGGACCTATACAAAGGGTACAAGGGGAAGCAATATTAAGATATTTGCACATCTTTGTCCCTCCATAACTTCGCGTCTGCGAGTCATAGGGCAATCATCATGATATCATCATCTCTGGCTCAGAGAGAGCTTTCTAATGCGAGGATGGGAATTGATATTTAGACTGTCAAACAGCCAATTTTACAAAATTGCAAATTTTTCAATTAATTACAGTCACTGACTCACAAACTATACTACCGAGCTCGATAGCTGCCGTCGCTTAAGTGCGGCCAGTATCCATTGTATGTATGTTGGGTAGTCAGCCCGAAGGCTGGTTTGATCCTCTGCAGTTCTATCAACAGCTGTCATAAATAGCCTAGGTGTCACTGAAGAGGCGTACTAGGGAAATGAGGAGTGAGGTAGTTTCCCGTTGCTTTCCTCACCGAGCCAGCCGTTGCTATTACATATCAGTCTGCCAAGCCCACTGAAATGTATGCACCAACTGACCCTATGAGCGATATTTTCACACCATTCATAACAGGGACTGGCTGCATAAGGAATGGTATTACTAGCATCACTCATACCTCAGTCACTTTCATATTGTCAAAGCCAAGGATGAGACTGAGACATGTCAATGAAAGTAACAAATTTGATATAGCCCATACCAGAAGACATAGTGCACTGTAAACACTACATCTCGTCAGCAAAGGCATCAGTATCCATTATTCGGGAGATAGTGGGTTCGAGCCCCACCGTCGGCAGTCCTGAAGATGGTTTTCCGTGATTTCCCATTTTCACACCAGGAAAATGCTGGGACTGTACCTCAATTAAGGCCACGGCCGCTTCCTTCCCACTCCTAGCCCTTTCCAATTCCATCGTCGCCATAAGACCTATCTGTGTCGGTGCGACGTAAAGCCAATTGTAAAAAAAATCGCTATCATGTCACCGTCTATGAAAATGAAAACCTACGACCTGTTTTCCAGTCATTGACCGGGTCAGGGATGTAATGAATGAAGCAGATATAGGCTGTTAGTACGATGGGGTCGTCACCGTCTATATGCGAACAAAATAAGACAAGAATAATTTAACTTCCTGTGGGTCGGAGCTGCACCTGCCTGTCGTAAGAGGGGACCCAGGAGCTTTCATATTGGGAGCGTGGGTTGGCCATCACAGGTCCGCTAGCTGACTGACATGCTTCCACTTACTTGAGTGAGGCTCCTCTCCTCCATCTTTCCTATACGACCTCCCTTGGTCAATTGTGGTTCTTTTCCAATCCTGAGCGTATTAGGTTTGCATAATTACCACCACCAGAACAATTTAAATCGGTCATCGTGTTCACTTGTTACGAAACACCGAAGAGTACAAGGTGCGTGTATCAAGCGCTCAAAGTGTATACGCTCCTCCACCCCTGAGTAATTGCGGAGTGAGGGCCCTCGCTGCGAGCCGGAGCTCAGTCGGTTTTTGTCCGCGCATCAAACGGTTTCGCTCATCGAATTTCTCTCAGTGTAAACGTGGTCCCCATAGTTGCGCGAGGGATGAATCAAGCACAGTGCTTGCAGTTCATCGAGCTATACAAAAATCGAGATATCATGTGGAATCCGAAAAACAAAAACCATTTCAGTCGCAATAAAAGAGAAGATGCGTCGAAGGAAATTAGTTCTCAACTAAACTTTCCTATTTCTACAGTGAAAGGGAAGATGAAAGCGCTACTGGGATCATATCGAAGCGAAAGATCGAAAGAAAATAAGAGCAGAGTCACTGGATCAGATAATCAATTACTATTGGTTTATAATGCAAAATTGTGTCATTTTATTACTTTTTGAACCTACCAGTACCTATTTTGAAGCATTCTTGGGTCATTGTGAAGAACTTACACTGACCGGCACGAAAAACGCAACACACTGAAATTTATTTTAACTTTATGACACTTTTATGATACTAATCTATTATATGATGATGAAATATTGTAGTACGGTCCCATGTAGGTGTCTAACAATGAAAAAATACGATTATAAACAAATTCACTCAAAAAGGTAACGCACAGCTGCAGCGGCTAGAGGGACAAAACAAGTTTCTTGTTGGCTGCAAAACCAGAACTGAAGCTTTCAGAGCTTGTCGAAGGCGGCTCGCCCCACTCGCGCTATTTTTCGCTCTGAATTGCGCTCTGTTTTGCGTAGTGCGAAATTTCACTCGAAGCGAGTAAGTTTCGCCCGAGCGACTTTCACGAGGGAGTTTCGCTAGTGAAAACGCAGCTAGGCCCCCCAGGGAGAGGTTGCATCATCACGCTATATCAACTATTACGATATTTAGATTGTGAATTACCTAGTGATATAGGAATATCGAATGTATCACTTATAATTCGTCTGTGATAAATTAGATAATTTTCATAACGCTAACTTCCCATACATGCAGCGGATTGAAATGTCAGGTCAAAAATAAATATGGATACAAGCAACTCTGAATAAATGCAATAGATTGTAGGCCCTACTAAAGAAATAGCACAGATAATATTTAAACTACATTTCTAAAAAGAATGGTTCGTGGTGTGGGTTAATGCAGTCACGTCCTAGTTCGTGAAACGGTAACGGCCGAGTGGCCTAGTAAGTGGTCCTGGGAGTCGGGACACCAGTTGCAATGGAATAGGAGTAGGCATCTCGGACATATTCTGAGTCATGTCCCACCTTGTGCTCAGGTGGTTAGGACTACATACTCCATCTGTGGTCCCTAACCCGTTAAGGGAGAGATCCTCAATGGGACTACAGTCATAGTAAAAAATATTCGTACACTTAATAGTGAAACAAAAATACTTTACTTAGTACACTTATTGTCATGTACGTTGAATAACACCAAAAGGTTAGCTTTCTGTACACTATGTAAAGATATATACATTATAAAACACACAATTGATAGACGTTTCTGTCATTAATACATAAATAAATGAAAATATCATGATTTCATACTCATAAAAAGTATTCGTACAGTCCCGTTTTACTTTCATTCCCCACTGATTTTAGTACAAATTTAGTATTTTGTTGGCAATCCTTTTGATTTTACAATGGCCTCAAGCCGCCTAGGCATTGAATGAACTAGCTTGGAGGTGAAAGTGGGCTCAATCTTATCATATTCTTCTAAAAGAGCCATTTTCAAAACTGGCTTTGATGAAATATTTCTTGTACTCAGTCCCTTTTCAAGATAAGCCCACACATGTTCAGTCGGATTCAGATGCGGGGATTGGGGGGTGTTACCATGTATTTGGGTGTGTTGTATAAAATCCACAATTGCGTATCAAGGGCCGTATGCTTTGAATCATTATCCTGCATGAATACATAACTACCCAGAAGTCCCATTTTTTCGGCACTAGATGCCAGATGTTTCTTCAAAACATCAATATAGTATTTACGGTCCATTTTTCCATCTATGAATTCTAAGGAACCTACTTCAGCTGAGCTCATGCACCCCGAAACCATTAAACAACCTCCACCATGCTTCACTGAAGGGAGCAGATTTTTTTCTTCGAGTTCTGTGCTCGTTTCCCTCCACACCTTTTTGCCATATTCTTGAAAAACAGTCAATTTACTTTCATCCATAAATATAACTCGATCCCAGAATTCTAGAGAAGTATGTTTATCGTCTGTAGCATATTGTAGTCTTTTCTTCCTATTTGCTGGGATAATTCAAGGTTTTCGTCTGACATTTCTACAATGATACCCATTCGTATATAAAAATTTTTGAATTGTGGAAGCACAGACATTAAGTTTTAAATCACTTCCTACTTCCGACCTCAGTTTTTCAGCACTGATTCTAGGATTTTTCTTTACTTTCCTGAGGATTAGTCTTTCAGTTCGATCGTCTAGATTTCATGGACGTCCACATTTACGTGCATTTTTGATAGATTTTCTCTCACCATACCTGTCAATAACTTCCTGAATTGTAGATCTTGGTCTCTTCACAAGTTTCGATATTTCCGAGAGCGATTTACAGGAATTATGAGCCCGGATTACAATTATTATCTCTTATTCTGTTGTTTCTTTCATTTTGCGGCCCATCTTACTGATTGACTGTATCATTTGTTGTTTAAAACGACAGAAGCACAACTGACTTGGTACAAGACGTGACCTTTCCTGCTTACCTGCGTTGCAAGGGATGTTATTAAGGACTTTAATGTGAAATAAACCATCTGTACGAATACTTTTTATGCATCTATATTTCGAACTTATTGGATGACACGTTTGTTAAAACAAACATTACTAAAGTACTATTGTTATTTCCGGTACGTAGTCATATTCATGTTTCGCGAAATACCGAAATATAGGAAAGTAGACTAGTGAAATTTCTAGCAGCCTATGGGCAATGCGTCAACTACAAACGACAACATTGCTTAACGTTTAAGGTGTACGTATACTTTTTCCTATGACTGTATGTGTAAGTTGGGTAGCATCCTGCTTCACAGAACTTACCGAGCTCAGAACATTTTAAGCAAGCCTCGGACACATGGGAGTAACGGAGTCCCACTTCCATTTGACCGGCGAGAGACTCCTTGGAAACAACTTGGCGAACGAAATGGAATTCGATGGGGATCTATCAATATTAACGAGCTTTGTGGAAAAAAGGGAGTAGGACTGGCTGAATCAGCAAAGAGGATGCGTCTAGATGTGTTAGGAATTAATAATATTAAGTTAAGGGGAGATACGAGGAAGAGATAGGAGATTGTAAAATTTTCTTATCAGGTGTTAAAAAAGGGAAGGGCTGAGTGTGGGGTACGACTGTTTATGACGAATACTTTTGCACGCAGCATGATTTCTGTTGGGTCAGGCAAATGAGCGAATGATATAGGTAAATATAGTTGTTGGAGTCATTAGGAGGAGAACTGTCTCAGTCTGCTCACCATGTGAGGGTGCAGATGAGGATGAAGGTGACAAGTTTATGAACCACTGAGAGACATCGTAGTCAAGGGCGACAGCAAGGATAGAATAGTGTTAATCGGTGATTTCAAAGCGAGAGTTGGAAATGGAACTGAAGGATACGAAAAGGTGATGGGTAAATGTGAGGAGTGCCTTTGCTGGCGGGACCTAGTGTTTACAATGCACTATGTCTTCTGGTATGGGCTAGAGCAATTTTGTTACTTTCATTGATCTGTCTCAGCTTTATCCTTGGCTTTGACAAAATGAAAGTGACTGAGGTATGAGTGATGCTAGTAATGCCATTCCTTCTGCAGCCAGTCCCTGCTATGGATGGTGTGAAAATATTGCTCATAGGCTCGGTTGGTGCATGCATTTCAGTGGGCTTGACAGACTGATATGCAATAGCAACTTCTGGCTCGGTGAAGAAAGCAACGGGAAACTACCTCACTCCTCATTTCCCTAGTACGCCTCTACAGTGATGCCTAGGCCATCTATGACAGCTGATGGCGGAGCTGTTGAGGATCAAACCAGCCTTCGGGCTGAGGACTAAACAATACAAATGTGAGGAAGATATGGAAGCGTTTACTGGACTTCTGTGCTAGTATGGGATTTTTCTATTGGCTTTACGTCACAACGACTCAGATAGGTCTTATGGCGACGATGGGACAGGAAAGGGCTAGGACTGGGAAGGAAGCGGCCGTCGCCTTAATTAAGGTACATCCCCAGCATTTGCCTGGTGTGAAAATGGGAAACCACGGAAAACCATCTTCAGGGCTGCCGACAGTGGGGTTCGAACCCACTATCTCCCGAATACTGGATACTGGCCGCACTTAAGCGACTGCAGCTATCGAGCTCGGTCTAGTATGGGATTAACAGTTACGAATGCATTCTTCAAGCACAAAGCTGTTCACCGCTACACTTGGGAGAATAAAGACGTCAGATCCATTATAGACTATATCTTTTTTTTTTTTTTTTTTTTTTTGCTAGGGGCTTTACGTCGCACCGATAGACTATATCATAACTGGCTTTAACATTCGGAAATCTGTTAGTAATGTGCGGGTATTATTCCGGGGATTATTTGTTGATACAGACCATTATCTGATCTGTAGTGAACGAAGCATCTTTAGGCCTAATATAGAGAAGTGGAATCTGTCTACAGACGAATAAGGGTAGAAAATCTCCAGGACGAGGAATTAGAAATACATGGATATTGTTAGTGAAAAGTTCCAAACAAAATAAAATTTTCATTCAGTCATTTATATCTGACACCTTTTTACCGCATTGTTGTGCCATTGGCTATTGGGTTTACGTCGCACCGACATAGATAGGGTCTTATGGCGTCGATGGGATAGGAATGGACTAGGAGTGGGAGGGAAGCGGCCGTGGCCTTAATTAAGGTACAGCCCTAGCATTTGCCTGGTGTGAAAATGGGAAACCACGGAAAACCATCTTCAGGGCGGCCGACAGTGGGATTCGAACCCACTATCTCCCGGATGCAAGCTCACAGCCGCGCGCCTCTAACCGCACGGCCAACTCGCCCGGTCAGTAGCAAACTAACTGACTATGATGGTTGTTGTCGTGATTGTCTTTACAATACGCAAAATAATAATAATAATAATAATAATAATAATAATAATAATAATAATAATAATAATAATAATAATAATAATAATAATAATAATGTTATTTGTGTTACGTCTCACTAAAAGATTTACGGTTTTCTGGGACTCGAGGTGCCGTCATTTTGTCCCACGGGAGTTCTTTTACGTGCCGACAATTTATAGCACCACGCGCATTTCCATATGTTGACTGCAGTTTGATCAGTAAAGTGGTTCTACTTTAGATACTGACAACACGAACACTGCTCACGTAGTGAACCACTATAATTATTGTTATGTGCTAATAGCCGGGCTGTGTAGCACCTCAGATGGTAGAGCCTGGCCTTCTTAGCGCAACTTGGCAGGTTCGATCCTGTCTCAGTCCGGTGGTGAAGGTGCTCCAAATACAGTGGCTCAAAAAATTATTGGTCTGCCCATAGCCGTGGTATGAACGGAACTGTATGGTACAAATAATGGTGCATATAATGGAATTATACATATGCAGATATGTAAAACAATCAATAACATCAATAGGTTTAATATAGAGCCAAGAAGATTCACGCTGTTTGCAAACGGACCAGTAATACAACAGCATGCGTCATTACACGCCAAACAAGTAACTTATTGGTCTAGTACACAATATCATCGTAACCTCGTGCTGTCTGTCACATCTGGTTCATTGTCTCTGTGCTGACACGTCGGAAGGTAATATTCAGCACAGTTTCCGTGTTCATCTAGCAATGGGAAGGAAAATGAAAGAAACAACCGTGGAAGAAAGGAGGACTGTAGTGCGGCTATTTCAGGAAGGTAAATCTTTCAAGGGCATAAGTGAAATTATTAGAAGAGCTGTTACAACTGTTAAAAATATTGTGTACAGGTACAAACGAACGAAGACAATAGAAAATAGACAACGACCTGGCCGTCCCTCAAAGTTATCAGTACAAGACAAACGGCAAATTGTGCGTCAACTCGCCCAAAATCCTTAGCTAAGTGCGCTGAAGATAGCAGCTGCGTTACAACAAGATGTAGGAGTGCAAGTGTCATCTGAAACCATCCGAAATGTGCTACGCGAAAGAGGATATGCGGGCAGAACAGCCCGTAGAAAGCCGTACATCAGTAAGTCTAACAGAAATAAGAGACTTGCGTACGCTAAAGAGCACAGCAATGACAGCTATGAGGATTGGAAGACAGTCGTTTTTACTGATGAGAGTAAATTTACCCTCTTCAGGTCAGACAGACGAGTGAATGTGTGGAGGAAGACGAATGCTGAACTTGAAGAGAAGAACCTGACAGCTACTGTGAAATATGGAGGTGGTTCCCTGATGGCTTGGGGTTGCATGAGTGCGAATGGTGTAGGTAAATTTGTCTTTATTGAAGGGACTATGGATCACAAAACATACATTAACATCCTCAAGACACATCTTCCATCAAGTGTACAAAAGATGGGACCCTCAGCAAAGTATACGTTTACGCAAGATAACGACCCCAAACACACAGCCCAGAACACGAAGCTATGGCTGTTATACACTGACTGACAGAGCAAATGCAACACCAAGAAGGAGTGGTTCGAAAGGGATGAAAGTTGGGGAAAAAACAGAGACGGCACACAATGCGCACGGCATCGACTCAGTAGGATGTAGGACCACCGCGAGCGGCGATGCACGCAGAAACACGTCGAGGTACAGAGTCAATAAGAGTGCGGATGGTGTCCTGAGGGATGGTTCTCCATTCTCTGTCAACCATTTGCCACAGTTGGTCATCCGTACGAGGCTGGGGCAGAGTTTGCAAACGGCGTCCAATGAGATCCCACACGTGTTCGATTGGTGAGAGATCCGGAGAGTACGCTGGCCACGGAAGCATCTGTACACCTCGTAGAGCCTGTTGGGAGATGCGAGCAGTGTGTGGGCGGGCATTATCCTGCTGAAACAGAGCATTGGGCAGCCCCTGAAGGTACGGGAGTGCCACCGGCCGCAACACATGCTGCACGTAGCGGTGGGCATTTAACGTGCCTTGAATACGCACTAGAGGTGACGTGGAATCATACGCAATAGCGCCCCAAACCATGATGCCGCGTTGTCTAGCGGTAGGGCGCTCCACAGTTACTGCCGGATTTGACCTTTCTCCACGCCGACGCCACACTCGTCTGCGGTGACTATCACTGACAGAACAGAAGCGTGACTCATCGGAGAACACGACGTTCCGCCATTCCCTCATCCAAGTCGCTCTAGCCCGGCACCATGCCAGGCGTGCACGTCTATGCTGTGGAGTGAATGGTAGTCTTCTGAGCGGACGCCGGGAGTGCAGGCCTCCTTCAACCAATCGACGGGAAATTGTTCTGGTCGATATTGGAACAGCCAGGGTGTCTTGCACATGCTGAAGAATGGCGGTTGACGTGGCGTGCGGGGCTGCCACCGCTTGGCGGCGGATGCGCCGATCCTCGCGTGCTGACGTCACTCGGGCTGCGCCTGGACCCCTCGCACGTGCCACATGTCCCTGCGCCAACCATCTTCGCCACAGGCGCTGCACCGTGGACACATCCCTATGGGTATCGGCTGCGATTTGACGAAGCGACCAACCTGCCCTTCTCAGCCCGATCACCATACCCCTCGTAAAGTCGTCTATCTGCTGGAAATGCCTCCGTTGACGGCGGCCTGGCATTCTTAGCTATACACGTGTCCTATGGCACACGACAACACGTTCTACAATGACTGTCACCGGGCGAGTTGGCCGTGCGCGTAGAGGCGCGCGGCTGTGAGCTTGCATCCGGGAGATAGTAGGTTCGAATCCCACTATCGGCAGCCCTGAAAATGGTTTTCCGTGGTTTCCCATTTTCACACCAGGCAAATGCTGGGGCTGTACCTTAATTAAGGCCACGGCCGCTTCCTTCCAACTCCTAGGCCTTACCTGTCCCATCGTCGCCATAAGACCTATCTGTGTCGGTGCGACGTAAAGCCCATAGCAAAAAAAAAAAAAAAGAAAAAAAAACCAATGACTGTCGGCTGAGAAATCACGGTACGAAGTGGGCCATTCGCCAACGCCGTGTCCCATCTATCATTCGCTACGTGCGCAGCACAGCGGCGCATTTCACATCATGAGCATACCTCAGTGACGTCAGTCTACCCTGCAATTGGCATAAAGTTCTGACCACTCCTTCTTGGTGTTGCATTTGCTCTGTCAGTCAGTGTATAATACACCGCGTTGGATGGAAACTCCACCACAATCTCCCGACATCAACCCCATCGAGAATTTGTGGCACTATTTGAAGCAAAACCTGAGAAAGCATGCAATATCAAACAAAGCTGACATGAAAGAAGCCATACTCACCGAATGGAATAACGTACCAACGAAAACTACGGAAACCTTGGTACGATCGATCCCAAATTGGTTAGCTGAGATTATAAAGAGGAAAGAGGACTTACCAAGTATTGAAACGTTCAATAAGGATCAAGAAATTGCGTTATGTTAATTCAGACCAATACTTTTTTGGTGGCAAGTGAAAATGATCGTTTTAAGTTATGGCTTTTTAGTTATAAGGACATGGAAGAATTATAATTTTCTTACAATGTACTTGTTACACAAGATGATAAATAATCAGGGATTCTAATATATGTCATTTTTTATCATCATACCCTTAGATTCCTCGTCCTCATATGTTTCATATCTCGACAGACCAATACTTTTTTTTGAGCCATTGTACGTAGTTAGTGGGACGTAAAACCAATAACATTAACATTGTTATGTGCTAATAACTTATATTTCTGAATATATTTCGAAGCTCGTGAAAATACAGTATCCCTGATCCGACATACAGTAGGCTAAATACGAAGAAAGAGACAAAATGGTCGGTCGGTCACTTGCTTTCTTGGCTTATGCTGCCTGAACCGTCAACGATAGACCCCAAGTGTAAGTGTACGAATTGTAGAGCATAGAAACCCTACAAAAAAAGTCCGCGATGGTATATACCTATTTCTAACCGGTTACCCTCTAGAAGCGATATTATGTTATAGTCCGCGGTAAAAAAAAAAAAAAACACATCGAGCTCGATAGCTGCAGTCACTTAAGTGCGGCCAGTATCCAGTAATCGGGAGATAGTGGGTTCGAGTCCCACTGTCGGCAGCCCTGAAGATGGTTTTCCGTGGTTTCCCATTTTCACACCAGGCAAATGCTGGGGCTGTACCTTAATTAAGGCCATGGCCACTTCCTTCCACTTCCTAGGCATTTCCTATTCCATCGTCGCCATTATACATATCTGTGTCGGTACGACGTAAAGCAAATAGCAAAAAAAAAAAAAAAAAAAACTCCTTAAAATTAAATAATATTTATTTAAAAAAATATTCTTTTTAAAAATAAATATTTCGAGAAGTTCGAGGAAAAAATGAATAAATATTTCGATATTATCCTCAAACTTCTCATCGAAATAAATTGTTTGATCTCCTCCACCATTTCATAAGGATTACAGTAACCATGGCAGGATATTATTTGCATGAATGGTTCAGTAGTTACGACCATTTTAGACTGTAGTGGTAATACGTTCCCTGTCGTCTGCTAGGAAGTGCCTCTACCTCGCCGCTAGAAGTACTAGTGTCGCTCCAGCTGTCAAATGGAAGAACCTTCTTCTTACTAGAGCCACAGTGGCAGGACTCTGTCCTAGTGAAGTGTGAACTTTGGACATAGAATAATTCCGGTGTTACGGAACTTATACATTTGCAGTGAGTAGAACTTTATTAAGGCACTAGAAAATATTCGAGTTCGACTTCAGGACTTGTAAATCATAGTATAACCAATACTTACGTGTGTCGCATATGTCAGAACAGTTTTAAAGTGAATTCAACTGAAATATTTAACATTACGACTTGAGTGATAGAATATTCAGGCTAATGGACTTTTCGTATTACAAGTGTTCTAGCAGTTCAACTTCAGACATTGTGGAGGATGCAGTAATTATAAGTATCATGTTCAAGTGAATTGAACTTTGCTAAATAATAATAATAATAATAATAATAATAATAATAATAATAATAATAATAATAATAATAATAATAATAATAATAATAATAATAATGTTATATTTTCAGAAGAAACAACAAAATTATAACAAAATTCTCACTAGGTGAGATAACAATGACAATAGCAATTTAAAACAAGACTAGAAAGGTCCAAGATTTCAGAATTTTCACGCTCTTGGGCTACAAGCCCCAAGTTTTACAATTTTTAAGTACCCAGTTCAAAATGACAAAAGAGTACAAATTTATACCAGGCCAGAAATCCCTCAATACCTGGAGCACTGGCTCCCAACTCACAATATCAAGCCTTCAGAAGGCATTCAGTAACTTTACATCGAAAAAGAGCTAGCAGGCTGTCAGTTTTCAAGCCTATTCAAGGCAACACCAAAAATATCTTACACCTTTTGGCCTTCCATGGCCCAGTTTACAACCTTGAAACAGGGGTATCTCGTACCCAACCAATGCGAAACTTCTACTTTCTCATTAGTCTCCAACCTTCGTAATTTGAGTTTAATTTAACACTACAAACATTATTATAAAAATATCGCATTACAAAAATATTATACAGTCATATTCTAATACACTACATTGTCATCATTTATTACTCCTACTAAACTGTAGAATGAACGCACCATTAAACCATGTCCCCAAAAATGTATCCCGGTTTAGAGATTCCTCCCAGCTTGCCGTGTCTAGATCTCCCCGAGTTTCATTGGCAGTGTAAAAGAAATAAATGACCCGAACACAAAATGAAAGGAGGCGAATACTTGCACTCCTAAATATGCATTTTTAAAACCTAAGGGGCACTAGGCCGATGAAACAGGGGCTATTCCCAAACTACTGAGGTTGCTCGGATGGAGATAACTTTAATACATATTAGAAACCAATGCGGTACCTCAAACCAAGATGAAGGGGAGCTCGAGAGGGTGTATCACTCTCTATCCCCAATTTACAGTTAAAGATTTTATGAAGTTTCACATAAACCGGCAGAAAATTTACATTTTAGGGAAGTTGGTTACATATTAAAGTTTCGGACCTATCCCTCGGGTTAAACTGCGGAGCTAGCAAAAGTTGAAGATGTTAAGTGGCCATACCTTGTCGGAGTACTGTTGCCTGATGAAAGAGACACCTCTCGCCTCCTGCTTCACACACACACTTAGTTAGACGTAGATCAAGTGGCCACGAGACGTGAAAATCCGCAGTTTATAAACCCTCGGGGAAGGTTCGAGACCTTTCATGAATAATCAAGACACACCCACAGAATTTTATTGGAGGATACAAAAGTTACACACAAAATCGAAGAAGAAACCTGTGATAGGCTGAAAATTAATTACAGAAATTCTTGATTGGTTAGATTCAAAACAGGCGGAAAGAAAAGATAAATATTGCCAACCTAAAGATGAATGAACAAAATTTAGTAAGAAAAAAACTTATGAAACTTCTTCAAAAAGTTCTTTCACTTCGCACCAGGGTGCATGATCATAGTTTTTTTGTTGTGACCTCTATGAGAGAATGTTCAAATTTCTTGATGAACGGAAAACAAAAACAAGTTGAAATTCACACAGTACTGGCAACTTCATAATCACAAAATTACGGTAGTGACATCTTCTGAGGAAACGTTTAAATAGGTCTAGTTCCAAGTTCAGTGTTTCTCTTGTAGGGGAGTTTTAATTGGCGCAAGATTTAAATGTGCGGCGTAGAGGTGTACCTCCCGGTACAATAATAATAATAATAATAATAATAATAATAATAATAATAATAATAATAATAATAATAATAATAATAATAATAATAATAATTTAGGGATATCTCGACACGCTAAGCAAAAACCTGTAATTTTGATCATGCTTTATTTGTAAAATATTTCAATTATTTCCCAGGTGATTTTGTACACAGTTAGTTTATGTTTTCTATTATTTACGGCAAAAAATAACATTTCATAACATGTTAAATTGTCAAATAAATAAAGGATGCAATAATGTCCACTTCTCCCGCACTTAGGGAGAACCTGACACTAGGTAGGACTTCCGAATAGTTACGCAACTATTGTACACAATGGGTACATATAAACTGCTCATCTTTTCCATTTTCCACACACATCTCTTGGAACCATTTCCTGCATTCCCCACTACATTGGACCCATGCCTAATTACGGTTGTCGTCACATACAGCGCAGTAATTCTCAGAGCAAAGAAGACTGCTTTAGAAACTAGCTTCCCCGTTGCGCACGCCGAGTTCTCGTTATTGTCCTTCGATTTGAAGGATTCTTTTCATTTTCGCGTTTCATATTCTTTCAATTTTCCCGATAATCCTGCGAAGTCACCGTGGCGGTTGGGGAGGGAGGGGGGGGGGGGGAGGGGCAAGCAACACATCCCTATTCATACAGCTTATGCCTTATCAAGCACATCCGGATCTTTGCAGTGCGTTGAGTGTCCGTAGATTATGAACCGAATCCTGCCCTGAGGTTTGTAACGGTTTAGGTGATCAAGGAATAATGATTCGGACATTTTAACAACTGATCCACTGGGCATTCCTTTTGAGTGTATCTTTGTCTAACCCCTTTCATTATAACAAAGGGTAGGATAGCATATTCAATAGCATTACCACACACCATTACTGTTACCGTAGATCCCTTTTCTGCCGTGGTGCTGTGAAACACGTTTTTCTTTCCTTTTTCACTGATAATCTTCCCTGACTTAAATATGAGCTGAACACCAGTTTCATTGACATTCAAAATATTACCAGGCTCTTGAAAAACCCAGTCATATCCAACCATTGCCTTTTGGTTTTTAAATATGCTTCTTAACACTATTCCTCTGAGTGAACCTAAAAGCCAGTTCTCGTAAGTCGATCACTGTTCGCCCAAACCCTTTAGAATCGAGATGAAAAAGATGGTTGACTAACTGGTCGTACATAGCTTTGTCAATCGCTGCTCCTTTTTCCAGTTTTCTATTGGTAGATATACCAGATAGTATTCTGGATCTGAGTGTATTCCTTAGAATACTGAAATACTTCGCAGCTGTTGCTAAAGTAGTTCCATTTTCTTTCACGTCCTTAATAGCAGCAGCCATATCTTCTGCATTCCATCGTCCAAGCAGAGCTTTGTACACATATATCCCTGGCATCCTCCACCTATAACTATTTGGATGCAAAACTATTAATGCGAAACTTCTACTTTATCATTAGTCTCCAACCTTCGTAATTTGAGTTTAATTTAACACTACAAACATTATTATAAAAATATCGCATTACAAAAATATTATACATATTCTAATACACTACATTGTCATCATTTATTACTCCTACTAAACTGTAGAATTAACGCACCATTAAACCATGTCCCCAAAAATGTATCCCGGTTTAGAGATTCCTCCCAGCTTGCCGTGTCTAGATCTCCCCGAGTTTCATTGGCAGGCAAGAGGTCGCAACACTTACCAAGCTGAAGGTTTGGCGATTTGGAAATAACATCACCACTTCTCCGAAACTTGCTTAGTGCGCCTAACCTAAAACATTATCTTAAAAAGTATCGCATATCTACCTATTTCGTTACACAACCTACTCATCATATTATAGCAAGTTACTTTTAAATCATATATCACTTACTTACTCACCTTCAATTGTTCATATGCCTTGTATTTATAGTGATAATCTTCAGCCAACAGGGTGACCATGAGCACAAAACCATACGACTCCAGTAAATGTAGTTGCATCTTTGACCTGTGCAGTACTGTGGTTACCAGAGGCGCTAAGCTTAAAAGTGTCGAGTTCTCCCTTATGTCGGGATCTTCCTAAGTTACCTTAATAATTGCTTCGTGTAGAATGTAGTAATTATCAATACTATTTCCAAGTAAATCGTACTTTGCGAATAGACATTTAATGTCACGGGTGCAGTCATAGATCGCTTTACGTCGCACCGACACAGACAGGTTTTATGGCGACGATGGGGTAGGAAAGGGCTAGGAGTGGGAAGGAAGCGACCATGGTCTTAATTAAGGTACAGCCCCAGCATTTGCCTGTTTTGAAAATGGGAAACCACGGAAAACCATCTTCAGGGCTGCCAACAGTGGGATTCGAATCCACTATCTCCCGGATGCAAGCTCACAGTTGCGCGCCCCTAACGGTACGGCCAACTCGCCCGGTTTTAATTTCATTATAGAACATTTAGGAATCATTCCAAGTTCAAGTTATTTCATCAGACATTATATTTTCTGATGTGATTAGGAATAAACTGTGCAGTTATTAGCGCAAAGGAAGTGTTAATTTCCAGTTTTGGGGCCGATCAGTACCGTCGATTAGGGGGGCGAGGGAGGAGAAGTCGCCTCCCCCCCCCCACTTTTTGGAGAAAATATTACGTTTTTAATTCGCATGTTTGCCGGATGGCACTAGGAATTATAGGAATTATTTAAAAATGCAATTTGTACAAGCCTTGTGTTCTTAAAAGATAATTTCTTAATTATTAAGAAAATGATTAGCGGAGATACGCACAAAATGTTGTTCGTCCCGACTAACCGATTTGTAGAGCGCCGCAACAAGTAGTGGAGACTGCATATGCTGTGAGGAAGGGTAGCAGGGGTGTGTATATATTTTGCCAAGGTCATGGACAGTGAGGTATGATTCACTCGCTTGCTGCGCGCATTCGTCAGTCTGGCAGTCTCTTTAGTGTCCGTTATTAGTGTCTAGTCAAATACAAAATGATTTTAATTGTATAATCACGCCGTACTTTCATTTAATTAGGGGCTGCCTGGCCGAGGCGGTAAAGGCTTGGCTCGCCCGGAAGGACGTGGGTTCTATTCCCCGTCAGTAAGTCGTAAAATTTAAGAAACGAGATTTCCACTTCCGGAGGTGCATATGGCCCTGAGGTTCACTCAGGCTACACCAAAAAGGAGTACCAGGTTAATTCCTGGGGGCAAAGGCGGCCGGGCGTAGAGCTAACCACTCTACCCCATCACGTGCCGAGGTTATGGATAGTGGAAGCCTGTACCTTTCACTCCTCCAAGGGCCTTCATGGCCTGTACGGAGAAGACTTTGCTTTGCTTTTACTTCCATTTAATTGTAATAAGTGCGTAATATTGTTTCTTTGGTGAACGTTTTGTTCTGTAGTATAGAACCAAAATCTTTAAACAATATGATTACCGTACTTAAATTGGTAAACTGGTTCTAAGTCAGAGCCGAGTCAATAATTAAATATTACGTTACGATTACGAAGTGCTGTGGTTTACGTGAAATCATTCCATACTCGGGGAACAGTTAAATGTGGACTCTCGCGTAACATAATCAGTGAGTGATACCCCCGCGGCGAGATCTAGAATCATCGACGACCACTGCTGCTTACAACGGATCGTGGTTCCATGGTTCGGTTGCAGAACACGAGATCCATGGTTGGGTCGCCGTCAGGGGCGGCTTTTCAGGTGAAGTAGGCGAAGTGCCACTTCAACAGTTATTTTTACCATAATGAATTACTTAAATTTATTTTTCTTATGACATTTGTTGGTTTTACGGAAAGAAAATGTTTTGTTGTACGGCGTTTGGAGCACCTCGTCACCTGATGAGAACCAGGGGAACTCACGAAAGCGCCGGCTGTCGGCCACAGTACGGCGCGTGAGACTGAGTGAAGACGAGAGATTCCGCAGCTGCCTCTACCTCCCAAGTGCTCCCTCCTAGCGCTTGGACTTGGCGGTTGCCATGACAACCGTGACGTCACCCGCGTACTTTCCACATAGCGGAATGTGCTAGTGAAGTTGTCGGAAGACCGGAATGTTTCGTCTTCCCTGCGTCATCCTATGTGAAGTACGAACGCATCGTGGTTCATTCGTAGTGTTGTGCTGTTTTATTTAAATATGTATTGTGCCCTACAGGACCCTATGGTTCCGGCCAGGCGAATGCCGGTCTCGAACCCAGAGTACAGTAGTGAAAGAACTCTCACAAACGTGAGCTTGTGCACATAGTCTTACCTGAACACATATCCACGCTCGGCCGCACAATCGCGCACTTCTCAGGGATAACATGGGTGAACAAAGGGCAATATTAAGATAAAACACTAGGATATGTGACTAATCAGGTAAGAATCAGCTAAAATAAAATGAAAAAAATATCTAACAGAAAACATCGCTGCATTCAAAGTTTTACAATCAGGGATTTATTACATAAAAAGTACTATTTACAAATATAAGAGCTTTCAAATATGATTGGGATAAAGATAATGTTGAGCCGATGACAACCAGTTCACTGCCTTCACGAAACAGCTCTGCTGTAACAAGCATGTTACAATTGTGTAAGTAATGAAATCTAGAAAAATGGATATCTGCTGAAATACACATCTAACAGTAATTTCCATAAAATTTACTATGCCTCGTACCATCGAATCCCGGTGCAAACAAATATAAACACATAATGTACAGTGCCCTGACCCGGTCTCGAACCCTGATCCCATGAAAAGTAAGGCGTTGAATATTCATATACAAACTATATAAAAGGAACACAACCAACATGTCCAAGGGGTCAATATCAAACGGGCCAGTGTTAAAATTAAAGTACAACAAACAGAACAAAAATCTCTCCCTGCGTTCAAAACATCAAGGTCGTCTTCTCCCCCTTACACACTCGACAAGCTGCAGACAGCCATATAACCAAGTTTCAAGACTGTGGCGTCAGGCACAATAACCCTCACCAGCCGAGCACTCGGCAGGCGGCAGTCCACACAATTTATGAGCCCAGCTGACTGACTGCGTGCTAAGAAACTTCGCCTTTCAAAGTACCTCACATAATCTGGCTGCTAAAAGCACTCTTTTAAATACACACGGGCTATCTGCCCTCATCTCAATATCACCAGCAATATAACAAATCTTATTTCCGCCTCCCATGGGCTCAACCTTGATAATACAAAGGCACAAATCAGTAAGCTATAGTCACATGGCCATAATAAGGCATCTCAAATGCATCCAATACACTCTCAAACTGTGCTGGGGCTCTCTCATATCAATTCATACAGTCAGCTACATGCATAATGCCCACATCTCTCAAACATTCGGACTCGCTCGCCCTGTCAGTAAAGCTAGGTGAATTACGGGGTAAATCCTGGTCTCAACTATACAGCCTACGTCTGCAGAGACAAATGCCTAAACGCGACACAATAAACAGTGCCTGCCTGTTTGACTAACCTACCATGACCAAGGGAGTTCGACCTGACCCATGAAGATAACACGTACGCTAATATAATACTATCGAAATGAAATATAAACACACCAACAAGGAATCTACAAACTATCATCTACCCTAATGTACGGGGTTCGAGCTTGAGGCCTAGCTCTTTATTGCCAAGAATTTTCCTACCATAAACTAACCTGTTGGCTGACGGCCCCCCTATTCCTATCTAAATTTAAATGACATGCTTGAAACAGAATTGGAAAGCTCTGACCTTATATGATTGATGACATGACGGAGCGGCCCTTCCTGTGGACCACTGAATTTACCACATCATGACAAACTGCGACGCTTGCAGCAGATACTGGTGAACAATTGGAGACATTCTATCTTGCGTGAGCCCTTCGTACAGCTCCTTAGATGGTTGGAAGATGTCCCCTTCGATGTCGCGCTGATCAGGTACGCCCAACGTTCCTGGATCGATTCCCGATGTCGTGCCAACTTCAGCTCCCGTTGTGGCTTCCTCGCAATGATGATGTAGAAGCTCGTTCTGGCTTAATCCAGGGGTAACTGAAAACAAATTTCCTTATTACAGACTGTCCAGACTCGATGCCTGTTTCCACCAATATTGTGCCTCACACGTTACATTGACCAAGTCTTGTTCTGAATTTTAAACCTGGTACACTATAGTTTCTTCACCACTCTTAGTAACACTGTTATTCCATCCTTTCACTCGGACAACATGTCGTGCTATAAGAACTACCCTGAGCCTACATTTATTCTAGCATTACGTCAGTTACAACTTGACCTCACAGAAATATGAAGCTACTAGTTCATCAGTCTATTATAGGCAGTACCTCATCTCACCACAGCATATCAACACAGGTAATATCAAGAATTTAGCTGAATATGCAAGTTGATTACTTACTTCCTCGCAGATTCAGTAGTACTAGTTGCATGTGCAGCTCGAAGATAAAACGTTGTTCGCGGTGCCGACTTGTAGCATGACGACTTCGTTCAAGCAGCCTTACGGTCAGAGAATGAGGCTGATGTGCCAGGCGGCCTTGCATTTATAATCAGGTTGGCGTAGCCAAGCCGCTTGATCGCGTGCAGGATACGCGCGCCCGCGACTCGAAGTTTTCCCGCACAAAGCACGTCAAGTACCCTACTTAACGAATGCATTTATGATTGCAGCCCTAATGCATATCAAAATTAAGCATAAATTATGCAGGTTGCAATTCTTGTATCAGATCCAATGCATCTCTTTCGTAACCAAAGATATTAATTTAATTCTTTCTTCCCTCCGAAGGTTAGTTTTGCCGGGATCCGGGAAGCGTCCCCAATCTTCATTAAGAGGCTTGGCTTGGGACATAACTCCCTTTAATGAGGTTCTGGAGATTTTCATAATGACGCTCTAGCTCTCTTCACACGAGAACGCTTCTTCTGGAATCTTTTATGAAATAAACTATAAGACAATGACTCCCTGGGCGGTCTTATGTAATCCCAATATCTAATACTAAAATCTATACTAATGGTCCATGAACAGAATGGTTCAGTATCCTATTTATGACATAGTGTACATTTTTTGTTTATGATGCACCATTTTCACGTTGGAGAAACGAAGATCAGAATGAAGTTCTACGTTTTGATCTCCCTACAGAATCACTGCAAATTTGTGCTACAAAAGAAGTGAAACATTCCGGTAAATCTTACAATCTTACAAGGGGGCATTCCCTACTCGTCATCACCGATTTCGCTCAAATTTATAGAACATGCAGGGCTTGGTTAGAATTGAAAGTTCCCAAAGTGGGAACTCCAGATGACCGAGCGTATAGAAAATAAAAATAAAAATGTTGACGCGGCTCTCGCACCGTATAAGCCACTTACGTTAGTGCGCATGCCGAGCAGTTGTTGGCGTTGCGGTAAGAGCTTGTTCTAGTAACTGGATGGTCGTGGGTTCGACTCCCCGTGTGGAGAACATTTTTCTCAATTTTTATATTATTCCTTCATTTTAATTTATTTATTTATATGCAAAATGCATATAGGACGTTATTTCTTTAATGAGTCCGCCTCTGTGGTGTAGTGGTTAGCGTGATTAGCTGCCACCCCCGGAGGCCCGGGTTCGATTCCCGGCTCTGCCACGAAATTTGAAAAGTGGTACGAGGGCTGGAACTGGGTCCACTCAGCCTCGGGAGGTCAACTGAGTAGAGGTGGGTTCGATTCCCACCTCAGCCATCCTGGAAGTGGTTTTCCGTGGTTTCCCACTTCTCCTCCAGGCGAATGCCGGGATGGTACCTAACTTAAGGCCACGGCCGCTTCCTTCCCTCTTCCTTGCCTATCCCTTCCAATCTTCCCATCCCTCCACAAGGCCCCTGTTCAGCATAGCAGGTGAGGCCGCCTGGGCGAGGTACTGGTCATACTCCCCAGTTGTATCCCCCGACCAAGAGTCTGAAGCTCCAGGACACTGCCCTTGAGGCGGTAGAGGTGGGATCCCTCGCTAAGTCCGAGGGAAAAACCGAACCTGGAGGGTAAACAGATGATGATGATGATGATGATGATGATTTCTTTAATGAGCCCACAATTGTAGAAAATTTGGAGTTGAGAACTTTCCCGGCGTGTTCAAACAGAAATCCTTCTTTTTCTCCTTTTTTGGCTATCTCCCCTCCTTGGGGAATATCCCACAAACGTGAATAGTCGTTTCTCTGTAAGATTCGTTTTCACTGACAAGTGAAGATTGCTCCTGGCGGCTGTAGGCCTACACATACAATAGATTCTTGGCGCAGGTGGAAAAAAGTCTGATGAAATCCCAATTTTTTACCTTTTCTATGCCTTTTGCGTATAAATAAATAAAAAATAAAATGAATTATTCACCTCTTTGCGTAATTGGAAAATGAATAATATAAAAGTTGACAGAGAAAACGAGTCTCCACACGGGGAGTCGAACCCACGACCATCGACATACCAGTCCGAGCTCTTACCGCTACGCCAACAACTGCTCGACGTGCGCGCTAACGTAAGTAGCTTACACGGTGCGAGAGCCCTGTCAACATTTTCATTTTCATTTTTATTTTCTATACGCTTGGCCATCTGGAGTTCCCACTTCGGGTATTTTCAATTCTAGCCAAGCCCTGCATGTTCTATAAATTTGAGCGAAATCGGTGGTGACGGGTAGAGAATGCCCCCTTGTTAGTTTCAAACGATTGTGATTTAAGGAATTTCCATGGTTGTGCTCCTCTCCAGCTCTACAGAAGTTGTTTTGTTGGCCCTGCTTGCCTTTTATCAATAAAAATAACGTTTGGAATAAAGAAGGATTTTCAGTCCTCATCATCATCATCTGTTTACCCTCCAGGTTCGGTGTTTCCCTCGGACTTAGCGAGGGATCCCACCTCTACCGCCGCAAGGGCAGTGTCCTGGAGCTTCAGACGCTTGGTCGGGGAGTATGACCAGTACCTCGCCCAGGCGGCCTCACCTGCTATGCTGAACAGGGGCCTTGTGGAGGGATGGGAAGATTGGAAGGGATAGGCAAGGAAGAGGGAAGGAAGCGGCCGTGGCCTTAAGTTAGGTACCATCCCGGCATTCGCCTGGAGGAGAAGTGGGAAACCACGGAAAACCACTTCCAGGATGGCTGAGGTGGGAATCGAACCCACCTCTACTCAGTTGACCTCCCGAGGCTGAGTGGACCCCGTTCCAGCCCTCGTACCACTTTTCAAATTTCGTGGCAGAGCCGGGAATCGAACCCGGGCCTCCGGGGGTGGCAGCTAATCACGCTAACCACTACACCACAGAGGCGGATTTTCAGTCCTTTTGAACATAACACGTTCTTTACATAAGCACTCAGACTCTGCAGAACATAAAATACGGCAGCTAGATTTCAAGACATTGGAAACAAACCAAAATACGATCTCTGATGTCCTGAAGGAAAATGCCAGACTGTATATTGTAATTGTACAGTTCAGTGAAAATGTACATTTAAATAGGCTTTTCCTTCAGTTGGTAATTGATGCAGTGCTCTATTTAAGTAAGCAAGAACTAGCTTTTCGTGGTCATGCCGAAACATTAAATTCAATAAATCGTGGTCACGTGCTGGACCCTCCGCCAGTCACAGGTACGAGTACAAAACAACACGTAGTTCCTAAATCTTGTCATCCTCTGTGGTGTAGTGGTTAGTGTGATTAGCTGCCACCACGGAGGCCCGGGTTCGAGGGTTGGAACGGGGTCCACTCAGCCTCGGGAGATCAACTGAGTAGAGGTGGGCTCGATTCCCACCTCAGCCATCCTGGAAGTGGTTTTCCGTGGTTTCCCACTTCTCCTCCAGGCAAATGCCGGGAGGGTAACTAACTTAAGGCCACGGCCGCTTCCTTCCCTCTTCCTTGTCTGTCCCTTCCAATCTACCCATCCCCCACCAAGGCCCCTGTTCAGCATAGCAGAGGAGGCCGCCTGGGCGAGGTACTGACCATCCTCCCCAGTTGTATCCCCCGACCCAGAGTCTGAAGCTCCAAGACACTGTCCTTGAGGCGGTAGAGGTGGAATCCCTCGCTGAGTCCGAGGGAAAAACCAACCTTGGAGGGTAAGCAGATAAAGAAAGAAATCTGTCGCTCGAAACCGAACGGGTAATAGCTCTTCAGCATACTTTACAGCCACGAGCCGTCACTGGTCGCCGTATCTATGGAGACAACTTCACTCTAACCAGCACAATACAGTAGTAAGGTGAACCTTATGTGAATAAATTCAGTATTTTAAAACATTGAACTCTCTGTAGTTAGGACCTCTCTCTGCACGTAGCTCCAGGTCTAGAAATCTTCAAAATCTCCGAAACAACTAGTATGGCTTATCATTAAAGAATTTCCCGATACAATATAGGAAGTATTTATTTAGTATCTCTTTTAACAGTGTGGTGCTAAGTACCGTCGGGTGGGGTGACTTTGTGCCGCAAAAGAAATGTAGTACTCGCATCTTCTTTAAGGCCATAAACATTGTTTCATTCATGATAGAGACAGTGTTAGGAGATTTATGAACGACTGAAAATAGTGTAATTAACATGTTATTGTGAATGAAATATCATAACATTAAGTGGAAACATCTGCATTTTAAAATTCGCTATTTACTTAAATTGTTTGACATTACACTGAAGAAGAAAGTAAGATGATTACGGGTGGCTAATACATTAGTAATTACCGGTACCAAAGTCAATATTATCAGCACTTGAAGATTCTGCTGAAACTGTGGAAGGACTGTGCAACACGGCACTGTCTGGAGAGGTGCATTGGCCGAATTGCTGGAAGTACAGTATTGCAGTGTTGATTAGAATTTCTCATTAATGCGGGATGGAGTCTAGTTTGGTTGTGGTGGTTCTGCATGTTGAGCTGCAATCACCGGCTGATGGGATTAGTATGAGGGAGGCTGGTTAGAGGTTGCTATTTGGGAGGGAAATGGAGGGGGTAAACCTGAAAAATTTTGGTTTTGAAGGGAAAAAAAGGAGATGGACGGTTAGAAAATTGGTTAGGTTGAGTCGGAAATTGCTGATGGGAGGGAATGGTAGTTGAGTAGTGGAAAAGTGTAGGAGGGTGAACAACCCTTCCCTTCAATCTTTCATTAATTCTTTTATAACTTTAAGTAGGCACTTCTATTTGAAACTGAAGAAAGTCTTGTTCGTCAAAATGAGGCATCAGACTTCGTAAAAATGACATTTTGCGGCAAGGATTGCCTGCTTCTGAAGCTTTCAAAACTCGCATTTCGACTTCATCTGATTTTCTGTGTTTTCTGTACTCGCTTTGGATTACCGGTAGGCCTACTCTCATATGACGTGGAAGCTTGCGGCTCTAGATCCACTTCCTGTACATACTCCAGTCCTCCATCACTTTCTGATTCCAAGCTATGCACCGTCTCCCGAGCATGATAGAGTTTGTCTAAAAACTGCATTTGGTCAGAAAATACATACGTTCCTAGAATTTTTGCCTTCGCGCCACTTTTCTTGATGTCTTTAAGTTAACTTTTTTCTTCTTCGACTTGGCAAAGGAGTCACGGAGACTGGTCCACCTCCGTATTCTTTTTCTAAAAAGAGGAAGAAACCATTGTAAAAATAATTACTATAACAGTTTATTATTTATCCTCTTACTTTCTTTTCGGCAGAAACTAAGTTAATGATTCACTGTATTTTCAGATATCTGGCATGTGGTTGTACGTTTACCGACTTACACTACAACTACAGAATTGGTGTTTCTGCTGCAAGTAAAATTGTTAAAGATGTATGCGGAGCAATCTGGACACTGATGAGAGTAGACTGCATCCCGACACCCACACCAGAGATATGGGAGTCAATCGCTTCTGGATTTGAAAATACCGCTAACTTCCCCATTGCTTAGGAGCAGTCGATGGCAAACCAGATTGAGACAGTCAGTAGAAAACAACAGTCAACAACTACCCAAAGAAAACTTTACTAGGGACGAAAAGTAACCTAAAAAGGTTCCGTACTTTTTCGTCGGAGATAAAGCATTTGGACTAAACAAATATTTATTACTGCCTTTTGGCGGAAAACATTTAACAGTTGAGAAAATAATATTTAATTAGGCCTATCGATTGTGCAGGGCATGGCGGTATGTTGAATGTGCCTTTGGCATTCTCACCAATAAGTGGCGTATTTTTCACCGACCTATTAGGCCTAATGTAGAGCCAGATTTTGCCGCCAGATAGGTAGATGCAGAGTGGGTCTCGGTTTTTCTAATAATTATTATACTTATACTTGGAAGTATTTTTTCACATTCTCATTCATGTAAGTTATGAAAATCAACGGTCTAAATCCACAGCCTGTTATCAGTGATTCGACCGAGTCAGGAATGGAACGAATGAAGCTCCCATCTAGCAGCGAGGATAGGAAATGTGCCGGCTGCCGTAGCCTGTCGCACTCCTCTGGGGCAATGATTAATGAAATGTTGTTTGAATGAAAGATGACAGGGAAAACCGGAGTACCCGGAGAAAAACCTGTCCCGCCTCCGCTTTGTCCAGCACAAATCCCACATGGAGTGACCGGGATTTGAACCAACGGTGAGAGGCCAGCGCGCTGCCGCCTGAGCCACGGAAGTTTCTCTTGTAAGTTATGTGGGTATTAATTACTGTATGTGTTAAAAGTTTATAGCCTAATATCTTCTTTGATACGGTATAAATTTAATTTTTGTCGTATCATAGATGTCTTGGGGAGGATTTATGTAGGCCTACAATAAATATTATATGTTACTGAGGCCTTTAACGGCAAATTCGTTCCTAACCAGATGAGATGACATAAATAACGCAAAACCGAGAACTGAAGCAACTTACATAATCATTTTAGTTTTCAGCACTTTAAAATGGAGAATTAAGTTAGACTCGCCTTTTTCATATAAATATAGTGAAAATATGTGGACTTGTGTAATTTGAAAGTGTCAAAGAATTAGATTAATGATGTTCGCTTTGGCTCCGCACAGCTTCATCAGGGAAACTTGATCGGCCAAGAGTTTACGAGCAGCTAAAGAAGCGGCCATCTGAGAGGTGGTCCTAAACAAGTAGGCGTCAACAGTGAGCCAATCAAGAACAACTTAGCAGCGCAGAGCTCCCCCACTTTTTTACCTCTTCACTGCTCCATTTCTGTTTTTGTATCCAACGCTTCATTTCGAGCGTTTCTTGAGCTGTTGGTGGTTGCTAGAATACTGCGAAGATATTACCATTTTGTGTTTTCAAACGTGGGAGTGTATTTCTGCAGCTGTGTACTCGTAGTCGTCCACTACCAGAGTTTTGGTAAGTTCGTCTCATATTTCAAACAATTTTGTTGTGTTTGAGCGCCCTGCGCGCCGTACTTGTTCCGTTTATTTCTTATTAGTCTGGAAGTTTTTTGTAAAGAAGGATTTAAAAGGTGACTGAATTGAGTGAATGTCGTTGGGTTTCTTCACTTAGATACAAATCAAAATTCCCTTTGTAGACTACCTCATGCGTTTGCCTAACGCTCCTTAAGAGGACTGGAGTAAATAGGACATCAACATTTCGAATCCGGATCTTACCATATCAGTAGATGTTGAAGTCTGCGACTTCATTCATGGCTGTTAGTATGATCAAAAAATAAGTAATCACCCGGATATTGTCACCTACACTATGCTTGTAGGCCTACAGTGTGTCTTTGCTACATAAATCTCTTGTCAGCTTGAGTTGTTGTGCTTGACTATGCTGTCACACCTTGTATTTCGTCGCTGTGCCTGCGAAAGCCCTTATGTCAGGGTTTCCCAAACCTTTTATCTCTTAGGCCCTCTGAGCATATCGCATGCATGCCCAAGGACCCCTAGCCACAGAGCATAATACTGCATTCGGTAAAAACAAATTGATGATAGCATGTTTGAATTTATTCGTATAAATCAGGACTAATATTAATCTTTCAGAGTTTAATTTAACTTCCTTTACATTAAGGCAATGGTATGATGATAAACGGGGTTAAAAGTAAGGTTGTGGGTTTCACAAATAGGAAAAGTCCTTTCAGTATTAATTACTGCGTTGATGTGGTGAAAGTTCCCTTGGGGATCATTGTATAGTTGGGGACAAAACATGACGGCCTTAGTTCCTAGAAGCGAGCTGGAAGCCAATAGTCAATCACACTCTGCACCCTGCTGAGTTAACGAGTTCTAAGTGATCCTTGTTTGTTTTGGAGAGGCTGCCAAACCACTTTCTTCCTCACTCTCTGTAGTATTTACCCTTTCTTCGTGTAGAGTGCAGTAGCCGATTTGGCAACTCAAACTGAGCAGTGATTTGCTTATAATCCCAGTACCGGTTTCGCTTTAGCGATCCTCACCTGGGCTCTTCGGGAGATAGATTTAGGAATAATAAAAATATATTGTAGGTTGATAATAATAATAATAATAATAACAATAATAATAATAACCTAAAAACCATACTACAGATTCGCAAAACCAAACAAACAGTAATCACCTTTGTTGACTTCAAAAAAGCGTATGATTCCATAGATCGGCAGACCCTGTTCAACATACTAGAGGAATTTCAAGTCGACAGGAAAACGAGGGAATTGATTAAACAAACTCTGACCAACACAACATCAAAAGTTAAGTTCTTGGGAGAAATTTCTGAACCGTTCGAAATCAGAACTGGCGTCCGACAGGGAGATGGACTATCCCCACTACTATTCAATTTAGTTTTGGAAAAAGTGATTCGTGAATGGAGAAAAGAAACTAAAGGTATAAACATTGGCAGACTTCTTAAAGACAAAATTCACCTTGACTGCTTAGCTTTCGCAGATGACCTTGCGATCCTTTCGAACAACAGACAAGAAGCAATCCAATCCATAGAAAAATTGAATGAAATAGCCGCAAAAACCGGACTTCAAATTTCATTTGAAAAGACGCAGTTTATGGAAGGAACTAAATCAAGATTCGACAATCAACCATTAATCACCAATTGTGGAATAATTTCCCAAGTAGACAAATTCAAGTATCTAGGTGAAATTATTCAGCCAGCAGGGTTAAATCAGGAAGCTAACAAAGAAAGAACTGCTAAACTGCAAAGGGCTTACAAAATCACATGGAACAGATACAACAAAAGATGTATATCAAAAAATGCAAAATTACGACACTACAATACAGTCATCAAACCAGAGGCACTTTATGCATCTGAAACACTGATCATTGGCGGCAGGTCACAAATGAAAAGCATTGAGAAACAAGAGAGGAAAATTCTCAGAAAAATCCTAGGACCAAAGTTCGAAAATGGAATTTGGATGAAAAAGAAACCACACGAAATTTTTCAATTCACAGAAAAAATCACAGATACCATCAGAAAGAGACGACTAAAATTCTACGGACACCTACACAGAATGGATAACAACAGGCTGACAAAGAACATTCTAAACCTAGCTCTAACCCTGAAAATCCGCAACAATTGGTTAGCAGAAATACATGAAGATCTACAAGAAATGGGTATCGAGGACGAAACCATTCAAGATAGAATGAAATTTAGAAGCTTAGTAAACAAACATAAATTTGCAGAGAAACCAACAAGAAAAAATACAGGCTGGACAGAAACACGCAGAAAGGAACACAGTGAAAAAATGAAGAGATATTGGGAAGAAAAGAAGAAGAAACATTGTGCAAAATAAGTTCAAACGCGCTCCACAGCTGGGCACAACGAATCAAAAAAAAAAAAATAATAATAATAATAGATGTATTGAGATAGTGAATCGTATGTAGAATGTCAGTATATTAAGTATTAATTTGGCGCATGAACTTGTGGCATCGTGCCATGGCTGTTGTGTTAGTTCCTGTTCATGTTTGTTTCAAGGACAGGCAGCAGACTCGGTGGTCACCCAACCGGGTACTAGCCATGCCCAATGTCGCCTCACTGTGAATTTGTCAGTGTAAGCGCCAGAGGGCCCTGTCGTTGTTATTTACGCAGTTCAATTTACTGCGTGTGCGAGCTGTTAGCAGCACTATAAATTTTGAAACTAAATAGTGGCATCGTAATTGGCAGTTTTGTGTGTGACCCGCCTCGGCGTCCAGTTGTTTCCAGTGCTTCTGTTATTATGGATATTGATTTAATTTTCTTGTGGAATTTGTGGTAGGTGGTTGAGGTTTAGGGCAGGTTGTTGCGGTTTAACTCTGTTTGTGTGGTTGTTGCAAGGCTAGAAAGCTTATTTGGAAGTGAGAATTTTCATGGTTCTTGCTCTATTCTTGGTGGGGGTGGTAGTTGGTGGGGGCGGTTACTTGGGGGTGGAATGGTTTTGCGTGGTTGGTGGTGGTAGTGGCCTGGTTTGGGTTGTCATTAGGTTGAGTAATAATAGCTGGAGGAGTGTTGTTGCGTCTGGAATGGGTGGAGTGGGAAGAGTGGTCATTGATCCCGGGTTCGGTTGCATGGATGGTAGGGTCGGTAGGATAAGTAGTGTGGGTGGTTGTGTGGTTGTCTGTAGGTGTCTGGATCGTCTGTAGTGTGCCTTAATTGCGCTCTTGATGAACGGGCAGCCAGGGAATGAGGCGGCATGACTGCCTTGGCAGTTGGCACACCTCGCCTGGGCCCGTGGCACCTTACAATCTGTGTGGCGGTGAGGACCACCACACCTATTGCATCGAGTGGCTTTAGAGCAGGAACTGGCTACGTGGTTTAGTTCCAGGCAATTAAAGCGTTGTGTAATGAGGGTTGGATGTGAAGGAGTCTGGGTTCGGTGCTGTATGAGCTGGTTTTCTGCGTCTGTTTTTTGTTTGTGTGTGGGTGTCTTTGAGTGGCGGCTGTGGATTGGTTTGGGATTCAGCGGATTGGGTAGGTGATGGCGGTGGTGGTGATGGTTCTGGTTCGGTTGTTAGGACTGGTGGTTCGGGATCAGTTATGGTACTGACGTCTTGTGTTTCTGGGTAGGATGCGGGGGTGAAATTAGGGTTTGATGTACTGTGGAGGGGGTTGATTTCTGGCTGCAGTAGAGGTAGTAAATCCTATAAGTCGCTAATAGACACCGAGCTGCCGCTGGAAAGTAGTGGTGTGAGGCGAGGTCGTTATGATTTGTCCCCAGCTATAAGTACCTAGGTCTTAATAATAAGGAAAGATCTTCATTGGGGTAATCACATAAATGAAATGAAAATCCACAGCCTGCTTCCAGTCATTCGACCGGGTCAGGAATGGAATGAATGAAGCCCCCATCTAGCGGCGAGGATAGGAATTGTGCCGGCAATTACATAAATATGATTGTAAATAAAGGGTACAGATCTCTGCACATGGTTATGAGGGTATTTAGGGGTTGTAGTAAAGATGTAAAGGAGAGGGCATATAAGTCTCTGGTAAGACCCCAACCAGAGTATGGTTCCAGTGTATGGGACCCTCACCAGGATTACTTGATTCAAGAACTGGAAAAATTCCAAAGAAAAGCAGCTCGATTTGTACTGGGTGATTTCCGACAAAAGAGTAGCGGTACAAAAATGTTACAAAGTTTGGGATGGGAAGACTTGGGAGAAAGGAGACGAGCTGCTCGACTAAGTGGTATGTTCCGAGCTGTCGGTGGAGAGATGGCGTGGAATGGCATCAGTAAACGAATAAGTTTGAGTGGTGTCTTTAAAAGTAGGGAAGACCGAGCTCGATAGCTGCAGTCGCTTAAGTGCGGCCAGTATCCAGTATTCGGGAGATAGTAGGTTCGAACCCCACTATCGGCAGCCCTGAGAATGGTTTTCCGTAGTTTCCCATTTTCACACCAGGCTGTACATTAATTAAGGTCACGGCCGCTTCCTTCCCACTCCTAGCCATTTCCTGTCCCATCGTCGCCATAAGACCTATCTGTGTCGACGCGACGTAAAGCCACTAGCAAAAAAAAAAAAAAGTAGAAAAGATCACAATATGAAAATAAAGTTGGAATTCAAGAGGACAAACTGGGGCAAATATTCATTTATAGGAAGGGGAGCTAGGGATTGGAATAACTTGCCAAGGGAGATGTTCAATAAATTGCCAATGTCATTGAAATCATTTAAGAAAGGGCTGGGAAAACAAGAGATAGGGAATCTGTCACCTGGGCGTCTGCCCTAAATGCAGATCAGTAGTGATTGATTGATTGATTGATTGTGATTCTTTGATTGATTGATTGATTGATTGATTGATTGATTGATTGATTCATTCATTCATTCATTCATTGATACTTTATACATGCAAAGAAATTATAAAACAATGTGACACTTGGCTAATAATTATAAGTCTGGATCTGGAAACTTACTTGGAAAAAAATCACTAGTTGCGCTTGTTGGATCAGTAAGACGGATGGTGCTGTTTTCCAAATACCAAGTGTTTTACAATACAAGTGTAGTCACTCGAACCGAAGATCACCCTCTAGGTGGTGGTGGTGATTATTGTTTTAAGAGGAAGTACAACTAGGCAACCATTATCTTCTTCTGCTTCTTCTTTTCCTACCGCTTTTCCCACACCTGTTATCACGTTTCCATTGGGAATTCTATTTGAATACCTCATGGAAACAGGGACTCAGTTCGTATTGAGTCTCAAAGTCGATCCTACTATAAAGTGGGATCGAATCGTACTCAATACGGATATGGTATCATGAAAACGCGGAACATATTGAAATCGATTTGAAAATGCTATGGATGCTCCATTGTAGTTTGTTTATCATGTGCTTCCTGTGATTTCGTTCCTGTTCAGTTGATTTCAGCTTACTGCTCCTTATATATTTTACCATGTGTAGTATTAGCAGAAATCTGTGGACGCCGGAGGAGAGTATGACGTTATTGGAAATAATACGAGAAAAGGAAATGCACAGCTCTTCGACGGAAACTAATTTACAAAAATAGCTTAGACTGAAGAAAAAACATATGCTGTGCCTGCAACTGCTGCAGGAAGAATGCCGTTTCCCTCCGTCGCTCCAATCGTTCATTCACCCATCTCTCAAATGAATGGATTAAATTTACGAAAACCTAATGCACTATTAGGCAGAATACCACCGTTTTGAAACTCCATTGCTTACGGGGATTGTATGGGCTATAGGCTGTACAAAAAACAAGTTTGTATCATGGACTTTAAACTCCTTTGGTAATGATGCACAAGGACTTCTTTATTTACTCTACTTCGGGGTTACGTGTCAGAAGCGACCATGCCGGATGCGACCCGGACATTATCGTGCCAGTAGCGACCGAGTGGATAAGCATCGTGCCTCATGCGACCCATCAATCACAATTGATCAGGCTGTCACCAAGTGGCAGATTGCTTATCAGTTACAAACTTAGTATTTTATAAAATAAAGGTCTGATGCCGTAGTTAGCCGGTTCGAGTGTCGTTGGACGAAAACATTAATTATAATAGCTAGCTTTACGTTCCAGTAGCTATGTTTCTGGTTTAAGGAGACGCCGAGATGCCGGAATTTAGTCCTGCAGGAATTATTTTATGTGATAGTGAATCCACAGACACGAAGGTGACGTATTTGAGCACCTTCAAACATCAACCGGACTGAGCCAGGATCGAACCTGCCAAGTTGGAGTTGGAAGACCCGTAAAGCTTTGAACAGACCCTTTGGTGTTATTGGGGCTGCCTGGCCGAGGCGGTTCGCCCGGAAGGACGTGGGTTCGAATCCCCGTCAGGAAGTCGTTAAATTTAAGAAGCGAGATTTCCACTTCCGGAGGTGCATATGGCCCTGAGGTTCACCAAGCTTACAACAAAAATGAGTGCCAGGTTAATTCCTGGGGGCAAAGGTGGCCGGGCGTAGAGCTAACCACTCTACCCCACCACGTGCCGAGGTTAACAATGGTGGAAGCCTTTACCTTCCACTCCTCCAAGGGCTTTCACGGCCTGTACGGAGGTGACTTTGCTTTGCTTTGCTTTGCTTTGGTGTTGTTCGAGAGGAGTAGGCTACCTGCTGACACCGGGTTTCACCCTCTCCCTACCTCATATTCTCACATCCAGAAGCGCAAGCCTCCCATGGGAGTCATGTAGAAAGACCTGCACAGGGAGAGCCGAATACGTCCTCGGACACTCCCGGCACTAATAGGACACGTGTTCGAATCCCACTATCGGCAGCCTTGAAAAAGGGTTTCCGTGGTTTCCCATTTTCACACCAGGCAAATGCTGGGGCTGTACATTAATTAAGGCCACGGCCGCTTCCTTCCAACTCCTAGGCCTTTCCTATCCCATCGTCGCCATAAGACCTATCTGTGTCGGCGCGACGTAAAGCCCCTAGCAAAAAAAAAAAAAAATAGGACACGTTAAGTAAGTAGGCCTAAGTCGTAAATCATTTTAGAGAATTAGGAAATTTATTGAACATCTCCCTTGGTAAATTATTCCAATCCCTAACTCCTCGTCCTATAAACGAATATTTGCCCCAATTTGTCATTTTGAATCCTAACTTCATATTGTATTCTTTCCTACTTTTAAAAACACCCATCAAACTTATTCGTCTACTAATGCCATTCGACGACATCTCTCCAATGACAGCTCGGAACATTCCGCTTAGTCGAGCAGCATCTTACTTCTAAGTCTTCCCAGCTCAAGATTTGCAACATTTTCGTAACGCTACTCGTGTGTTTTGTTACTAAACATTTTCGATTGTTTTCTGAAAGGGTTTCAACCTTAATTTCGGAGTCCCCGGTACAGCGTAATTAGATTCTGAAACAAATGTAGATATGACTAGCTGATGTGCCCGTGCTTCGCTGCGGAATCCTACATTGTATTCAGAATTCTAGATTAAGTACTCTACACGTTGTGAGTAAGATTATATTAAATTGCATAGTTCTTAAAGTTACCAAGAAAAGCGACGGGAAAGTCACCATACGTCTTTTCTCATGTGAAGACTGGGTTAGGGAATTATAATGGCAGCCGCTCTTGCCTACTATCAGTCACAATGAACTTGGGGAGTTTTCATTACGATGGCAGGCCTACTTCCTACTGCCAGTCAGTCGAGTTGGGCAGTTTAATGATAATGGCAGACAGTCACTCTCCACCTGCCTTTTTACATCCTTAGAAAGGCTGGTTTTGTGGTTTTCCCAACTGAAATCATCATAGGTCATTACAATGAAGTCAGTAGGAATGTCACGATTACAAGCAATATTATCATATGAAATAATGAAATAGAAAATCGCACATTTTTTCATTTTTAACGAACAATGCTATGCTGCCGATCTAACAATCCAAAGTTCCCGACGTGGAATGACCAGGCTGCAGACGGCCGTGAACACTCCTCTGTCATTATTCCTTTCAGAGTGCACACTACTTGTATTCCAATCAGCGCCTCAGAGTAGGGATCAAATGCGTGGAATACTATGATAAGCCAGTGCGTTACATACCAGTAGAATCAGACAGTCGATGAAATAGAGGAATGTCATGCTAAACAACAAAGTTATCTAACTCCACATCCCTCTGTGGGTGGGGGCAGTAGAATAACATCCAGGGTATTCCCTGCCTGTCGTAAGAAGCTCTCAACTTGGGAGCGTGGGTTGGCGATCACGGGGCACTGAGTTGAGTCCTGGCACTGCTCCCACCTACTTGTATCAGGCTCCTCACTTTCATCTATCCTATCCCATCTCCCTTGGTCAACTCTCGTTCTTTTCCGACCCGATGGTATTTAGGGAGTCTTTCACTTTCACACCCTTCGTGGCCCTTGTGTCTTTCTTTCGCTGATATTTTCATTTTTCGCAGTGTCGGATGCCTTCCATTTTTCTTTCTGATAATCACCACCACCAGATTAACGCGTAGCATTTCTCATCTAATGGTTGGTGTCAAGAAAAACATCCACCCGTAAAAGTCTGCCAAATCTGCTACAAACCCTGACCCGCAGTAAAAACCGAATAAAGTGGGGAGTAATAGAAACGAGTCCAGTGGTATCACTGCTCGCTTCTCACCCAGGCAGTCCGGGTTTGATTCCCGGCCAATACGTGTGGGATTTGCGAAATGAAATGCCACGTCCTATGGGTCGGATTCTACATAAAAATGGAGGTCCTGTGGCTTCTGATCACAAACGTAAAAGTCACGTAAAGCTCTAAGCGTATATTTTTTAATAGAAAAACATTAAAACAACGACAAAGTGTTTATGTACCTTTCAATACCACGCTTGACCAGACTAGCTGTGGGAAATTATTTTCACTTTTACAGCAGTGGCGGCAGTACATGTTCGGCACCTTCGGAGAAAATTATCTTGAACACGGCTCAGTACCTCGTTGTTTTGACTGATGTCCTGAGTAGCTTCCTAGACACATTCCCGGAACTCTTGCAGTTTCCACTTCTCTGCGATAAACCTTAGATTTCATGTACCCCCAAAAGAAGTAATCTAAGGGGTTTTCATCGGGACTTCTTGTCGGCCGATCCATCGCTGCGGATAGGCGGCGTCCAGGTGACGGCGCACTGCGTTGGTAAAGTGCGGGGTTGCTCCATAATGTTGCAACCACAGATGCCGCCGTGTATGGAGTGGAACATCCTCTAGTAGTAGTAGTAGTAGTGGTAGAGTGCCTTCTAGAAACTGTAGATAAGATTCGCTAGCCATTCTATGAGGTAATATCACAGATCCTCTGATAATGCTCCCCAAAATCCCTGTCCAAACATTAATGGGAAAACCGAACCTGATGGTGGGAACGTCTCATAGCATGGGGCTTGTTCTCCGACTACACATGCGTGTTGTCAAAACTGAAGCTGCCATTCGTTGTAAACGAGACCCCATTTGTGAACATGAAGTCTTTGGGTTGAGGATGGACCTATTCACAGAAGGCTATCTGCGGTGCATAATTTCTTTCCAGTAGTGCTGAACATCCCGGTCTAGAAAGCCAAGAATAACGGCCGAGAGGATTCGTCGTGCTGACCACACGACACCTCATAATCTGCAGGCCTTCGGGCTGAACAGCGGTCTCTTGATAGTCCAAGGCCTTTCAAGGGCTTTAGTGCCATGGGGTTTGGTTTGGTTTGGTTTGGTTTGGTTTGGTTTGGTTTAGTGCTGAACACACTGCAAATGATACTGATGTTGCCGGTTTTCCCGTTATGTTCGTAGGACGGTCCACTCCTACCACTGCCGCGATTTGGCGAGTATTACTGCTGGGGGTCCTCTGCAGTAAATTCTAATATGCGGTCCTCTGTACGAAGATCAGGCCTAGACCCACCCGCTTCACGCATGGGCATGGCGTTTCCAATGTCAGCTGTTCTCTGTAGGGCCTATACCTGCTACAACACTCCTCACTAGAAGACACAACAAATCATTGATTGATTAATATTTTTTAGCATCTGGTTTTTAGTGCCAGGAGTGTCCGAGGATGTATGCTGTGTGAGGGTGTTGCCTGTGAGTGTAATTGCACGGGATAGAAATTGGAGGAAGGTGCCATCAAGGCATTTTCCTGAAGATAAAAATGGGAAACCACGAGAAACCATTTTCGAGGGTGGCCAACGGGGTATTCGAACCCAACAGCCTACCGAAGTAGCTGTAACAAGTCATGCTGCAATGCACTGACCTAACCTGCTTGGTACCTTCTCCCAGACATGGAAACGCAGCTCCATATATGGACATATTTTAGGAAAAGACGTAAACGCATCACCATATTTCGTGTTGTAAGACAACTAGTTTCCCCCAGAAGTGTTACGTAAAGTAGGGTCAGCAGCTGCTTATAGGACTTGTTGAAATGACATTACACTCCGTACCGTACTGGTACTTCACAGGAAAGTTCTTGAAAAGCAACTGAAGAAGATGCTGCTCTGTCGTATCTGTTTCCCGAAAATCCGGGGACTGGTCTTGATGATCTCCAAGAGCTGTACTTACAGATCAGTTAACTGTAAAACAAATAATCCTTGTTAAAATGTAACCGAACTTGTGTTATTCTAGTATTCAGCAGAAGATTGCCTGGTTGAACATTTCCCCCAAATTTTTATGGTTTTGTCCTTGAAATATCTCTTGCGTTATGCCTTTTTATGACCCATCTATGGTTTCTTTGGGGAAGAAATACCTCGGATTATGGCATTTCAAATTATACATTACACTGACATATTTCAACGAGTTCTTGAATTGTGTATGTGTGTGTGAAGTGATGTATGTTTTATTTAAACTTTCGTAAGAAATGTGCTCATTCATTATTATTTACGAGCCTTTCATGCAATCGTTCGAATTGTTCTCCGCAAAGAGCTGTATGGGTTGTATTTCCTGATGATTAATTCAGTGTACATTAATGTTGTGCACAGTTTGCAGTTTAGTAGTTGAACAGAACAAAGACAATTTCATTCCCTACCCCGTAAGCAGTGTTCTCAATTTTTGGCCATTTTCTTTTTCTGGTTCTGACCTCTGACTTAGCTTACCTTATCTTGGGTGATGACAAAGCTTATCATATGACAATTTGCTTGTCACAGCCGATCGCATCCGGCACGGTTACAGATTATGCGGTCGCTAGTGGCACGGGTCGCATGCGGCACGGTCGCATCTGGAACGCCACCCTACTTTGGTTAGGGTTGGCCGTGGCTGTCTAGCACTACATGTCGGATTATTTTCGTACGGCCTCGCGCGATCTCGTTATTTACGAGTGTCAAGACCATCGTATTCAAATCGATCTGAATACGAATTGAATCTTACATGGAAACAGGTAACGTACCGAGTACGGAAAGCGTATTCAAATCTATTTCTATACCCATGGAAAAGTGGTAAGTGTTGTCGCTGGTGCGAACTGCGTTGCACATGTGGATTTGGCCCTGTTTTACGGCCGGATGCCCTTCCTGACGCCAACCCTATAAGGAGGGATGTAATCACTATAGCGTGTTTCCGTGGTGGTTGGTAGTGTAGTGTGTTGTGTAATATGAAGACACAAACACCCAGCCCCCGAGCCAGAATAATTAATCAGAATCGATTAAAATCGCCGACCCGGCCGGGAATCGAACCCGGGACCCTCTGTACCGAAGGCCAGCACGCTAACCATTTAGGGAGCCGGACATAAAAATAAAATGATTAGCTGTTTTTTAAAGACACAAATTACTACTTAAAATAAAATATGTAATGTGCATCATTGACAATTTGCTTTACGTCGCACGGACGCAGATAGGTCTCATGGCGACGATGGGATAGGAAATGCCTAGGAATGTGAAGGAAGCGGCTGTGGCCTTAATTAAGGTACAGCCCCTGCATTTAGCAGGTGTGAAAATGGGAAACCACGGAAAACCATCCTCAGGGCTGCCGACAGTGGGGTTCGAACCCACTATCTCCCGGATGCAAGGTCACAACTGCACGCCCCTAAGCGCACGGCCAACTCGCCCGGTAATCTAGTTTTTATAGTGCACTAAGTAGACCTATGGGCTAAAACAGCTGTGCTGTTTTCATTGACTTGTCTCAATCTTATCCGTGATTGTGACGATATGAAAGTGACTGAGGTACCGGGCGGGCAAAATAAAAGTGGCCCGGAAAATATTTACAGTAGGACTGACCCTTGCTAATGAACATCACAGAAGATACTGGAAATGGCCTTATCTGAAGAAATAAAAACTGAGGATCCAAAAGGTCTGACTCCACTTCACTCAGAAACCACTGGCAGAACTCAGCACGCGGAGGTTCGTTTGGACGCTTTAACGAATACACATCAGTAAATTTTTAAGGATTTCAGGATAACCTAGCGTCACTGAAGGGACAAGGGAAATGAGGAGCGAGGTCGTTTCCCCTTAATTTCCTCACTTTCCTTCTGGTGTTCGAACTCTTCTTCGGATAGGCCTAGTTACGGTTTTTATTCGCTGCAGAGTCAATAAGTTTTGCATTGCAGTCTTTGATGAAGGTTTTGCCAAAACACTTCCAGTCCTGAAATTCTCGCGCAAATAATTCTGCACAGGTTTTTCACGAATCGTGCTTCGCATAACACCCCGCAATGAACACGCGCTGTTTTATCGTGAGCATCATTTTGTGTTGCATTCAACTAGTCAATAAACACGCCTGCTCCAGTCACTCATTCATGCGCAGACATGTGACAGCTACCTATTGGTGCATAGAAATCACTGATTCCAGCATTTGCAGTGATGAGCAGTTCACCTTTCCATTAAGAAGGGTCACTTCTTCGTTAGATTATAAATATTTTTCTAGCCAGTTATATTTTACCCATCATGTATGAGCGATGCTAGTAATGTCATTTCTTGTGCAGTCAATCCCATCGCTCTTATGAAAGGTGTGAAAATATCGCTCATAGGGTCGATTGGAACATGAATTTCAGACTGATATGTAATGGAAATTTTTTGCTTGGTGAGGAAATTAAGGGGAAACGACCTCGCTCCTCAAATCCCGTGTCCCTTCAGTGACGCTAGGTTATCTATCACAGCTGATGGCGGAGCTGTTGAGGATCAAACCAGCCTTGGGGTTAACTATTCTACATACTCGACACAATAGGCTTAAATTCAGGGATGTGATAAAAAAGAACTCATTCTTACGTCGGAAACTGACGACCACTGTAATGTTGTTTTCTCTTGTAGGTCTAGATTTTCGGCTGTGCTGGGATAGAGAAGAACTGTGCTGTTGTGAAAGAAGTGGCCTCAGCCGTATTTAAGGTACATTTGCTCGGTGTGAAAATGAATTAGTTCATAAAATAAAATAAAATAAGATCAATATTCCATTTCTGCCAAGATTTAGGAAATAAAACAAAACTATCTGGACCCTTGAATTATAAAAGTCTAGAAAAGAGTATAATCAAATACAGACATCTATTACGTTTCAACCTGAAATGAATGAAAATGAAAACCTACAACCTGTTCTCCAGTCAATGACCGGGTCAGGGATGTAATGAATGAAGCAGATATAGGCTATTAGTATGATGGGGTCGCCACTCCCAAAGTGATTTATTAATGACTGATAGATGCTATGAAATGAGAATGGAGAGTGTTGCTGGAATGAAAGATGACAGGGAAAACCGGAGTACCCGGAGAAAACCAGTCCCGCCTCCGCTTTGTGCAGCACAAATCTCACTTGGAGTGACCGGGATTTGAACCACGGTATCCAGCGGTATCCGACGCGCTGCCGTCTGAGCCACGGAGGCTCCTACATTTCAACCTATTTCATGAAATTAATATTAATAGCTGAGTTTTCTGAATTATGAACGTGAGGTTGATACATAGGAGAATGGGTATGTTAATAGAAGTGAAATTAATGTGGGAGAAGAAATTTTCTTTGTGGAAAGTGCTTGCGTTAAACTATTCGCAGCCTATTGCACCTTTCTTCATAAGATGAGGTTAAAGGAGAGTTATTTAATTTTTTATATCTTACCTCTCAGAGTTTCTGCACTACGGGCTTTATTTGTTTACAGTAAAATGTTTGAATAATGTTCTTCACATCAGGTAACATGTTTTCTAGTCCAATAATAATGTAATCATGTTCTTGGCTTTCCGTACCACTAACTACTTTTGATAGTTTTCGAAAACGCCGAGGTACCGGAACTTAGTCCCGCAGGAGTTCTTTTACGTGCCAGTAAATCTACCCACACGAGCCGACGTATTTGAGCATCTTCAAATACCACCAGACTGAGCCAGGATTGAACCTGCCAAGTTGGGGTCAGAAGGCCAGCGCCTCAACCGTCTGAGCCACTCAGCCCCGACGTTTTCTAGGCTGGAGATACAGAACTGAAACGGCAAACAAAAAATCATTTTCCTCTAATAAACAATTCTGACAGGCCTGCCTATCAAGCGAACACTGCTCAGGACGAATGTAAGTTATGCAGGTCACGAAGTGACGAGAGGTCAGCGGCACGAATCCTGTCGGCCGTTATTCTTGGCTTTCTAGACCGGGACGGCCATGCCACCGTCAGTTATCTCATCAATATTGTAATTACGTAGTCTGAGTGAACCTTGAACCAGCCTACAGATCCAGGCAGAAATCCCTGACGTTGCCGTGAATCAAACCCGGGGCCCCCGAGTAAGAGGTAGGTTCGCTACCAGGGCCCGGTTCCATAAAACTTTCTAATAATATTAGATCTCATAAAAATTGTTATTAGTTAACCAAATTCAGTTTCTTTCTTAATCTGCTTACCCTCCAGGGTTGGCTTTTCCCTTGGACTCAGCGAGGGATTCCACCTCTACCGCCTCAAGGGCAGTGTCCTGTAGCTTCAGACTCTGGGTCGGGGAATACAACTCAGGAGGATGACCATTACCTCGCCCAGGTGCCCTCACCTGCTATGCTGAACAGGGGCCTTGCCGGGGGATGGGAAGATTGGAAGGGATAGACAAGGAAGAGGGAAGGAAGCGGCCGTGGCCTTAAGTTAGGTATTTGCCTGGAGGAGAAGTGGGAAACCACGGAAAACCTCTTGCAGGATGGCTGAGTTGGGAATCGAACCCACCTCTACTCAGTTGACATCCCGAGGCTGAGTGGACCCCGTTCCAGCCCTCGTACCACTTTTCAAATTTCGTGGCAGAGCCGGGAATCGAACTCGGGCTTCTGGGGGTGGCAGCTAATCACACTAACCACTACACCACAGAGGCGGACAAGATTTATACATGAGTAATAAAATGTCTTCACTCATAATATTAGTTCATTAGTTAGCTGTTACAATTGGAGGTCAGAATCTGTTTGTTGCATATCTTCTTGGTTTGTGTTTGCTTGACTACAAACGGCTATTAATCCGAATATTCGATAGGCTCACTTGATATTTTCGTTATTCTTAGTTTGATACATAGGAGAATGAGTAAAAGAGTGAAATTAATGTGAGAGAAGAAATTTTCTTTGCGGAAAGTGCTTGCGTTAAACTATTCGCAGCCTATTGCACACTCTACAACACTCCTTGCTTTTTACTCTTTTATGTGTTCTTAAACATTTCTTTTGAGATGGACTAGCAAAATCTTGGTTTATTGGCGTTATAAACCAAGATTTTAAAGGATAGATGGAGACTCCGAGCAAGAACTGCACCAGAGAAAGGTCACCCAAGACCCAACCATTAGCCATCTCTTATTGTTCAAGAGCTCTGACATCGCTGACACTACCAGGCCAATTCGCGCGAATACAGTATTCAAATTTTGTTTCAGAGATGAACATTATATTCAAGGAATGTTTCCCATATCGATCAACAAATGCTAGTTCATACGCACTTGGTGCATCAGTTTTTACCGTTCCATCAAGTAGGGCGTACTCCACAAACTAAAGGAATACCGTCAAATACTGCAAATGTGGTAAATACTTCACCATAGTCAGTCAACCAACATGCAACATCCTGAAGAAGGGCGCCATCTGTCGCAGTCACAACTCCGTCAGAAACACAATGATACTGTGCACCATCTCCTAACCATTGGAGTGAAATCTGAAGCTGCTGTTTTGAGGTTAGTGCTCCATTCCTTGCAGTGGGACATTGTAAGATATTACCAATCCTATCAAGCACAGATTCACATGTTCTGTAATCTAACCTAAATCTCTCATTGTATTAATATGTTTTTCCCATACCAGTGCAGGCCGTTCTAGGCCTACAGTTTCTTGAACTGTGAACATACACTTGCTCCGCATCACTATTTGAATCATAATCAACCATTGCACTGATCTTCGCAATGTTATGCCAAAATATTAAAATACCACTCACTTTGGTTTCACTAATAATATGGATTATGAGTCAAAATACACTCATGATCATCATCATCATCATCATCTGTTTACCCTCCGGGTTCAGCTTTTCCCTCGGACTCAGCGAGGGATCCCACCTCTACCGCCTCAAGGGCAGTGTCCTGGAGCTTCAAACTCTTGGTCGGGGGATACAACTGGGGAGAATGACCAGTACCTCGCCCAGGCGGCCTCACCTGCTATGCTGAACAGGGGCCTTGTGGAGGGATGGGAAGATTGGAAGGGATAGACAAGGAAGAGGGAAGGAAGCAGCCGTGGCCTTAAGTTAGGTACCATCCCGGCATTCGCCTGGAGAAGTGGGAAACCACGGAAAACCACTTCGAGGATGGCTGAGGTGGGAATCGAACCCACCTCTACTCAGTTGACCTCCCGAGGCTGAGTGGATCCCGTTCCAGCCCTCGTACCACTTTTCAAATTTTCGTGGCAGAGCCGGGAATCGAACCCGGACCTCCGGGGGTTGCAGCTAATCACGCTAACCACTACACCACAGAGGCGGACTACACTCATGATACTCATTAATATGATAAAATTTTGTCATATTGTCTATGAAACGGTTTACTAATATTATTAGGAATATCTACTAATAATTTTGACTCATAAACGAATTACTAATATTATTAGCTGCTGTCATTTCTTGATGGATACAGTACTTTTGCATTCATCTCTTGGCACAGGCCAGAGTAAAGTGTAGCTTCCACCGAAGTCCCAGTCAACATCCATGGCTGTGACAATATGGAAGTTGCTGGGGCATGGGTGGTGCTGAGTAATGACATTCGGAGCACGACTAGTGCATCTGAGTGTTATGAAAGGTGCTGCTCATAGGGTCAGTCGTGCTGCACTAGTACTTTCTGACCCAGTGAGGAAAGCAATAGCAAACTACCTCACTCCTCATCTTGCCTAGTACGCCTCATTTTGGTGCTGCCATTGGTTTTTGGGGTTTCCTTATAACTTGGTGGTGCTATTTGAGGATCCAACCAGCCTCTGGGCTGATAACCTAGCAGACAGACAATAACTCTATGAAATGCAATACTCATAATATTAGTTAATATTATTGGTTTTTTTACAGTGTTCTCCCTAGGACCTTTTTAATAGACGCAGCGCCCTGCGTTTTTGCAGACCGCCCGGCTAACATAACCAAGATGTATGGTAGTAACATAATATTTCGAGTAATTGGGTGCTCCACATTAAAGTGTAAAACTGTTTGTTTAAATGATATATCTTCATTATTTTCAGCATAATTGCATCAATTACATCGGCATTTAAAGGTTTACTTGACTATCACGTAGTACTGTGTGCGAGCGGTGTCTGGATTAGTGTCAAATCTCATGCGAACACTCGATTCCACACTGTGTCCCAAACCCGTACGGTATTCCACGGCAAGAGAGTGATGAGCCCCGGTGTTACATGATTATGAAAGAGCAGTAGAACACTAGAAGTTCATAATACAGTATTCTGTCATGTCTTGTTTGTGATAACACTAAAATAGTTCACTTTTGCAGATGTTTACCTGTCTGATATTATTGTTAATGCTCTGAGGGGAATAGTCTACATGTAAATTTTATAATTTTTCACGCAGTATTCCCCGCATGGCTGCTCATTCCAGCACCCGGCTGACGAAAATTCCTGGGGAGACCACTGGGTTTCTTACCAATAATATTAGTGAAAAATGTTTCCTGAAACGAAGTCAGGCCGGTTTTTTCCTCTAATCATCACCTTCATCTTGCCCTCCTGCCACAGTAGGTCAACAGGTAAGGTCCTTGTAGAACTCTTGTTACTCTTCATGTATATACTCCACCAGTTTCAATAATAATAATAATAATAATAATAATAATAATAATAATAATAATAATAATAATAATAATAATAATAATTGCTTTACGTCCCACTAAGTACTGTTACGGTTTTCGGAGATGCCGAGGTGCAGTAATTTAGTCCCGCAGTTCTTTTACGTGGCAATAAATCTACCGACACGAGGCTGACGTATTTAACCCTGGGCAGGTGGCGCTCGTTGATGCAACGTCAGAGGTGACGTAGGGCACTTTCTGACCACTCTGATTGAACTTGTTCTAGTAACAAAATTACTAATTGTTATGTATCATATATTTATGTATTAGGTTTGTCAACTAAATAGTAAGATATTTTATCGGAAATATTACACAAGTAACTCACTGGGTACACTCAACACTGCTGCTGGTGTACTTCAGACGAACGGGACAAGTGGCGCAGGGTTCAACGAGACACCTTATTGCACCGCTTGACCTTGACAATAATCCCTCTTTCTAAGAATGAACACCCTCCACTACAATAACACTGACCGCAGACAAAAGGCAAGGAATGTGGGGAGAGGTATGGGGCAGCAAAGGTCTCGTAAGTTTAAAAATTAGCGCTATCGAACAAAATACATTTTCGCCAGGTCAAAAACGACACCGCGCCACCACTACCGGGTTAAGCCCCTTCAAATACCACCGGATTGAGCCAGGATGGGAACCTACCAAGTTGGAGTGAAGGCCAGCGCCTCAACCGTCTGAGTCACTCGGTCCAATTCCACCAGTTTCGTCAGATCGTGAATATTCCCTTTCTTTCCTTTCTTAATACCTATTTTTCCTGCTGAATAGCCTACGCGGGCTGTGTTGGAATACAATACAATACAGTACAATACTATACTCCCTCCCCTAGTTCCGGATCGCCTGGAATTGGGGAGAGTAATCAGTAATCACTAATCAGTTTTTTCTTTCTTTCTTTCTTTCTTTCTTTGTTTACCCTCCAGGGTTGGTTTTTCCCTCGGACTCAGCGAGGGATCCTACCTCTACCGCCTCAAGGGCAGTGTCCTGGAGCGTGAGACTTTCGGTCAGGGGATACAACTGGGGAGGATGAACAGCACCTCGCCCAGGCGGCCTCACCTGCCATACTCAACAGGGCCCTTTGGTGGGGGGGGGGGAGGGAGACGGGAAGAGTGGAAGGGTTAGACAAGGAAGAGGGAAGGAAGCGGCCGTGGCTTTTAGTTATGTATTATCCCGGCATTTGCCTGGAGGAGAAGTGAGCAACCACGGAAAACTATTTCGAGGATGGCTGAGGTGGGTTACGTAACCATTTTTTAAATGTTACAGTTGCTATGACACATGTGAACACATTTCCTGGGCAGGGGCGTAACGTTAGGGCCTGCAGTACAGGCGGGCCCGGGTTTATAAGGGGCCCAGCAGACTCCAAATACAAATTATATACAGTAAGTACTCTAATGCTATTCTGCGCGGAAATGATATGTGCGGTTTTGTAGAATCAGTCGAAATAGTTTACTTACTTACTTACTGGTCGGCGCTACAGTCCTTGTAGGTCCTTGGCCTCCTTTATCACCTGCCTCCATCCATCTCGGTCCTCAGCTTTTCTTCTCCAACGTTTAACTCCTAACTTTCTAAGGTCATCCTCAACATCATCAATCCATCTTTTCCTGGGTCTTCCTCTCCTCCTCCTTCCATCAAGTTTCCCTATAAACACCTTTTTAACGGTGCAGGTTTCTGCCATTCTCTGAACATGACCGGCCCACCTAATTCTTCCCTGCTTAATTTTAGTAACAATATCTGGCTGGCCAAACAGTCCTTGCAGCTCTACATTTCTCCTCATTCTCCACCCATCCTGCTCTCTTACTGCACCGAATATCTTTCTCAACATCTTCCTTTCCACCGTAACAGCCACTGTTCTTCTCTGGAGGTCATCACCCAGCATTCTGATCCATACATAACTATTGGTCTTAGTACTGTTGTGTATATTTTAATTTTTGTATTCCTGCTGACATTCCTGGATTTAAACATATTTTGCAAGGCGTAAAAGCATCGGTTTCCACTTGTTATCCTCTCCTGTATTTCCACGGAGGTTTTATTATCCTCTGTTATTATAGAGCCTAGATATTTGAAAGATGTGACTCTTTGATATTCCTTCCCATTTAATCTTACTGGGGTCCTTCCTCTTACTCCCTCTGTATCTCCCATCTTCATATATTTTGTTTTGTTTATATTCACTTCTAGTCCTAGGTCCCGTGCTTTCTCTTCTAATACTGAGTAGCTCTCTTCAAGAGCTCTTTCATTTCTTGCAATTATTGCTACATCATCAGCATATGCTATCACTTGTACTAATCTGTTCAAAATGGTTCCCCCTGGGTTGCTGGGCAATTGACGGATTACTTTTTCCAATGCTAGGTTAAAAAGCAGTGTGGAAAGTACATCTCCCTGTCTTAGTCCTCTCTCCACTAAAAACTCCTCTGACAGATCTTGCTCCACTCTCACCTTGCATACTGTTGTTTTCAAAGTCATTTCTGTTAATCTAATCAATTTCCTTGGGATTCCAAATTCTTTCATAATCTTGTAAATTTGACCCCTATCTAGACTGTCATATGCCTGTTTAAAATCCACATACAGCTGATGTAGCTGTTTGTCATATTCATAAACTTTTTCTAGCACTTGTCGTAATATAAATATCTGATCCAGAGTAGAGCGATGTTTTCTAAAACCTGCTTGGTAATCCCCTAATATTCTTTCCATCCATAATTCCAATCTTAAGGCTAGTACCTTACCAAAAACCTTGTACGTTCCATCCAGCAAGGTGATCCCTCGATAATTTCCACATACTGCCTTATCTCCCTTTTTATGTATTGGGTAAATTATACCCAATGTCCAGCCCCATCGCGTAACATCAAATCCTGCTCAAAACAACGAACAACTCATTGAGCATATATTCAATATTATTATGCTCATCGTAGGTCAGCTCCAATCTTCAGCATCCAGCAACATTCATCCAACAACAATCCGCGACATGATTACCAATATTTTCGCCTCTGAAAATGGCCTTTAAAATCTTACAGTGGAACGGCCGGTCGGTGATCTCGAACAGAGGTGTTCTACAGCGTGAGATTCAAAGCCAAACTGCATCCATAATCGCACTATCTGGGACATGGCTACTTACTTTACTGATCCAACTATTTTCGTCTCAACCATCTGACTCTCTACAACCCATGGCGATCAAGTATATTCTGCGACAGATTTTCCAAGCTCATAATGGCATTTAAAATTCTTCAATGGAATGCACGATCGGCCATTTCAAACAAAGTCTAGATAATACACTCACAATATAAACCCTCACGTTGTTGTCCTGTCAGAAACATGGTTCAAACCTCAAAGACATATACATTTTCGCAACTATACCATTTTAAGGGAAGACCGTGATGATGGATATCGTGGCGTTGCTATTCTGGTACACACGACATTATCTTACAGACAGCTAACTATCCAACGTAGTGTACCATCGCCATTTCAACTGATTGCAGCGAGTATACAACTACCTTCTAGAACTCTTACGATAGCATCTGGATATTGCCCACCGAGAACAGCAGTCACCTTGGATATTTGGCAAGAAATCATGTCGCAACTTCCTCCCCCACAGATCATCTGTGGAGACTTCAACGCTCACTCCACAGCATGGGGTTGTCCAACCACCGATCGCTACGGCAATGATATAGTCAATATGGTCGAACATTATAATTTAGTCATCCTGAATGATCATTCCCCTACATTGGTTCCTTCACCGAATCGGCAGAAATCGGCAGTTGACCTCACTATTGCCAACCCCTCTTTATCCTTGTCCACCAACTGGTCCGTCCTTACTGATTCTGGGGGTTCCAACCACTTTCCCATTTTGATCACAATAGACACTTCTCCTCCACCTCATCAGCAGAAAGTGTCAACAGGAAAATGGAACTGCTCTAAAGCAAATTGGCCAGTATTTACAGCCAATATGGATGAAGAGATATTACGCCTTCCACTGCAAAATCCTAGTGGTGTCAGCTACAACCTCTATATCTCCGCTATGGAGAAAGCTGCATCCGAGTCGATTCCCCTGAAGAAAGTTGGATCTATACACACGGGAAAACCAGCTGTCTGGTGGACCCCAGACTGCTCTCGAGCTGTTGCACGACGACGGACAGCGCTTCGGCAATACCGGGAACAACCCACTTTTGAGAGGTACCAGCAATGTCTGCACACTACAGCTCAAGTAAGGAGATTTTTGAAAGAAAGGAAAAGACACAGCTGGAAGGAATTCTGTGCATCATTAGATAGGAATGCCAACATCTCCGACGTCTGGAACAAAATCAAAGCCTTCCGCCACAAAGATCATAGTCCACGATCCCGTACGATCTCACCAGCCTGTATAGAGGGATTCTTTGACAAAATAGCTCCACCGTTTGTTGATTCTCAACCCCTTCAGTTCAACACGAACCCGAGTACTCATTTTTTATGCTCTCCCTTCACATTGGCTGAGCTGCAAAATGCAATAAAACAGTCCTCCAGTACTGCACCAGGTTTTGATAATATTTGTTACCCGATGCTGGCCCATTTATCAATCCATGCTCTACAGTGGCTGCTTCGGATCATAAACGAAATATGGTCTCAAGGAGAATTTCCATTATCCTGGCTAACACAGATTGTGATACCCATCTTCAAATTCGGAAAGGAACCAGAGGATCCGAACGCTTACCGTCCTATCGCCTTGTCTTCATGTATACTGAAAACCCTCGAGCGTATGATTAAACTTCGACTCGAATGGTGGCTAGAATTTCACAATCTTCTACCACGAACTCAGAATGGTTTTCGAAAAGGAAGAAGTACCTATGATAGTCATGCACTGCTCACTACGGACATATATAAGACATTTGCTTCGAACAGTTATATGCTTGCCCTTTTTCTGGATATTTCTGCTGCATACGACAATGTTGATATCTCAAGATTATTATCTAAATTGATGGACCTCGGCCTTCCTCATCCGCTCATCAAGGGCATTTACAATCTTCTACACACCAGATGGATATATGTGCGTTATCATGACAAACTACTTGGCCCACGGAAAGTCTCACAAGGTCTGCCTCAAGGTGCTGTGCTTAGTCCCCTGCTCTACACCATTTACACCAGTGATCTAGAGACCATATTTTCACCCAGGATTAAAATATTACAATATGCTGACGATGTGTGTGTATTTACTAGCGCAAGCTCTCTCCAGACTGTAGAAGCCCACATGGCTTTAGCTGTATATCAATTAGACCATTGGCTCCTTGAAAATAATTTATCCCTATCGCCTTCCAAGTCTCAAGTAGTGATATTTACGCGAAAATACCTGAGAGTCCTACCCTTAACCTTGAACTTGGGTCCATACAACATCAGAGTCAAACCTCAGGCAAGGTTTTTAGGTCTCACATATGACACTCGACTGACATGGTCGCCACATATATCTGAGCTTACACCAAAACTGGAAAGATCTATGAATATTCTTCGTGCTCTCACCCGAACATGGTGGGGGGCTGATCCCTGTGTTCTCCTTCTTCTATATCGCAGTTTGATCCGATCCAAAATGGATTATGGGAGTATGTTTTATCATAACGGAAGCAAAATCGCTTTGCGCAAGCTGGACAGAATACAATATAGCTGTGTCAGAACCTGCATTGGAGCATTGGCTTCGACCCCAACAAATGCGTTGTTACTAGAGTGCGTCGAACCTCCTCTTGCTGTACGTCGACAATATTTAGCAGACAAATTTGTATTATCCAGGATGTACAACAATGAACCGCCAATCTGCAGCAGTCTGGATGATTTAGAAACAGTTATGAGAGAACACGGACACCGAAAATGGATGAAAAATATATGCCTTCTGAACAGTCTTCAGTTTCTACGCCCCATACTTCCATCGTCAACACCCCACAAGTCTTGCCTTGCTTTTGAGATTCCGTACTCCTACTTATTGTTTTCTGTTCCAATACATCTTTTTACAACAGACTTACTTCCTCTAACCACAGTTCAGTCTTACTTTGTGGAATATACTCAAAGACAGTGGCCCAATGCTCTTCAAATCTTCACTGATGGCTCAAAAATATCCTCACCACCTGCAGTGGGATGCGCTTTTTACTGTCCCGCAACTGAAGAATCTCGTTTATTCACTTTACCAAATGACTGGTCTATTTTTACAGCAGAAGCTGTCGCTATTTCCGAAGCTCTAGCATACAGTTTAAGAGTTAAACCTTCTGCAGTTCTTATAATTACTGACTCTCTCAGTGTCTTGAAGACTTTACAGTCACCTGCTACATACAAACTAACGGTTCATCAAATTCAGATCATTCAGAGAATTCGACAACTTACTCGTCTCAATATTGCTGTACACTTTCTTTGGATACCTAGTCATAAAGGTATCAAACACAACGAGTATGTTGACCGGCTCGCTAGAGCAGCAACGCATTTGGGCGAACGGCTAGATTCACCATTGTCTATTCGAGACTACGTGCCACGTATCAAGCAGCGTTCCTGGACGCAAACTGAAGAAGAATGGTATATTACAAAAGGGCAACGGGGAAAACAATACGCTGCAATCCAACCATACCCTCCTCACTCACCTTGGTTCTCCAAATGGAATGCTTGTCGCCGATACATCACTTCTCTTATTCGCATGAGGTTCAACCACGGCAGTTTTGCAAATCATCTCTATCGGATAGGAGTCCTAAACTCGCCCTACTGTTCCTGTGACCGCCAAGCAATCGCTGACCTCAACCATATCTTCTTCTCGTGCCATCTTTATAATGTACAGCAGGAAAAATTTATAACAACTTTACTTTCATTGAACTTCCAACTACCACTCAACATCCAGTGCATTTTATCATCCCAACAACCAGAAGCGTATAATGCAATCGCCATATTCTTAAAAGACACCGATTTAAGATTATAAAGTTTGATGTGATACTACTTCAGAAAAACTACGTAAACATACTACAGTTGCAGTGTCCCAATTTGTTCTTTTGTTTTTTTTTTTCTCTTCGTATGTGTGTGCGCGCATTCTGTACGGGCTCGGAACGTAATACCATTATAATACTATGGAAGATTCATAGGTGTATATGTATTCTAAGTGTATATTTAACGTATATGCTTTGTTATCTAATTTATATCTAGCTGGCTCTTTGGTTTGGCACCTAAAGCCAATAAATTAATTTAAAAAAATCCTTAGGTATTTCCTCCTTTGTCCAAACCTCCTTAATCAATTCATAAACAGCCTTTTCTATTCGCTCTCACCCATATCTCAACAGCTCTGACTCCATTCCATCTTCACCTGGGGCTCTATTATTCTTTAATGCATTAATTGCAGCTTTGACCTCTTCTTAGCCTGGCTGTTTTACTGATTCCTCTTCCAATTATCTTTCTTCCCCATCAACATTTATATTTTCCTCCTCTCTATCATCTTCATTATTTTCATTGAGTAACTCGTAAAAATACTCCTGCCATCTTCCAAGCACTTTGCTTTTATCACCCAGAAGGTTTCCATCTTTATCCTTGAAGAAAACAGCGCTTGGTTGAAATCCTCTCTTAAGGTCTTTTGTTCTTTCATAGAACTTTCGTACCTCGTTTCTATCCTTCATTTCATCCAGTTCTTCGATTCTCTTCTTTCAAAAACTCTTTTCTTATATCTACATATCTTATGGGCTCTTCTTCGTTTCTCTCTATACTCTTCTACTGTTTGTCTTGTTCTCCTTTGAAGCATTCTGTTCCTAGCATCATTCCTCTCTTGGATTAATGTTGAACATTCCTCATCAAACCATTCTGCTCTCTTTACCAATTTCTTCTTTCCCAGGGTACTATCTGCAACTTCACTGATAGTTGTTTTCAGTATCTCCCATTTATCTTCCACTTCTCCTTTCTCCCACAATTCCCTTTATATTTCCAAAGATTCAGCCATTTTATTTTTGTATTTCTCTTGCAATTCCTCATTTTTTAGACCTTCAATATTGTGCTTTGCCTTTCTTGTTACTTTTTCCGTTCTTGCCAAATCTATTTTTTGTCTGTACTTGACTCTAACAAGATAGTGGTGTGTATCTGCATCAGCACCTCTGCAGCTTCTAACATCCATAATACCTAATGCATGTCGACTGTCTATGATAACATGATCTATTTGATTTCTTGTCATGTCTCCTTATGAATGTTTTTCCTAGGATTCCAAGTACTTTTAATTATCATCTGCTTACCACTCACAAAATCAATCAATCTCAATCCGTTATCATTATTTGATTTATTTTCCGGGCTGAACCGTGCTGTACGCATATCACGTACAGTTTGCCGACGTTTCGAATACATTGCAGTATTCTTTGTCAAGGCGACTGAAATACCCCTACTCGATCCGAGGTAATCAGTCTCCCAGGTAGAATCTACCTGGGAGACTGATTACCTCGGATCGAGTAGGGGTATTTCAGTCGCCTTGACAAAGAATACTGCAATGTATTCGAAACGTCGGCAAACTGTACGTGATATGCGTACAAGTACAACACGGTTCAACCCGGAAAATAAATTAAATAATTCTTCACACCGTGGAAGCTTCACTTCTAAGATACGAAACCGTTATCATTACTTACTTCATGCAAGCTTTCTTTCCCTACTAAGTGTTTGTACACCTCTTCTCTTCCAATATTTGGATTTAAATCTCCAAGGATAATTTTCACATCATGCCTTTGAACTTTATTAATTTCTTCCTCCAATTTAGTATAAAATGCATCTTTCTTCTCATCTTCTGCCTCCTCAGTAGGGGCGTACACACAAAACACAGTTACGTTGAAGAATTTTGCCCTAATTCTCACAGAGCACATCCTATCATTGATTGGAGTAAAGTTGATCACGCTTTGCTTTACCGACTTATGTATGAGGAATCCTGTGCCATTACTGCCTGCTTTTTCTCCACTGTACATCAAGATATGTTGTCCAGACATCATCATCCCTTGCCCTTTCCATCTCAGTTCCTGTGGAGCTGCTATTTTCACTCCATACTTATCCATTTCATTCCTTAATTCTTTCAACTTGCCAGGTCTCTTCAATGTCTTAACATTCCACGTTGCTAATGCAATATCCTTTTTCCTTCTCTTTAGCCGTTTTTCTCGCCGGTTCGTCACCAAGTTTTCCAGTCCTGCTTTATTCATTCTTAAGGTATCCGTAACAGTTGTTTTTTTACGAGGTAGGGGAGTTAACCCTGCGTTCAACCCCCAACCTGGAGGACCAGGGTATCACTCTTAGTCTGGATCATCATCTTAGACCTGTCCGGCTTGTGTGGCCCTACCAGGAGCAAATGCTCCCGCCGGCATAGCTCTAAGGATCATTTGACCACGCAAGCCTCCAATAAACACCCGGCAAAATATATTTTGCCTTCGTCAAGGTGGTGATACCTTCGGGAGGAGTCGAAATAGTTTGCTTTTTACAATTTGTATGTTGACGATTTGCCACTTGGTTGCATCTACCAACAGTTATTGTGTTGAGTGTAACACAGCACAGCTGTAAAAAACATACTTGCCGCCGTCTCTCGCAACACGTTCCTCTGATCTGCAGCAAAATATTTTTAAAAAATAGCAATAAAAATGGATACCAAAATATCATATTTTAGTTAGGAAATTATACTTTCTTGATGTGTAATGCGCCTGATATAGTATTATGCACAAATCTTGCAGAGCATTTACCTTTTGTCACACGTTTATTCGACAACATTGTATAAGAAGTGGAATCAGAGATAAGGCTTTTTGCACCCGATGTTATTCTGTTCAGAGTAATAAATAAGTTACAAGATTGTGAGCAACTGCAATATGACCTCGATAAAGTTGTGAGATGGACAGTACGCAATGGCATGATGATAAACGGGGTTAAAAGTCAGGTTGTGAGTTTCACAAATAGGAAAAGTCCTCTCAGTTTTAATTACTGCGTTGATGGGGTGAAGATTCCTTTTGGAGATCATTGTAAGTATTTAGGTGTTAATATAAGGAAAGATCTTCATTGGGGTAATCACATAAATGGAATTGTAAATAAAGGTTACAGATCTCTGCACACGGTTATGAGGGTGTTTAGGGGTTGTAGTAAGAATGTAAAGGAGAGGGCATATAAGTCTCTGGTAAGACCCCAACTAGAGTATAGTTCCAGTGTATGGGACCCTCACCAGGATTTCTTGATTCAAGAACTGGAAAAAATTCAAGGAAAAGGAGCTCGATTTGTTCTGGGTGATTTTCGACAAAAGAGTAGCGTTACAAAAATGTTGCGAAGTTTGAGCTGGGAAGAATTGGGAGAAAGGAGACGAGCTGCTCGACCAAGTGGTATATTCCGAGCTGTCAGCTGGGAGATGGCGTGGAATGATATTAGTAGACGAATAAGTTTGAGTGGCGTCTTTAAAAGTAGGAAAGATCACAAAATGAAGATAAAGTTGGAATTCAAGAGGACAAATTGGGCAAATATTCATTTATAGGAAGGGGAGTTAGGGATTCGAATAACTTACCAAGGGAAGATGTTCAATAAATTTCCAAGGCTAGGAAAACAACAGATAAGGAATCTGCCACCTGGGCGACTGTCCTAAATGCAGATCAGTATTGATTGATTAATTGATTGATAATGCCAGTAAGGAGTTGTAGTAACAATCTGTCAACTCAAGTTTCGACCGAGTTCTCTGTGCGCGAAGTTAATAATAGCCTTATCATTTGTACGGTTTGATATTTTACAAACTCATTTGAACAGTTTTTGATTTAATTCTGTTCGTATATTTTTCTGTGTTTATAACCGAGACTTCGGTATCAGTTGCAGAGTGTAGTTCTGTAGTTACTGAAAAATGAAACCAATTAAAGTTAAGTACGAACATCTTAGTGGTTTATGGTTGGCAGTTCCGTAGCCGAGCCGTAAAACCACGGAGGCAGTCAATTGAAACCTATTAAACAGTATTCTTTGATAATCTTACAATAACGAATAAACCCTTTGTTCGTGTAACTTGACAATATATTGCATTACTTCTACCTGCTGTAATTATATTTATTCCTGGGTTAAATTGTACTTGAGGGGCCCGAATTTTTATTTTGGTAGGGGGGCCCATATCATATTCGTTACGCCCCTAAAGACGATGCGTACCATGTTTTCAATTCCACGTAGGAATGCTAAGTGTGGTACGATTTTTAACACATTTACAGAAACAAAAATATAGTCTGGTAAAAATGAAGACCGTGTATTAGGTAAAATGCTAATTTACACATAGGTCAATGCAGTTGGAAAAATGTCGATAATGCGTCATTGGTGACAATGAATCATACAATCATCCTTGGAAGAGGGAGCTTTAAGAAGGCCATGGACAGCGGTCAAGCTGCTAAGTGTCATGAAGAGAGAAGCACAATTCCAGGTTTACGTTATGTTCGACTGTTAACATGGTCTGGTGCTTTTCATTTCATGTCTCAGTAGAATCCACGATAAATAATATTCTTACAAGCTGATGTACCCGTGCTTCGCCACAGAATGCTACAATGTATACAGATTTCTAGGTTGTGAGTAAGATTGTATTGAAATGTATAGGCCCTCTTGCCTACCATCAGTCACAATCAAATTGGGAACTTTTCATTATTATGGCAGACACTTATTCTCGACCTGCCTTTTTACATTCTCAGAAAGACTGTCTTAGTGGTTTTGCCAACTGATATCAACATAGGTCATTACAATGACGTCAGTAGACATGCAGCAATTAAAAGCAATGCAATCATATGAAATACTCGATCAAATGAAAAGCAACACATTTCGTCACTTATAACGAACAGTACTACGCTGCCGATCTAACAGTCCAAAGTTCCAGAGCTGGAATGACCAGACCACAGACAGCCGTGAATACTTCTCTGCCATTATTCCGTTAAGTGTGCGCGCTGCTCATTCCAATCAGCGCGTCAGAGTAGGGATCGAATAGCTGGAATACTGCGATGAACCAGTGTGTTATGTACCAGCAGTATCAGGAAATATATGAACCTGAGGAATGTCATGCTAAAGAAGAAAGGTATATAAATCCCCAGCTATTTTCCGCTGTTATACTCGGTACGCAACAGTAATCCTATCTATCGGAGATTAGTGGCAACATAAGAGACAAAGAACACAACAAACAATGGTCAATGTAATTATATTGTTGATCAATTTTATGAGCTTTCGATACTGTAGGCTTTCACATCGGTACGGTGATACTGAATAAAACATAAATGACCGGAAATTGTATTCTCTATAACTTTTGTTAGCCATAGTGAATACAATCATGTATAGCTTAGACTGTAGTTTCTTATTCCCCGACGCTACATACCGATTTTCATTAAATTCTGTTTAGCCATTTTCTCGTGGCTCGGCGTTGATATGAACTTAGCAACAAAAATACAAATTCACGAATATCTCTGTTATCATAGTTGGTACGGTAAAAATGTATCAGACATAAACGGTCGGAAATTTAATTATAACTTAACATACTTCAGTCAAGAACTGTTTATCGATAGGACCACTAATAACATAAATATTTGAGAATTACATTTTAGGTATTCTCCTATCTTGCGTACCGATTTTCATCAAATTCTCTTCAGCCATTTTCTCGCGATGCGCGTGCATACATACATACATACATACATACATACAGACACAGAAATTACGGAAAAGTAAAATGTGCATTTCCTTGTTACTGTGGCTACGACCGATGTATAAATACCATTCTTTTTAAATTCTGAGCAATGTACAGACAAGACTTATTTTATACTATACAGATATATTGTGTTTTCTGAGAAAACATTGGAACAACTTTCACCTGTTCAGCAACTCGAGTGCTTTCTGAAGAACACTACGTCAGCTGAGGTGTTGAATGAACAGCACTTGCCACATAGTATTAAGTTGGAGCCGTGTGTTCTAAACTTCAGATATGAGCAGTATTTGTAGTATTTACAAATAAATAACGTAAATAATATGTAATTGCGAAGTCATCTCCGTACAGGCCATTAAGGCCCTTGGAGGGGTAGAAGGTAAAGGCTTCCCCTATCCGTAACCTCGGCACTTGATTGTGTAGAGTGGTTAGCTCTACGCCCAGCTTCCTTTGCCCCCAGGAATTAACCCGGTACTCATTTTTGGTGTAGGCTGAGTGAATCTCACGGTCATGTGCACCTCCGGAAGTGGACATCTTGTTTCTTAAATTTTACGACTTCCAGACGGGGATTCGAACCCACGTCCTTCCGGGCGAACCGAGCACTGCTTTACCGCCTCGGCTGGGCAGTCCCTAAAGAATTGATGCAAAAGTTCAGTGCTGTAATGTTAGGGCCTTCAATGCAGGCGGCTCCGAGGATCCAAGAGGGCCTATACTTCCCCATAAATAAATAAATAAATAAATAAATAAATAAATAAATAAATAAATAAATAAATAAATAAATAAATAAATAAATAAATAGACATGATACTGTATACGCTTTTGGGCTTATGCCGTGTCAAGAAAATAAGGTGAAATTCTTTACGTTTCGCAGAGAACTGTGCTTTGCGTCCTCAGAAGAAATCTCGATTGTCCACGAGAAAGGCTTCTTAAACAAAATAAATGAATAAATAATTTTACCAGAATGGCACTCTGCACGAGAAAGGTGACATCCTGATTTTGTTGTAGAAAGGGTAGAAAAGGATTGCTTTACACTTCGTAAGTAGAGTAATTGCCAGGTAATTGCATCCGGCTGTAGTTATTGTGTTGAGTCTAGCACAGCTGTCTCGTAATGCCTAGAAGGATGAGGTGAGGAAGTATATACGATGATTAACGCATGGTTGATAGCAGTGGCGATCTGATGAACCGAAGCCTAGCATACCTACCTAACCCCCGCCCCGGTCCCGCGCCTGTAGGGAGTAAGCCGCGTCAGGCAAGTCGAGGGGACGAGAGTCTGGGCTGCAATATCAGTCTTCGAAGCCTTGTTCTAAGAAATACGTGCGACGTCTTTTCTCATTGCTTTCAAGGTTTGCAAATGGAACAATGTGTCAGATGCTTACAATATAATGTGCTTTAGATTTCCATCGCTCGCATTTGAGGTTTGGGCTTCACTGATATCCTTGGTAGCCCTCAGTATACACTACTGATAATTTAATGTGGCTATTTCTAGCCGAGTGGAGGCCTTGTAAGGCAGACCCTTCGATGAGGGTGGGCGGCATCTGCCATGTGTAGGTAACTGCGTGTTATTGTGGTGGAGGATAGTGTTATGTGTGGTATGCGAGTTGCAGGGATGTTGGGGACAGCACAAACATCCAGCCCCCGGGCCACTGGAATTAACCAATGAAGGTTAAAATCCCCTACCTGGCCGGAAATCGAACCCGGGACCCTCCGTTCCGAAGGACAGTACGCTGACCATTCAGCCAACGAGTCGGACAGGGTAATCATAAGCATTTATTCAGATATTTTGAAGTTTCGTGCGGTGATGTTACATAATCAAAGCACATTCCAGTACATACAAGATGGAAGGTAACCGATGAACCAAATTAACGCCGTAATTTTCAGGTTTGTAGCCTGCACCGTTATGCTAAGACTTGGGAGAAAGGAGACGAGCTGTTCGTCTAAGCGGTATCTTCCGAGCTGTCAGTGGAGAGATGGCGTAGAATGACGTTAGTAGACGAGCAAATTTGAGTGGCGCTTTTATAAGTAGGAAAGATCACATTATGAAAATGAAGTTGGAATTCAAGAGGACAAATTGGGCAAATATTCTTTTATAGAAAGGGGAGTTTTGGATTGGAATAATCTACCAAGGGAAATGTTCGATAAATGTCCAAATTCTCTGAAACTATTTAAGAAAAGACTAGGTAAACAGCCGATAGGCAGCCTTCCACTTCGGCGACTGCCCGAAATACAGAGGAGTGGTGACTGACTGACTGACTGACTGATATTGGTCGAATACGACATGATGCTTAAACCACTCTGTCGCTAGCGGCACAATTTTGGCGGTCACATCTGGCACGATCGCTTCTGGCACTTAACCCTTCACTTCGTAATCTGCAGCCCTTTCTGGTTGGGCAGCGGTTGCTTGGTAAGCCAAGGCTCGTCAGGGCTGTAGTGCCATGTGGTTTGATTTGTTTATAACATTATTAATTTTACGTCCCACTAACAACTTTTTACTGTTTTCGGAGACGCTGAGGTGCCGGAATTTCGTCGTACAGGAGTTCTTTAACGTGCACTAAATTACCGATAGGCCTACGAGGCTGGCGAATTTGAACACCTTCAAATACCACCGGACTAGCCAGGATGGAACCTATCAAGTTGGGCTCAGAAGGCCACTCTGAGCCCGGCCCGGCGATTTGTTTGCAATCACAATTCTTGTTCCATTGGCATGGAAGAAATCTGCATCCAGTCCCTGAAGCCTGTCGCCGTATCGTCTTGGCTCCTCCACACATCGCCGAACATTCGAAGAGCAATACTGATTGGCGAGGTATGGGCTGTATGCCATGTCTTGCTTGGAGCTTGGTGAATATTCGGCACCCTAACCCACTTACCAGCAAAATTACAGTGACAGAATTAACTTATTAAGACATGACTGGTACTGGTCGACGGGCTAAAATGTTCTTGTAGTGAGCCGTAAGGGTAATGGATGGATGGCACTCGGGTCGAATGTGAGCAGCGCTCAATCTGGAGTCGATTATTCTCGCACTAATCAAAGGAAGTTCGTGGCTCAATACGTGGAATCACGAGAGACCCATCCACAGTGTGGTTTAACATCCTTCCACGTGTCATTCACCTTCGTTTGTTATTTTATATGCAGGGTGTCAGTGATCATATATAATAGGTTCTGTTTGGTACAATTCCTAAAACTCCAGAACCAATGAATTCATTATTCCACTCGGATAATCGGTTCTTGTAAACTGTTGTAGGTAGTATCCCGGCTCATTTGAAGGTGTTCAAATACGTCAGCCTCATGTCGATAGATTTACTGACACGTTTAAGAACTCCTGCGGAACAAAATTCCGGCACCTCGGCCTCTACGAAATCCGCAAAAGTAGTTAGTGGGCCGTAAGACCAATAACATTATTGATTAAGAAAACACTTCGTATTGCTACGCACCACTTATAATCTGCTACTTTACGTAGTGAAAACAAGCAAATTGTTGTGGTTTAGAGGTGCTTGCGGTTAGTATTCGATTATCGACCACCGCTGTTCGATACCAACAGCGAGCAACCATTTTTTTTTTTCCTAGGTTCTCTTAGTACTGGTAAATATTCGCTGTGTTTTAAATATTCTATTAATTACTATCACTTTCGCTATGGCAGTTTTATTATTGAAAATAAAATCGACAGCCTGTTTCCAGTCATTTGACCGGGTCAGAATGGAATGAATGAAGCTCACATCTAGCGGCGAGGATAGTAATTGTGTCGGCTGCCGAAGCTTGTCGCACTCCTCTGGGACAGTGATTAATGACTGACAGATGGAATGAAATGATAAAGGCGAGTGTCGCTGGAATGAAAGATGACATGGAAAACCGCAGTACCCGGAGAAAAACCTGTCCACCCTCCGCTTTGTCCAGCACAAATTTCACAGGGAGTGACCATGATTCGAACCACGGGACCCAATAATGAGAGGCCGGAGCGCTGCCGCCTGAGCCGCGGAGGCTTGTCATTATTATTATTATTATTATTATTATTATTATTATTATAGGTCTATAATTTGAGAAAATCTCGTATTATTGCTACTAGCCATCACTTTTAACCTACTACTTTAAGTGGTGAAAACAGGCAATTGTCGCGGTGTACCATGTGGACTGCGGCCAAGTTCAGAGCAGTTTAGTGGACAGCGACGTTATTTGTAATGGTCAATGCTGAACTTACATTACACTGCTACTTGTAATATCGCAGTTACATCATTGATATGCGATCATCTGCGATCGATCCCTGTAATCGTTACTTAGGCCCTCCCAGCCGTTTAAATAGGGGAGAGAACTGACGAATGGCAAAAGAGCAATGGAGGACGAGATAGTATGACCAATGGCAGTCGCCTTACAAGAACGTCTGCCGGAGTCGAACGTTGGCGCTATTGTTAGGAGTAGAGGAGTTCGAGTGCATGGTAGCAGAGCATGTGCTGAGGAGGTGTAAAATGTAAGCTGTTGTAGTTCCTTTTACGTATTTCTTTTATTAGCGGTGTTAGTGGCGTATTTTCTGAGCTAATATTTTTGTGATGGGATGCAACAGAATGCAGTGGTTATATCATCTACCTTCTTTCCTCACCAGTTGTCGTATTTTAAGTAGGTAATTAACAGTATGTTGCCAATTTCCTAAGATGAATTTTGATGCAAGGACTACTGTTTCAAAAGTATTAAGACTGTGTTATTCAGAACTGACATAACAACAGCGTCCAATCCCTTTCAGCAGTGTTGTAGTATTAAGTAGTAGCTTACTGTCGGATGTTTTATTATGGACACTCGAGTTGAGGCTTTGCCTGCAACGTTTGCTAGACAGATAATATGTGCTAGTTCCCGGTACATTTGGCGTGCAAATATCTTCCGAGTACCGATAACTACCATGTGTCTTCCGCCAACAGCTGGTGGACTTGGGTTGGTAAACGCCATCATTAAATGTCAAGCCCTCTTCTTGAGTCGTGGAAGAAAAATAGAAATGAACCACCGGAGCTTCTCATTTGCTTGGTTGAAACACTGGTCTACTGTGGCGGACTTGCGCAATCCATCTGATCTTCGGATTGTCCCGCCTGCCCTGAAGTATCTCTGCATTTATGTGCAAGAATTGTGCTATTTGACGAAAGCCAAGTTCGTACCAGAAGTACATTTTTTAGTTTTTTTATTTTCTTCTTTCTATTTTTATTTTAGACTTTATCTGATATACTTTTCTACTTCGATCTTTGTTTTTCTTGAATTTTCTGTTTAAGGACGACACACACACCCAGTCCCCGGGCCAGTGGAAATAACCAATTAAGGTTAAAATCCCCGATCCGGCCGGGAATCGAACCCGGGGCCCCTTGAACCGAAGGACAGCACGGTAACCATTTAGCCATGGAGCCCGACCAATTAATACGTCGGATTTATGCTGACTTATTTCGTCTCACCTACACCACTCATGCGTTTATTTCAACTAGTCTCTTCAAACACCGACTTTCAACAACTTTGGAAAACAGTGTACTCCATCTCCCTGCTAAAGTGCGATCTGGTATATGGTAACTTGCGTCTAGCGCTAGACCCTCAGAGGCCGTCATCGGTTATATTCGGTGTCACTCGGCTCGCAGTGCTGACTGATTCGGACTCGTGCTCATATAGTGCTCAAGGTGACTCAATACTTCACAGACTGACTACTTTTCTGAGGGTCAGACCGGTGTATATGCAAGAAAAAAACATTTCTTCAACAAATGAACTGCACAGTCAATGGAGAGGACCAATACATAAGACCATATTACCTCCTTACCCCAAGGACAAAACACAATTATACACTGTGGATAATTGGGTGCACTGTCCATATTATAATGACTACTGATGGACAGCTGGGCAAGGAACTTTAACGGTGCATACCTGAAGAGAACAAGATGGAAGTTTGTTGCTCCCCGAGGCAACGAATTGTGTGGATATTATCTAAGTGCTTTGTGATAAGTAGTATTTTGTTGTTGGTGTTTTTTTGTTTGGTATTGTTACAGACGTTGCGAAAGTGCAACAGGAATTTCGAAATTACAGAGACCAAAACCTCAACAGAGAGAAATTAAAACCATACAGTAACGTCTTTGTCTACTCTGTATCACTTCTAGTTATGTCTAACATTTGAATGACAATCGATATCAAGTAAAATGTCAATAGCATAGAAAAGATAGTCCGTACAGAAATTACAGTATTTATTTGAAGATGTAACATTCAAAAATCTGTAATTGGCTTATTTGATAAATAAATATGTACAAAAAAATTACGAACCTACAGACCTAATGCAAAATGAGTTACACCAATATTTTCCTTCCCGGTCTAGAAAGCCAAGAATAACGACCGAGAGGATCCGTCGTGCTGACCATACGACACCTCGTAATCTGCAGGCCTTCGGGCTGAGCAGCGGTCGCTTGGTAGGCCAAGGCCCTTCAAGGGCTGTAGTGCCATGGTTTTTTTATTAATATTTTCCCTTTTTTAATTCTGCATTAGTCACTTTGGGAGTGGCGACCCGATCGTACTAATAGCCTATATATGATTCATTTCATTACATCCCTGACCCGGTCAGAGACTGGAAAACAGGTTGTAGGTTTTCATTTAATTCTGCATTACAGAGTATAAGCCACATTGTTTTTAAAGTTAATTAATTACTTGTGGTTGTACATATTTGTCCGCGTTTTTGGCTTCTTTAGGAACCACTCACTTAAAAATATATGCACATATATATACTACTTATCTGATGGTAATGAGACTTTTATATGTTATTGCCACGTGTATTGCTCAAGTTAGAATTTTTTTAACCACCCCAAAAGAAGTTCTTATCATTTTTCTACAGCAGCTTTTCTCAACCCAGGATAAACGTAGAACAAGAAACTTGGGCTTGTTTTGAAACACTCAGTCGTTATCAGAAACTACAACCACTGCAACCGTAAAGAGTGATACTGAATTTTTGAAGAGTAATATTGATGAGAAGTTTTGTGTGTGTGATTTTTTTTATTTTTTTTTCTGGACCGTGCGATTAACAGCAGACGTGGTGGTGAAATCGAGTACAGGGTTGCCGCATTCATTAGTAAACACAGGGGTTCTGTATGAGTTGCGCCGAGTAAAAGTTGCGCAGGGTAAAATTTGCGCCGTGGAGATTCCCCGCCGGGAGTAGAAGTGGTTTGACAGCTGTCTTCAACATCTGCTACCTGCGCTGCACCGCAGGGGGTTATTTCCAAGATCAAGGAATGTCTGTGAATATCTGTAGTACTGAGATTTTGAAATTAATATATTAAAAAAATATTATTCACTCTATTTTTTTTTTTTGCTGGTTGTTTTACGTCGCACCGACACAGATAGGTCTTACGGCGACGATGGGACAGGAAAGGGCTAGGAGTGGGAAGGAAGCTGCCGTGGCCTTAATTAAGGTACAGCCCCAACATTTGCCTGGTGTAAAAATGGGAAACCACTGAAAACCATTTTCAGGGCTGCCGACAGTGGGGTTCGAACCTACTATCTTCCGAATACTGGATACTGGCCGCACTTAAGCGACTGCAGCTATCGAGCTCGATATTCACTCTATCAATGTTGGTTTCTTGCACATTTAGAAAACCTGCATCGTATTTATATCAGTGGGTGAAATGTGTATAACTACGTAATTTGACTTAATTTATAAACCAAGTGTGAAAACATGGAATCAGTCTTTCAGTCTTATGAAGAATATCCACAGCCTGTTTGTAGCTAACTGACAGGGTCAGGAATAGAATGAATGAAGAATGAAATACCGCTAAAGAAAGAAAATACTGCCGAATGCGAGATCTGGCGTGCTTTTGCGGACAAAGATTAATGGATGGCAACTGAAATGTAGCGAATTTGTTGAATAAAGAAATGACCAGTGAAAACAGAAAAAAACTGTCTCACCCTACGTTTCCCCGATATGCATGAACCATAGCTAATACCAAAGAAAGGAAATTGTGTGCCCTGGGGAGGCCTATCGCATTCCCCTGGGTATAAAAGATTAATAAATGACAAATGAAATTGTTTCAAACAGTGATGCTGATATAAATATGAAGTAATCAGAAATAATATTTTGAACGTCAGCTTTGTCCAGCATAAACGCTATCTAAAGTGATCGTGGATTTAACCCCCGGAGCAGTGATGGGAAAGCCTGCGTTCCATCAGCGTCATGAAGAAGCTTTTTTAATCTTAACAATAACTGAAATTTACAGTTCTCCGTCGCAAATGTTCATTCTATCAGCGTAGTTTCATTCCCTGTGGAATTCCCAAACAAGACCTCTAGTTCCTAGAATGATTAATGACCACGGCGCAAGTTTTACTGATTTTAACACAGCGCAACTTTACTCGGCGCAACTCATACGACACCAACACAGCGCTCAACAAACACAACTTTTTGGTTACTTTCAACTTTTTATTTGATTTCCTCGTACAAATTCCAATTCCCATCACCTTTTCTCATAAGGTCTTCGGGCGTTCGATTGCAGGTTTAAAAATTATTGGATTCCTAATTTATAAATGTCACACTGTACAGTTTTTACAAGGGTTATTTACATATCTTTACAATATTTAATTCTGTCAATAGTCTTCGTCTGAAAAATCGCTATGTTCCCACGAATCGGAAATGTTGTCATTCATGTTGAGTCTGCCTCGAAATGCGAAATGTTAAGGCCCGCTCCCACCTAGTGGAATGGAATCAAATTGATCCGAACAGAATTTGTTTTTAACATGCGTTTATACGGGATATAGAGATGGCGATCTCCACGAGTCGAATTGAACGAACCGAACGAAATAGGATTTTCTGCCAAGAATATTTTTCGACTAGCTTAGCGGAATCGAACAGAATTATCAAAATTCGTGCAACTTCGTAGACGGTCGGGTCGAGATCTTTCGGGCGACCATTTGGCAGCAAATGTGCGTCAGCTTCAGCTGGAAAGTAAGCTGGTTCTTGGTATGGTCGGAAACGTTCTGTTTTGTGATAGTTTATTCTACTTACTAATACTAGACACAGTAAAACTTATCAGTTCAGTTCAAAAATATAATCTCTACAACAAGACCCACGAGCATTACTCCAATAACAACGTTAAATTAATGCCTGGGAGGAAATAAGCAAGGCTATGAAAAACCAAAATTATAAGAATGTTCAATTTCGTGGTAGTCGATATCTAATTTATTTCATAATTATTGTTGACTTTTTCACAAAATCATGTTATGTTTGAGTCCAAATACAGTATATCAATACGATAATTGACATCACATCTCACATGGGACGTAGGCCTATACGTATTTAAGTGTTTATTATATTTACAGTGAACGATTTCGTAAGTGGCATTCCCCAGGTTTCAAACTACCCATATAAGGAAAAATTCACTCTTTTAATATATAGCCTATATATATATTAAGAGTTTTGTCTGTACATTGCTCAGAATTTAAAGAGAATGGTATTTCTGTATCGGTCATGTCCACAGTAACAAGGAAATGCAATTTTTACTCTTCTGTAATTTCTGTCTGTCTGTATGTATGTACATGCATCACGAGAAAACGGCTGGAGGGATTTTCATGAAAATCGGTATATAAAGTAGGGAATGAGCCACTACAGTCTAAGCTGTAAATAATTTTATTCACGCCGAGTGAAATGGTAGTTTAGGGGACGGCCTAAAATTAAATTCTCAAATATTTATGTTATTATTGGTCCTATCAATAAATACTACATAACTAAAGTTCTACAGAATTAAATTTCCGATCATTTATGTCTTATACATTTTTACCGCACCGGCCTTGATAACAGAGATATTCATGAATTTTTATTGCTAAGTCCACATCAACGCCGAGCCACGAGAAAATTGGTAAAGAGAATTTAATGAAAATCGGTATATAGAGTCGGGGAATAAGATACTACAGTCTAAGCTATAAACAATTTTATTCACCTTGGATGAAACGGTAGTTCAGGGGAAGGTAAATAATAATTTAAATTTAAAGGCCTGTGTTGTTGGTCCTATCGAACAGTACTACATAACAAAAGTTATAGAGAAAACAATTTCCGATCATTTATGTTGTATTCAGTTTTACCGTACCGACTATGAAAAGAGTGGTATTTCAGAGTCGTACGTTTATCCTCTTTTTGCGGTAGTTGAAAAAAATTATAACTTGAGTATTATTTTACGAATACATGTGGCTATAACATATAAAAATGTCATTACCATCCGACAAGTAGTTTTCCATGTATATATTTTTAAGTGAGCGGTTCCTAGAGAAGAAGCCAAAAAAACCGGACAATATTTTCTACAACCACAAATAAGAAATAATTAACGAACTTCAAAACCAATTTGTCTTATACGCTACTTAAACTCGATTGTCCATAATAAAAATCCGACAGTAGGCTACTTTGTACGCATTCTTCAAACTGCGTTTCATGTGCATTTGCTTTTTTGTATTCTGTTGGCTTTAATTTAGCTATTCCTTTCGATAGGAAGCGTCAGTATAGTTTTTCAGTCTTCCAGTATACAGTGGTGAAAATATTTACTGCACCGCCTTTTATAATTAGCACTTTTTGTTATAATAATTGAATAACTGAGTTAAATTGGCCTGATTTCTCTCTATTTCTATCAGAAATGAATATACGCAATAAATTTTGCCAATGTTATTATATTCCTAATTTTTGTTTCTGTTAAAAAGGTATTTTTGAAATAATTGAACACTTTCTTAAAAAATGGTTGTAAGTGAATATGTCAGCTATTCTGTTTGCTCTTCTTAAATATGAATACCGGTACTAATGTTGAAAGAAACACTGCATATTAATGTTGTACTATAACACTGATCGATTTTAGTGTTTTTAAATACACAATTGCCTCATACGAATGCACTGTAGCCATTTGATTGTTTGTTTGCGCCTCAATACCCGCTTAGCATCGTGAAGGTATTGAACGAATTAACTTTTTAATATACTCCTCATTCAGTTCATGAAACTACACACTCACAAGGTCTCCCAACAGTTCCCGTTTATTCCGTGGCTTCTTTTTGGTGATAGCATTTCCCGCAACCTTCCAACAGTTCGCAATAGGATTGAGATCAGGGCTATTTCCAGGGCACTCGAACTCCATTTTATGTAAGGAAGGATTTTATCTGAAGTGTAGAAATACGTGATAAGTAACCATGAACGTCATCTGCTTCGTGCTTGGTACAAATATTAATCATACGACTCACCTTCAAAACCCAGTGAGAAGGAGCGGAATCATCCTGAAAAGTGCAACTGGAAACATCTCCAAACTGGTCTCTTATTGTTGGCATAAGCTTTCTTTCAAAGATGCTTATGTAGGCATCCGCGTTGACAGTGCCAATTGTGACGACCTACTTCGTGACTGGAAATGCACCCCCACAGACCATCTGTCCTTGTGGGTGTTTAGACTGTATGTGTTATACATGATGGCATAAATTCTTCACCTTTCCTTCGATGCTCGAACACTTTTCCATCTGAGCCATTCCGATTAAATTTGGACTCGTCTGAAAAGATTAGTCTATTTCCACAACTCTGCTGTCCATGTCGCATGTGCTTTTGCCCATTTTAGCACCTGTCGTCGCATTGTCTCGGTCAATAAAGGCTTCTTTCTTCGACGGGCTGAAAGTCCAGCTTCCAGTAGTCTATTTCTTACAGTTTTACTGGTTGTTGAGATGTCGCACGTTTCTTCCCAGTCTCGCTTTAGTTCAGTTGATGGCAGACGACGGTCGCTGAGCGAAAGCCTTTTCAATACCCTGTCCTGTTTGGTAGTAGACTTCCCTTTTCGGTTACGTGCCAGCAGCGACCGTGCCGGGTGCGACCACGCTAATATCGTGCCGCTGGTGACCGAGTTGGCCATCCTCAAAGATGTTTTTTCTTGGTTTTCCATTTTCATTTCCAGCCAAATGCCGGGGTGGTACCTTTCTGAAGGCCACGACCACTTCCTTCCCGTTCCTAGTCTGTACAATTACACCCACAGAGGACACCCTCACGCAGTAGTACACGCAGCTTACTCCCATGGGGTTTATCGGGAAATGGAGCTACAGATCTGGTGAGCCGAACATGTCCTCGGACACTCCCAGCACTGGAAGTCATGCGCTAAAAAATACAATTTGAAAGCGCTCAAAGCAATCATGGGAAATGGTAGCAATTACACAGATATTTTGAAGTTTCGTGAGATCAAGTTACATAATCAAACCACATTCCAGTATATACAGCATGGAAAATAAACTGAGAGCAGCACGATGCCCTAATTTTCAGGTCTCTTGCTAACACCGTTACGTTAAGACTTGGGAGAAAGCAGAGCTGCTCGACTAAGCGGTATGTTGCGAGCTGTTGGAGGAGAGATAACGTAGAATGACATTAGTAGACGAACAAGTTTGAGTGGTGCTTTTAAAAGTAGGAAAGATCACCATATGCAGATGGAATTCAAGAGGACGAACTGAGGCAAATATTCGTTTATAAGATAGGGAGTTAGGGAATGGAATAATTCACCAAGGGAAATGTTCGATTAATTTCAAAATTCTCTGAAATTATTTAAGAAAAGACTTGGTAAATAACCGACAGGCAATCTGCCATTTCGGCTGACTGACTGACTGATTGATTGACAGATTAGTCGCATGCGGCACTGTCTATTTCTCTCGTAGCATTCTTCAGTTACCTGGCACATACTGAAAATCAGATACTGACAGCCCCTCTGTGGTCTGAAACCACACTGGTTTTCATCCAACTTCCTCTCAACCACTGATCACACCCTCCCTTCCAAGGCGCCATTGAACAATTTGCCTGGTATACTGAACAATGAGATACCTCGATAGTTGTTGCAGTCCATCCTCTTCCCTTGCTTGTAGATAGGTGCAATTATTGCTTTTGCCCAATCAGAAGGTACCTTACTAACACTCCATGCAAATCTTATAAAGCTATCAAGCCATTTCATCCCTGCCTTCCCACTATACTTCACCATTTCAGGTCTAATTTCACTATTCCTGCTGCATTATGACCATGGAGTTTATTTACCATCCTTTCCACTTCCTCTAGCGTAATTTCACCAACGTCATTGTCCACCTACCCTTGAGCTTGGTCGTTCGCGACGTCACCAGGAAGATTTCTTTACGTCAAAATATTCCTTCCACGTCTTCAGTGATTCCCTGAGTTCACCTGTTTTACCCAAAACACTATTCATTTCCTTTTTCCCCTCCCTTCCTAAGATTTTTTTATTACTGTCCAGAAAGGTTTCCCTGCTGCTTGATCTAGCCTTTCCAAATTATTACCAAACTTTTCCTACGACCTTTTCTTGGATACAACAACTATTTGTTTCGCTCTGTTTCTGTCCTCTATTTACAACTCCCTGTCTTCATCAGTCCTTGTTTGGAGCTGTTCCTGATGCGCCTTCTTTTTACGTTTATATGCTGCACTCACTTCATCATTCCACCAAGACTTTCGTTTTTCCCACTCTTAAAACACAGTTGTTCCGAGGCATTCCCTTGCTGTTTCTACTACAGCATATCTGTATACCACACATTCATTTTCCATATCCTGAACCTGCTTACTGTCCACTATGTGGGGAACTTTTCACTGATCATATCTATGTGCTTCGATCTAATTTTCTCGTCCTGGTGATTTTCTCTTATTTGTCTGCAGACAGATTTCACTCTCTCTATCCTAGGCCTAGAGATAGTTCATTACAGATCAGACAGGTCTGTATTATCAAAAAATTCCCTGTACACCTGCACATTCCGAACATATTTCCTGAATTCAAAGCCAGTTATGATATAGCCTGTTATGGACCTGGTTACCCTACACTGCTATGTATAGCAATGAATAGCCTTATGCTTGAAGAATATATTCGTACTTGCTAATCCCATACTATCACGGAAGTTCAGCAAACGCTTCCCATTCCTATTAGCTTCCGTATCTTCCCCACATTTACCAATCACTCTTTAGTATCCTTCAGTCCGATTTCCAACTCTCGCATTGAAATCGCCCATTAGCATTATCCTATCCTTGCTGTTGACCCTGACTACGATGTCATTCAATGCTTCAAAGAACTTGTCAAATTCGTCGTCATCTGCACCCTTACATACTGAGTTCACTGAGACAGTTCTCATCCTAATTCCTCCAACTGTCAAATCTACCCACATCATTTGCTCATTTACTGGCCTAACATAAACTATTTTGCGTGCAGTAGTATTCCTGATGAAGAGACCTACCCCACACTTTTCCCTTTCCTTTTTAACACCCGCCAAGTATTCTTTATGATCTCATATCTCTTCCTTGTTATCTCCCCTTAACCGAATGCCATTAACTCTTAACACATCCAAATGATCCTCTTTGCTGACTTTGCCGGTTCTACTTTCTTTCTTACTTAAGTCCCATTAATACTAATACCTCCCCATCGAATTCCATTTCGTTCGCAAGTTGTTTCCAAGGAATCCCTCGTATTTCAAATGAGTGGGACTCTGTTATTCCCAGAGGTCCGAGGCTTGCTTAAAACGTTCTGAGCGTGCTCTGTGAAGCAGGTTGCTACCCTTACTTGCACATGAGGATCTTTCCTCTAACGGTTTAGGAACCACCGGTGGGTTTTTATAGTCTTAGCCACTTCAGAACAAGGAGGGACATGACTTAGAATATGTCCGAGATGCCCACTCCCATTCCATAGCAACTGGTATCCCAACTCTCAGGACCACTTTCTAGGCCACTTAGCCGTTGCCAATGCCAGTGGTTCACGAACTAGGACGTGATTACAGTAACTCAGACCACGAATATAGAAAAAAAAAAAACAACTGCAATTGTTTGTAAAATTTGATGAATCGCCGTTCAAACCGGTTTCAATATCACCGAAGCTGTCTTTACGATACTCTTAAAGGAATGTAGGAATAAAGCTGTTCTCAGACAATATCAACGCCACCTTTATTATTATTATTATTATTATTATTATTATTATTATTATTATTATTATTATTATTATTATTATTATTATATAGCCTATAATTCGCTGGGGCCATCAAGGACCTCGTTAAGTCTTGTTGCATTTGACACTGAACTTGGCCTTCTTTAGAGCCCAAATTTCCCTCATTCTTTGTGAATGGGCCTGCTTACGCTCCTCTGTCCAAGGGGCACCGTGTCTTCTCTTCGGTTGCTCGTCTCGGTTTAGCCCGTTCGTCAATATTTTCTTGCGGAAGAGATCTCTGTTAAGGGCGTCTTCAGCTGAGATATGTAGCATTTGCAGGTCTTCTTTGGTATTTCTAAACCAGGGAATTGTGGTTTTGGGGTTTGAATAAAAAAAGTGAAAGATTTCTTTAGTTAACTTTCTTCCGTCCATTCTTTTCAGATGACCGTAAAATCGTGCCCGTCTTTTTCTGATTGTGTCGGTAATTTTTTCTATTTTGCTGTAGACTTCCTTGTTGGATCTCTTTTGATGGATTCCATTTCTGTACTTTGATCCCAAGTTTCCTCTCACAATTTTGCGTTCTCTTTTCTCCAGTTCTTCAAGGAGTCCTTTGTTGGCATATTATTATTATTATTATTATTATTATTATTATTATTATTATTATTATTATTATTATTGAGTACAAGTATAAAGTGGCAATCCAGTATGTGCCGATTTATGGTTTCGATCACTTGAAGGAATTAGAACGGTGACGGTCGAAGAAGTACAGAGAAATGTTTAAGAAACCTTTGGACAAGGAATAACCTTTTCAGTCTGATGAACACGAATATAATACAACACTATAAAATACCTGTAAAAATGACAAATTATTTTATAGTGTTCTAAGACTTCGTGTATGACCGAGTGAAAGGCTTAAAAGTTTCTTTACCGAAGAAAAATATTTTTTTTCATTCTTAACAATTTATATCATAAACAAGTCACATAGTGTCTGCATATCTAACCGAATGAATGTCGTTTGTATAGTCAACAATCACTAAAATCATTCTTTGGTATTATTACAGGTTTAAGTTATAATGCCCCGACGAAGGAGAGTCCCGAATCCCGTCATAGACTCGTTACGTATCAACGGAACCAAACTGGAACTTGCAGTGGAGGAGTTAAGGAAAAGCTTGGCTGTCTTCTGTCGAGAAATGAAGTATTTCCCTCTAGAGTATGCTGTTACTCTTCATGAAAAATTCTTTCGCCAAGTGCGAGAGGCTGATGACCGGCTTCTGGACATGGAGAAGGCATTTGGAGCATATTTCGACCAACTGACGCTAGAGGGAGTCCCTGCAATCCTTGGGGGTTTGTCGCGGCGTAATCAGGCTGCTTTCATTAACGCCATATCAGAAGTGATTGAACTCATGGCAAGGGTTTTGGCCAAAATACTCAATGTCTGTGATCCCTTAGTTGAGAGGAGTCGAGTCATGATCCACCAAATGATGGCTGCAGCTCGGAATTCGTAAGTAGTGTTCCACATTATGGTTAACATGTCACTTTCTTTTATTGGGATTGCCACATTTGTACATTATTCCTTAAGTCAAGTACAGTAGAGACAATACGCGACACTTCCGGATTTAGCCTTGTTAAAATGGGAGACAATTCGCATGTGGCGCTCTTAGTGGCGTGACCTGAAAATTAGCGCTAAATTCAAATATCAATGGAATGCATATGCGGAATGGATAAATAAATTATGTCTAGAAAGAAAGTGTTATTAAGATATTAACTTCAAAGCTGCTAAAGCAATTCTGGATAAATAAATGAAAATTTATTTAACAGGTTATTATTTAAAGACTGAAATTAGACATATAACCAAGATGTGAAATGGACTGCTGTGAAAGGGTTTGATCTTTCATTTATGCATTTTTTGCTATGGGCTTTACGTCGCACCGACACAGATAGGTCTTATGGCGACGATGGGATAGGAAAGGTCTAGGAGTTGGAAGGAAGCGGCCGTGGCCTTAATTAAGGTACAGCCCCAGCATTTGCCTGGTGTGAAATTGGTAAATAAACGTTTCAGGAACAGTTGCACCGCAGTGAAAACCTACCCTGGTGCAGATGTCAACTCAGATCACACACCACTTGTTGGAGTTTTCAAAGTCAAAATGAAGAAAGTGAAGAGGAAGAACAGGCAAAACTACAATTTGAGGAAAATCAAAGACCCAATAATCAAAGAGAACATGCAAGTAGAACTTAACTTGAAGATTATCACAGAGGAAAACATCACCAGCAATAATGTCAAATTAGAATTAACTAAAGTACAAAACGCCGTTCAGCAAATAAAAGAGAAGTACATGAAACCAGAGGAGAAAAAGAGAAAGTCATGGATGACAGATGAAATACTGAACCTAATGGAGAAAAGAAGAGTCAATAAAGGAAAACCTGCAGAATACAGAAAGATAAATGCAGACATCAGAAGAAAGATCAGGGAGGCAAAAGAAAAAGAAAAAGTGGAGCAATGTGAGGAGATTGAGTTATATCAAAGTAGGTATGACAGCTTCAATGTACACAGGAAAGTAAGAGAAGTAACAGAGAAATACAGGAATGGCACTGGTGGAAAGTTAATAGATGAAGCCGGGAACTTGATGGTGGATTTAGAAGACAAGAAAAAGATCTGGAAAAGATATATAGAAGATTTATTTTATGACACTAGATGTGCTTTTACACAAAATACAAATGAAATAAGTGGCACAGATATATTAGAAGAAGAAGTTCAAACAGCCATCAATCAGATGAAGGACGGAAAGGCAGTGGGACCAGATAAAGTAGAAGCAGAGTTCTTAAAAATGATGGATGAACATCATGTAAAATGGTTGACCAAAATTTTCAATCGAATTTATGTATCCGGGAATATTCCATCGGAATGGCTCAAATCAGAGTTCATCACCTTGCCAAAAAAGCAAAACGCAAACCAATGTGGAGATTACCGCACAATAAGCTTGATGAGTCATCTCTTGAAAGTGTTCTTGAGAGTGATACACAGAAGAATATACAGACTGTGTGAAGATCAGATAGCCCCTAATCAATTTGGGTTTATTAAAGCAGTAGGTACGAGAGAAGCCTTGTTCAGTGTGCAGGTCCTCTTTCAGAGATGTAGAGATGTAAATAAGAATGTATTTGCTTGTTTAATAGACTACCAGAAAGCCTTTGACTGTGTAAAACATGAAAAATTGATGGATATTTTGAGAAATATTGGAATGGAGGAAAGAGATCAGCGAATCATCAAGACGCTGTACTGGAATCAAACAGCGGTGTTGCGTGTTGAAGGAGAACACACCGAAGCAGTCAAATTCCTGAGAGGAGTGAGGCAAGGATGTATCTTGTCACCTATACTATTTAATTTGTATTCAGAATACATATTTAGAGAAGCCTTGGAAGATATAGAAGAAGGAATTTTGATAAATGGAGTGAGATTAAACAACATCCGGTATGCTGATGATACAATTGTATTTGCTGATACTATCCAAGTGCTACAATCACTAATGGATAGAATTGTATAAGAGTCAGCAGCCAATACGAGCTTGAAATAAACACCGCAAAGACAAAACTCATGGTTATAAGTAAGGAAAATATTTCCGGAGTAAACTTGGTTATAAATCAAGAGTATAGAAAGGGTAAAACAATATACATACCTTGGAACCATAATAAATGAAGACTGGGATTGCTCACAAGAAGTCAAGGTACGCATTGGAAAAGCAAGAAGTGTGTTCCAGAAAATGAGTAATGTGTTTAAAAGCCACAATCTAACTTTAGGGACTAAAATCAGATTTCTGCACTGTTATGTATTTTCTGTTCTTTTATATGGTGTAGAGACATGGACCTTAAATAAAAACACAGAGAAGAAGCTGAAGGCCTTTGAAACATGGCTTTATAGGCGGATCCTGAGAATATCTTGGACCCAGAGAATTACAAACGTGGAAGTAATGAGAAGGATGAACACACCACCTCAGTTGATCAAGATAGTGAAATGCCGAAAGCTGCAGTATCTGGGACATATAATGCGCAACACAGATAGATACAACCTACTCCAAAAAATACTCCAGGGGAAAATCAACAGCAAAAGAGGTCCTGGAAGAAGAAGAAGAATATCTTGGCTTGACAATCTTAGAGGCTGGTGCAATATGTCATCAGTTGAACTGTTCCGCTCTGCCACAAACAAGACGAAAATAGCCATCATGATCGCCAACATCCGAAACGGATAGGCACCGAAAGAAGAAGAAAATGGGAAACCACGGAAAACCATCTTCAGGGCTGCCGATAGTGGGATTCGAACCTACTATCTCCCGGACGCCAGCTCACAGCCGCGCGCCTCTACGCGCACGGCCAACTCGCCCGGTCATTACTTTTTTAGCTTTAGTATTCCTACCTGAACTTTCACGGCTAGATTTGTCCTTTTTCTCTCCTTACACACATGATTCAATGAATTTATACTTAAGAGCTGGATAATTTTCCTTTTAACTTGAAGCCTACTAATAGAAAGAAAATCTATAAATTTACCCTCAAGAACATTCAAAATTTCCCTATAAGCAATACTTGCCAATACATTAGGGTAAAGCAAACTTGCATCGTCATATTGTTTCAAAAAAATATGTACATTTCTCTTAAATCACCCATATTTCCTTCAGCGCTTGACAACGCATTACGGCATTCCAAATGGGGGTAACTTGGAGCACAACCAGCCACACACATGTACATTTTCTTGAATTAAATCAAAACCCACAGATCACACTTACAACAACACATCGGTATTGAAGGTTAACTGCTGCGGATTATATTTTAAACCAGTTGAAATATGGATCGCGCAGGTCAGAAATGTTGGAAGTACTATACAAATCTCTTTGTAACTGCAAGAATATCTATGCAAACGCATAGATTTTATTGTCACGAGGGAAACGGAAGAAAGACCGCGAATCCTTCTGCACTTCACATTCATTGCAACCAAACAGCATATATCTTTTCACTCATATTGAGAGGAGATATAAAGGAATGGCACACGGTACTATTTACTTATGTCAACTTAATGCAAACGTATAAATAACGCCAAAAACTTCACAAACAAATACACATGCTCTTATGACATAATCAGTAACTCCCAGGTCACTCTGTTAGACATAGCTCTAATCGCTGTCTCTCGATATCTCGCAGTGTCGCGTATTGTCTCTACTGTATTTGCTTAAGTCACACGTATTTCTAACTACGTTACGTTACACATTTTTATTTTCCACGTAAGACTTTCTTCCGTTTTTAACCCATTAACTGAACGTGCAGTTCACAAATATTTTTTAAATATACGTTCAGAATCTGACCACATTATTAGACTCGAACACAACTTTCTTTTAACATTTATTTCATTAACGGCTCACATTCTTGTTCGTAATAGCATAATTTTGCATTGTTGTGCATGCATATTATTAGCAATCATGCTACAGTAAATTTTGAACATAATCCCGCTTTAAAATCCTACATTATAAAATCAGGTATCTTCGAGTAATTTTAGGGGATGGTGATTTTCATTTTTCATTATCTTTAAACTGCCCTTTGATATGTCTTGAAAAAGCAATAAAATTGGAAATTTATACCAACTGCTATATAAATGCGAGACAATTATTTCTTCAAATAAATCTCATTGTACTTCTTCTTCTTCTTCTTCTTCTTCTTCTTCTTCTGAAACCGAACAGTTCGTGCACCCTTCTTGGCTGTTAACCTCAGATACTGAAGACTTTGCCCCAGCAACTCTATAATGTATTTGAGGTTGTGCCAATATTTTGGATGTTGAAAGATATATATTATCAGTAAAATACAGTTTCATTGTAAGTGATAAGGAAACGTGAATGACAGAACAAAATGTAATGTGTTCTTTTATTTCCTTCATTGATCGATTTATTTATTTATTTATTTATTTATTTATTTATTTATTTATTTATTTATTTATTTATTTATTTATTTATTTATTTATTTATTTAACGTTTAATTAACTAATGTATTTATTTATTTATTGCATTTGGTCTCCGGAGAGGCCTGATTTGACTTCCAAACCTGCACGTCTGAGTAGGCCTAGGTGGTGGTGGTGGTGGTGAGGAAGGGAGAGGGTAAAACCCGCTGTCGGCACATAGCCTACTTTTGTCGAAAAACACCAAGGGGTCTTAAATTCTCCAGGGGAGGCACTTAAACAAGGACCTCTCTGCTGATAGGCTCTATCCATAGCAAGCACGCTACGGTGGCTCTCAAGCCCGACCAAGCCACGTGCAGATTAAGCAACACCGCCTCAAAAAGCTCATTTGAATTCTCCCACGAAGCGATCACATTGGCTAACTTCAGCAGCTGATAAAATGACAACGGCGCGAGATATGGACGTAATTGTTTCGAATTACCTGTTAGTATGACCGACGCTCATATACTCGGTTCACGTTGTGTCCGACCACCCTGTATATACAATATATATTATTGTTATTAATGGGGAACAGGGTGGTGTAGCGGCTTACCTGCTTGCCTGTCATCCCGGTGACCGTGGTTTGATTCCCGGTGTCAAGAAGGGCATTCAATCTTAAATCCCCGGTCACAACTCTTTTCTGCCTCAGTGCGTGTAGAGATTCTGAGCAAGCGGGATATGCTGCGTAGATGAGTACCATGATGATGATGATAGTTAATATTATTTGGCATCCAGCAACAGTCGATTTTTATTGCTGGTATAATCGCAATGTACTTGTATTTTGGGGGTACAAAGGTTAAAAAAAAAAAAAAAAACCATATGGACGTTGGCGGTACGCCAACCAGAAAGTTTGAATACCTCTGATGCACGTTCACCGGATGTACAAAGGTATCGTATGGGACTCTATAGAAATCTCCGACAACTAAATGGACTTTGTGCGTAGCAAAGTCAGCAATCCCTTACATAAAAAAATTAAAAAAACCCACTCGTGATCTAGGTGAAGGGAGCGAAGTCTTGTCTGCAATACCTGAAAATAGAGCCATCTAGATTAAGCTATCGATGATCGTGAGGTACTGACTGAGCTCAGGAATAGGGTATAGAAGATAGGGTGAGAACTACCACATAAGGGTAATGGTGCAATCCTTTACAAAGAGTATACACCTGCAAATAAGCGGATCTGGCATCATGATCTATCCAGCTCTGAATGGAAATATGCTCACAAAATGACGTGCAATATGGCTGCAGGGGTTACAGTGTGAGGTGTGGCGAGTAGAGCCAGGACGGTACCCGCCGTCGGCTTTACTATAACGAGATCGAAACCCTACTTCATGTGTCCGGTTTCTGCCTATCTAGTGAAGCCCTACGGAATATCCATCGCACCGTCTGCTTGTCTTGTATTCAGAATGCTGGATACGTCACCTATGAGAAAGTAAAAGGAACCTCTATGTATTATTATTATTATTATTATTATTATTATTATTATTATTATTATTATTATTATCATTATTATTATTATTATTATTATTATTATTATTCTGAGCTCGCATTCGGGAGATAGTGGATTCGAATCCCACCTTCGGCAGCCCTAAAGATGGTTTCCCGTGGTTTCCTATTTTTACACCAGGTAAATGCCACGACCGCTTCCTTCCCATTTCTAGCCCTTTCCCATCCTTGGCGTCGCCGAAATCCTTCAATGTTTTAGTGAGACGTTAAGCTGTTAACAATAATAAAATCAACTAGTGCATTTATTATTTATTCACTGTAGAGTGTACAAAACACACTAAAAACCCTTTTCTATTACTATTAAAATACATAATTCTATTAATATCTTTTCGGTGTGAGACTTGGGCCTCTTTAGCTGCACCTAGACGGCTGATCCGTGGTGTGTTAGTAGTGCAAGTCGCATTTCGTCACTGACGGATCTCAGTTTTAATATTAGCCAATGTGGAGAACCCCAGTTCGCACAAATACGTAGTTGAAAATGGCAATAACATATTAACTGCCATCTCTAAGATAGACGGGTATTCACTCCTTATCACCAACCTAGATGTATCTAAAGCCACTTTGAGGAGATTTGATTTCAATGTTCTGTTTGATTTTAATTCTGTGAGCTAGCCGGAAGGATTCTGAATTTGCTACGAATGGATCAAGATCAAGAACCCGGTCAAAATCTTGAACCTGTCTCAAAAATACTTCTTGAACCTGTGCTGCAAGATTTCTTCCTGTTTTTTTTTTAATTAGGTCCTCACTTTATTGCCGCTAGCATGTGACCATACAGTCGCGAACATTTTTAAATGAACCATTTTCAATTCTCTGAATCCACAAATTCGGTTTATTCACAACTCACAGAATTCTGTCTATACTGGTAAGAATATTTTCGTTCCTACCTTGAATTTTTCTGTTCAGTTCATTCAAGTGTACGAAAATATCGGAATGATACGCCAACTTATCTACCCATTTATCATCTGTGAATAAATCCTCGTATTCATGCCTCTCAACAGTCAATATTGTACGTACTTCGTCCTTTAGTTCTAATATTCGCGTTAACACTTTTCCTACTGATAACCACCGTACGTCTGTATGTAGCAGGAATGACTGGATTCTAGTCCCATTACCTGACACATAACGGAATATAGCCTTGAATTTAAGGATCGCGATTTAATGAGGTTCAGGACCTTTACGTACTTCGTCCAGCACAAAGATCAGCAACAAGGACTTCGTGGTGAATAATACAATGATGTTAGGATTAACTTCGCGTACTTGAGTTTTAATCCTTTCACTCGACCTGTCATAGAATCCGCTCCATCTGTACAAACACTAACACAATCCTTCCATTTTAATTCATTTTGGAGCACATCTTTATTAATCACACGAAATATTTCTTCATCGGTGGCTCGTTCGGGAAGTTCTTTGCAAAAATAAATCAGTTGGAAATACATCTCCATCGATGTACCGCGTGGCTACTAATATAGGTAGATTCGCCGATCTGAAGTGAGAGCTTCTGACTGCTGTTGATTTTCTTCTTCATAATGTCAAGATCACTGGACATGCCAATAACTCGGCAACTGATGGTGTCAGCAGAGAGGAATTTTTGAAATTTCACTAGCAGCTTCTGAATCCAGGACTGTTTTCACCATCCCTTTACAAGCAGGCAAAAAAATTCTAATAATAAAAATAAATTTTTAATAAACTGGTCAACAAATCACAATTTTCACAACTACTTCCGAGCACAGCAATAAAGTAAACTCGTGTCCCCGCCCCGAGGTATGGAGCAGCTCGAAGCAGCCCTCCACCCACCCCCACCCCCCGCCAATAAGGCATTATTTGAATTAGATGATCAACCTGCAACCATCACAGTATAAACCCCCAATCTTGTACACACTAAAACAAAATATAATTAAAAGTAAATAATGTCGTAATGAATGGTTGAATCATTCATGTCAGTAAAACACAAAACAATCTAAAAATAGGAGAAAAATAATAAATTAAATAGTTATTTGGGTTTTTACAGCAACATAGGTAAACTACTGCACATACAAAACGTCAGTATTTATTGAAGTTCAAGGCAAACTGGGACAAAAGAGACAACAGATATTTTTTATAGGTTCGGGGTGGTAGATGCAGTTAACTACATTTAATAAAATTGCTCAGGCAATCCCGGGTGCTACTGTGCCGTCATACCGCCCCACGAAAAGAATGGTAGCAATTAAATGCGCTTGTGAAAAAGCGGTTAAATTGTGGCGAAAATAAAATGCGCTTAAAAGAAACAAAAGCTAAATAACAATACCAAACACAGATAAAAATCATAGCGAATTTCTGTATCAATACAAGTCATGCCGTGATGCACCCAGAAGGAAAATGAAGTAAGGCAATTAGGCAACAAAGCGTTGGCTATACCCGCCATTGTGCTTCCTCCCTGCGGGTGTATTTATGAAATAGGGAATGTTAAGTAGTTATTTTAATAACTTATGGGCAAAAACACGCCTCATCCATTTTCTTTCTTTCATAATACAATATAAAGTACAGACTGAAAGACCACGTAATGTAATAAACCTGATACCAGCCAATAACACCATAAAACTCCTGTTATGGAACGTAGAGGGATTAAGAAGTGTCATGTCATGCATGAGGGGCTGCCTGGCCGAGGCGGTAAAGGCGTGCTCGGTTCGCCCGGAAGGACATGGTTTCGAATCCCCGTCAGGAAGTCCTAAAATTTAAGAAACGAGATTTCCACTTCCGGAGGTGCATATGGCCCTGAGGTTCACTCAGCCTACACCAAAAATGAGTACCAGGTTAATTCCTGGGGGCAACCACTCTATCCCATCACGTGCCGAGGTTAACAATAGTGGAAGCCTTTACCTTCCACTCCTCCAAGGGCCTTCATGACTTGTACGGAGGTGACTTTGCTTTGCTTTGCTTTGCATATCATGCATGAATATGAAATAGTACTACTCACTGAAACATTCCTCACTGAAGAATGGCAACATGTGGAATTCTATGGAATACACTCACTCGCAACGCAAGGACTCAGGCCGAAAGGAGGCATTACTCTAATAAAATCCACCTGTAGCCCATATAAAGTCATTAAGAAATCTCTTAACCTTATTGCAATAGAGGCTTTCAACCAGACTTAAACGCAGCGGATATAATTGATTAATTGAGTGAGGCATTCATAGACGTAGACAAAAGACCACCACTTGTCCTAGCAGGAGACTTCAACTGTAAAGTTGATAAAGAAAACGACAAGACAAAGGCCGTATTAAAGTACATAGGAGAAGAAAGTCTCACCCTTATCAATAACACCAGAAACTGGACATATATCTGACACAATGGAGGCAGCGTTATAGACCTGTTCTTCACCAACATGTCAGTAGCCAGTCACCACGTACGGAAGAATATGCCCATAAGAAAACACCTGCCAGTGGAAACAGTATTTTACACCAACAAACATACTATAGGACCCAATCTTCAACAGCCTAGAGTCTCCAATAGATTGAACATCGAATATTTACAAGGAAAGACAGAAGAAATAAAAGCTATTATCGAACAACCACCAGTGAGTCCAGAAGAAATGCTGACGCAAATAGAGACAATCCTTCATGAAGCTGTAGAATCAACCGAGATCAATACGAGAAAAGCAAAACCGTGGTTTAATAAAACATGCTACGAAGCCAGAAGATGTGTACTAGCTGCCCTACACAGAAATTTACGTGTGAATACTGAAGACTCAAGGAAAGATTACATAATAAAGAATAAAAGATACAAAGACATTCTGAAGGATGAAAAGGAGAAGTATCGCAAGGCACAAGAGACCATCATGGTAGAACAAGCCAGAAAAGAACCATACAGAGCGCTCCACCCGAAGAAACCGACGTTCTCGAGACACATATCGATGGATGGTTGGACCATGCATTTCAAATCCATACTCCAAAACAAGAACACATGCTCTGTCATATCGGAAGGATCAAAACAGACCCCTTCACTGTTACAGAAGTAGTCAATGCAATCAAGGAAATGAAGAATGATAAAGCCTGTGGAATTGACGGCGTCTTCAACGAGCATCTGAAACAGAGCAGGTCATTCCTTGCAAAGGCTTGGACGATATTACTCAACCAATGCCTTGTAAACACATCAGTACCAGAGAAGTGGAGATATGTCATCATAAGTACTATACAAGGGAAGAGGCCAGACAGAAGACCCAAACTCCTACCGAGACATAGCGCTAGAAAATACAGGATTCAAGCTTCTTACGTACCTACTAACGAAGAGGCTAACAGCCATAACAGACTCTGTGATACCGGAAGAACAATTCTCTTCCGGAAAGGACGGTCCACAATGCATTCCATACAATGCCTAATGGAAGACATCAGAGAAGCTCTTCGCCTCCAAAGGGGCAAACTGCTTGTAGCGTTCATAGACTACGCCGAGGCATTCGACTCGATCAATCGAACCACACTGATTGACAAGCTAGGATCAATCATAGGTCAAAAGCACTACTTATTTAAAATGGCAGCCAGCCTACTGTCAAGAAATTACCTGCATATAGACGATAACCTCTCCAGATCAGTAGCAATACAACAGACAGTAGGGGTCCTTCAAGGAGACCCGCTAAGCCCGTTAATGTTCAATATTGCAACGGCGGACGTAGTGCCAGTGACAACAGCAGAGGTCTCTATATACATCTATGCAGACAACATGGCGTTGGTGTCGAAATCGCAACAAAAATTGCAAGAAGCTTTCGATAAGCTCGTAAGCTGGCACACAACAACAACATGACACTGAACCCAAAGAAGACGGTACACATGATATTCAGAAAAGGCGGAAGAATTGCATCGTCAACCATGATCATGTACAAGAACGAAGCACTAACCAGAGTAAACACATTCAAATATCTGAGGTTGACATTACAAACGACTGGCACAAGCTTTGCATCTCACATCAATGACAGGACAACTGCGGCGATCGTAGCGATGAACGAGATTAAAGTCTTACTACAACTTTCCATAACGACAGCAATAGACTTACTTCATATCAAGATTAGACCTATCATTATATACGCACATACCTGCCGAGTATTCCGGGTTTTCCGTAAAATGTACGGATTTTGAGTGTGTTTTACGGTTGTACGTATGAACAACGTTATTGTACGGATTTTGAATGTCCGCGCTTGGTTTCGCTTTCTGCGGTCAAATCGGATTTGTTTGACTTTCGATAGTAGCTGGTAATATGAGATGCAGTGTTTGAAATTCGACCGGTAGATGTATCGATTATCACTGTGCTTTTGTCACCTGTTCGACCGCAACTGCTACTTCATTCAATGAGATGTTTCCAAGCAAGTAGCAGGCTGCGATTTTCAAGAAAAGAAATCCGTGAAACGTAGCAAGCTGTAAATATATATAAAACTACTTTAGTAACTGCGTCATGCATCGTAGCAGCTGAAAGGCTTTGTGTACGTGTGTAACATTGGCGGTAGTTCTGAAACTCGTGAAATTGTATGGCGAATTTCTAAGCGATCTAGTACACTGACTGACAGAGCAAATGCAACACCAAGAAGGAGTGGTCAGAACTTTATGCCAATTGCAGGGTAGACTGACGTCACTGAGGTATGCTCATGATGTGAAATGCGCCGCTGTGCTGCGCACGTAGCGAACGATCAATGGGACACGGCGTTGGCGAATGGCCCACTTCGTACCGTGATTTCTCAGCCGACAGTCATTGTAGAACGTGTTGTCGTGTGCCACAGGACACGTGTATAGCTAAGAATGCCAGGCCGCCGTCAACGGAGGCATTTCCAGCAGACAGACGACTTTACGAGGGGTATGGTGATCGGGCTGAGAAGGGCAGGTTGGTCGCTTCGTCAAATCGCAGCCGATACCCATAGGGATGTGTCCACGGTGCAGCGCCTGTGGCGAAGATGGTTGGCGTAGGGACATGTGGCACGTGCGAGGGGTCCAGGCGCAGCCCGAGTGACGTCAGCACGCGAGGATCGGCGCATCCGCCAAGCGGTGGCAGCCCCGCACGCCACGTCAACCGCCATTCTTCAGCATGTGCAAGACACCCTGGCTGTTCCAATATCGACCAGAACAATTTCCCGTCGATTGGTTGAAGGAGGCCTGCACTCCCGGCGTCCGCTCAGAAGACTACCATTGACTCCACAGCATAGACGTGCACGCCTGGCATGGTGCCGGGCTAGAGCGACTTGGATGAGGGAATGGCGGAACGTCGTGTTCTCCGATGAGTCACGCTTCTGTTCTGTCAGTGATAGTCACCGCAGACGAGTGTGGTGTCGGCGTGGAGAAAGGTCAAATCCGGCAGTAACTGTGGAGCGCCCTACCGCTAGACAACGCGGCATCATGGTTTGGGGCGCTATTGCGTATGATTCCACGTCACCTCTAGTGCGTATTCAAGGCACGTTAAATGCCCACCGCTACGTGCAGCATGTGCTGCGGCCGGTGGCACTCCCGTACCTTCAGGGGCTGCCCAATGCTCTGTTTCAGCAGGATAATGCCCGCCCACACACTGCTGGCATCTCCCAACAAGCTCTACGAGGTGTACAGATGCTTCCGTGGCCAGCGTACTCTCCGGATCTCTCACCAATCGAACACGTGTGGGATCTCATTGGACGCCGTTTGCAAACTCTGCCCCAGCCTCGTACGGACGACCAACTGTGGCAAATGGTTGACAGAGAATGGAGAACCATCCCTCAGGACACCATCCGCACTCTTATTGACTCTGTACCTCGACGTGTTTCCGCTCGCGGTGGTCCTACATCCTACTGAGTCGATGCCGTGCGCATTGTGTAACCTGCATATCGGTTTGAAATAAACATCAATTATTCGTCCATGCCGTCTCTGTTTTTTCCCCAACTTTCATCCCTTTCGAACTACTCCTTCTTGGTGTTGCATTTGCTCTGTCAGTCAGTGTATTTTAAGTTGTGTTCGTAATGAGTTACTAAGAAACTATTGCCAGTCTTTTCGTAAGGCATGTTCCCAGTGTTAAGTGAAAACAGATGAGCACTCATCAAGATGTAACTTCGTGTATTTAATTTCAGGGTTGACCATACCATATGCAGTAAAACCTCAGTGCATCGTTTTTCAGGGGGCAGGGGGCAAATGACGACGGATGCGGGAAAACTATAAATGCGGGTAACATAAAAAATAGGGGGAAAGCAAAATAATAAAATACGGGTACTGTATTGGGACATTTTTCGTCATGTAAATATATTATGATTATTATTAAAACAACAATGGCGCGTGGCCTTTGGAGCCGGGTGCAGGTCTTTCGAGTTGTCGCGTGATACGTAGGCGATCTACGCACATATGAAAGTGCCGCTCTACCTAGGATGAATTCTAATGTTTAATTCGGCAAACAGACAGGCCCCGAACCGTTGGAATTAACCAAGGAAAGTTAAAAACCTCGACCCAATCGAGACCCCTTGAACCAAAGGCCAACACGTGCTAACCATATAGCTCATACGATACATAACGCTATCAAAATATTCAAACATGACATAGGCCTACGAGGTGAAAATAAAAAGATCCTTGTTCAGGACTAGCAACTCAGAATCGCTCGTACATTCTCGCGTAACAGGTTGCCGCTATTAAATGCTAAGAGTATTGAGCAGTCCCGCTAAATTAAAAAAAATGTTGCGTATGTTTTTCTTACGCACGATCGATCGTTGCGGGAAAATTGTGACCGAGGAAAAGTAATTTTTCGACGATCAGTGCGATAAAAACGATAATTCGAGAAACGATAGATGCGGGGAAATTTAACATTAGTTTATATGGAACATTTTTGGACCGAATAAATTCAACGATGGATACGGGAAAACGACAATTCCGGGAACGCTGCATCTAGGTTCTACTGTATTTGACTCGTATTAGTATTGTTTATAATCCCCCCTCCCCCTTGCCGTCCTTTTTCATTATGTCTCAAGACTTTCGTATGCGCGTGTTGTTAAAAAAATTCCGCTGAAGAATCTTCCAGATTTCTCTTTTCGAAATTTGGCAGGTATGTACGCAATACACGTCATATGGGAGCACCTGATGCAAAAAAGCCTTAATGACCATAGAAAAAATCAAAGCCACCTATCTCAAGAAAACCCTGTGCATAGCAAAGACTGCAGTGTCAAGATTAACATATGAGCTCACGAGAGAACCTTTTTACATCAAGGAGATAGAACAAAAATGTGCCCATATCAGAGCGTACTGCGAGAACTAGGAGCGAAAAAGGCTGACATCTGGGGAGTCTTTTATCTAACAGATGCAGTGACGACACCCGAGTGGAAAAAGCCAGGGTACGAACTGAGACACACCATAACACGATTCGCAATCAGTGGATTCCATTATAAACTATGCCATAGGAAATCTTCCTATGATCCGGACGAAAGCTGCATGTGCACACTATGTGGAAACAAATGTGATCGTTACCACGCGAAAGAGTGCAAAAGAAGGAGGATAACCAAAAAACTTGTAACTTTATCCATGCACATTGTGCGAAATATATATCTATTATATAGGAACCCCAGGAATTATGTTGCCTTGCACCTAGCCTCTTCACACTGTATATAATCCACTTTACATTGTCACAAAAAGTTATGCAAAGTAGTTTGAAACTAGTGCACTGCGGAATGATATGTTTACCTAGCTTATAACTAGGGCTCGGATGTTTAGGAAAAGTCATATTTTTTCTTTGTCCCTATTTTCTTGCCTGACTGTATTTTGGTGCAAATCAGGTGATTATCGTCACAATTAAACGATTTTTATTTGTCATATTTTGAGCTATTTTCGTAGAAATAGCATATTTCTGTCATATTTCGGCGGTCTGACGACAGCTGTAGCTGTGCAAAATCAACTTATCCAAATGCGAACTAGTGTTCACAAAACTGCTTCTCGGTATCATATCTGCAGTTAATACAAGTGGAATACCGTTTGTATAGAATGAAGGCCATAGACTTCACTGCACCTTTTGCATGATTTAAATGTGCACCAATAACCTTGTGACGTAGAAACGAGCTTCTCTTCTTAGAAGAATGTGTTAAGTGATAATCGGAGTTCCTTCGCGCCTGATGATTTGAAAACGAATCTTGTCATACACTTTAGTTCCACCCGCGGAAAAGAATAAAAAAGATATGTCAGTTTGCATGTAGACGCTGCCGCCCTACCATAATGTATTGAAAGACATCTACTGTACGCGCACTTTTTAGTGATAGATTTTTGTACTCGGCGAGGAGTAAGAAGGGAGCACTGCCGGTTCCGGTAAATTCTGCCAACTGAATGGAAATGAAATCTGAATTGAATCGATAATATGATCGATCGATATGAATTTTCTAAACCTTTATTATCTTAACGCCAACAACTGTGTCACACACACAATATATAATACTATATAATATTTCCCGATGCGAAACGTGTTCCTGGCATGAATTCTATAGTTTGGCTTTGCTGTGTAAAAAACAACAGTAAGAGTACGTAAAGTGTACGCCAGATGTCGCACAGCGATGATCAGCGATTCTTAGTTTGTGTTTCATAGGTTGCCAATACGAATCTCGAAGATAACCGCAGTCGACCGATTCAGCACTAGAGTGTAGCCTAAATCTATCGCTAAAAGTGCGCAGATAGTACTTAATTCGTTTCGTGGTGCTCAATTTAAACTTTTAACGCATTTAATAATATTAATGAAATCTGGGCTTGAACGTTCCAAAATATTTAAAAAAATAAGTTAGATTGATTTCTAGTTTTCTCGTATTTTAAACCACCATTACAGGGTGCAAACATCTTTTGAATTTCAAAATGTTGTGAGATCTAATAATCTTATCGAACCTAGTACCGGTACTTTATACCTATGTATTCACAAATGTTCGATAAGTGAATAAAGGACAATAGACTGTGAATAACTGCTAAATATGTACTGTATATTCAGAAAATTAATATGAAAGTTAAAGAATTTAGTTAACAAATATGTATCGAAGGAATTGCTCTTTCGATTTATAATTGATTAAAAATGTCCATATTTAGGTTAATCATTTTTGGGTCATATTTTTTAATTTTTAAGTCATATTTCTCCACTTTTGAGGTCATATTTGCTTGCTTATTTGGGCTATTATAAGGTCTTAAACATCCGAGCCCTACTTATAACTATTTGTGACGGGATTTCTGAACCTACTCATTCTCATATATGTACACTTATTTCTGTCACTTCAGTCATTTATTACATGGTTATAGTGTTTTATGTTGGTGCTATAAGACAAAGCAAATGAAGTGCTCCCTGGCAAGTGTTCCTTATTTGCCATTTGGAAATCTGGCAACCCTAGTGGGTATAGGAGGAAGAAAGTTATATAGACCAAGTTGAAGAAGCCCTTTTACAAACAGGGGCAAGTGCCACAACAAGGTAATAAAGTAATAAAAAGGCATGAAATTTTGCTAATCCCGGCGGCTTGGGGAAAAAGCAGGTTCACGGAACATGAGGCAAGGGTAACAAAGGAGCCGCATAGAGCAGAGGGAGGGGCAAGAAGAAAATAAATATAGCGAAAAGTAAAACTACAATATAACAACTGTGAGTAAATAATTTACATTTAATATCTTTGAATACCGTACATAAAGTCCACCTTTGTGGTGTAGTGGTTAGTGTAATTAGCTGCCACCCCCGGAGCCCCTGCTTCGATTTCCGGCTCTGCCACGAAATTTGGTACGAGGACTAGAACGGGGTCCATTCAGCTTCGGGAGGTCAACTGAGTAGAAGGGTTGCGATTCCCACCTCAACCATTCTCGGAGTGGTTTTCGTGCTTATCCACTTCTCTAGGCGAATGCTGGGATGGTAACTAACTTAAGGCCACGGCCGCTTCTTTCCGCGTATACCTTCCAATCTTCCCATCCCCCACAAGGCCCCTGTTCAGCATAGCAGGTGAGGCCGCCTGGTCGAGGTACTGGTCCTTCTTCCCAGCTGTATCCCCGACCAAATGTCTCACACTCCAGAACACTGCCCTTGAAGCGGTGGAAGTAGGATCCCTCCCTGAGTCCGAGGGGAAAAACGAACCCTGGATGGCAAACGGACTAAGAAAGAATACTTAAAACTTCACGGCACGTAATAAAGAATAAAGAATAAACAGACATCATATTATTTCACCAAAGTTGCGTCAGACAATTACATACAAGCATATAAAACACAGCAACCTGTGATTTTTTTTAATTATGTAAATGTTCGTGGCACACCTGTCGCCTTGTGACGGCATACCGTTTGCAGAGCACTTGCACTAAAGCAGTAGTATTCAAACTTCTTGCTTGGCATAGCCCCCAAATCCAACTGTTTTACCTTCGTACCCCCGAAGTAAGATGTTATAGAATGTCTTGATAAAAGTGCATTACCATTCCAGAAATGCTGCTACAGGACCTAAAAGCTCACTCTTGACATACAGTGTCATTCACTCAAAGTGGGGCCGGCCGGCGCAGCGCAGCGGGTAGATAGGCGAGCTGGTCAGACGGGCCACGGCCGACTGGATCCCTCGCTGCGCTCGTTATACCGGCCTTGACAATCGCTTGTGAAGCCCAGCATAAAGCTGTAACTGGAAAGTTTCACCATAATGCCGCTAGAGCGCTGGCCTCCTACTCACTGACAGGAAGCTGTATACCGCAAATTGCCGCATTGCCAGTTTTATTTATGTTGTTTTGCTGTCGTAAATGTTGGCAAGGTGTTCGCAATAAGGTGCTTGTTGGCTTGATAATTTGAGCTGATAGTTATGCGCTGGTGAGTTTAATTTTTTATTGTGTAGTGTGGTGATTATATTTTATTTATTTATTTATTTATTTATTTATTTATTTATTTATTTATTTATTTATTTATTTATTTATTTATTTATTTATTTATTTATTGTGAACATAACAGGTCATGAGTCCCAATTACAATGTTCACGACAATTCTTACTTAGACGTTAAAAATGCAAATTAAAAATAAAAACACTACATAGCCAGAGTAATCACGTAATTCCTCTGACACACAAGTCACATTACTAAAAAAAAAAAAAAAAAAGTTAATATAACTAATATTACATTACAGTACTAACACATTCTAATTAAAATTAGTATAATATATAAAGCAATTATTTTAACAGGATTTCCAGTTGGAATGTAATACATTTAAAAACATGGTTTACAACATTTATACTAGTTCTCCATTTTTTTAAAAATCTTCATAATCTTTTAAATTATGTTCAGAAGTACAGTGTTACATGTCAAAATGAATGTAGTTTCAGTCATACTAAAAATATCAACATAGGGATGAATATTATTGCAGAGTCTCATTGCTCTGTTAATTGGGGAGTTCTTATGCATTTCAGTCTTAGCCTTTGATAGAAAGAATATATTTGTAAATCAGATGGGATATTTTTTCTTGTAGCTTTTCGTTTTCGGAACACATTGATCCAGTACAGCATACATTTTATCATAGAAAAGTTGTGTGAGTAAGTTAACATCTCTGCATTCTTTAATATTAATCCAATCCGTTTCCTTCAACTGACTGTAAAGTTTCTCAAAATCTGCCTTTGTGAAATTATACCTTCTATTACGATTATTTTCCTTTCTCCTATTTCGGTTAACTTTAAGTATTATCTGAAGAGGAGGATGATACCCGTCTTTTGGAATGATTGGATCAATTTCCTCAACAATACATATGCCTAATAAATGTTAAGAGAGTGGAGATTCGAAAAATGTAATACCCCGCTTAATTCTTGACTTATATTACTTCATTTGTTCAAATCAAACGTACTGTCAACTATTTCAGAGATATTAATCACCAACTGTAATAATGTCATTTCCAAGTAAATTAGTATATTGTTCTTAACTTACTAAAAAATTCTAAGTAGGCATCTAAGTGTGAATTTGGGGGAAGTAAACTGTGCAGAATTAGTACTTGCTATTGTTGAAGGTAAATTTAACCCATACGGACTCAGTATTTGAGTCTAATGAATGAACCATTTCTGGATTAAATGTTGCCTTAACACCAATGAGGACTCCACCGCCACTTTTTTTGCAACTTGTTATGGCATTCCTGTCCTTACGAAATATAGTATGCCTATTATCAAATAGTTCAGAATCATTTAAAGTATCATTCAGCCAAGTCTCAGTCAGACATATTACAGGGTCTTTATTTATGCTTGGCAGGGACTTTCTCACTCGGCCTTGGCCGCCAGTGACGGTTCAGTTGCCGGCTACCGCGCGTGCGTATGCACGGCAGAATACGGTGCTCAAAATCATTATCATGCATTTTACTCACCATGTTTATAGTTTATGCTCAAAAATCATTATTATGCATTTATCATGCATTTTACTCACCATTTTTACGTTTATGCTGAAAATGTTCCCCTTGCGCTGCCAAAATAATCATCTCCTAATGAAGTTTTCGGTTACTCTACCAAGTTCTTCAGCACTGATAGGTGCAATTGCAACTCTTATATTGTCTTTAAGTTCATCTCGTGTGTGAGGGTTGTTCCCATAAACTACATTTTTTAATATTCCCCACAAATAAAAATCACATGCCGTTAAATCTGGGCTACGAGGGGGCCACAGATTTTTACTTATGATCCTCGTACCAAACACGCTTCAGTAAGGGGATAACGACATTTACGTCTATTTTTACTGTTTACTGAACCTGTAGGTTTGAATCTCTTGGCCAGTTGTTTTATTGTCCGTTTGAAAGGAATAGGTCTCCTTGGAAATTTCGCTCGAAACTTTTGTCTTGTCCCAACGCACGATTTTCTGCACTTAATGTAAGTATTGTGCAGATATACACGTTCACGTAAGAATATTTCACATGCATTACAGCACTATACACAATCACAATAAAACACTATACAATACGCAGTAGCTTCATTGAACACCCTACTGTCTCGGAGCTCAGCTTTCAGCAACTGCAGAAGTGCCGGAAAGTACGCGCGCCAGCGGCCGGTAGCGACTGTCATTGCCGGCCAAGTTCGAGCGATAAAGTCCCTGCCAAGCATAAATAAAGACCCTGTATATCAAAATTATTAGATAATATACCTGTATATAAAGTATGCGTTTTAGATCTTAATCCACGTACGTTTTGATAATAAATTGTAAATTCATTATCTAACAAAAACATTACACAATTTGAATAGTGTTCTTTGCGATATTGACACTTTGTCTCATGAAGATTCGGCCATTCCTTGTCCAAAGCAAAGATGCTTCACATTAGATTACCTGCGAAGTTGACGACATTGAGCCAGAAGCCGCTTCCTGGTAGGACAAAGGCTCTCATTGATATAAACGGGATTGTTGTAGGTGAATCCCAAGTCCAAAGTCGACAGATTCCTTTTCACGCGGCGTTTCCTCAGCAGTTCATCTTTATGTATTCCCCAACAAAATTTGAAGATGATAGTATTAGACGACGTCTAACTCCGCCATTGTCCGGTCCCAAGTCCGGAATGAGAAAGGAGGAGGGTTTGCTGGTCTGGCACCCAGCTGTAAAATTGCCAACGCCGAGTGTTGGGCGGCGGGAAATAACCTGACTCCCTAAGGGGGCCAACGGCTTCGGGCGAATGAGCCCCTTTGGGTGGGGTGATGGTCCCCACAGTGGAGGAAATGCCACTGGAATCCATTATGCAGCGTCTGTTCTCCAGGTTAGGGGCGGCTGCACAAGGCGTCTGTACTCCAGAGGAGCGGCCTCATTATCACCTCACTGGATCACATCCAGAGTTGTAATTCGGGACCTAGTCCCACACAGGTGACACCTTGACAGTCAACCATGGAAGGTCTTTTAAGGAATACTCCACCGGCTGAACCAAGAGTTCAGAGAAGGCAGCATTCGGATACGGTGGGCTGCCACCTGAAAGATACCGTGAAGTCGGAGGCACGGAAATACCCCAGTACTACATACACGAATGAGACAAAATCAAGAATCAAACCAAAGCAGATAACATACTTCTCTACACACAACATAAACTCACTCATGCAAACCGGTAAACTAAAAGTGATCACCGACATAATGGACCAACACAAAATTCTTATCATGGGATTACAGGAAATTAGAAACACTGACCAGGATGCCTTGGAATCTCAAGGGTACAGACTTTATAAAGGTATACCCGGGAAGAGAGTGATGAAGAATGTCCCACAATTTGGAACAGGATTTTTGGTCAGCCTTAAAATAATAAACTCAGTTCAAGAATTCAGATCACAGTCTCCACGACTCTCAACGCTCACCTTAAAGGCATCTAATAAAATCTATACTATAATAAATGCCCATGCTCCCACTAATGATAAAAACAACTCCTCAAAAGACCAGGAGGAAACAGGAGAATTTTGGGACCTATTGGACCAGACCATAGATAACATCCCCAAACACCATATAAAATTATTAATAGGCGACTTCAACGCTCAACTAGGCAGAGAAAGAAAATACCGTGACATCATCGGAAAATGGCCAGCACACAAGAAAACAAATAAAAATGGAGAGAGACTAGTTGACCTGTGTAGAAACCATAATTTAATCTCAAAATCTACATGTTTTAAGAGGAAACCTCAAAAACTCAAAACATGGAAACACCCTGACTACACTAAAGGAGAATGGCAATTGGACCACGTCTGCATGGACAAATACCACCACAAAGAGATCTATAACGTCAAAGTCCTCCGAGGAGTAGACACAGGTTCAGATCACTACGTAGTTAAAATTAAACTCAAACTCACTCCCCAGAGGAGACAACAAAAGCAAGCCCTTAAAACTAAAAGAAAAATAGATCCTACCCAGCTAATCAACAACAAAAATTACCAGAAAGCAACTGAAAAAATAAAAATCACAGACAAACTTGAAGACTTAGTACACAACCTTAAACAAATTGCAGAAGACCTAGCTCCAATTAAACCACGTAAAAAACACCAATGGTGGAACAGTGAATGTGATGAAACAGTGGAGAAAAGACATCAGGCATGGCTATTACATCAGTCCCAAAAGACAGAAATATCCTATCAAAAACTAGTAAAACAGAGAAAAGAAACTACCCAAGTCTTAAGAAGAATAAAAAGACAACATCATAAGGACACCCTGCAGTTAATTGAAGAACAGTTCAGTAAAACTAAATCAAGGGACTACTACAAAACCTTCAGAAAGCAGCTCCAAAAATATGAACCCCCGACCCTACTGATGAAGGATGAAGATGGTAAGCTGGCCCATAACAATAAAGACAATGCAGAAATTCTGGCTAAACATTTCAACAAGCTTTTAAATTGTGAGGAACCTACAGAACTCCTTCATTTGGACACCAACACCCCGATAAAAACATCACCAGAAAACATCAATCCCCCCACAATAAAGGAAGTCTACCAAGCTCTGAATAAATTAAAAAACTACAAAGCGCCAGGAGAAGATCAGACCTTTGCGGAAATCTGGAAATATGCAGCAACCTCAGCAAAAGTTGCCCTCCATCAACAACTTGTCTCTATCTGGATTAAAGAAGAACTACCAGAACACTGGACAACAGCCCTCATTCATCCTCTGCACAAAAAAGGGGACAAAACCGACCCTAATAACTACAGGGGAATCTCTCTCCTAGACATAACATACAAAATATTTTCAATAATCATCCTTAATAGGATAAGTTTACAACTTGAGAAAGAACTAGGAGAATATCAAGGAGGTTTCAGACCCTGGAGGAGCTGTCCTGATCAGATCATGAGTCTTAAGTTGATAATGGACTATAACAGGAGAAGAAACAGAGATATGGTGATAACATTTGTAGATTTCAAGAAAGCTTATGATTGCATCCATAGAGAATCTCTGTTTAAAATTTTAAGACACCTTGGACTACACCCCAAATTAATAAACATGATAAAATTGACTCTCACCAATACCAAGTCAAAAGTGAAGTTTAGGGGTGAAACATCAGAGACATTTGAAATTAAAACTGGACTACGGCAGGGAGATGGGCTCTCACCACTATTATTTAACTGTGCTCTAGAAATGGTAATGAGGGAATGGTTTAGAAAATGTCCCCCCAAAATAAAGATTGGCCGAAAAATCAAAACAAATTGCCTGGGTTTTGCTGACGATTTAGCATTACTAGCAGTGGACATAAAAGAAGCAAAAACCCAGATATCAGAACTTCAAAACATTGCAAATAAAATTGGCCTCAAAATATCATTTGAAAAAACAGAAATTATGCCCCAAAAACCAACACAGCTAAAAGAAGTCACCATAAATGGTGATAAAATCAAAATAGTAACTCAGTTTAAATATCTTGGAGAAGTAATAACACATAACTTAAATGAAAAAATCTCAATCCAAGTAAGAACAAATAGATTAGCTAAAGCACAAAAATTAACATGGGATATCTACAAAAAGAAATGTCTATCAATAAATACAAAAATAAAACACTACAACACAGTTATAAAACCGGAAGCTACATATGCAGCAGAAACACTCTTTTACCTGAATAAACAATCAAAGACTGACAGACTTCAGAAAATTGAAAGGAGGATTGGAAGAACCTGTATCAACAAAAAATATCAGAAAGATGGACAGTGGCGGTTAATACCTAACAAAGTCGTGTACAAAGAGCTAGAACCCATTACAGATACTATGCGTAAGAGGAGACTGGGATTCTTTGGACATATCATGAGGATGCAGGACTCGAGACTTCTGAAACAACTAGTACAACACAATCTCGTCTCAAAAAATACCACAACAGGATGTAAATGGATCAGAGAAGTAAGAGAGGATCTGAAGGAAATAGGCCTTACAACAGAAGACACCAAAAATAAGATAAAATTGAATACAAAACTCAAGAATACAAACCTCCGCTTTACCCTTACACAAAACAAACCAACAACACGCACATTTTCAACTGAGGAAAGGGCACGAAGATCGGAGCGTCTGAAGAAGTACTGGGAGGACCGCAAAGCCCGAACAATCCCTTCAAAGAGACCTGAACGACGGACTGACTAAAGTGATCCTATGCGGTCATAAAAGAAGAAGAAGAAGAAGAAGAAGAAGAAGACGACGTCTAGTTAGGGTTACTTGAGAGCCTATGACATGCATCAATATCCTCTTCATCAATATTTATGTCCAGAGATCTTCCCACAGCCTTCACTAAATGCACTGTATTTTCATTAGCTTATGTTGGAATGCCTTGAATCTCTATTGTATTTACCCTTGAGTACTGTTCAGAGTCTTTAATGCGCTGTTTTAGCTCCAGATTTTCGTTCTTGAGTATTGCTGTGTGATACTGTGGTCCAACTTTTCATGACACACTTCTGTGGATTTACCTAGATCACGCTCAAGTTCTTTCTGAGAATTTTTTTTTAATTTTTTTTTTTTTGCTAGGGGCTTTACGCCGCACTGACACAGATAGATCTTATGGCGACGATGGGGTAGGAAAGGCCTAGGAGTTGGAAGGAAGCGGCCGTGGCCTTAATTAAGGTACAGTCCCAGCATTTGCCTGGTGTGAAAATGGGAAACCACGGAAAACCATCTTCAGGGCTGCCGATAGTGGGATTCGAACCTACTATCTCGCGGATGCAAGCTCACAGCCGCGCGCCTCTACGCGCACGGCCAACTCGCCCGGTCTGAGAATTCTTGACCGATCCAATTCCCTGTTTCATTTCCACAAGTTCATACTTCATTTCTCCAAGAGCTGCTTCTAAGGATTTCTGGGTCTTCTCCATGGTTATTATATTTGCCTGTAGGCCTATCTCACTTAGTTTACTCATCATCAGTTTTATTGAATAGTTTTATTACTACAACTCTTGGAATTTGTGGCATTATTCTGTGGCTTTTGTACTTCGAGCAGAAATTTTCCGTAAACAAGAACAAATGTAATGAGTGGCTCAAAGTGTTTTCTTACTGTAAATTCGTCCTAAACAAGAATTTTTAATTTATGCGCTAATTCAATTTTTTAATGGTGTAGTGATTTGCTTTTCTTTAACTGTGTTTGGTAATATTCGAATATGTATTGCTGTGTGCCTTTTGTATTTCGAACAGGAAAAAAAAAAAAAAAAAAAAAAAGAGCAAAGGGTCTCTTATCATTTCACAAATTCTCTGTAGACCTTGACAAAACTACGGAGTGGCTCTATTTCGGGTATTTATCTTCTTTCTTTCTTAATCTCTTTACCCCTCCAGGGTTGTCTTTTCCCTCGGACACAGCGAGGGATCCCACCTCTTCCACTTCAAGGGTAGTGTCCTGGAGCGTGAGACTTCGGGTCTGGGGATACAGATGGGAAGGATGACCAGTACCTCGCCCAGGCGATCGCAACAGCTATGCTGAACAGGGGCCTTGTGTTGGGTATGGGAAGATTGGAAGGAATAGACAAAGAAGAGGAAAGGAAGTGGCCGTGGCCTTTAGATAGATACTATCCCCGCATTTGCCTGGAGAAGAAGTGGGAAACTATAAAAAACTACTTCGACGATAGCTGAGGTGGGAATCGATCCCCCCCCCCCCCTTCTACTCAGTTGACATCCCAAGACTGAGTAGACCCGGTTCCAGCCCTCGTACCACTTTTGAAATTTCCTGGCAGGGCCAGGAATCGAACGCGGGCCTCCGGGGGTGGCAGCTAATCACGCCAATCGGGTATTTTTTACCCCTAAATTTTCTTTCATTGAATAATCCTTTAGGCGGAGCCGTATTTCCCATATGACAGCAACACAACACATTTTTATCCAAGATAATCTGAACTTTAATATTTAAATACTGGCAAGTAAGAACCATTACTGTTATGAAGGTAAAGCCAACGTATGAAGTGTTATTACGTATGCAATGCACAGTTTACATGTACTGCATTTGCTCAAAATACTTTTCTCTCCCTGAATTTTATTTAAAATTCTTCTTCTTCTTTTTCTTGCTATTTGTTTTACGTCGCACCGACACAGATAGGCCTTATAGAGACGGTGGGATAGGAAATGGCTAGGAGTGGGAAGGAATCGGCCGTGGTCTTAATTAAGGTACAGCCTGATGTGAAAATGGGAAACCACGGAAAACCACCTTCAGAGCTGCCGACAGTAGGGTTCGAACCCACTATCTCCCGGATGCAAGCTCACAACTGCGCGTCCCTAACCGCACGGCCGACTCGCCCGGTATTTAAAATTCTAATGAAAGATATGAATGAAATGTAATCTGAAACTATATATATTGAAATTAAAATTTAAACATGTTTGAGTCAAAATATTTATGTTATCCATTAAACGAATATAGAAAAAAGTAGTATTTTTATGTTTTGTCTAGCTCTTTTCCTAAGAGCAGACCTTGAAGAATTTTAAAACTCTAATTGAATAATGACTCTTAATCTCAAGGTTAACATCAGAAGACAAAAGTATTGTGGTAAGTTCTGCTATGTATCTAAATGCCATGATAATAAAAGCGATTAGTATTATTCCTCACAGTTAAGGAACGTCAGTTGAGAACTACTCCATCTCTTCCGCAGTTTCATTTCACGACGTTGTTTTGGCACATATCAATGAAAATAGCCTTTAGGATTAATCATTTCAACAGTATTAGTCAATATAACACACTCCTCTATTCCCTGAATTAAGATAAATCGGCAATCAGAGTCAATATCAGAACGTCAGCTGGACTACTCCCATCTGTTCTCAGTTTCATTTCACGACATTATTGGCAAATATAACGAAAGTAACCTTTAAGATCAATCATTTTAACAGTATTAGCCTATGTAACATTCTCCATAACTCTAAAATACGATAAATCGGCAATCAAAAGCAATATTTTTTCCATAAGGAAATATGCATGTCTACCGCAAATTTCATTATCAGTCGTAAGTAAGAAACCAGTTGGAGACCTGCCGTAAATTTCAGGCATGGCTTTCATTTTTCTCGCATCGGCAAATTGTAGACTGATTTAATAGAACGAAACTGACCTACGTCTTCAAGTAGGCCTACGTTTTTTTAAAAAGTATTTATTCCGTTTACCTCCAGGGTTGGCTTTTCCCTCGGACTCAGCGAGGGATCCCGCCTCTACCGCCTCAAGGGCAGTGTCTTGGAGCGTGAGAAATTTGGTCGGGGGATATAACTGGGCAGGAGGACCAGTATCTCGCCCAGGCGGCCTCACCTGCTGTGCTGAACAGGGGCCTTGTGGGGAATGAGGAAGGAAGTGGCCGTGGCCTTTACTTAGGTACCATCCCGTCATTTGCCTGGAGAAGTGGGAAACCACGGAAAACCACTTTGAGGATGGCTGAGGAGGGAATCTAACTCCCCTGCACTGAGTTGACCTCCCGAGGATGAGCTGACTCCGTTGCAGCCCTCGTACCACTTTTCAAATTTCGTGGCAGATCCGGGAATCGAACCCGGGCCTCCGGGAGTGGTAGCTAATCACAGTAACCACTACACCACAAAGTCGGACGTAAATAAAATATAAGCTATGATTTAGCAATATTTAACTTGAGGTTTATATTCTTAATCTCCACATTTAAAATAACGTATTATTGTGTGTTCCAGATGAAAGAAGATTCGGAGAGACTGCAACTACTGCATCATAACCACCCCATTCTCGTTATGTAATTTCTAAGCACTTCATTCATATCTATGTAATTTTTAGCACTTCATTCGCATCTGTGTAATTTTTAAGACACCTTATTAGACAGTCTTGTAATGGTTTTCAAGCAATTTGTGTTTCATGCTTACATTTCACTGAATAAACATGTGCATTCGTAATATTGACTTTGATATCGGTCCTGTCCCACTCTTTCCTCTCTTCCACTGCAGCTGGATAATAGATTACAAAATTTGTAGCAATTTTCAGTGGAGCATCAAGTTGATTTTACTGTCCACATCACCTTGGGTATCTCCCAAATCAATAGCGACTTTTAGTTGGGCAGTAAGTTGATTATGATGCTCAATTACCTCAGGCTGGTTTACGCTATGTAGTTTCAACACATTCTTCACGAGTGCGATAAAGTAATAATTCACTCAAAAGTTCCCATTGTAGTTTTGTTTTCTTTCGAGTACGATACAACTCAAAGTCAAGGACATTCAAGAAGGAAATTCTGCTCTATAAATACCGTCCTGAAATTTTGGCAGATCAAATGCCGCATGAACTCATTTTCAGTGATATCAGTAACTTCTCAGTGATGGCTATACACACTTCACTGGACCATTTCAGTAGTTAGAAGCCAGTGATTTTCGAGGTAACAAAGTCTATGGACATGACATTTGTAGTGAATGCTATAATTCTGGATGAAGAAGTCGAAGGGGAACAGCGTCAGAAGAAAATGGAGAACGTGACACTACAAGAAACTAATAGATGACGAGACGACTTTGTTAATATTTCAGAATGTCTGAAAATTGTTTTAACATACGGTACCGGTATTGCTGTCTAAAATAGAAATCCATTTGAAAGATGAAGACACCCGCTGGAAAAAGGCTGTAACACCGAAAAAATGGTTACTGGCAGTTTGAGGTAAGCAAAGAATAAAAATATAATAAAACAAACATTTGCTTGTATTAAAAACATACCTATAGAGCAAGTACTTACCTTACAGGCTTTATAACGATTGTTGAACTTTAATTAGTCAAAGCTGTCTGTTCCATTTGGAATTGCCGTAGGAGCCCGTGAAACGGCAACAATACCGCTGGCGACGATACACAATGTTACGGAACGGATAGTGAATCTTTTTTTATTTGGAAATACTGCCTTCTTCCAACTAAGGTAGCCAATAGAACTCAGTATACACTCATAAGTTAAAGAACGTTAGTATAGATGGCATAATAGGTACAATTTATAACTCTGGTACAGTTAAATTAAGACTACAATTCTTCTTCTTTATTAATCTGTTTACCCTCCAGGGTTGGTTTTTCCCTCGGACTCAGCGAGGGATCCCACCTCTACCGCCTCAAGGGCAGTGTCCTGGAGAGTGAGACTTTGGGTTGGGATACAACTGGGGAAGATGACCAGTACCTCGCCCAGATGGCTTCACCTGCTATGCTGAAAAGGGGTCTTGTGGTGAGGGGGCGTTGGAAGAAAGAGGGAAGGAAGCTGCCGTGGCCTTAAGTTGGGTATCATCTCGGCATTTGCCTGGAGAAGTAGGAAAGCATGGAAAACCACTTCGAGAATGGTTGAGGTGGGAATCGAAACCCCTCTACTCAGTTGACCTCCCGAAGCTGAATGGACCCCGTTCCAGTCCTCGTACCAAATTTCGTGGCAGAGCCGGAAATCGAACATCCCGAGGCTTTGAAATCAGGTAGCGTACACATGTCCTTGAACCAAAAACGGCCACCGGCTGTGCACATAAATGTAAATATAAATAAGACTTGATGTCTTATTGAATCTGAAAATTCAGAATATCTGAAAAAAATTATATAACTTGAAGGCTGGTCCAAGCCAGACCAATACTGAAATGTGACTAGATATTAAAGACATAAAAAAATGACAAAGTTGAATACAAAAGTGGTCTCCATGACCAATAGATTAACAAAGACTGAATTTGATAACAAAATTTGAAGCAAGACTTTTCAGCACCAATTTCTCCACCAGGGAGATAACAATTGAAAGAAATGGTTGCCAAACATTAAACTGGTGAATAAACAGTCCAGCACTACAAAGGCAAACCCGTTGAGTAAAAATATCGTCTTCCAGAAACAGACATGCTGACAAAAACGTAGATTAAAATGTTCATTTAATGCACAAGTTCGTGCAGAATGCAAAATCCAAGCTGTCATTAGTAGAATTCAGTAAGAGAATAGAAGTGCCGGACAGGCCAATTGCTAGAGTGTCGAAAGTGCTCGACTTGACAGGTGAGCAAAACCCAGGTCCACGGCCCCAAGCAAGGCGAAGTGAAATGCATGTCGTCAAAATGCCGCCTCCAGTGCGCGCGGCGGAATATCAGCCTGGACGTGAAGTCAGCATACAAGGCTGCCACGGAACGGCAATTATGGTGAGCTGCTCGTTGAGAGTGAGGAGCCGAATGCTGGAGAACATGATGAGGGGCAGTCCTTAAGAAGCACTGCAGAAGGTTCCAGATCCGACATAAAGTAGTGCTGTAAGATTAATAGTAATTACTAAAAAGTACATAGAAAACTTATCAAAAAATACAAAATAACGAGAGAAAGGAAGTCCAGAAAGAACATTGATAATATTCAATTATTTAATAATATAACAAAAGCACAAGACAAATAACTAAAATGACCAATGAAAAAGTAGAAAGACGCGGAAGAATACATTCTCCGTACCAATTGGAAACGAGGTTGCAGGTGACGCAAACAGTCATGTCAAGGTGATGTAACCAATCAACAGGCAAGAAAAAATTACGTAGGTCAGCGGAGCCAAAGAAAGTAACCAGACCTAAAGCAATAATTAAGGTAAGAGCAACATCTATAACATAAATTCAGACAAGTAGGAGAGGTACCGAAAATAATGAAAATTGCCAACAAATCGTACGTTCATGAGCGCATGGACCAGTCCCCATTAAACTATTTTTTTCAAAAATGATCAGAATTATTACAAAATTTCTGATAAATAATTGGTATAAAATCAAGACACAAATTCCAAATATTAGAAGCTGTAGGCAGATTTTTCCACTTTTCTCAAAACTAGTAGTAGTGGGCATGTGTGCTTTCTCAAATAACCGATTTAATTACTTTGACCATTTGAATGTAGAAAGGCTTTAAGCCGCGTTTACATCGAATGTTGTCTACAGATGTTTATTACTTGTTAACCAACACCTCTTATTAACCCTCTACTGCCCAAATTATTTTGTTGTGTTTTAAAAAAAATTATCTGCCATATACTAAGTAAATATGTTGTAAACTACACATAAATGCAGTTTTTATTGAATTTTCATTTTTGATTTTTCAAAAATTAGGTTTGTGACTTCCAGGTCACACTGGGCAGTAATGTTCTGATATGTGAAAATTGACTAATTTATAAAATAACAGTCTCATAAAATATTCAAGATGCTTACCTTTGGTTTCTATATTTTTATGCATATAATTTGTTAGTAATAACACAAAACATAATTGTAAAACTAGCTATCCGCCATGTGCCTGGGAAATGCTCCCAACCATACATTTGGCGCTTCCTGGTGGCTTATGCATATAAGTATTAAACTATAAACAGTTGAAAATCACACAGCCATACTGTAACTTGAAAGTTACACTGGGAAGTAGTGGCTCAATTGCATTCTAACAGTAGAAAATGTGTATAGAATGATGTGTGACTTCAAAGTCACATTGGGCAGTAGAGGGTTAAGTGATGTTGGTAACAGAATCCCAGTGTGACTTGCATTTTTGATGATAGCAACATTTCTCGCTATTATATACTAACCTTGGTGCGTACGAAATACTGATGGTTGGTTGTTGTTGTTGTTGTTGTTGTTTATGGGTGTTAGTGCAGTGCAGTATGCATGTGAGTTCACACATGATGGTTGGAAAATGAAACAGTTGGTGAAGTCATATCAACAGCAATTTATGAGAGAAAATTTGGAGGCCGACATCCGCCTAACAAGTACTCCATTTGAACCTTGACGAAGAAACTGGATACCAAGGGGACTTCATTTAATTACCCAGCTCATGTTGTATCACTTTCTTTACAAAATGAAGTGAATCCTCCTCAAATTTAATAGCAAGATCTTCATTGTTACTAGTATTAATGAGGGAATATCGGTATCGATAGCGGGTGGGACACTATATTTTACAAGATTATTTACCTATTTACACAGTTTTCTAGAAGGTTAAAAATTATATCAAATCCCAAACACTGACAGGTTAATTACACACTGAAGGAAACTCGCACTCCATTGATGTTGACCCTCGTCGAACAGTCAGGAGTTCCTGTCACCGAGGCAGCGTCTCTCTTGCCTGGGCTGGAAGATATATCAGAACCAATCTACTGCAGTCTTTGTCATCTCCGAGGGGAAGGGGTGATCTACAACGAAGGGCGTTATAGCCGACCATCAATAATAAGATTTAAAAAACAGTGGCTGGTGTGCACTTTAATTTATATTCATACTGTTATGTAGTAAGAAGCATTGCCTTAATTTTCATATTTGACTAGCAAAAGTGCCCGGTTTGCTCAGGAGTGATTAACAGCGTTCGATACTTTATTGTACGTTACCCACTTCATCTTCATTTGATCTCATCCTGTCCTCAGAAACAGCCTTCTTATTCTATTCTGTTGATGATTACTGGCACACATAGGTGTTATGGGACAGGAAAGGCCTAGGAGTGGGAAGGAAGCGGCCGTGGCCTTAATTAAGGTGCAGCCCCAGCATTTGCCTGGTGTGAAAATGGGAAACCACGGAAAACCATCTTCAGGGCTGCCGACAATGGGGTTCGAACCCACTACCTCCCGGATGCGAGCTCACAGCTGCGTGCTCCTAACCGCACGGCCAACTCGTCCGGTATTGGCAGTTTGAAACAACTGCAATTATTAACACTTGTCTCTGAATATATCGATCATGGACCGCTTATTGCCTAATGTTTCCGTAGTCTTGGAGGGGAGGATTTCTACGGCCTTCAAACCATGGCTTTTGTAGTCCTGTAGAGACCCTCCGAGTGTTGCCGACTAGCTCATGAGGATTAGCTGAAGATTTATAAAATAACTGGAAAGTAATTTCCTATTATACCAGAAAGGTAATATTTAATACAAACATAGAAAATGCAAAAAATATAACTTTTAAATTATATGCTAAAAAAGTTAATTAGACGTTCGATCTGAATTGTTTGCTGTTTAAACGAAATGAAACACCTTTAGCAGTGGTTATTTTGTGAACAAATACTCTTTTAAATTTGTATTGAATGTGATAAGTCATGTATTATCCGCACACTTTATCTTGGTGCATTTACACCCTAGTGCTGAATCGGTCGACTTCGGCGATCTTCGAGATTCGTACTGGCAACCTTTGAAACACAAACTATGAATCGCTTAAGCATCGTTGTGCGACATCTGGCGTACACTTTACGTACTAGTACTTTTGTTGTTTACACAACAAAGCCAAAAGTATAGAATTCATGCTAGGAACAAGATTCGCATCGATAAATGTTTTATAATGTTATATAATGTGTATGTGACATAGTTGTTGGCTTAAGATGATAACGGTTTAGAAATTTCATATCGATCGATCATATTCTCGATTCAATTCAGATTTCATTTTCATTCAGTTGGCAGCACCAGGCAGCACTATCGATACCGGGACAGCTCCCTCCTTACTCCTCACCACCGTACACAAAAGCACCAAGATAAGGTGTGCGGATAATAGGCCTATTCATGTAGGCTATATATCCCATCACAGCCCGATGGTCAATAAAATCAGGAGATTTTGTTATCACTTTCGTGATACGAGAGTACAACATAAGGGAAAGATGAATGACATGTAAATAAGTATTCGGTAATCTATATATATATAAAGTAGCTTGTCCTGACTGACTGACTGATTCATCATCGCCGAGCCAAAACTACTGGACATAAAGAAATGAAATTTTGGGGATATATTCATATTAAGATGTAGGTGCTCGCTAAGAGAGGATTTTAGGATATTCCGTCGCTAAGGGGGTGAAAAGGGGGGTAAAATTTTAAAATGACTGTGTTTATATCTCAAAACTTTAAAAGTTTAGAGATGTGAAAATTGGTATTTAGAATCTTCTTTAAAAATAAGGAAACACGTATTTTTTTGTTTTCAGACAATCCCAATAGGAGGGGGGGAAAAGGGTGAAAAAGGGGTTGAATGCCTAATCAGGATACCGGTGCTTATATCTCAGAAACTGAAGACATTACAGACCTGAAAATTGGTACTTTTGATCTCTTTTAAAAATAAAGAAACACGTATTTTTTTGTTTTTGGAAAATCCAATTAATGGGGAGGGGTGAAAAGGGGTGATTTTTTAAAATGAGTGTATCTATATCTCAAAATTTTTAAAGTGTATGGATATAAAAATTGGTATTTAGAATCTCCTTTAAAAATAAAGAAACACGTATTATTTGTTTTCGGAAAATCCCAATAGGAAGGGTGTAAAAGGGTGAATAATGGGTTGAATGCCTTTAATGAGGCTACTTATATTTCAGAACTTGAAGATATTACAGACCTGAACATTGGTATTTGGGATCTACTTTAAAAGTAAAGAAACACACGTATTTTTTCGTTTTTGGAAAATTCAAATATTGGGGGGGTGAAAAGGGGGGTGTGAATTTTTTAAAATGAATGTGTCTACATCTTAAAACTTTAAAATTTACAGATGTAAAAATTGGTAGTTGGAATCTCCTCTAAAAATAAAGGAACACATAATTTTTTGTTTCCTGTAAATCCCAATAGAAGGGGTGTAAAAGGGTGAAAAATGGGTTGAATGCCTTTAATGAGGATACTTATATTTCAGAACCTGAAGATATTACAGAACTGAAAATTTGTATATGGGACCTCCTTTAAAAATAAAGAAACATGTATTTTTTAGTTTTTGGAAAATCCAATTAATGGCGGTTAAACAGGAGCGACAAATTGGGGTGAATTTTTTGGAAGGCTATATCTACAGAATATCTTGGAAACGTAAAATGTTACAGACGTAAAAAGTGGGTGTTTGGAATCTCCTGTAAATGTAAAGGAACATAGGTGATTTGTTTTTGGAAACTCTACTTAAGGGGAACTCAAAAGGGGTGAAATTTTAAAATGAGAATTTTTACAGTATATCTAAAAAACTTAACATGTTACAGAAGTGAAAAATGGTATTTTTTTTATCTCTATTAAACATAACGAATCGTGTATTTTTAGTTTTCGGAAATACCACTTGGGTGGTGGGGGGTGGGTAAAAGTGACTGAAAATGATGTTGAATTCTTTTAATTAGGCTACTGATATCTCAAAAATGAAGATGTTACAGACGTGAAATTTGATATTTGCAATCTGCATTAAAAGTAAAGAAAGACGTATTATCGGAAAATCCAATGAAGGGGGGGGGGGGCGAAAGAATTGAAAATTTAATTGACTTAATTGTATGAGAATGCATACATCTAATAAAAACTAAAGTTGTTACAGACGTGAAAATTCGTATTTAGATCTCCTTTAAAAACAAAGAAAAACGCGTTTTGGTGGGGAAACCATCTTGGAGGGTGGGAGTGTAAAGGAGTTGAATTCCTTTCATGGGGACACATAAATCAAAAACTGAAGAAGTTAGAGTCGTGATAATTGGTATTTAGAAGATCTTTTACTATTAAAGAAACAAGTATTTTTTGCGGGAAAATTCACTTAGGGGGGGGGGGGAGAGTAGTGTGAAATGAAGTGAAAAAAGTAAATTATTTTTATGGGGATACTTATATCTCAAAACTGAAGGCAATAGACGTGAACATTGGTGTTTGGAATCTCCTTCAAACCTAAAGAATCGAGCCTTCTTTTAATTTTTTTTGTGGGGGGCGGGGGCGGGGATGGCGGTAAATAAACTTAACGGCGGTGGGGTGTAGAAGGAGGTGAGACCAATTGATTTTACTCTTCTTAATGTACTTATAAGTATCCTCCGTTGCTCAGGCGGCAGCGCGCCGGCCTCTCACAGCTGGGTTCCGTGGTTCAAATCCCCGTCACTCCATGTGACATTCGTGCTGGTAAACACGGAGGCGGGACAGGTTTTTCTCCCGATACTCCGGTTTTCCCTGTCATCAGCCATTCCAGCAACACATAATAGTAATAATAATAATAATAATAATAATGTTCCGGACCGTCGTCAAATGTGCGGACCGCGCTGGAAACGGCTCCTGGATGGGTAATGACTAAGAATGCAGTCCGGCCGCGGGTTCAGTGCCGCCAAAGCACCCAATATGACACCAAGCCGGATCTCCTGAAGGATTTTATACATATTAAAATGATTATAGGAAAAGATGGCAAAGATTTACGGACCCAACTGACCGGGAGGAATACCTGAGCCTAGCCCGGGAAGTACGAAATCGATTGCTGGAAAGGAAGATTGAAAAATGGGAGGAAACGTGCCGGAATCTAATAGAAAACGAGTCAGATCGGGAATTTTGGTGGATTCTCGCAGAAAACGAGTCAGATCGCGAATTTCGGCGGATTATATATCTAAAACAATAAGCATTCAATTATAAATTTCAGTATAATACCGTAGCGAAGCACGGGTATCTTGCTAGTTTCTTATAGTTTTTCTTCTGTCAGCTGGTGCAATGCCGCGTTGAGGTGGCTGGAGCCCTCGCAATGTGTTCAAAATGGAACACATTATATGCTACTAAAGTGCTGTTAAGTTGCCCGAAAATTCTCGTGTTTTTGAGAAGATGTTTATGAGATTTTTGCAGTTATTTTAAGAAACATTTGATACACGAGTCTACAACCGCCAAAAAATTCAAAGGAACGAAATGTATAAAAGTAGAACATAAATGGTAGATTGCACTGCGCAACTACGCAATATTTAGTTTTGCTCGGTGGAACAGTATCGAATTGTATAGGGAGCAGAGAGTGACATGCATTTATTTCCGCTTCCCCCATTTGAAGGCTAGCAAAATACAAAGCTTACATAATAAGTGGATTGACAACTAGAAGGGACTTGTAAAATATGTCTATAAATGATTGTTATACCATATTATAGAAAAATCGATCAGTCAATAATTTTGAATCCCATGAGGAACTCCTTATAGGACGAAGATAAAGCTAAGAGTACAAATGATTTCTTACTGTTGTTAACGAACCCTTCAGGAATGCTAACCAATGTCCTTAATAAATTGGCTAACCAAATTAAATTTCTTACAAATGTTGTGAAATATGTGAGTAATTGTGTTCTTGCAAACACAGTTTCAATATTGTTTATCATGATAATGATATGTAATACACAGTGGTATAATGAAATGTTTATTTTAGCTTCTGCCACAGTTAAACGTAAAAGGAAATATCGTTAGTGAGACAAGCGAAGTTATCGCATTGTACGGGAAGTTTTACCCGGTAGCTACAAATTCAAGTCACCGTAGCAATACTATCTGCAACTTACGGAACATCCCATGTAGAGCTCCTCGCACTGAGAATTAAAAATTGAACATAACATTATGGCTACTTAAGTAACTACTTTTAGGTTGTCGGAATATTGTAGGGTTTCTAAGTTAAGAAGTTAATATGAGATTTTTGCAGTTATTTCAAGACTTTGGCACACGAGTCTACTACCGCCAAACATTTCTAAGGACTGCTATCAATAGAAGAAAGTGGACTGCATTACCTATAGGGTACTAAAACACAACTAGGCAATATTTGGTTTTGATTGGTGGAACAGTATAGAATTGTATATGGAACAAACAAACGGTTTGCACATACAGTTATAAATTGTTATCACCTGTATGTAATACACAGTGGTATAATGAAATTTGCCACAAGTAAACAAGAAAGGGAATATCAGTTGTGAGACAAGTAGAGGTATCTCCATATACGGGGAGTTTTACCCAGAGACTACTTAAATTCAAGTCACCGCAGCAATACGCCCTGCAACCAGAGGTCTGTGTCTCAACAACGTTTAGTTTAATCCCCGAAAATCTCTCTTTCTAAATCTAGTCTATATCGGTGAAACGGACAGGTTCATAAATTATAAAAAAGGCTTACGCAACATCCGAGACGAGAAACCTCTGAGGATTAGCAGAGCACCCCCATCTCCTCAAGACATTACATTAATTTTCATGGAGCCGAGAATGCTTAGATCGAAAACAACCAACGATTAAGCCTCGAGACAGAAGCAATAATTAATCACTACAGACCGTTCAACACGAACGGAGATTATGGTTATCAAGTGAGCGACATCTGGCGTCACATACCTGGGAAACGGGCAGAGCACAATTAACTTACTGTAAGTCCGGCTCCATGGCTAAATAGTTAGCGTGCTGGCCTTTGGTCACAGGGGTCCCGGGTTCGATTCCCGGCAGGGTCGGAAATTTTAACCATTGGTTAATTTCTCTGGCACGGGGGGCTGGGTGTATGTGTCGCGTTCATCATCATTTCATCCTCATCACGACGCGCAGGTCGCCTACGGCTGTCAAATCAAAAGACCTGCACCTGTCATGTCTTCGGACACTCCCGGTACTACAAGCCATACGCCATTTCATTTCATTAGAGTCAGACCACTAGCGACCACCATGGCGATGTTAGTAGACGAAGAAAAAGTCTACGACTAGAAACAATAATTGGTTATCATTCCTAGTCTGAAGACGACGCTACGAACCCGTTGATCTAGTTACAAGCTAATACTTGCCACAAAAGTAAGATTTTATTTGAATTTTGCCGTTGTGTACTGAAAGGTTTAGTACACAAACATTCTACTGTACCTACAGGTTCAGTTGTTTCCCCAAGGAACTGATGCAATAGGCTACCGTGCGCTCATTCATTTCTTCAGACTGTACATGGCAATGCAACTATTGCATGCTTACGTCCGCCTCTGTCGCCTGAACACTAAATCAATGATGACTGCTCAGTTTTTCGCCTGTCTTAAGTGATACAGGGTTTCTTTTCGCTCTAATGTCGCAGCTTTAGACGATCAACACACATTCAATCATGAATTCGCCATATTGCTGTTGCATTTGTAGAACTCTCAAATTCTTCTCATGGTATTTGTTTTCACGTCCCACTAACTACTTTTACGATTTTCAGAGACGCTGAGGTGCCGGAATTTAGTTGTGGTAGTGTTCTCACTGGAGTTCTTTTTACGCGCCAATAAATCTACGACACGGGACTGACGTATTTGAGCATCTTCAAATAGGCCTAGAGCCCACCTGGTAGCCATGATCGTTAAGGCGCTGAAGTCTAAACGGTCTGACACCGAGGTTAGCCGATTCGAGTCCCGTTGGTCGAAGAAAATTTCACCATAAGAATGTTGGCCGGCAGGTTAGGGAGGTGGTGGTATACAATTTCTAATCACTAGATTGCGTGCCAAAATCTTGGATTATCCAAACCTCTCCGCAGTGCTCATATGGAGTGAGGGCATATGACACTGTTGATGGTGATTCGTCCGTCGGATGGAGACGTTAAGCCTTGAGCAGACCCCTTGGTGCTATTTGACAGGAGTAGGCTATGTGCCGGCACCGGGTTTCACCCTCTCCCTACTATCATATATCACGTCATTCATTTCATCTCATTATCTCCTCTGATGAAGTTAACGTCAGGAAGGGCACCCGGTCATAAAGATCCGCCACGACAGATTCATCTCACCTCATACCCAACCCCGTAGGGAAACGGGACAAGGGTTGGACAAACAGTGTTCTCACTGGAGTACTTTTTACGCGCCAGTAAATGTACCGACACGGGGCTGATGTATGTGAGCACCTTCAAATATGCCTACCACCGGACTGAGTGGTGGTGGTTATTACTGTTGTAAGAGTAAGTAGAACTGGGCAACCATTCTGTATATTACACTAATCAGAGAGAAGGAAGGGATCCGACATTTCGAGAAATGAAGATATCGGACTAAGAAAGACAAGGGCCAAGAAGGGCGTAAAAATGAAAGTCTCTCTAGGCCTCGAGTGATCTAACACCGTCGGAGTCGGAAAAGAACGAGAGTTGACCAAGGGATGTCGGACACAAGTAAGTCGAAGCAATGCCAGGACTCGGCTGAGAGCCCCACGATCGCCAACCCACGCCCCCAAGTGGAGCCCCTCTTAGTTGCCTCTTACGACAGACAGGGGATACCGCGGGTGTTATTTTACCGCCCCCACCCACACTGAGCCAGGATCGAACCTGCCAAGTTGGGGTTAGAAGGCCAGCGCCTCAACCGTCTGAGCTAGTCAGCCCGGCTTAATTCTTCTCACAACGAAAAGAGTAAACAAAATGCTCACAAGACTAGACATTAAACACTCGGCTCTTAATCAGTTCCCGACTTACGTATTTTAATAAAGCGTGTCTCACTCGTTACCAAACCCGGCATTTCCTCAAGAATTGCTGGTGCTTCCAAATTCTGTATGGTTGGTAGTTCGCGGGTATTAGTGTTGTGCAACGTGTGAGTTCACACAGGATAGTTGGAAAATGAAACAACTGATAAAGTCCTGTCAAGAGTAATTACTGGGCCGAGCTCGATAGCTGCAGTCCAGTATTCGGGAGATAGTGGGTTCGAACCCCACTGTCGGCAGCCCTGAAGATGGTTTTCCGTGGTTTCCCATTTTCACACCAGACACATGCTGTACCTTAATTAAGGCCACGGACGCTTCCTTCCCACTCCTAGACCTTTCCTATCCCATCATCGCCATAAAACCTATCTGTGTCGATGCGGCGTGAAGCAGCTTGAAAAAAAAAAAAAAAGTAATTACTGGGAAATTTTGGAGATCAACATCCGCCAAAGAAATCTACCATTTGCGCTTTGGCGAAGAAGCTGAAAACCAAGCGGACTTTATTCCATAACCATGCAGGTCCTATAAACATGTCAAAGAAATTCAGACAATGGCAGCGAACATAGCCTACTGGCTAAAACATTTCAGAATTTTTTATTTTTTTTATTAAGATAATTTAGAGTCACTTTAACCCTAAGGTCTTATCGTGACTTCTAACTGTAGAATTTACATTAAATTACAGTAGGGTGAAGAGTGAAAAAATATATAAAAGTGGTATTTTAAACTGAACAGTTAAATTTTTGAATACAGACCAGTGTCTTTGAAAAACTTGATAATTTGTTTGCACAGTGAAGGAGATGAGTGTGTCCCCTTAATATCCTTAGGTATACCGTGGTACTGGCGCCATTTGTCATACAGTGAACAGTCTGTTATGATGTGCTTCACAGTCAACACACTATTGCATGTTGTACAGATGGGAGGCAGTGTCTTCTCAAGGAGGTAGCTGTGACTCATCTTGGAGTGGCCAATCCGTATTCTAGTTATTAAGACTTGATCTTGCCTGTGAAGGTTGTGAAGATAGTGTTGTACTGTAGATTCCGTTGTTACTTCGTGGAGTTTGCTGTTCGAAGTCTGAAGCCATTTTATCTTCCACTGTTGGTATAATTTTCTTTTAGCATAGGCCATAATGTCAGTGTGAGGGGTAGCTATTGTTAGATCGCCTAGCGGGAGGTAAGTAGCGTTTTTAGCTGTTTGATCAGCAGATTCATTGCCTTGAATACCTCTATGAGAGGGTATCCACACAAGGATGACTTGTTTGCCTTCTTTCATGATGTTGTTAAACAACAGTTGTATTTCTTGTACAAGGATGTGTTTCGATGATGGACTTTCTATTGCGTTTAATGCACTTTTTGAATCAGAAAAAAATGATGGAGTTATTACAGGTGCTGGTTTTCAAAATATATAGCATAACATGCTTTATTGCGAACAGCTCATTAGAGAAGACTGTATAGTAGTCAGGCAATCGGTATAGCATGGTACGATCAGGATATATAATCCCACATCCAATTCTTTCCTCACATTTTGATCCATCAGTATAGATTGCAGTGTGCCTTGGGTATTTATTAGAAATTTCAAGAAATAATTGATGGTAGTGAGATCTGTCAGTTTCATCTTTGACACTGTAATTTATTTCAAAGTTAATTTTCGGAAGGGTAATAGTCCATGGTGGGACATTAAGAGAGTTGTTTGTGAGGAGTATGGGAGGGATATTTAAATTTAGTTCTTCAAGAAACTTGGCTATTCTGACATTGAAAGGCTGTGGTTGTGATCCTGATTTAATGAGTGTACCTTGATGCTTGTTATGAAAAGCATACAACTTAATTCTTGATTCACTCATAAGTGCTACCTTGAGCGCGTAAGTCAAACTTAGTTGTCTACGTCTAATTGTGAGTGGTGGTTCATTTGCTTCTATTTGAATGCTGGCTACTGGACTGGTACGGAAGGCTCCTAGAGCAATTCGAAGAGCTGAGGACTGGATGGAATCAAGGATTTTGAGTGAAGACATTCTTTCGGAATTGTATACAATGCTGCCATAGTCTAATTAGCCCTAATAATGGCTTTGTACGTGTTCATTAGCACTTGGTAGTCTGCCCCCCAGTTGTTTGCTGCCAGGATCTTCATTATGTTCAGCCTTCGCAAGCAGTCATCTTTAAGGTTTTTCAGGTGAGGTATCCAACTTAACGTAGTGTCGAATAAAACTCCTAAGATTTTCATAGTTGTTACTGTTTCAATTTTGAGATTGTCCATGTACAGCTCAGGGTCTTGTACAGTATGTTTACATTTGGAGAAGAGTATGCATTTGGTTTTAGTTTTGGAAAACTTGAACCCTGTAACTTTAGCCCATTTTTGGATATTATCAATTGATTCTTGAAGTAACTGTTGAGTAGTTAATTTATTTCTTCCAGCACTTAGTATAGTCAAATCATCGGCAAAAAGACAAGCCTTTACTGGTAGGTGAATGTTGGAGACAATGCCATTTATTGCAACGAGGAATAATGTGACACTGATGACTGATCCTTGGGGAACTCCATTGTCAATGGTTACTTCATGTGAAAGAGTTCCATTTGTCCTGACTTGAATTCGGCGATCTTTAAGGAAATTATAAATGAAGTGAAGCATGTTTCCTGAAATATTCTGTTTCGTCAGTGTTTCAATTAGATAGTCTTTCCACACCATGTCATATGCCTTCTCAATGTCTAAACTAACAGCTATGAGGTGCTGATTATTTAGGAAAGCTTCTCGGATTTCTGATTCTAAACATATCAGAGTATCTGTTGTTGAACGTGCTTGACGAAAACCATTTTGTGCATCACTAAAAAAGTGTATATGTTCCAAATACCAGCGTAATCTCTTGTTAACAATTTTCTCCAGTAGCTTACACATTATATTTGTCAAGGCGATGGGACGATAATTATCTGGGATCAAAATGTCCTTTCCTGGTTTGAGTATAGGAACTACAATAGCACAACGCCATTGATCTGGAAATAGTTTGGAACTTCATATATAGTTGAAAATAGCAAGTAGATAATTGAGTGCACTATGTGGAAGCTGTTTTAAAAATTCATACGGAATGGTGTCTGGGCCAGGACTAGATCTGCCGCATTTGTTGAGTTCTGTAACCATTTCTTGTAACTGTAAAGTATCATTATAAGCATAGTTCAGTATAGGTACAGTTTCACTTAAGTCTATTGGATCTCGAGTTGTTTTCATGCGAAGAAATTCAGGTTCATAATTGTTATCGCTAGAGATTTTTGAAAATGATTTAGCCAGTTGATCAGCTATTTGTTGAGGTTCATTTACAATTGACCCAGCGACTGGATCTCTTATAGAGGTGATACAGAATTTATTGTCTTTGCCACTTATTCTTTGGATTTTATTCCACATAACTTTTTGTGAAGTTTGGCAGGTTAAGGAGGAGACGAATGTTAACCAGGAGGTTTTCTTACTTAATTTTATTTCGTGCTATTGCTCGGTGTTTTTGAAAATTGATTTTATTTTCAGGCGTAGGATTTCTTTTGTATAGGTAGTAAGCACGGTTTTTACTTTTGATAGCCTCTTTACAGGAGTCATTCCACCAGGGAACCGTTTTCTTGAAGGGCATAGGAGCTGTTTTTGGGATGCTCTGGTCAGCAGATTTAATTATTACTTCAGTGAAGTCTTGAAAAATATCATTGATGTGCTTAGAAGGAAATTTATTTGTTGGAGTTAGATCATTTAAATAGATATTTACAATCTTTCTAAATGATTGCCAATTTGCCTTATTTAAATTCCATTTACAGTATTGGAGTTTTGATGTGTTGTCTGGAGAACTTTGATCATCATTAATTATGATGGGGAAGTGGTCACTTCCTTGTAGAGTTGAATAAATGGACCAGTTATATAGTGCAGCTATGTCTGGTGTACATATAGTTAAATCTATGCTACTGTATGTTCCGTGTGCTATATCAAAACGAGTTGGAGCAGTTGAGTTCAATAATACTAGAGTAAATTCATCTAGTATCTTCTCTATTTCTTTCCCCCTTGCATCAGTATTGCGACTACCCCATAAACTGTTGTGGCTATTAACATCACCCATCAAAATGAAGGGTTTGGGGAGATGGTGTATTAGGTTTCTTAAATCAGCGTGAGATGTACTATTCGTAGGAAAATAAACATTACATGCACATATAGCTTGTGGTAGGTATAATAAAACTGCGACTGCTTCTAAATCAGTAGTTGATGGTGTAAATTATTTTTAACATAGGTGGCTACGCCTCCACTTGCATGATTTGGATTAATTCGGTTTTTATAATGTACGTTGAACTGTCTTAAATGGGAAACAAAGTTGTCTCTAAAGTTAGTTTCTTGTAGACAGACAACTGAAGGCTGATGTTTATTTGGTAGAAATTGTAAATACTCTCGCTGTGATCGAAAACTGTTGAGGTTCCATTGAAGTAATGATATAGTCATAAGAATGACAAACAAGTGTAGAGGGAATTTTATGATCATTATGTGAGGGAAGTAGAGTCATCGCTGGAGTAATCTGGAACTAAACTGTTAATTGCTTCACCTCGGTTTTCACTGCTAGCCTTAAGCAGTTTCTTGACTATTCGAGTACTCCTGTTCTTAATGGATTTTTCAGTGTAGTATGGATATAGTTTTTGAAGGGCTTGGGCTAAACCCTCTAGATCTTGGGTGTAATTGGAAGCTATTGCTGCAATGTCATTAACTCCAATACTGTTTTCAAAAAAGGATTGGAGTTGTAAGTAATTGAGGGGAAAGGACTGAGGGTTGGCTTCTAGAACTTGCTTAATTGGCTTAAGCATATCACTAATAGTTGTGCTTTCTTTTTCTGTCTTTGGTTTCTTGTAAGTTTGTTTTGTCCTGTATTTCCCTGTCTGTTCACTTGTCTTAGGTTCAGTTGTTAGGGGAGGTTCCTTAAAATCAAGGTCTTTTCTGCCTGTAGTTTCACTGCTAGATAGTGATATTGGTCTCTTCGATCCAGCAAGATGAACACATGAGGGGTTTTAAGGGCTTTCCAAATGAGAGGTTAGAGTCGTTTCGACTGAGGGTAAAGGCCCACAGTTTTGATTTTGAGAACACTGAAGAGATGTAGATGTAGCAGTTGTCTGAACAGTAGTTTGTGAGGGAGTACAGGTAATATTTTCTTGACAGTTTGTTTTAATTTTTTGTGTATCCTCTACTAGTTGGGGAAATTCTGTTAGATTGATCTTGCCACGAGAATGACTGTTTTGATTTAATGAGGAGCCTTCATTTATTATTTCATCATTATCAGGACAGTTTCTAGCTAAGTGCCCCTCAGTTTTACAAAGAAAGCAGGTGGGTGTGTCAGATGATAAATAAATCCAGTAATTGGTACCCTCATATTCGATTTGGAGTGAGTCTGGAAGTTTGTTAAAGTCTTCATTTTGAATATAAATCTGTCTCCGAAAACTGAGAATTCGAGAAAATCCGGGGATTGTTAAACCTGCTCTAATAGGTGATATCTTTGACATTGGTTTAATGCCGAGTTTGAGAAATTCTTCTTCAATAACAATATTAGGAATCACAGGGCAAACATTGGATAGAATAACTCGTTTGTTTTTAGTTAGAAGAGGTCTTATTTCCAAGGAGACATTATTTATGAGAATCTTAGGATGTTTTGAAATTAATTCTTCAACACACTTTTGACTTGCAAGGAAGATACATATTCTTCCATTAGATATCCGTGAGACAAATCGGATGTTACTAGGGCTAGTGACTTTTCCAATTGCTAGTATATAATCTCGGATACTAATACCATCGCAAGATTCAATCACAATAGCTTGATCTTTGGTAGGGTAGGATTGCATTGCTGCAGAGTAACTTAACCTTGGGTTGTTAGGAGATTAAGTGTGTTAGGAACAGTAATAGAGGTTGTCATGAGGTTACCTGGTTCACCGTTACGGGTGGGAATTATGCTTTCTTTATTCTGTCGATTCATGAGGTTACTTGAGACTTGCTGATTTTTATTATTTAGATTCATGGAGTTAGAAAAAACTTGCCGACCTCCATCAACAGAGGCGGCCATTATCGGTTAGCTAACAAGATGAGGTTATAGGTATGAGATTGATCCTTTAATGAACACTAATCTCTACAACGCAGATTTAAAACCACACTCACTACAAAAGTATAGTAATCGCCACGTAACGAAATACCCCAGAAAGTAAATATCGCCGCCCGATGCTCTTCTTTTCTCTTTTTTGTAATGGCTGATCACTGCTGCCAACCTGCCTGGTTACATATTAAAATCACCAGACATAACCATAACAAACTAACCTCAATGTAAACACCGATAATAAATGTTTCCCTACCCTAGTAAATGATAAAAGTTAAGATGAAATAAATCAAGATATTCATAATTAAGTCGGTTTCCACGCTCAATGAGAAATTTAGGAAATAAACACCCTTTCTCACTCAAATTAATGTTACATATATCTGTCTTTATTTTGATATGCAGTAGGCGTACTATAACCATATTCTTGAAAATAGGGGCGTGTTAAACGATGCAATTTTTTTAATAAGTCTTTGCAGTGTGATTTTCGAAAGTCCAATGACTTCCCTTTCTTTTGCGCGAACATTTCCTTCTCTCTTCAATACCGGTAACCAGTAGCCTAAGGAGAGAGATTGGGCATATTTTCAGCCTGCAGGCTGGTTATATCTTCACGGTTATCAGGAAACATATAGGAATACTAATGTGTCAAGCTACGTGAACGGAAATTAGGTCAGCTTCAAGCTCACTGCAGAATTGAATATTAGTTCTACTATCTACTTCTATCGTTTTCACATACACCGAGGTGCCAGTATTTCGTCCCGCAAGAGTTCTTTATGTACCAGTAGATCTAGACATGAGGCTGGAGTATTTGAGCACTTTCAAATACCGCCGAACTCGAATCCGCCAACCTGAGCTAGTCATACATTCTCTCCTTCACTCGCTTAAAATAATGTTAAACATTTCCTGCCTTTATTCTGATTCTGATGCATGCATTACTATAACTGCATTCTTAAAGGAAGGGGGGAGGGAATATAGATTGAATAATTCATTGCGATTTCTGCAAGTTCAAGGACTTACCACATAAGACATATGTCCTTCCTTTTAATAATAATGCTAACAGCTTTACATCCCACTAAGAACTTTTACGGTTTTCGGCATTTGGCATTTTAAACATATTTTCAGCTTACAAGTTGGTGTATCTCAAGCTTTCAACATTACGGAAACCAATGTACAGGAGCACTATGAGTCAAACAACATTACCAGATTTTTACATATATATTGGCTTAAATCACATGAAGACAGGTTGTGATGCAAGAATTGGATAGGAAAGAGGGCTAGGATTTAAAATGTAAATAAGCGTACAGACACAGCACTAGCCTGAAATGAAAATGACGGGCAAAAAAAACTTCAGACCTGCCGACTGTGGGGTTCGAATACATCACCATCTCCTGAAACCAAGCTAACAGCAATGTGATCAAACTGCACAGCCAGTTCACTCAGTTTCCTATGACGCGTAATAGGCCTACCACATGGGCGACCCACTTACCTGTATATGGATCTTCAATTCTTCAATTATACATGTATGCAAAAACATTATGCACCTTAGTAAGAGGCACTTCCCTAGTTGGTTCTCTGATTGGTGCACGTATAACAAATATGTTTGGGAAGAAATACTTTTATTTTATATTTATTTATATCATAAAGAAGTCATGTTGTCATAGCAAAACGAATATGCAACGAAGAAATGAATCCGAAGAGATAAGCATTATTTACTGCATTAAATATTAGTTTATTTACATGTTAAGCGATATGTAGTAGTAATAATAATAACAACAACAAACGTGTACAATAAGGAAAAAGGAAATAAATACAAGTAAATATAAATATAATTTACAACATTTAGAGCCATTCCATGGTCACTGAATTACAAAGCAGGGGTATGAATAAACAAACATAATAAACATGAATACTAATATTTAAAAAGCAAAAAGCAAAGTCATCTCCGTACAAACCATGAAAGCCATTGGAAGGGGGGAAGGTGAAGGCTTCCACTATCCATGACGTTGGCACTTGGTGGGGTGGGGTGGGGTGGAGTGGTTAGCTCAACGCATGACCGCCTTTGCCCCCAATAGTTAACTGGTACTCATTTATCATACGCAAAACATTCCTTCCAAATTACGTTAAACCTCTGTCACTCATTATTATTATTATTATTATTATTATTATTATTATTATTATTATTATTATTATTATTATTATTATTATTATTATTATTATTATTATTATTATTATTAATAAATTGCAAATGGGAAATACCCCGGTGACAACGGTCACTTACAGTAATGTGATAATAAAGTTAACATAATTACCCAACTACAACAAACAAACAAACAAACAAACAAACAAACAACAAGAGTACAAGAAGCAGATATATGGAAGGAAAATATAACAAGAATTACTGCTAGTTTAATATTCTAAATCGAGCAACATCATATACAAATTCACACACAACTTAAGTATTTACAGTGCTTAACAATTTGGCTTACAATATTATAGGTTGACTTTACTACTAGCTTAACATTATAAGTGATAATAAAGTGAAGTTAAACCGTAATTACCCTACAACAACAACAACAACATTACAACAAGCAAGAAATACTACTAAACTTTCTAAATCCAGTGTCATTATATACATATTCACACACAACTTAAGTATTTCCAGTACTTAATACTACAAATTACAATACTATAGATTGAACTTACTACTAGCTTAACACTACAAGTGATAATAAAGTTAAATCATACTACCCAACAACTACAACAACTCAAGTACAAAAAGGAATTCCATGGAAAAAAATATTACAAGAAATACTACTAGTCATTCTAAATCCAGCATCATGTACAGTTTCATACACAATTTAATTATTTCCAATACTTGCTACTATGGCTTACAAAACTATAGATTGAGCTTACTACTAGCTTAACGTTACAAGTGATGATAAAATAAAGTTAAAAACATTGTTAATTAACCAAGAACAACAACAATTACAAAAACATGAGTACAGCAAGCACTTCCCTGGAAAGAGAATACCACAAGAAAGAGTCTCCCAGTTTCGCAATCGAAACCAAGCAGAAAATCACAAATTCAGTGCCCGTAATTTACAACTTTTACTTTTCATTTTACACAAATGGTCTTCTTAAATGACTTGATACCAGAAGGGAATCTATCAAAGACTGCCGCAGGTAATTTATTCCAATCCCTTATGGTCCTGTTGACGAAGGAAAACTTGCCCACATCCGTATGCTGGTTTCTGGCCCTAATTTTATGCTTATGATAATTTCTCGATAAGTATGAGGGAGGTTATAACCTATTCCTAATACAACTCCAAGCAGCCCTTCCCGTATAGCTCTTATAAAGACCACACAGGCGAGCTCTAGTTCTTCTAGATTCAAGACTTTCCCAATTAATGGTATTCCTTCTATTCCCAGTTACGAAACGCATCGCTCTTCTTTGAACTTTCTCTAGGGAATTTATTAAACCAACATGCAGATCCATATTTGAGAATGGGTCTTACAACGTATTTATAAGGTTTATTTAAACCTACTAGGGTGGTGAGCACATAAATAAGAATCCCAATGAAAGTATTTTCCTTCTGGACCTTCATGCCAGACAGATATTTTTTTTAACAAATTTTTTTTCACTATAATATGATTTATCTATAGAGCAAAACCGCTATGCAGTGTGGGTATCATAGCAATCGAGATGGAATTGGTAATGTACTATGTATCTGTAGAGCCTATATACGACTTTTTACAATTACTTCTAAAGTGAATTTCAGCTGTGTGACAACGCTGAAAAGACTATGGACTTAGAGATTGGCATTCCTGAAGAGGGTTTTCTACACTTTCCCATTTTCACACATTGATTCAAGAGTCTGTATTGACTTGTGACAAAACCACTGTATTCTTCCGAAAACCACTGATAGGGACAGGTTTGGTTGTGATCCACCGAAAACAAATTATAATGACCGGTTAGGTAGTGATCCATCGAAAACCACTGATTGTCGCAGGGTTAGGTTAGGTTCGACAGGATTTGTAATTGAGCGACTGTTGTCATTGAAAAAACTGTCGTGACGACTGAAGGCAATAAACATAAAACTGAATCCATTGGTCTACAAAGTTTTCATTCAGTAGATACGCTAGGAACTGGCGAACCAAAACCGTACATACAAAGTTTACAGGAATCAACAAAACAGGATATTAATTCGTGGTACTCACTGTTCTTTAAAGAGAAGAAATATCCTGTCAACAATAGCTGCAGTGAACATGCTTTTTCACTATTATTGTCTGGCCCCATGGCTAAATGGTTAGCGTGCTGGCCTTTGGTCACAGGGTGTGGGTTTGATTCTCGACAGGGTGGGGAATTTGAACCACCGTTGGTTAATTTCTCTGGCACGGGGGCTGGGTGTATGTCGTCTTCATCAACATTTCACTATTATTGTGTAAAATAGAAACTTACTAGTTTTGACAAGTACAGTATGTTCAACAGCGACTCCTGAATGATGACGGGCAGGATGTCCAACCTCACTAATCTATGTTCCAGACTATTTCTACTTAAAAAATTGTATTTGTCCTTTAATGTGATTTTGCAATTTTTGCTGAATATTTATGTGGCTGAAATGAAGGTGGATAAGCTACATGGTCTCCTTTATATAGGAAGAATGTATCGTGGAAATTAAACTCAATTTCGGTTTCATGTACATTACAGTTTCTCTAAGATATATTGATAGTAATTCAGTCATGTACGACGACGATGTATTTCATGGTAAAGACAGCTGCCTCTGTGGATCAGTGGTAGAGTGACGGCCTCCGAATCCCAATATAGCGGGTTCAAACCCGGCAGAGGTAGTCGGATTTTTGAAGGGCAGAAAAAAGTCCATTCGACACTTCATGTCGTACGATGTCGGCATGTAAAAGATCTCTGGTGACACATTTGGTGTTTACCCGACAAAATTCATTAAATCTCAGCCACAGACGCCCAAGAGAGTTTCGGTTTACTCGGTCTGCCATCTAGTGGGCCTAAGAGTATAACGGAACGTCAAAATTGACGAGCAGACAGCCAGATGGCGTCAACTTGAAATGTCTGCACATGGTAGCTGAGGCCATACGATTATTATTATTATTATTATGGTAAAGACGAATTACTTTGCAATGCTATCTGTCTTAATGGTAATGTACTATGTACCTCTACTAGTGTAGGCTACTGAGTGCTTGATTCGAAGCAGTGTATCGATTCATTCAAGTGTCCGAGTGAATCGATTCACAGGAACGGCAAGCTCACGGCACACAAATCATGCACAATCACTGCTCAGTGAGCCACACGACACACACGGCTCCTTATAGGCACACTGGGCACTGGCGGGGAGTCGAGCTTTCGCTGCAGTGAGCCACAGTGAATCATGGCACACTGAAAGAATCGTACGCAGTCATGGATCAGTGAGACACAACACACACACGGTTCATTATCGGTACACTGGACATTGGCGGGGAGCCGAACTTCCTCTGAAGCAATACATACAGAGTCATGGTACACTGAAAAAATCGTATGCTATAATGGACTCTCGAGCTCAGCTCATTTGAAAATAATACCTATTCGCATCCACTGTCCTCTTCTTACAGGGAGTTTTAAACAATACATGGATTTATTTGCAGTGTTAAAAAGATAGAACACAATTCCAAAGTACCTAGGTTGTAAGTAGGTAGTCAATTAGGTTATTCTAATTACTGTATTAGTTTAATCAATCAGTATCTTTATAACTAGTTGACGTTCGACAATTACTTAAACTCAGCTCTCTAGCCTCCACACCTGGCTGAGTGGCTCAGACGGTCGAGGCGCTGGCCTTCTGAACCCAACTTGGCAGGGCCGAGCTCAGTGCGGTGGTATTTGAAGGTGCTCAGCCTCATGTCAGTAGATTTACTGACACATAAAAGAGCTCCTGCAGGACTAAATTCCAGCACCTCGACGTCTCAAAAAAAAAAAACCTAAAAGTTGATAGTGGGACATAAAGCCAATAACATTATTATTTAGCCTACCCTATGACTATGAGTCATGCTCATGACCACTCGAAATTGTCTGTTTTATATTTGGAAGAACCACTCGGTATTCTCTTAGTTTGTATGTCGCATCATTGCACAATACTTCAATAATCGAATCACGAGGTTACCGATGTACGTGGACAGTGAGTATGTAAGTAGACTGATGCAATAGCTTAAATAAATGATGTTTAATCAGAAAACCAGTGGGCTACTGTACATCTCCTGTAGCCTATACAAAATATGACGATTTTAAAAAAGCCTCTGCTGATAGAAAAAGACATTTTCAAAGATGACCGAGTTAGCTGGCCGTGCGTTTAGGGTCGCGTAGCTATGAGCTTGCATTCGGGGAATGGTGGGTTCAAATCCTACCGTCGGCAGCCGTTAAAATGGTTTTCGGTGGTTTCCCATTTTCACACCAGACACATGCTTGTGCTGTACCTTAATTAAGACCACGGTCGCTTCCTTCCCACTTCTAGCCCTTTCCTATCTCTTCTATCCTCTTTGTCGCCATAAGACCTATCTATGTTGGTGCGACGTAAAGCAAATTGATTTATATTTAATATGTGGGCTACTTATTGTGGACACAGATATTTTTATATGTAATTCTCTCTATATATATACAGTATACGTGAGTTGTGACTTTCAGAGAACTGTGGAAAACCATTAGATAGTGTATAAAATTTAAGTTATGTCAGTATTTTAACAGGCGTACAATGTTTACATCGTGTATTGGTGACAGAGTGCTGTCTCCCTCTCTCTCCCCCCCCCCTTGCCCGCTCCTCCTCACATTGCGCCACAGCAGTTCTAGATAATTCCACTCCGATTGGACACTGATCCCCACCTGCACATCTATACCGCCCTGTAACTTGTAGATACACAATTCCCACAATTTTGAAATGTAACTTCGTTATATCAGAAAGGACGGGGCAATCAGAAATGTATTATTTCCCAGCAAAGTTATAACATTCTTAATCTCATGGAATGGCTCTTACAATGGTACAGCTAACTCCTCGGCTTCTTTCTTCTTCTTCTTCTTCTTCATCTTCATCTTCCTCCTCTGATTCACTGCTTCCATGATGAATGACTAGTTCCTCCACTTCAGGAAGACCTCTCACCTCATTATTGTAGAACTCGACAATCTTCTTCTCAGTGTGTTTCACTTCATTTCTCCACATCTCTGCTGTCACCTATAAGATATATTGAAGTATCACAACCTGACAAGTATATTATAAACTCCACTTGCCTATATCCAATAAATAACATTTCCACTTGGCCTACCTGATCAAGAGATTCTTTCCACACAGCTGTAGCTCTGTCCAATCCGTGACCAGGTCTTGAAGCCACTGTTTTGTTATAATACTGTTTTGCCACAGACCATACAAATTCGATGGCATTGAAAAATGAGTGGTATGGAGGAAGTCGTAAGACAGTATGGCCTTCACTGTGCAGCATCTCGTCAACAATGTACCTGGTTTTAAAGAAACAGAGAAATATTGTTATGCATACATGAAAGTCAAATACACGAGTGTAAACAACATTATCTAAACTTATGTTTACGTGCTTCTGTACCTCTTTAAGTGACTTCGATTCATATTACACAACCTTTGCAGCTCATCTTTTGTAGCATTTTCTGGTGGAGAAACTCCATTCTGCCTTAACCATGACTGTAAATTAAAGGAAAAATAAAAATTAATTTCTGTAACATCATTAAACATCATTCAGTAGAAGGAAATATTCAATTAAGTATAATTACCACTAATTGATCCTTCCTCCATTTCGTTGTTGGTTGATGCTCAACAAGCTTACAGTGATATGGTGCATTATCCATTACAATAACACAGGGTCCTATATTTCTTAATCCTACGATTAATTGCGTCTTCACCCACATCTGAAATTTCTCGCTGTTCATAGCACCATGGTAATCCTGATTTCTCTTCAAGTTTGTAGCAAATATCAAATCAGCACCTGTAAGAATTTTAAGTTTTAGTATGAAGTTATTTCTTCTAAAAAAAGTATTCCCTAAAAATGAGATCACCCCTCTTCAAGGATAGGCCTATTAATAAAAAATGTGATTTCTGTTGAATGATACAAAAAGCTGTCTGATTTTAAGTGAAACCAACTACTGTGTAGCAAAGTCACCTGATGATGAAGTCAATTAATTACTACTTACACTACTTTATCGTAACATCTCTCATGAATGTATCTCCATTAGTAGGCCTATATCTGGATTAGAAGTCCACGATCACTTGCATAAAAGATATAAGTATAAACACCCATTTCAATACCTTAGAACAAATGTAATTGCTGCGAACACTGAACCTATATCAGGCAGTAAGAAATAAGAAGCTTGGAAGGTGTTTAACAGTCAGGTATCAAGCACTGATTCAGGTGGAGATTGTCGAATGCAGAATAAACATAATAAATAGGCCTACAATACAAGTAATTTACTGATACAAATATCCAGTAATATTATATGAAAATACACGGAGTAAGTTTTGATTGAAATACCTCTCTAAGGTTAATCATTGGCCTAAAGTGAATACCTGCAAGTCTTTTTAATAACAGTGGAGAAGTCAAAATCAAAAACCACGTACAGAGCTCAATGAGCGGTAAGTTATAATGCCACTTCCGACCTAGTGCCAGTCAATTTCAATCAATCAGTCACCACTGATCTGCACTTAGGACAGTCGCCCAGGTGGAAGATGTAGTTTCAGGGATAGGCCTAGTATTTTCTTCAATAATTGCAAAGAATTTGGAAATTTATTGAACATCTCCCTTGGTAAATTATTCCAATCCCTAACTCCCTTCTTAAAAAACAAAAACAAATATTTGCCCCACTTTTCATCAACTTTATCACTGTACTGTGATCTTACCTACTTTTAAAATACCACTGAAACGTATTCGTCTACCAATGTCATTCCACACCACCTATCCACCGACAGCTCGGAATATACCACTTAGTCCAGCAACTTGTCTCCTTTCACCCAAGTCTTCCCAGCCCAAATCCGACAAAATTTTTGTAACGCTACGCTTTTGTCAGAAATCACCCACAACAAATCGTGCTTCTGTCTTTTGAACTTTTCCAATTCTCAAACCAAGTAATCTCAGTGAGGGTCTCATACACAGGAACTGTACTTAAGTTGGGGTCTTATCAGAGACTTATGTGCCCCCCCCTACATCCGTACTACAAACCCTAAATACCCTCATAACTATGTAAAGAGAGATCACCTCACTACAATAAAATGAAGTAAAATAAAGTAAGAACATACCAGGCACAGGTCGACGAATTACTCCTTGAACATCATGTCCAGATTTGTGTGGTTTATTCCAGGAGTATGTGGGTGACCCTGAAAGACAAATGCACAATTGAAACCAAAGACACCTGATGAAGATAAATTATTCCAAGATTTTTTAAATATAAAATGTAATATATAACATATATATTCACCGTTCATAAAAATCCAAGTCTCATCCAAGAAAACAACAGGTTTTGGTTTCTCACTGTCCTTATTATGCATGTATTCCCTCAGAAAACAGGATCTCTTAAAACAAATGTCTTCATTTTCTCTAACATACGCATAGGGATCACCTTTACTCCACACAAACCCCATGGCCTTCAAAATTCTTCTTAATGATGTTTCGGAGCCCTTGTACAAATAAGTGTCATAATTTGCTTTCATGTGGTCGAAAACCTTTCTTACAGTTACGACTTCTCCTGTGGGAAGAAAAAAGAGAGTTACAAGGGACTCAAAAGAGCTGTATGACAATACATGCACAAAACATTTCTGGGAGCTTATCTCACCTGCGTGCCAATTTCTATAAATAATGTTGCAATAGATTCCTTATGAAGTCACCTTACCTTTATGTAATTTATCATAAATAAACCTTGATATCGCTTCCTTAGAAAAACTGTCTATGCCGGTCACTGGATGTTCACGCTTTCGGCGTTTACCTGGTGTAGAAAATTCAACTCCCTTCTTGAAATTTCCTATTACTTTTCGGACTAAACCGAAACTACACTGTAAGAATACACACACAGAAATATATTACATACACATATACCGTAAGTCAACATGAATACACAAAGGTTAAGTCTACGAACCGTATCGAAGTCGACACAAGACATGGTCAGGTTAGGTTAGGTTAGGTTCAGAATGAAATACTGCTCCTTTTCAACTGATTGTCATTATGCCAGAAACTTATCATAGAAATAAGATAAAAACGAACACTTACCCCATTTAATAATGCAACTCTTGCCATTAGCTTCGTATCACTACGACTGATACCTTCTTCGTCGTCTTCCTGTTTCAATTGCTCGTAGCAATGTACAAGCATTTCTTGACCTGAAGCTTGTAAAGGACGTAACCTTGGTTTCCTTTTCGGAGGAGTTTTTGCAGATTTTTCTTCCTTCTTAGACATCCCAATCGAATTCTGTTCGTATAAGTATGGGACGAAATAGGAACGTAATTAATAAAATGATGTGCTCATCATTTCACACAAACTATGTTATTAAATGCATTATCCGAACATGCCACAATTCTACTTACCTGGCATTAGCCAAATAGATTTACAATCCCACAGAAAAAGAAAATATGCTTTAAATATTCTCGCAAATGTATCGCTAGTGACTTTAGAGGCAATGCGGTGGCAACACGCAATTCACGCTAGAACAGTGACTGAACGTTGCCAACGTGCCAGATTAACGGTAACAGTAAGACGTTGTATCGGCAAGTAGGGTCCCTAAACTGTATGGTTACCGACACTGAAAAAGACCCAACAGCAAGAAAAGTCACTATAAATCAATACCTTAATATTACAGGGGAGAAAGGGTAAGGTTGCACCCTTAGTGTACGTCCTTACACGCCCGGGACTATACGTAGCAGCTTCACTCTGGTGCTTCAGACGGTAAATTTTAGCTTAGAATGACCGATTATTCAATAGTTCCAAGCGACAATATTACACGCGAACATCATGTAAGTCACTGCCATCTTGACTATTTCTGAATTTGTCGCGCCAGGTTCAGGTGTATCTGGAAGCAAATGGTGGCCACCTCCAACAATGTCGTCACTTTTATTTTTACAAAATAGATTGAGTCCTGTTCAAATTTATTAGCAATATCTTTAGTGTTATTGGAGTTATTAGGGGAATATCGGCAACGATGCCAGGTGGGTCACTGTATATTTCATTTTATTAATTGTCTATTCACACATTTTGTAAAAGGATAAAAATGATACAGAATCCTAAAAACAGAGACAATCAGATTAATCACACACTGAAGGAAACCTACACCCCTTTGATGTTAACCCTCCTCGAACAGCCAGAAGTGCCTCCCGGTGGCAATTATTATTATACCTACCACCGAGGAAGCTCTCCCCGCAGTTAGGAATGGGCAGCGTCTGTCTTCCCTAGGCTGGAAGACATATCAGGACCTATCCACAGTAGTCTCAGTTATCTTCCAGAAGATGTACTACGATTGGCGTTATTAAATCCGCAATAGCCGACCATCTGAAAACAGCGGCCGGTGTGTATTTTAATTCATATTGGTATTTTTTATTATTATTAACAAATACATCACAAATGGGAAATATCTCGGTGGCAATGGTCACTTACAGTAGTGTAATACATAATTACCCAACGAAAACAAACAACAAACAAGAGTACAACAAGCAATTCCATGGAAAGAAAATATTGTTACAAATAAAACTCAATAATCAATTTATTCCAGGATGACCTAATAAATGCACACACACACACACACACACACACACACATATTTAAACATACACAACTCTAACTAGCTGTAAATGGCCACACTTACTAATTACACTCTATTTACAAATCTCTCTTCTGTACACGCAGTAGGAGGTCCAACCCGCTCGTCTACCTGCGGACGCTTAAGCCTGACTTTCACTTCCTCTATCTAGTCTAGTAACAAAAATTGGCATAGTAACCCACTAAATGAATTTCTGCTTAGTTTGTCGGTCAGCCCTTGGTTTCATTCCGCTCTAATGTCGCTAAATCAATATACATTCAATTATGAATTCCCCATATTGTTTTTGCATTTGTAGAACTCACAAATCCTCCTCTAAAATCCATCTTGTCCTGTAGGTAATGCGAGATTCATGTGATGACTGTACTCGGTATACTGACGTGCTTCCTGCTCGTCACACTGTCCTCTACCCAGTCCAGTTAACAAGCACTAGCGTCAGTGATATTTTGAATAAGCAATACAGTATTTTGTATAGGTTTAGATTTAATGAAGATAGTCAACAAAAAGCTCACATGACTACACATTAAAGACTCAGCGGTTAACCCGGGAAGGACTGGCAATTTCGTGTGTGTTTTCTTCTTTATATAGACGATGGCGCCAAATATACGGCAAAATAGCATACAGAATGAAAGCCAACTAGCCTGAAAAACAGTCAGTCTTGTTGAGTTGGCTGTAGAATTTGTTGCGTTTTATCAACAGTGCGTCGAATAAATGGGTTCTTTGAAGCGACAAAGACGTCTTGCATAAGGTGAGTGTCATTATTGATGATGGCGGTGGTGATCAGGCTACTGTTTTAAAAGGAAGTACAAATATAGTCGCGGCCACCAAATTAGGCGGGTCAGAGAAGTTACGCTGTTGCCAAGGTTATGTATCAACTGGCGAAGAAGTGTCTAATTAAACACATCATTTTGGAGTGCGAGGCAGTTTGTTCTCTCCCAAACTTCTGATGTTACCTTCTACAATGTCGCAAAACAAATCAGGCTTGCAAGCTTCAGACATGACTGCTGATTTCAGCGGTATAACTATTTTTGACATAAACTAATTAACGTAATTATTGAGAATAAAAACCTCAACAAGTAAATTTAAATCCGTAAAATCATGTGTTGGCATTTTCAGTAAATGACCACGTTTTTGTTTCTTTAGCCAATAAAATGACGTCTGCGGGGAAAATGTAGAAAATCGTCTAAGTTAAATTTATTATCTGAAACATGTTTCCACGGGTCTTTTGGTTTTCCCGGAAAATGGCTGCAAAGGTAGTTTATAAATGTCGCTAGCTGAGGTCGTCCAAGGTCGCGCGCTTCAGCGCAGGACACGGAAAGTACTTTGGGATTATGTATTAATCTGGATCACTTTTATTAAAATATTTGTTAATGGTTTACAATATAATTTTAAATACTAGAATACTATATTGGACTACGTAATATAGAAAAGAAATACTTTATAGAATACGTGGACCTGGAGCGGACCGGCTTCCACTAGACAGCACTGCACGGTCAGAGTTGCCAATCAGTGCTCAGACGGAAGCGACTCTCGACCATCTGTTGCTGCGCCTTTCCCATTTCTGCACAGCACAGTTTTCCTCACCCGCCTAAGTCAGTGGCCGCAGGTTTATGTAACCATCCTCTATAAAATAGTAATGAATTTAAAACTTTAATCGGGCCAATCATTTATAGCGGAAGAACTTTCATCTTTATTTCACTATTCCCATTTATTTTATTCAATATTTTTTAGGATTATTTCCTTATTTAATTTTTTTGATTATGAATTGTATTTTAGTAAGATTTGTTTTAACATTTTCTGTCTGTGAGGGCCGAAGATAGGCAAGGACTACGGAAGGGCGTGAAAATGGAAGACTTCCTAGCTCCTGAACGCTCTGATAGCGTTGGGGTTAGAAAAGAACAAAAGTTGACCAAGGGAGGTCGGATATAATACATGGAAGTGAAGAGCCTGGCTCATAAGTGCAAGCAAAGATAGAACTCCGCTAAAAGCCCCGGGGTCGTCAAACCAAGCTCCCACTTTGAGAGCTCCTGGGGTCGATTATTGATTAAAAAGCGTCATATTATTTTTTCAAGTAATGAAATATGTTCATAAATATGAAGTTAAGGGTATCAAGAAATATGAGCACCATTACCTACTTTCCATTTGTTCGATGTACTACGAAAATAAGTCTGTTGGTACCGTATGATACCGCACGTCCTTCACAGTAGCATTTTATATTATATCAAACCTGTAACTTGATATTAGAAATAGAATTAGTGGGAAGTAGAGTTTCGTTCATATACCAGCACAGTCTGTATAGAGATATAGAGGCGTAATTACGTAGTTTGAAACGTTGCACTGTGTTCAGAAATTTCTGTTCGGTTACAATGTTTTTTCTTCCCCTTCAGAAGAGGAGGGCTCACATGTAAGGCATATAATATATATATATAGACCCACCAGATACGGCTGTGTATTTCTATGAGGATTCTGCGGGGAAAGATGAAGGAGGTTTACTTGACAATCTTGCGCGACGCCGACGTTAGTTGCGCGCTCCAACCGAAGTAGTATGCAATGAAATAAGTGAGAATTGAATTGTCCAGTGTAATTCATCACCCTATTGTTCCAACAAGCCAGGGCTGTCGATGTGCAGGTAATAATAATAATTTCGTATGCCTATTCCTAGCCTGGTGCAGCCCTTGTAGGGCAGACCCTCCAACGAGGGTGGTATGTGAGTTGTAAGAATGTTGGGGACAGTACAAACACCCAGTCCCCGAGACAGAAGAAATAGCCATTTTAGATTAAAATCTCCGAGCAGCCGGGAATCGAACCCGGGGCCCTCTGAACCGAAGGAGACTACCCCGACCATTCATCCAAGGAGCCGGACGATGTGCAGGTGAAAACTGCGAATCACATAAGAACGGAATTTGTAAAGTACAAGGTTGGTGAGTGTTCTGTTTTGCAAAATTTCATAAAGAACAATAGGTTAGTGCTGAGAAATTCTTCAAGGACAGAGATCAGTTCGTTGGACACATATTTTCCCGTAAATTTATCATATGTCCATGTCAATAATAATCTATAATAGATATCTTATAAATCCGTTTTGTTGCTAATAATTACGTCATTAATTACGCTACAACATATTGTATTTCCACGTAGTGAGAATTTTGCTCTCACTGTGCCCTTTGGTACCAGATTTTCGAGGCTATCTATGTAGGAAACGACTCTTTCTGGATGTTATTCTACTAATACATTCATATGTCAAAACTATTCAAAATATGAGAAAAATAAAAACTCCGTCGTTCCCGGAATCAATCCCCGACCTACATATTTTAATACAGCGTGCATTTCTTCAGTTATCGCTGGTTGTTGCGAAATACTGCAGGATTGGTTGTTTAGTGCAGTTCAGTGCGCATGGAGTTCATATAGGACAGTTGGAAAATGAAGTTGTTGATAAAGTCATGTCAACAGCAATATCTGGGAAAGTTTGGAGGCCGACATCCGCCGAGCAAGTCCACCATTTGAGCCTTTGCTTGGATGGCCATGCAGGAGGTCCTATAAACATGTCGAAGAAATTCCGGCAACCGTAGGGAACGTTCTGGCAAAGACTTACCAAGTTCATCCTGTCTGGACACAAATGGTGGCCACCTGCAGCACATGTCATAATGTCACATTCTTTACAAAATGAAGTGAATCCTGCTCAAATTTAGTTGCAATATTTTCAGTGTTATTCCAGTTATTGAGGAAATATTCGAATCGATCGAGCATTATTAACCTATTCACACATTTTCTAGAGGGATAAAAATGATATTAAATCCCGAACAGTAACAAACAGATTAATTTTACATCCCATTGATGTTGACCCTCCTCGAACCGCCAGGAGTGCCTCCCAGTGACAATTTATCTTATACATGTCACCGTGGAAACTCCCCTCGCAGTTAGAAGTGGGCAGCAGCGCCTGTCTTCTGTGCTGGAAGCCATATCAGGACCAGGCTACAACAATCTCACTCATCTTCCAGGAGAAGGGATGATGTATTACGATTGGCGTTATTAAATCCGTAATATCCGGCTATCTGGAAACAGCGGCCATTGTGCATTCAAATTCGTATTCACATTGATATGTCGTAAGCACTGCCTTAATTTTCATATTGGACTAGCAGAAGTGCCCGGCTTTGCTCGGGAATGATTAACGGCATTAGATATTTTATTCTACGGTACTTCTCACTTCATATTCATTTTATTCCATTCTATCCTTAGAAAGCCTTTATTTTCTATTTTGTTGTCGTTCACTGGCAGATTGGCAAATTTGAAATTGTTAAGACTCGTCTCTGGAATATATCGGTCATGGGCTTCTTAATGGTCGTAGTCTTGCAGGCAGACGATTTCTTGGGCCTTAAAACATGGTTTTTGGAGTCCTGTAGCGACCCTACGAGTGTTGCTGACTACATAATGAGGATTAACGTAACTGAAAATTTATAAAATAATTGATCAAATATGTATTTTTTATTCCTGAAATGTAATACTTCTTATAAACAGAGAAATTGCATACCAATAACTTTAAATAGTATACACAAAATTAGACATTGGGTTCCAAAATATTGTTGTTAAAAGAAAAATGCTGTGAAATGATTTCAGCAGTGGATATTCCGTGAACAGATAGGTCTACCATTTAAACTTTTCAGTGACTGTGATATAGGTTTTCTATTCATGTCAATATTCCATCGCGCCCCGACGCTTTATAAGTTAACGTCGGAAGATATGTAATTACTTTCGTAATCCAAGAATGCAGTATAAGAGAATGAAATGTGAATTTAAAATTCCGTATTTCTTCATATTCGTATATTTAATATTTTTCCTGGTGTTGCTGATGAAATGCCTCGCACTGTGACAGACTGGGATTTATCTGAGAATTAGAAATTGAACACGACGCTATATATCATATTGTGGCTGCTTAAGTAACTACTGTTAGGTTGCCACAATTCTCGGGTTTTTACGTTAAGAAGCTAAAACCCTTATTTCAAGACATCTTGGGCACACGAGTCTACAATCGCCGACAGTTTCAAAGGACTGGAATCTATAGAAGGCAGTGGAATATAGACTGTTGTAGACTAAATTATGCACAGGGTCCTAAAACACAAGTACTATACGCGCACGTATAGTGCTCCCTAGTGCTGAATCGGTAGACCTCGGTTATCTTCGACATCCATATCGGCAATCTTTGAAACAAACTATGAATCGCTCATTCATCGCTGTGCGACATCTGGCGTACACTTTGCAAACTAGTACTGTTGTTGTTTACACAGCAAAGCCAAACTATATAATTCATGCTAGTAACAAGATACGCATTGAGAAAAGTTATATAATCTATGTGTGACACAATTGTTGACGTAAGAAAATAAATTTTTAGAAAATTCATATCGATCGAACATATTATCGATTCAATTCAGATTTCATTTCCATCCAGTTGGCAGTATAACCGGAACTGGCAGCACTCCCTCCTTGCTCCTTACCCCGTAAAAATCGGGCTCAAGAAAAAGTGCGCGTATAGTACGCAATATTTTGTTTTGATCGGTGGAAAAGTATAGAATTGTATACGGAGTAAACAAAGAGTTTGCAAATACAGTTACAAATTTTTAACATCTATAGTCGAACGTCGATATCTCGAACCTCCATTACTCGAATTTTCAGTGTCGGGAAGTAACTTAAATTTCCTGGCCGTTTGTCCTATTCTTCACGTGCATTTATTTCTCTATTACTCGAAATCCGGTTAAACGAATTTCGGGATTTCTCGAAGCAAACATTTCTTCCCTTAAAGCAAAACATACTCTAACTCGAATTTTGTGCAACATCTTAACAGAGGAACGGCGAAGAAAGGGTTACAGTGGTGCAATGAGCTAATATGACGGGAACCGAGAAACTAAAACTTCTAGTGATCGGAAAATCGGCGAAGCCTCGCTGTTTCTCGGGTGTGAATTAATTATCGATCACGTACGAAAGCAACCCCACTAAGTCGCGGTTGACAAGCTCCATTTACGAATCTCGACTGCGTGGTATTGACAAGAAGTTTTGATGTGAAGGGAGAAAGGGTTAACAATAACAAACAGAAGAGACTAGCGGATTTTTTCCAAAGGTGTTAATGGAGGTTTGTTTCTCGTTTCACTACTGTGTGTACTGTATCCTGTTTTCTAAAAAGTTACTATAATAAGGGTAATAATTAAAGTCATGCCGTAAAATGGAGTTTGTTTGTATAATTTTTAAATACTGTTAAACATAATATATTCAGTATAAGCCCGTAGTTATATATGGTTCAGTTATGTGTTAGGCTATACATGCTCAAAAATGGTATTCTCTATACATCGAAATTTTGATAATTCGAAATAAAATTCAGCTTCCATTATGATACGAGATATCGACGTTCCACTCTATACATAATACACAGTGGTATAATGAAATGTTTATGTAGCTCCTGCCACCAGTAAACAAACCAAGGGAGTTTCAGTAGTGAGACAAGTGAAGTTAAAATCCATATAGATTACGGGGAGTTTTACCCAGCGACTACTTAAATATAAGTCACCCCAGCAATACACCCTGCAACCAAGGCCAGTGTCTCTATGTCGCTGTTTAATCCTCGAACAGTAGCATATCCAGGATCGGCCGATGTGAGGTTTATAGTTACAAAATTATGACAATACAATGAAGGTGCTTGTAGTGCACGCATGCAAGACTTGTCATTATAAGGACACTGATACAAGTGGATTATGTTGATATTTAGACTGCAGTACACTACAAAATCTTGCACTAAAATAACACATGACAATACGTCCGAGGACAACAATTTTACATTGAATGGTATGTTCAGTTTACAATCTAAAATCCAATGTTCGAGACTTCTTAGAAAATATATTCAACAGTCATGTTGGTTCTACATTTAAGTCTGAATGTTTATGTATAGTTTATTGTCAGTTACTGTTTATTTTCTTTTTGTAAAATTTCCACTCGGGGGGGGGGGGTGCCTGAACCACAGTACCCCTTGGCAACGCTCCTCGCCCCGAACATCTCTCTCTCTCTCCATACCTGGTCTATATCGGTGAAACCGGCTTAGGGAGCATAATGGATACATCCGAGACGATTACCAAGACAGCCCATCTCCACAGGATATTACATGAATTTCGATGGCACGTTTGTTGTTTAGGCTACACCGAAAACAAGTATCCATCCAGACTCCAGAAGGAAGTAATAGTTTATCACTGCATTCCGTTCAACATCAACAGAGATGATGGGTATTAGCTGAGCGGCATCTGGCGTCACATTATAATACCGGGGGAACGGAACTACTCAAGACGGAGCACGATAAATTCCCATCTCATAATATCGCGAGAAATCAACAATAAGCGTCAGACAGCGCTAGCGATCATAATCTGAATTTAGGGGACCAAGGAAACGTCAACGATTAGTCAATGATTAATTCGTCATCATTCATAGTTTGAAGACGAGACTACCCCCTGTGTGTGGGAGCGATCGCATAACACCCACAGTATCTCCACAGGCGACTAAACGGCGCCCCAGGGGATCTAAACTTGGGAGCGTGGGTTGGCAACCACGGGGCTCTTAGTTGAGTCCTGGCATTGCTTCCACTTACTTGAGCCAGGCTCCTCACTTTCATCTATCCTATCCGACCTCTCTTCGTCAACTCTTGTTCTTTTCCGACCCCGACGCTATTAGGTTTGCGAGGGCTAGGGAGTCTTTCATTTTCAAGCCCTTCGTGGCTCTTGTCTTACTTTGGTCGATATCTTCATTTCTCGAAGTGTCGGATCCCTTCCTTTTTTTCCTATCTGATTAGTGTTATATAGAGGATGGTTGCCTAGTTGTACTTCCTCTTAAAACCTTAATCACCAGCACCACCATCAACAGTGCGTCGAATAAATGGGATCTTTCTTTGAAGCGACAAAGACGTCTTGCATAAGGTGAGTGTCATTATTGATGATGGCGGTGATGGTGATTAGGCTACTGTTTTAAAAGGAAGTACAAAAATAGTCGCGGCCACCAAATAAGGCGGGTCAGAGAAGTTACGCTGTTGCCAATGTTATGTATCAACTGGCGAAGAAGTGTCTAATTGAACACATCATTTTGGAGTGCGAGGCAGTTTGTTCTCTCCAAGCTTCTGATGTTACCTCCTACAATGTTACAAAACAAATTAGGCTTGCAAGCTTCAGATATGACTGCTGATTTCAGCCTTATAACTATTTTTGGTTTTCCCGGAAAATGGCTGCAAAGCTAGTTTATAAATGTCGCTGGCTGAGGTCGTCCATGGTCGCGCGCTTCAGCCCAGGACACGGAAAGTACTTTGGGATTACGTATTAATCTGGATCAGTGTTATTAAAATTTTTGTTAATAGTTTACAATATAACTTTAATACTAGAATACTATATATTGGACTACGTAATATAGAAAAGAAATACTTTATAGAATACGTGGACCTGGAGCGGACCGACTTCCACTAGACAGCCCTGCACGGTCAGAGTTGCCAATCCGTGCTCAGACGGAAGCGACTCTCGACCATCTGTTGCTTCGCCTTTCCCATATCTGCACAGCACAGTTTTCCTCACCCGCCTAATTCAGTGGCCGCAGGTTTAGGTAACCATCCTCTATATAATAGTAATGAATTTAAAACCTTAATCCGGCCAACCACTTATAACGAATGAACTTTCATTTTTATTTCACTATTCAAATTTATTTTATTCAATATTTTTTACGATTATATCCTTATTTTATTTTTTTGATGAGTTGTATTTTAGTATGATTTCTTTTAACATTTTCTGTCTGTGAGGGCCGAAGATAGGGAAGGGCTACGGAAGGGTGTGAAAATGAAAGACTTCCTAGCTCCTGAACGCTCTGATAGCGTTGGGGTTAGAAAAGAACAAGAGTTGACCAAGGGAGTTCGGATATAATACATGAAAGTGAGGAGCCTGGGTCATAAGTGGAAGTAATGATAGGACTCCGCTAAGGGGCCCGGGGTCGCCGAACCACGCTCCCAAGTTGAGAATCCCTAGGGTCCATTATTGATTAAACAAGTGTAATATTTTTTTTTCAAGTAATGAAATTTGTTCATAAATATGAATTTAAGGGTATCAATAAGTATGAGCAGCATTACCTTTCATTTGTTCGATGTACTACGAAAAATAAGTCTGTTGGTACCCTATGGTACCGCACGTCCTTCACAGTAGCATTTTATCAAACTTGCAACTTGATATTAGGAATTGAATTAGTGGGAAGTAAAATTTCGTTCATACACCAGCACAGTCTGTACAGAAATGTACAGGCGTAATTACGTAGTTTGAAACGTTGCAGTGTGTTCAGAAATTTCTGTTCGGTTACAATGTTTTTTCTTCCCCTTCAGAAGAGGAGGGCTCAGATGTAAGGCATATAGACCCACCAGATACGGCTGTGTATTTCTATGAGGATTCTGAGGGGAAAGATGAAGGAGGTTTACTTGACAATCTTGCGCGACGCCGACTTTAGTTGCGCGCTCCAGCCGAAGTAGTATGCAATGAAATAAGTGAGAATTGCAATGTCCAGTGCAATTCGTCACCGTATTGTTCCAACAAGCCAGGGCTGTCGATGTGCAGGTAATAATAATAATAGTTTCGTGTGCCTATTCCTAGCCTGGTGCAGCCCTTGTAGGACTGATCCTCCAACGAGGGTGGTATGTGAGTTGTAGGAATTTTGGGGACAGTACAAACCCCCAGTTCCCGAGCCAGAAGAATTAGCCATTTTAGATTAAAATCTCCGAGCAGCCGGGAATCGACTACGCCGACCATTCATCCAAGGAGCCGGACGATATGCAGGTGAAAACTGCGAATCACGTATAAGAACGGAATTTGTAAAGTACAAGGTTGGTGTGCGTTCTCTGTTTTGCAAAATTTCATAAAGAACCATAGGTTAGTGCTTAGAAATTCTTCAAAGACAGAGATCAGTTCGTTGGACACATATTTTCCCGTAAATTTATCATATGTCCATGTCAATAATAATCTATAATAGATATCTTATAAATCCGTTTTGTTGCTAATAATTACGTCATTAATTACGCTACAACATATTGTATTTCCACGTAGTGAGAATTTTGCTCTCACTGTGCCCTTTGGTACCAGATTTTCGAGGCTATCTATGTAGGAAACGACTCTTTCTGGATGTTATTCTACTAATACATTCATATGTCAAAACTGTTAAAAATATGAGAAAAATAAAAACTCCGTCGTTCCCGGAATCAATCCCCGACCTACATATTTTAATACAGCGTGCATTTCTTCAGTTATCGCTGGTTGTTGCGAAATACTGCAGGATTGGTTGTTTAGTGCAGTTCAGTGCGCATGGAGTTCATATAGGACAGTTGGAAAATGAAGTTGTTGATAAAGTCATGTCAACAGCAATATCTGGGAAAGTTTGGAGGCCGACATCCGCCGAGCAAGTCCACCATTTGAGCCTTTGCTTGGATGGCCATGCAGGAGGTCCTATAAACATGTCGAAGAAATTCCGGCAACCGTAGGGAACGTACTGGCAAAGACTTACCAAGTTCATCCTGTCTGGACACAAATGGTGGCCACCTGCAGCACATGTCATGATGTCACATTCTTTACAAAATGAAGTGAATCCTGCTCAAATTTAGTTGCAATATTTTCAGTGTTATTCCAGTTATTAAGGAAATATTCGTATCGATCGAGCATTATTAACCTATTCACACATTTTCTAGAGGGATAAAAATGATATTAAATCCCGAACAGTAACAAACAGATTAATTTTACATCCCATTGATGTTGACCCTCCTCGAACCGCCAGGAGTGCCTCCCAGTGACAATTTATCTTATACATGTCACCGTGGAAACTCCCCTCGCAGTTAGAAGTGGGCAGCAGCGCCTGTCTTCTGTGCTGGAAGCCATATCAGGACCAGGCTACAACAATCTCACTCATCTTCCAGGAGAAGGGATGATGTATTACGATTGGCGTTATTAAATCCGTAATATCCGGCTATCTGGAAACAGCGGCCATTGTGCATTCAAATTCGTATTCACATTGATATGTCGTAAGCACTGCCTTAATTTTCATATTGGACTAGCAGAAGTGCCCGGCTTTGCTCGGGAATGATTAACGGCATTAGATATTTTATTCTACGGTACTTCTCACTTCATATTCATTTTATTCCATTCTATCCTTAGAAAGCCTTTATTTTCTATTTTGTTGTCGTTCACTGGCAGATTGGCAAATTTGAAATTGTTAAGACTCGTCTCTGGAATATATCGGTCATGGGCTCCTTAATGGTCGTAGTCTTGCAGGCAGACGATTTCTTGGGCCTTAAAACATGGTTTTTGGAGTCCTGTAGCGACCCTACGAGTGTTGCTGACTACATAATGAGGATTAACGTAACTGAAAATTTATAAAATAATTGATCAAATATGTATTTTTTATTCCTGAAATGTAATACTTCTTATAAACAGAGAAATTGCAAACCAATAACTTTAAATAGTATACACAAAATTAGACATTGGGTTCCAAAATATTGTTGTTAAAAGAAAAATGCTGTGAAATGATTTCAGCAGTGGATATTCCGTGAACAGATAGGTCTACCATTTAAACTTTTCAGTGACTGTGATATAGGTTTTCTATTCATGTCAATATTCCATCGCGTCCCGACGCTTTATAAGTTAACGTCGGAAGATTTGTAATTACTTTCGTAATCCAAGAATGCAGTATAAGAGAATGAAATGTGAATTTAAAATTCCGTATTTCTTCATATTCGTGTATTTAATATTTTTCCTGGTGTTGCTGATGAAATGCCTCGCACTGTGACAGACTGGAATTTATCTGAGAATTAGAAATTGAACACGACGCTATGTATCATATTGTGGCTGCTTAAGTAACTACTGTTAGGTTGTCACAATATTCTCGGGTTTTTACGTTAAGAAGCTAATACCCTTATTTCAAGACATCTTGGGCACACGAGTCTACAATCGCCCACAGTTTCAAAGGACTGGAATCTATAGAAGGCAGTGGAATATAGACTGTTGTAGACTGCATTATGCACAGGGTCCTAAAACACAAGTACTATACGCGCACGTTTTCTTGAGCCCGGAGCTCCCTAGTGCTGAATCGGTAGACCTCGGTTATCTTCGACACCCATATCGGCAATCTTTGAAACTAACTACGAATCGCTCATTCATCGCTGTGCGACATCTGGCGTACACTTTGCAAACTAGTACTGTTGTTGTTTACACAGCACAGCCAAACTATATAATTCATGCTAGTAACAAGATTCGCATTGAGAAACGTTATATAATGTTAAATAATCTATGTGTGACACAATTGTTGACGTAAGAGAATAAATGTTTAGAAAATTCATATCGATCGATCATATTATCGATTCAATTCAGATTTCATTTCCATCCAGTTGGCAGTATAACCGGAACTGGCAGCACTCCCTCCTTGCTCCTTACCCCGTAAAAATCGGGCTCAAGAAAAAGTGCGCGTATAGTACGCAATATTTTGTTTTGATCGGTGGAAAAGTATAGAATTGTATACGGAGTAAACAAAGAGTTTGCAAATACAGTTACAAATTTTTAACATCTACAGTCGAACGTCGATATCTCGAACCTCCATTACTCGAATTTTCAGTGTCTCGAAGTAACTTAAATTTCCTGGCCGTTTGTCCTATTCTTCACGTGCATTTATTTCTCTATTACTAGAAATTCGGCTAAACGAATTTCTGGATTTCTCGAAGCAAACATTTCTTCCCTTAAAGCAAAAAATACTCTAACTCGAATTTTGTGCAACATCTTAACTGAGGAACGGCGAAGAAAGGGTTACAGTGGTGCCATGAGCTAATATGACGGGAACCGAGAAACTAAAACTTCTAGTGATCGGAAAATCGGCGAAGCCTCGCTGTTTCTCGGGTGTGAATTAATTATCGATCACGTACGAAAGCAACCCCCCTAAGTCGCGGTTGACAAGCTCCATTTACGAATCTCGACTGCTCGGTATTGACAAGAAGTTTTGATGTGAAGGGAGAAAGGGTTAACAATAACAAACAGAAGAGACTAGCGGATTTTTTCCAAAGGTGTTAATGGAGGTTTGTTTCTCGTTTCACTACTGTATGTACTGTATCCTGTTTTCTAAAAAGTTACTATAATAAGGGTAATAATTAGTCATGCCGTAAAATGGAGTTTGTTTGTATAATTTTTAAATACTGTTAAACATAATATATTCAGTATAAGCCCGTAGTTATATATGGTTCAGTTATGTGTTAGGCTATACATGCTCAAAAATGGTATTCTCTATACATCGAAATTTTGATAATTCGAAATAAAATTCAGCTTCCTTTATGATACGAGATATCGACGTTCCACTCTATACATAATACACAGTGGTATAATGAAATTTTTATGTAGCTTCTGCCACAAGGAAACAAACCAAGGGGGTTTCAGTAGTGAGACAAGTGAAGTTAAAATCCATATAGATTACGGGGAGTTTTACCCAGCGACTACTTAAATATAAGTCACCCCAGCAATACACCCTGCAACCAAGGCCAGTGTCTCTATGTCCCTGTTTAATCCTCGAACAGTAGCATATCCAGGATCGGCCGATGTGAGGTTTATAGTTACAAAATTATGACAATACAATGAAGGTGCTTGTAGTGCACGCATGCAAGACTTGTCATTATAAGGACACTGATACAAGTGGATTATGTTGATATTTAGACTGCAGTACACTGCAATTTCTTGCACTAAAATAACACATGACAATACGATCGAGGACAACAATTTTACATTGAATGGTATGCTCAGTTTACAATCTAAAATCCAATGTTCGAGACTTCTTGGAAAATACTTTCAACAGTTATGTTGGTTCTACATTTAAGTCTGAATGATTATGTATAGTTTATTGTCAGTTACTGTTTATTTTCTTTTTGTAAAATTTCCACTCGGGGGGGGGGGGGGGGTGCATGAATCCCAGTACCCCTTGGCAACGCTCCTCGCCCCGAACATCTCTCTCTCTCTCTCCCCATACCTGGTTTATATCGGTGAAACCGGCTTACGGAGCACAATAGATACATCCGAGACGATTACCAAGACAGCCCATCTCCACAGGATATTACATGAATTTCGATGGCACGTTTGTTGTTTAGGCTACATCGAAAACAAGTATCCATCAAGACTCCAGAAGGAAGTAATAGTTAATCACTGCATTCCGTTCAACATCAACAGAGATGATGGGTATTAGCTGAGCGGCATCTGGCGTCACATTATAATACCGGGGGAACGGAAGTACTCAAGACGGAGCACGATAAATTCCCATCTCATAATATCGCGAGAAATCAACAATAAGTGTCAGACAGCGCTAGCGATCATAATCTGAATTTAGGGGACCAAGGAAACGTCAACGATTAGCAACAATAATTGGTCATCATTCGTAGTTTGAAGACGAGACTACCCCCTGTATGTGGGAGCGGTCGAATAACACCCACAGTATCTCATGCCTGTAGTAAGAGGCAATTAAACGGGGCCCCAGGGGATCTAAACTTGGGAGCGTGGTTTGGCAACCACGGGGCTCTTAGTTGAGTCCTGGCATTGCTTCCACTTACTTGAACCAGGCTCCTCACTTTCATCTATCCTATCGGACCTCTCTTGGTCAACTCTTGTTCTTTTCCGTCCCCGACGCTATTAGGTTTGCGAGGGCTAGGGAGTCTTTCATTTTCAAGGCCTTCGTGGCTCTTGTCTTACTTTGGTCGATATCTTCATTTTTCGAATACCTTCCTTTTTTTCCTATCTGATTAGTGTTATATAGAGGATGATTGCCTAGTTGTACTTCCTCTTAAAATCTTAATCACCAGCACCACCATCAACAGTGCGTCGAATAAATGGGATCTTCCTTTGAAGCGACAAAGACGTCTTGCATAAGGTGAGTGTCATTATTGATGATGGCGGTGGTGGTGATTAGGCTACTGTTTTAAAAGAAAGTACAAAAATATTCGCGGCCACCAAATAAGGCGGCTCAGAGAAGTTACGCTGTTGCCAAGGTTATGTATCAACTGGCGAAGAAGTGTCTAATTGAACACATCGTTTTGGAGTGCGAGGCAGTTTGTTCTCTCCCAAGCTTCTGATGTTACCTCCTACAATGCTGCAAAACGAAATTAGGTTTGCAAGCTTCAGATATGACTGCTGATTTCAGCGGTATAATTATTTTTGGTTTTCCCGGAAAATGGCTGCAAAGCTAGTTTATAAATGTCACTAGCTGAGGTCATCTAAGGTCGCGCGCTTCAGCGCAGGACACGGAAAGTACTTTGGGATTACATATTACAAATACTTTGAATACTAGGATACTATATACTGGGCTACGTAATACAGAAAAGAAATACTTTATAGAATACGTGGATCTGGAGCGGACCGGCTTCCCCTAGACAGCACTGCACGGTCAGAGTTGCCAATCCGTGCTCAGACGTAAGCGACTCTCGACCATCTGTTGCTGCGCCTCTCCCATATCTGCACAGCACAGTTTTCCTCACCCCCCTAATTCAGTGGCCGCAGGTTTATGTAACCATCCTCTATAAAATAGTAATGAATTTAAAACTTTAATCGGGCCAATCATTTATAGCGGAAGAACTTTCATCTTTATTTCACTATTCCCATTTATTTTATTCAATATTCTTTAGGATTATTTCCTTATTTAATTTTTTGATTATGAATTGTATTTTAGTAAGATTTGTTTTAACATTTTCTGTCTGTGAGGGCCGAAGATAGGCAAGGACTACGGAAGGGCGTGAAAATGGAAGACTTCCTAGCTCCTGAACGCTCTGATAGCGTTGGGGTTAAAAAAGAACAAGAGTTGACCAAGGGAGGTCGGATATAATACATAAAAGGCCCCGGGGTCGCCAAACCAAGCTCCCAATTTGAGAGCTCCTGGGGTCCATTATTGATTAAAAAGCGTAATATTATTTTTTCAAGTAATGAAATATGTTCATAAATATGAAGTTAAGGGTATCAAGAAGAATGAGCACCATTACCTACTTTCTATTTGTACGATGTACTACGAAAATAAGTCTGTTGGTACCGTATAGTACCGCACGTCCTTCACAGTAGCATTTTATATTATATCAAACCTGCAACTTGATATTAAGAATTGAATTAGTGGGAAGTAGAGTTTCGTTCATACACCAGCGCAGTCTGTGTAGAGATATACAGCGTTATTACGTAGTTTGAAACGTTGCAGTGTGTTCAGATATTTCTGTTCGGTTACAATGGTGTTTTCTTCCCCTTCAGAAGAGGAGGGCTCAGATGTAAGGCATATAGACCCACCAGATACGGCTGTGTATTTCTATGAGGATTCTGCGGGGAAAGATGAAGGAGGTTTACTTGACAATCTTCCGCGACGCCCACGTTATTTGCGATCTCCAACCTAAGTAGTATGCAATGAAATAGGTGAGAATTGCAATGTCCAGCGCAATTCATCATCCTATTGTTCTAAAAAGCCAGGGCTGTCGATGTGCAGGTAATAATAATAATTTAGTATGGCTATTCCTAGCCTGGTGCAGCCCTCGTAGGGCAGATCCTCCAACGAGGGTGGTATGTGGGTTGTAGGAATGTTGGGGACAGTACAAACACCCAGTCCCCGAACCAGAAGAAAGCCGTTTTAGATTAAAATCTCCGAGCAAACGGGAATCAACTACGCCGACCATTCATCCAAGGAGCCGGACGATGTGCAGGTGAAAACTGCGAATCACGTATAAGAACGGAATTTGTAAAGTACAAGGTTGGTGTGTGTTCTCTGTTTTACAAAATTTCATAAAGAACCATAGCTTAGTGCTGAGAAATTCTTCAAAGACAGAGATCAGTTCGTTGGACACATATTTTCCCGTAAATTTATCATATGTCCATGTCAATAATAGGCTATAATAAATAGATGTCTCAGAAATCCGTTTTGGTGCTAATAATTACGTCATTCCCAGCATTTGCCTGGTGAGAAAATAGGAAACCATCTTCAGGGCTGCCGACAGTGGCGTTCGAACTCACTATCTCCCGAATACGTGAAGAAGATGAAAACTAAGGGAACTTTATTGGGGGACCATGCAGGAAGTCCTATAAAAATGTCGAAGAAATTCAGGCAATCGTAGCGAACGTACTGGCAAGGACTTTCCAAGTTCATCCTGTCTGGACGCAAATGGTGGCCACCTGCAGCACATGTCATAATGTCACATTCTTTACTAAACGAAGTGAATCCTGCTCAAATTTAGTTGCAATACTTTCTGTGCTATTCGAGTTATTGAGGAAATATTGTATCGATCGAGCATTATTTACCTGTTCACACATTTTCTTGAGGGATAAAAATGATATTAAATCCCGAACAGTAACAAACAGATTAATTTTATATCCCGTTGATGTTGACCGTCCTCGAACCGCCATGAGTGCCTCCCAGTGACAATTTACCTTATACATGTCACCGTGGAAACTCCCCTCGCAGTTAGAGGTGGGCAGCAGCGCCTGTCTTCTGTGCTGGAAGCCATATCAGGACCAGGCTGCAACAATCGCACTCATCTTCCAGGAGAAGGGATGATGTATTACGATTGGCGTTACTAAATCCGTAATATCCGGCTATCTGAAAACAGCTGCCATTGTGCATTCAAATTCGTATTCACACTGATATGTCGAAAGCACTGCCATAATTTTCATATTGGACTAGCAGAAGTGCCCGGTATTGGATATTTTATTCTACGGTACTTCTCGCTTCATATTCATTTTAGTCCATTCTATCCTTAGAAAAAGCCTTTATTTTCTGTTTTGTTGTTGTTCACTGGCAGATTGACAAATTTGAAATTGTTAAGACTCATCTCTGGAATATATCGGTCATGGGCTCCTTAATGGTCGTAGTCTTGCAGACAGACGATTTCTTGGGCCTTAAAACATGCTTTTTGGAGTCCTGTAGCGACCCCAACGAGTGTTGTTGACTACATAATGAGGATTAACTTAACTGAAAATTTATAAAATAATTTATCACATATGTATTTTTATTCCTGAAATGTAATACTTCTTATAAACAGAGAAATTGCAAACCTATAACTTTCAATAGTATACACAAAATTAGACATTGGGTTCCAAAATATTATTGTTAAAAGGAAATGCTGTGAAATGATTTCAGTAGTGGATATTCCGTGAACAGATAGGCCTACAATTTAAACTTTTCAGTGACTGTGACAATATAAGTCTTCTATTCATGTCTATATTCCATCGCGCCCCGACGCCTTATAAGTTAACGTCGGAAGATTTCGTGATCCAAGAATTCAGTATAAGCCAATGAAATGTAAATTTAAAATTCCGTATTTCTTCATATTCGTATATTTAATATTTTTCCTGATGTTGCTGATGAAATGCCTCGCACTGTGACAGAGAGGAATTTATCTGAAAATTAGAAATTGAACACAACGCTATATATCACCTTGTGGGTGTTTAAGTAACTACTGTTAGGTTGTCACAATATTCTCGGGTTTTTACGTTAAGGAGCTAATACAAGATCTTTAGGCCTACGCTTATTTCAAGACAAATTGGCCACACGAGTCTACAATCGCCAAAAAGTTTCAAAGGACTGCAATCTATAGAAGGCAGTGAAATATAAATTGTAGACTACATTATGCACAGGGTCCTAAAACACAAGTACGCAATATTTTGTTTTGGAAGGTATAGAATTGTATACGGAGTAAACAAAGAGTTTGCAAATACAGTTACAAATTTTTAACATCTACAATCGAACGTCGATATCTCGAGCCTCCATTACTCGAATTTTCAGTATCTCGAAGTAACTTAAATTTTCCGGCCGTTTGTCCTATTCTTCACGTGTATTTATTCCTCTATTACTCGAAATTCGGTTAAACGAATTTCTGGATTTCTCCCTTAAAGCAAAAAAATACTCTAACTCGAATTTTGTGCAACATCTTAACTGAGGAACAGCGAAGAAAGGGGTACAGTGATGCCGTGAGCTAATATGACGGGAACCGAGAAACTAAAACTTCTAGTGATCGGAAAATCGGCGAAGCCTCGCTGTTTCTCGGGTGTGAATTAATTATCGGTCACGTACGAAAGCAATCCCCCGAAGTCGCGGATGGCAAGCTCCATTACGAATCTCGACTGCGTGGTATTGACGAGAAGTTTTGATGTGAAGGGAAAAAGGGTTAACAATAACAAACAGAAGAGACTAGCGGATTTTTTCCAAAGGTGATAACGGAGGTATGTTTCTTGTTTCATTACTGTATGTACTGTATCCTGTTTTCTAAAAAGTTACTATAATAAGGGTTATAATTAAAGTCATGCCGTAAAATGGAGTTTGTTTGTATAATTTTTAAATACTGTTAAACATAATATATTCAGTATAAGCCCGTAGTGAGAAGGTGCTAGCATTAGGGCCTAGGAAAATACGAACATGCCCAGAGAGGAAGCTAGGTGGACCGAGGTTTGGGAGCTTTCCATCTGTAAATTCATCCGTCTTTTATTCACTGACAACAACATATGTACAACAATTATAACTGAAGCACCCTTTCAAACGTAAACCAATAAACTTCTATTCAGAAGATCAATTACCCCAAGAAAATATAATGGAGACAAGTAGTACTAGAAAGTAATATTAAGCGTTAACATTAAAGGAAAAGAAACGGCCTTCACCTGGCCATAGGCCCCTGGATTACGAACCCGGCCCATCCACACAGCACAGCACACACAGAAGCACAACTCTAATCCACTTACACACCCATTCGAGGCCACAAGCATTAACCTCTCACTCAATACACACATGCAACATTCACTCACCACTTACGCTCTGATGTTCGCAGCCCAGAAGACTTGGGTTCGAAAGGAACCTCCAAGTAGTTGCTCTAGAGAGCGACAAATAATTAATGAGAAACAAACGCTGGATACAACCAGCCACCAAGACTACGTTTGAGAAGGGAAGGGGAAGGGACAGAAGGGGGAACAACCAATGCAGAAACATGATACACAAGTGTCTGTAAGAGTCTTTTGAGTTTGATAGCGTAATAGAAGTTTCTCGTAACGCAATTTGTTAAATACATTAAAATATCTGTGACAGTAGTTATATATGGTTCAGTTTTGTGTTAGGCTATTCATGCTCAAAAATGGTATTCTCTATACTGTATATCGAAATTTTGATAATTCGAAATAAAATTCAGCTTCCGTTATGATTGGAGATATCGATGTTCCACTCTATACGTAATACACAGTGGTATAATGAAATGTTTATGTAGCTTCTGCCACAAGTAAACAAACCAAGGGAGTTTCAGTAGTGAGACAAGTGAAGTTAATCTCCATGTAGATTACGGGGAGTTTTACCCGGCGACTACTTAAGTATAAGTCACCGCAGCAATACCCCCTGCAACCAGGGGCCAGTGTCTCAATGTCCCCGTTTAATCCCCCAACAGTAGCGTATACAGGATCGGCCGATGTGAGGTTTATAGTTACAAAATTACGACAATACAATGAAGGTGCTTGTAGTGCACGCATGCAAGACTTGTCATTATAAGGACACTGATGCAACTGGATTATGTTGATATTTAGACTGCAGTTCACTACAAAATCTTGCACTAAAATAACACACGACAATATGATCGAGGACAACAATTTTACATTGAATGGTATGTTCAGTTTACAATCTAAAATCCAATGTTCGAGACTTCTTAGAAAATATATTAAACAGATCTGTTGTTTCTACAATTAAGTCTGAATGTTTATGTATAGTTTCTTGTCAGTTACTGTTTATTTCCTTTTTGTACAACTTCCAGTGGGGGGTGTCTAAACCCCAGTACCCCTTGGCAACGCCCCTCACCACGAATATCTCACACTCTCCATACCTGGTCTATATCGGTGAAACCGGCTTAGAGCATAATAGATACATCCGAGACGATTACCAAGACACCCCATCTCCACAGGATATTACATGAATTTCGATGGCACGATTGTTGTTTAGGCTACATCGAAAACAAGTATCCATCAAGACTCCAGAAGGAAGTAATAGTTAATCACTGCATTCCGTTCAACATCAACAAGGATGATGGGTATCAACTGAGCGGCATCTGGCGTCACATTATAATACCGGGGGAACGGAACTACTCAAGACGGAGCACGATAAATTCCCATCTCATAATATCGCGAGAAATCAACAATAAGCGTCAGACAGCGCTAGCGATCATAATCTGAAGTTAGGGGACCAAGGAAACGACAACGATTAGCAACAATAATTGGTCATCATTCGTAGTTTGAAGACGAGACTACCCCCTGTGTGTGGGAACGGTCGAATAACACCCACAGTATCTCCTGCCTGTCCTAAGAGGCGACTAAAAGGGGCCCCAGGTGATCTAAACTTGGGAGCGTGGGTTGGCAACCACGGGGCTCTTAGTTGAGTCCTGGCATTGCTTCCACTTACTTGTGCCAGGCTCCTCACTTTCATCTATCCTATCCGACCTCTCTTCGTCAACTCTTGTTCTTTTCCGACCCCGACGCTATAAGGTTTGGGAGGGCTAGGGAGTCTTTCATTTTCAAGCCCTACGTGGCTCTTCTCTTACTTTGGTCGATATCTTCATTTTTCGAAGTGTCGGATCCCTTTCTTTTTTTCCTATCTGATTAGTGTTATATAGAGAATGGTTGCCTAGTTGTACTTCCTCTTAAAACCTTAATCACCAGCACCACCATCAACAGTGCGTCGAATAAATGGGATCTTTCTTTGAAGCGACAAAGACGTCTTGCATAAGGTGAGTGTCATTATTGATGATGGCGGTGGTGGTGATTAGGCTACTGTTTTAAAAGGAAGTACAAAAATAGTCGCGGCCACCAAATTAGGCGGGTCAGAGAAGTTACGCTGTTGCCAAGGTGAAGAAGTGTCTAATTGAACACATCATTTTGGAGTGCGAGGCAGTTTGTTCTCTCCCAAAGCTTCTGATATTACCTCCTATAATGTTGCAAAACAAATTAGGCTTGCAAGCTTCAGATATGACTGCTGATTTCAGCGGTATAACTATTTTTGGTTTTCCCGGAAAATGGCTGCAAAGCTAGTTTATAATGACGCTAGCTGAGGTCGTCCAAGGTCGCGCGCTTCAGCGCAGGACACGGAAAGTACTTTGGGATTACGTATTAATCTGGATCACTTTTATTAAAATATTTGTTAACGGTTTACAATATAACTTTAAATACTAGAATACTATATATTGGGCTACGTAATACAGAAAAGAAATACTTTATAGAATACGTGGATCTGGAGCGGACCGGCTTCCCCTAGACTGCACTGCACGGTCAGAGTTGCCAATCCGTGCTCAGACGTAAGCGACTCTCGACCGAGTCTGTTGCTGCGCCTTTCCCATATCTGCACAGCACAGTTTTCCTCACCCGCCTAATTCAGTGGCCGCAGGTTTAGGTAACCATCCTCTATATAATAGTAATGAATTTAAAACTTTAATCGGGCCAATCAGTTATAACGGAAGAACTTTCATCTTTATTTCACTATTCCCATTTATTTTATTCTTTATTTTTTAGGATTATTTCCTTATTTAATTTTTTTATTATGAATTGTATTTTAGTATGATTTTTTAACATTATCTATCTGTGAGGGCCGAAGATAGGCTAGGACTACGGAAGGGCGTGAAAATGGAAGACTTCCTAGCTCCTGAACGCTCTGATAGCGTTGGGGTTAGAAAAGAACAAGAGTCGACCAAGGGAGGTCGGATATAATACATGAAAGGAAGAGCCTGGCTCGTAAGTGGAAGCAATGATAGAACTCCGCTAAAAGCCCCGGGCTCGCCAAACCAAGCTGCCAATTTGAGAGCTCCTGAGGTCCATTATTGATTAAAAAGCGTAATATTATTTTTTCAAGTAATGAAATATGTTCATAAATATGAAGTTAAGGGTATCAAGAAGTATGAGCACCATTACCTACTTCCCATTTGTTCGATGTACTACGAAAATAAGTCTGTTGGTACCGTATGATACCGCACGTCCTTCACAGTAGCATTTTATATTATATCAAACCTGCAACTTGATATTAGGAATTGAATTAGTGGGAAGTAGAGTTTCGTTCATACACCAGCACAGTCTGTATAGAGAGATACAGGCGTAATTACGTAGTTTGAAACGTTGCAGTGTGTTCAGATATTTCTGTTCGGTTACAATGGTGTTTTCTTCCCGTTCAGAAGAGGAGGGCTCAGATGGAAGGCATATAGACCCACCAGATACGGCTGTGTATTTCTATGAGTATTCTGCGGGGAAAGATGAAGGAGGTTTACTTGACAATCTTCCGCGACGCCGACGTTAGTTGCGCGCTCCAGCCGAAGTAGTATGCAATGAAATAGGTGAGAATTGCAATGTCCCGTTCGATTCATTATCCTATTGTTCCAACAAGCCAGGGCTGTCGATGTGCAGGTAATTACTTCGTATGCCTATTCCTAGCCTGGTGCAGCCCTTGTAGGGCAGACCCCCCAACGAGGGTGGTATGTGAGTTGTAGGAATGTTGGGGACAGTACAAATACCCAGTCCCCGAGACAGAAGAAATAGCCATTTTAGATTAAAATCTCCGAGCAGCCGGGAATCGAACCCGGGGCCCTCTGAACCGAAGGAGACTACGCCGACCACTCATCCAAGGAGCCGGACGATGTGCAGGTGAAAACTGCGAATCACGTATAAGAACGGAATTTGTAAAGTACAAGGTTGGTGAGTGTTCTCTGTTTTGCAAAATTTCATAAAGAACCATAGGTTAGTGCTGAGAAATTCTTCAAAGACAGAGATCAGTTCGTTGGACACATATTTTCCCGTAAATTTATCATATGTCCATGTCAATAATAGGCTATAATAAATAGATGTCTCAGAAATCAGTTTTGGTGCTAATAATTACGTCATTCCCAGCATTTTCCTGGTGAGAAAATAGGAAACCATCTTCAGGGCTGCCGACAGTGGCGTTCGAACTCACTATCTCCCGAATACGTGAAGAAGATGAAAACTAAGGGAACTTTATTGGGCGACCATGCAGAAAGTCCTATAAAAATGTCGAAGAAATTCAGGCAACCGTAGGGAACGTACTGGCAAAGACTTACCAAGTTCATCCTGTCTGGACGCAAATGGTGGCCACCTGCAGCACATGTCATAATGTCACATTCTTTACAAAACGAAGTGAATCCTGCTCAAATTTAGTTGCAACATTTTCAGTGTTTTTCCAGTTATTGAGGAAATATTCGTATCGATCGAGCATTATTTACCTATTCACACATTTTCTAGAGGGATAAATATGATATTAAATCCCGAACAGTAACAAACAGATTAATTTTACATCCCATTGATGTTGACCCTCCTCGAACCGCCAGGAGTGCCTCCCAGTGACAATTTATCTTATACATGTCACCGTGGAAACTCCCCTCGCAGTTAGAGGTGGGCAGCAGCGCCTGTCTTCTGTGCTGGAAGCCATATCAGGACCAGGCTACAACAATCTCACTCATCTTCCAGGAGAAGGGATGATGTATTACGATTGGCGTTATTAAATCCGTAATATCCAGCTATCTGGAAACAGCGGCCATTGTGCATTCAAATTCGTATTCACATTGATATGTCGTAAGCACTGCCTTGATTTTCATATTGGACTAGCAGAAGTGCCCGGCTTTGCTCGGGAATGATTAACGGCATTAGATATTTTATTCTACGGTACTTCTCACTTCATATTCATTTTATTCCATTCTATCCTTAGAAGGCCTTTATTTTCTATTTTGTTGTCGTTCACTGGCAGATTGGCAAATTTGAAATTGTTAAGACTCGTCTCTGGAATATATCGGTCATGGGCTCCTTAATGGTCGTATTCTTGCAGGCAGACGATTTCTTGGGCCTTAAAACATGGTTTTTGGATTCCTGTAGCGACCCTACGAGTGTTGCTGACTACATAATGAGGATTAACGTAACTGAAAATTTATAAAATAATTGATCAAATATGTATTTTTTATTCCTGAAATGTAATACTTCTTATAAACAGAGAAATTGCATACCAATAACTTTAAATAGTATACACAAAATTAGACATTGGGTTCCAAAATATTGTTGTTAAAAGCAATATGCTGTGAAATGATTTCAGCAGTGGATATTCCGTGAACAGATAGGTCTACCATTTAAACTTTTCAGTGGCTGTGATATAGGTTTTCTATTCATGTCAATATTCCATCGCGCCCCGACGCTTTATAAGTTAACGTCGGAAGATTTGTAATTACTTTCGTAATCCAAGAATGCTGTATAAGAGAATGAAATGTGAATTTAAAATTCCGTATTTCTTCATATTCGTATATTTAATTTTTTTCCTGGTGTTGCTGATGAAATGCCCCGCACTGTGACAGACTGGAATTTATCTGAGAATTAGAAATTGAACACAACGCTATATATCATATTGTGGCTGCTTAAGTAACTACTGTTAGGTTGCCACAATATTCTCGGGTTTTTACGTTAAGAAGCTAAAACCCTTATTTCAAGACATCTTGGGCACACGAGTCTACAATCGCTGACAGTTTCAAAGGACTGGAATCTATAGAAGGCAGTGGAATATAGACTGTTGTAGACTAAATTATGCACAGGGTCCTAAAACACAAGTACTATACGCGCACGTTTTCTTGAGCCCGGAGCTCCCTAGTGCTGAATCGATAGACCTCGGTTATCTTCGACATCCATATCGGCAATCTTTGAAACAAACTATGAATCGCTCATTCGTCGCTGTGCGACATCTGGCGTACACTTTGCAAACTAGTACTGTTGTTGTTTACACAGCAAAGCCAAACTATATAATTCATGCTAGTAACAAGATACGCATTGAGAAAAGTTATATAATCTATGTGTGACACAATTGTTGACGTAAGAAAATAAATGTTTAGAAAATTCATATCGATCGATCATATTATCGATTCAATTCAGATTTCATTTCCATCCAGTTGGCAGTATAACCGGAACTGGCAGCACTCCCTCCTTGCTCCTTACCCCGTAAAAATCGGGCTCAAGAAAAAGTGCGCGTATAGTACGCAATATTTTGTTTTGATCGGTGGAAAAGTATAGAATTGTATACGGAGTAAACAAAGAGTTTGCAAATACAGTTACAAATTTTTAACATCTACAGTCGAACGTCGATATCTCGAACCTCCATTACTCGAATTTTCAGTGTCTCGAAGTAACTTAAATTTCCTTGCCGTTTGTCCTAATCTTCACGTGCATTTATTTCTCTATTACTCGAAATCCGGTTAAACGAATTTCTGGATTTCTCGAAGCAAACATTTCTTCCCTTAAAGCAAAAAATACTCTAACTCGAATTTTGTGCAACATCTTAACTGAGGAACGGCGAAGAAAGGGTTACAGTGGTGCCATGAGCTAATATGACGGGAACCGAGAAACTAAAACTTCTAGTGATCGGAAAATCGGCGAAGCCTCGCTGTTTCTCGGGTGTGATTTAATTATCGATCACGTACGAAAGCAACCCCCCAAAGTCGCGGTTGACAAGCTCCATTTACGAATCTCGATTGCGTGGTATTGACAAGAAGTTTTGATCTGAAGGGAGAAAGGGTTAACAATAACAAACAGAAGAGACTAGCGGATTTTTTAAAAAGGTGTTAATGGAGGTTTGTTTCTCGTTTCACTACTGTATGTACTGTATCCTGTTTTCTAAAAAGTTACTATAATAAGGGTAATAATTAGTCATGCCGTAAAATGGAGTTTGTTTGTATAATTTTTAAATACTGTTAAACATAATATATTCAGTATAAGCCCGTAGTTATATATGGTTCAGTTATGTGTTAGGCTATACATGCTCAAAAATGGTATTCTCTATACATCGAAATTTTGATAATTCGAAATAAAATTCAGCTTCCATTATGATACGAGATATCGACGTTCCACTCTATACATAATACACAGTGGTATAATGAAATGTTTATGTAGCTCCTGCCACCAGTAAACAAACCAAGGGAGTTTCAGTAGTGAGACAAGTGAAGTTAAAATCCATATAGATTACGGGGAGTTTTACCCAGCGACTACTTAAGTATAAGTCACCGCAGCAATACACCCTGCAACCAAGGCCAGTGTCTCAATGTCCCTGTTTAATCCTCGAACAGTAGCATATCCAGGATCGGCCGATGTGAGGTTTATAGTTACAAAATTATGACAATACAATGAAGGTGCTTGTAGTGCACGCATGCAAGACTTGTCATTATAAGGACACTGATACAAGTGGATTATGTTGATATTTAGACTGCAGTACACTACAAAATCTTGCACTAAAATAACACATGACAATACGATCGAGGACAACAATTTTACATTGAATGGTATGTTCAGTTTACAATCTAAAATCCAATGTTCGAGACTTCTTAGAAAATATATTCAACAGTCATGTTGGTTCTACATTTAAGTCTGAATTTTTATGTATAGTTTATTGTCAGTTACTGTTTATTTTCTTTTTGTAAAATTTCCACTCGGGGGGGGGGGGGGTGCATGAATCCCAGTACCCCTTGGCAACGCTCCTCGCCCCGAACATCTCTCTCTCTCTCTCCATACCTGCTCTATATCGGTGAAACCGGCTTAGGGAGCATAATGGATACATCCGAGACGATTACCACAGGATATTACATGAATTTCTATGGCACGTTTGTTGTTTAGGCTACATCGAAAACAAGTATCCATCCAGACTCCAGAAGGAAGTAATAGTTAATCACTGCATTCCGTTCAACATCAACGGAGATGATGGGTATTAGCTGAGCGGCATCTGGCGTCACATTATAATACCGGGGGAACGGAACTACTCAAGACGGAGCACGATAAATTCCCATCTCATAATATCGCGAGAAATCAACAATAAGCGTCAGACAGCGCTAGCGATCATAATCTGAATTTAGGGGACCAAGGAAACGTCAACGATTAGCAACAATAATTGGTCATCATTCGTAGTTTGAAGACGAGACTACCCCCTGTGTGTGGGAGCGGTCGCATAACACCCACAGTATCTCCACAGGCGACTAAACGGGGCCCCAGGGGATCTAAACTTGGGAGCGTGGGTTGGCAACCACGGGGCTCTTAGTTGAGTCCTGGCACTGCTTCCACTTACTTGTGGCAGGCTCCTCACTTTCATCTATCCTATCGGACCTCTCTTGGTCAACTCTTGTTCTTTTCCGACCCCGACGCTATTAGGTTTGCGAGCGCTAGGGAGTCTTTCATTTTCAAGCCCTTCGTGGCTCTTGTCTTACTTTGGTCGATATCTTCATTTCTCGAAGTGTCGGATCCCTTCCTTTTTTTCCTATCTGATTAGTGTTATATAGAGGATTGTTGCCTAGTTGTACTTCCTCTTAAAACCTTAATCACCACCACCACCACCATCAACAGTGCATCGAATAAATGGGATCATTCTTTGAAGCGACAAAGACGTCTTGCATAAGGTGAGTGTCATTATTGATGATGGCGGTGGTGGTGATTAGGCTACTGTTTTAAAAGGAAGTACAAAAATAGTCGCGGCCACCAAATAAGGCGGGTCAGAGAAGTTACGCTGTTGCCAAGGTTATGTATCAACTGGCGAAGAAGTGTCTAATTGAACACATCATTTTGGAGTGCGAGGCAGTTTGTTCTCTCCCAAGCTTCTGATGTTACCTCCTACAATGTTTCAGAACAAATTAGGCTTGCAAGCTTCAGATATGACTGCTGATTTCAGCGGTATAACTATTTTTGGTTTTCCCGGAAAATGGCTGCAAAGCTAGTTTATAAATGTCGCTGGCTGAGGTCGTCCAAGGTCGCGCCTTTCAGCCCAGGACACGGAAAGTACTTTGGGATTACGTATTAATCTGGATCAGTGTTATTAAAATTTTTGTTAATAGTTTACAATATAACTTTAATACTAGAATACTATATATTGGACTACGTAATATAGAAAAGAAATACTTTATAGAATACGTGGACCTGGAGCCGACCGGCTTCCAGTAGACAGCACTGCACGGTCAGAGTTGCCAATCCGTGCTCAGACGGAAGCGACTCTCGACCATCTGTTGCTTCGCCTTTCCCATTTCTGCACAGCACAGTTTTCCTCACCGGCCTAATTCAGTGGCCGCAGGTTTAGGTAACCATCCTCTATATAATAGTAATGAATTTAAAACCTTAATCCGGCCAACCACTTATAACGAATGAACTTTCATTTTTATTTCACTATTCAAATTTATTTTATTCAATATTTTTTACGATTATTTCCTTATTTAATTTTTTTTGATTAAGCTTATGAATTGTATTTTAGTATTATTTCTTTTAACATTTTCTGTCTGTGAGGGCCGAAGATAGGGAAGGGCTACGGAAGGGTGTGAAAATGAAAGATTTCCTAGCTCCTGAACGCTCTGATATCGTTGGGGTTAGAAAAGAACAAGAGTTGACCAAGGGAGTTCGGATATAATACATGAAAGTGAGGAGCCTGGGTCATAAGTGGAAGTAATGATAGGACTCCGCTAAGGGGCCCGGGGTCGCCAAACCACGCTCCCAAGTTGAGAATCCCTAGGGTCCATTATTGATTAAACAAGTGTAATATTTTTTTTTCAAGTAATGAAATATGTTCATAAATATGAAGTTAAGGGTATCAAGAAGTATGAGCACCATTACCTACTTTCCATTTGTTCGATGTACTACGAAAATAAGTCTGTTGGTACCGTATGATACCGCACGTCCTTCACAGTAGCATTTTATATTATATCAAACCTGCAACTTGATATTAGGAATTGAATTAGTGGGAAGTAGAGTTTCGTTCATACACCAGCACAGTCTGTATAGAGATATACAGGCGTAATTACGTAGTTTGAAACGTTGCAGTGTGTTCAGATATTTCTGTTCGGTTACAATGTTTTTTCTTCCCCTTCAGAAGAGGAGGGCTCATATGTAAGGCATATAATATATATATAGACCCACCAGATACGGCTGTGTATTTCTATGAGGATTCTAAGGGGAAGATGAAGGAGGTTTACTTGACAATCTTGCGCGACGCCGACTTTAGTTGCGCGCTCCAGCCGAAGTAGTATGCAATGAAATAAGTGAGAATTGCAATGTCCAGTGCAATTCGTCACCCTATTGTTCCAACAAGCCAGGGCTGTCGATGTGCAGGTAATAATAATAATAATAATAATTTCGTGTGCCTATTCCTAGGCTGGTGCAGCCCTTGTAGGACTGATCCTCCAACGAGGGTGGTATGTGAGTTGTAGGAATTTTGGGGACAGTACAAACCCCCAGTTCCCGAGCCAGAAGAATTAGCCATTTTAGATTAAATCTCCGAGCAGCCGGGAATCGACTACGCCGACCATTCATCCAAGGAGCCGGACGATATGCAGGTGAAAACTGCGAATCACGTATAAGAACGGAATTTGTAAAGTACAAGGTTGGTGTGTGTTCTCTGTTTTGCAAAATTTCATAAAGAACCATAGGTTAGTGCTTAGAAATTCTTCAAAGACAGAGATCAGTTCGTTGGACACATATTTTCCCGTAAATTTATCATATGTCCATGTCAATAATAATCTATAATAGATATCTTATAAATCCGTTTTGTTGCTAATAATTACGTCATTAATTACGCTACAACATATTGTATTTCCACGTAGTGAGAATTTTGCTCTCACTGTGCCCTTTGGTACCAGATTTTCGAGGCTATCTATGTAGGAAACGACTCTTTCTGGATGTTATTCTACTAATACATTCATATGTCAAAACTATTCAAAATATGAGAAAAATAAAAACTCCGTCGTTCCCGGAATCAATCCCCAACCTACATATTTTAATACAGCGTGCATTTCTTCAGTTATCGCTGGTTGTTGCGAAATACTGCAGGATTGGTTGTTTAGTGCAGTTCAGTGCGCATGGAGTTCATATAGGACAGTTGGAAAATGAAGTTGTTGATAAAGTCATGTCAACAGCAATATCTGGGAAAGTTTGGAGGCCGACATCCGCCGAGCAAGTCCACCATTTGAGCCTTTGCTTGGATGGCCATGCAGGAGGTCCTATAAACATGTCGAAGAAATTCAGGCAACCGTAGGGAACGTACTGGCAAAGACTTACCAAGTTCATCCTGTCTGGACACAAATGGTGGCCACCTGCAGCACATGTCATAATGTCACATTCTTTACAAAATGAAGTGTATCCTGCTCAAATTTAGTTGCAATATTTTCAGTGTTATTCCAGTTATTGAGGAAATATTCGTATCGATCGAGCATTATTTACCTATTCACACATTTTCTAGAGGGATAAAAATGATATTAAATCCCGAACAGTAACAAACAGATTAATTTTACATCCCATTGATGTTGACCCTCCTCGAACCGCCAGGAGTGCCTCCCAGTGACAATTTATCTTATACATGTCACCGTGGAAACTCCCCTCGCAGTTAGAGGTGGGCAGCAGCGCCTGTCTTCTGTGCTGGAAGCCATATCATGACCAGGCTACAACAATCTCACTCATCTTCCAGGAGAAGGGATGATGTATTACGATTGGCGTTATTAAATCCGTAATATCCGGCTATCTGGAAACAGCGGCCATTGTGCATTCAAATTCGTATTCACATTGATATGTCGTAAGCACTGCCTTAATTTTCATATTGGACTAGCAGAAGTGCCCGGCTTTGCTCGGGAATGATTAACGGCATTAGATATTTTATTCTACGGTACTTCTCACTTCATATTCATTTTATTCCATTCTACCCTTAGAAAGCCTTTATTTTCTATTTTGTTGTCGTTCACTGGCAGATTGGCAAATTTGAAATAGTTAAGACTCGTCTCTGGAATATATCGGTCATGGGCTCCTTAATGGTCGTATTCTTGCAGGCAGACGATTTCTTGGGCCTTAAAACATGGTTTTTGGAGTCCTGTAGTGACCCTACGAGTGTTGCTGACTACATAATGAGGATTAACGTAACTGAAAATTTATAAAATAATTGATCAAATATGTATTTTTTATTCCTGAAATGTAATACTTCTTATAAACAGAGAAATTGCAAACCAATAACTTTAAATAGTATACACAAAATTAGACATTGGTTTCCAAAATATTGTTGCTAAAAGAAAAATGCTGTGAAATGATTTCAGCAGTGGATATTCCGTGAACAGATAGGTCTACCATTTAAACTTTTCAGTGACTGTGATATAGGTTTTCTATTCATGTCAATATTCCACCGCGTCCCGACGCTTTATAAGTTAACGTCGGAAGATTTGTAATTACTTTCGTAATCCAAGAATGCAGTATAAGAGAATGAAATGTGAATTTAAAATTCCGTATTTCTTCATATTCGTATATTTAATATTTTTCCTGGTGTTGCTGATGAAATGCCTCGCACTGTGACAGACTGGAATTTATCTGAGAATTAGAAATTGAACACGACGCTATATATCACATTGTGGCTGCTTAAGTAACTACTGTTAGTTTGTCACAATATTCTCGGGTTTTTACGTTAAGAAGCTAATACCCTTATTTCAAGACATCTTGGGCTCACGAGTCTACAATCGCCGACAGTTTCAAAGGACTGGAATCTATAGAAGGCAGTGGAATATAGACTGTTGTAGACTGCATTATGCACAGGGTCCTAAAACACAAGTACTATACGCGCACGTTTTCTTGAGCCCGGAGCTCCCTAGTGCTGAATCGGTAGACCTCGGTTATCTTCGACATCCATATCGGCAATCTTTGAAACAAACTATGAATCGCTCATTCATCGCTGTGCGACATCTGGCGTACACTTTGCAAACTAGTACTGTTGTTGTTTACACAGCAAAGCCAAACTATATAATTCATGCTAGTAACAAGATTCGCATTGAGAAACGTTATATAATGTTAAATAATCTATGTGTGACACAATTGTTGACGTAAGAAAATAAATGTTTAGAAAATTCATATCGTTCGATCATATTATCGATTCAATTCAGCTTTCATTTCCATCCAGTTGGCAATATAACCGGAACTGGCAGCACTCCCTCCTTGCTCCTTACCCCGTAAAAATCGGGCTCAAGAAAAAGTGCGCGTATAGTACGCAATATTTTGTTTTGATCGGTGGAAAAGTATAGAATTGTATACGGAGTAAACAAAGAGTTTGCAAATACAGTTACAAATTTTTAACATCTACAGTCGAACGTCGATATCTCGAACCTCCATTACTCGAATTTTCAGTGTCTCGAAGTAACTTAAATTTCCTTGCCGTTTGTCCTATTCTTCACGTGCATTTATTTCTCTATTACTAGAAATTCGGTTAAACGAAATTTTTATAATTCGAAATAAAATTCAGCTTCCTTTATGATACGAGATATCGACGTTCCACTCTATACATAATACACAGTGGTATAATGAAATGTTTATGTAGCTTCTGCCACAAATAACAATCCAAAGGGGTTTCAGTAGTGAGACAAGTGAAGTTAAAATCCATATAGATTACGGGGAGTTTTACCCAGCGACTACTTAAATATAAGTCACCGCAGCAACACTCCCTGCAACCAGGGGCCAGTGTCTCAATGTCCCTGTTTAATCCTCGAACAGTAGCGTATCCAGGATCGGCCGATGTGAGGTTTATAGTTACAAAATTATGACAATACAATGAAGGTGCTTGTAGTGCACGCATGCAAGACTTGTCATTATAAGGACACTGATACAAGTGGATTATGTTGATATTTAGACTGCAGGACACTACAAAATCTTGCACTAAAATAACATATGACAATACGATTGAGGACAACAATTTTACATTGAATGGTATGCTCAGTTTACAATCTAAAATCCAATGTTCGAGACTTCTTAGAAAATACATTCAACAGTCATGTTGGTTCTACATTTAAGTCTGAATGATTATGTATAGTTTATTGTCAGTTACTGTTTATTTTCTTTTTGTAAAATTTCCACTCGGGGGGGGGGGGGGGGGGGGGTGCATGAATCCCAGTACCCCTTGGCAACGCTCCTCGCCCCGAACATCTCTCTCTCTCTCTCCCCATACCTGGTTTATTTCGGTGAAACCGGCTTACGGAGCACAATAGATACATCCGAGACGATTACCAAGACAGCCCATCTCCACAGGATATTACATGAATTTCGATTGCACGTTTGTTGTTTAGGCTACATCGAAAACAAGTATCCATCAAGACTCCAGAAGGAAGTAATAGTTAATCACTGCATTCCGTTCAACATCAACAGAGATGATGGGTATTAGCTGAGCGGCATCTGGCGTCACATTATAATACCGGGGGAACGGAACTACTCAACACGGAGCACGATAAATTCCCATCTCATAATATCGCGAGAAATCAACAATAAGCGTCAGACAGCGCTAGCGATCATAATCTGAATTTAGGGGACCAAGGAAACGTCAACGATTAGCAACAATAATTGGTCATCATTTATAGTTTGAAGACGAGACTACCCCCTGTATGTAGGAGCGGTCGAATAACACCCACAGTATCTCCTGCCTGTCGTAAGAGGCAACTAAACGGGGCCCCAGGGGGTCTAAACTTGGGAGCGTGGGTTGGCAACCACGGGGCTCTTAGTTGAGTCCTGGCATTGCTTCCACTTTCTTGAGCCAGGCTCCTCACTTTGACCTATCCTATCGGACCTCTCTTGGTCAAGTCTCGTTCTTTTCCGACCCCGACGCTATTAGGTTTGCGAGGGCTAGGGAGTCTTTCATTTTCAAGCCCTTCCTGGCTCTTGTCTTACTTTGGTCGATATCTTCATTTTTCGAAGTGTCGGATCCCTTCCTTTTTTTCCTATCTGATTAGTGTTATATAGAGGATGGTTGCCTAGTTGTAATTCCTCTTAAAACCTTAATCACCAGCACCACCATCAACAGTGCGTCGAATAAATGGGATCTTTCTTTGAAGCGACAAAGACGTCTTGCATAAGGTGAGTGTCATTATTGATGATGGCGGTGGTGGTGATTAGGCTACTGTTTTAAAAGGAAGTACAAAAATAGTCGCGGCCACCAAATAAGGCGGGTCAGAGAAGTTACGCTGTTGCCATGGTTATGTATCAACTGGCGAAGAAGTGTCTAATTGAACACATCATTTTGGAGTGCGAGGCAGTTTGTTCTCTCCCAAGCTTCTGATGTTACCTCCTACAATGTTGCAAAACAAATTAGGCTTGCAAGCTTCAGATATGACTGCTGATTTCAGCGGTATAACAATTTTTGGTTTTCCCGGAAAATGGCTGCAAACCTAGTTTATAAATGTCGCTAGCTGAGGTCATCTAAGGTCGCGCGCTTCAGCGCAGGACACGGAAAGTACTTTGGGATTACATATTACAAATACTTTGAATACTAGAATATTATATACTGGGCTACGTAATACAGAAAAGAAATACTTTATAGAATACGTGGATCTGGAGCGGACCGGCTTCCCCTAGATAGCACTGCACGGTCAGAGTTGCCAATCCGTGCTCAGACGTAAGCGACTCTCGACCATCTGTTGCTGCGCCTTTCCCATATCTGCACAGCACAGTTTTCCTCACCCGCCTAATTCAGTGGCCGCAGGTTTAGGTAACCATCCTCTATAAAATAGTAATGAATTTAAAACTTTAATCGGGCCAATCATTTATAGCGGAAGAACTTTCATCTTTATTTCACTATTCCCATTTATTTTATTCAATATTTTTTAGGATTATTTCCTTATTTAATTTTTTTGATTATGAATTGTATGTTAGTAAGATTTGTTTTAACATTTTCTGTCTGTGAGGGCCCAAGATAGGCAAGGACTACGGAAGGGCGTGAAAATGGAAAACTTCCTAGCTCCTGAACGCTCTGATAGCGTTGGGGGTGACGTGAACGCTACTGATCCACGAAATATCACTGTAATATTTGTCACATATGAAAGGTAATCATTGATTTACTCAAATAAAGTCTAAAATCCCAGGTAGATTAAGAAATTATGGAAATATTTAATTTTACAGAATACATACTTTACTGCCTTTCCGCTATATACAATTTTTTCTGCGTCGCAGGGCTTCCGTGTTTTGTTTATGTGTAACACAACACTTTCGTGTGTCATGTCTTTGCTTACGGTAATGCTTTGGTGTCGTGTCACTTCAACTGTCAATTGTGTAATAGTGCTGTTCCTTTAATAAAGTAATGTATCTGTTGGTCCAGGGATCATGCTATTTTCCGGTTGCTTCGGCACGAGATTTAGGTCTTGTAATTTCCTTATTACATGGTGATTTTCGTCGTCAAAAAAAGCGATAACATTCTTAATGTTGTTCACCTCCATTTTGCTTTTTGAACTGTCCGCGCTAGACATGGCACTTCCATTCATCGGTGCCAGCCCTGGACCTCAAGAAACAAACAAAAGACGGCGCGAGCAGCGATATGCAACATGATGGACTCCTGTTTACAGCTCGTAAGTTCGTATTCATATTTCTTGCTAGTAACGACGGTATTTCTTAATCTACCTGGGATTTGAGACTTTATTTGAGTAAATCAATGATAACCTTTCACATTGTGACAAATATTACAGTGATATTTCGTGGATCAGTAGCGTTCACGTCACCGCGTTGGGGTTAAAAAAGAACAAGAGTTGACCAAGGGAGGTCGGATATAATACATAAAAGGCCCCGGGGTCGCCAAACCAAGCTCCCAATTTGAGAGCTCCTGGGGTCCATTATTGATTAAAAAGTGTAATATTATTTTTTCAAGTAATGAAATATGTTCATAAATATGAAGTTAAGGGTATCAAGAAGAATGAGCACCATTACCTACTTTCCATTTGTACGATGTACTACGAAAATAAGTCTGTTGGTACCGTATGGTACCGCACGTCCTTCACAGTAGCATTTTATATTATATCAAACCTGCAACTTGATATTAGGAATTGAATTAGTCTGAAGTAGAGTTTCGTTCATACACCAGCGCAGTCTGTGTAGAGATATACAGCGTAATTACGTAGTTTGAAACGTTGCAGTGTGTTCAGATATTTCTGTTCGGTTACAATGGTGTTTTCTTCCCCTTCAGAAGAGGAGGGCTCAGATGTAAGGCATATAGACCCACCAGATACGGCTGTGTATTTCTATGAGGATTCTGCGGGGAAAGATGAAGGAGGTTTACTTGACAATCTTGCGCGACGCCGACGTTAGTTGCGCGCTCCAGCCGAAGTAGTATGCAATGAAATAGGTGAGAATTGCAATGTCCCGTTCGATTCATTATCCTATTGTTCCAACAAGCCAGGGCTGTCGATGTGCAGGTAATAATTTCGTATGCCTATTCCTAGCCTGGTGCAGCCCTTGTAGGGCAGACCCCCCAACGAGGGTGGTATGTGAGTTGTAGGAATGTTGGGGACAGTACAAGTACCCAGTCCCCGAGACAGAAGAAATAACCATTTTAGATTAAAATCTCCGAGCAGCCGGGAATCGAACCCGGGGCCCTCTGAACCGAAGGAGACTACGCCGACCATTCATCCAAGGAGCCGGACGATGTGCAGGTGAAAACTGCGAATCACGTATAAGAACGGCATTTGTAAAGTACAAGGTTGGTGAGTGTTCTCTGTTTTGCAAAATTTCATAAAGAACCATAGGTTAGTGCTGAGAAATTCTTCAAAGACAGAGATCAGTTCGTTGGACACGTATTTTCCCGTAAATTTATCATATGTCCATGTCAATAATAGGCTATAATAAATAGATGTCTCAGAAATCAGTTTTGGTGCTAATAATTACGTCATTCCCAGCATTTTCCTGGTGAGAAAATAGGAAACCATCTTCAGGGCTGCCGACAGTGGCGTTCGAACTCACTATCTCCCGAATACGTGAAGAAGATGAAAACTAAGGGAACTTTGTTGGGCGACCATGCAGGAAGTCCTATAAAAATGTCGAAGAAATTCAGGCAACCGTAGGGAACGTACTGGCAAAGACTTACCAAGTTCATCCTGTCTGGACGCAAAAGGTGGCCACCTGCAGCACATGTCATAATGTCACATTCTTTACAAAACGAAGTGAATCCTGCTCAAATTTAGTTGCAACATTTTCAGTGTTTTTCCAGTTATTGAGGAAATATTCGTATCGATCGAGCATTATTTACCTATTCACACATTTTCTAGAGGGATAAAAATGATATTAAATCCCGAACAGTAACAAACAGATTAATTTTACATCCCATTGATGTTGACCCTCCTCGAACCGCCAGGAGTGCCTCCCAGTGACAATTTATCTTATACATGTCACCGTGGAAACTCCCCTCGCAGTTAGAGGTGGGCAGCAGCGCCTGTCTTCTGTGCTGGAAGCCATATCATGACCAGGCTGCAACAATCGCACTCATCTTCCAGGAGAAGGGATGATGTATTACGATTGGCGTTATTAAATCCGTAATATCCGGCTATCTGGAAACAGCGGCCATTGTGCATTCAAATTCGTATTCACATTGATATGTCGTAAGCACTGCCTTGATTTTCATATTGGACTAGCAGAAGTGCCCGGCTTTGCTCGGGAATGATTAACGGCATTAGATATTTTATTCTACGGTACTTCTCACTTCATATTCATTTTATTCCATTCTATCCTTAGAAAGCCTTCATTTTCTATTTTGTTGTCGTTCACTGGCAGATTGGCAAATTTGAAATTGTTAAGACTCGTCTCTGGAATATATCGGTCATGGGCTCCTTAATGGTCGTATTCTTGCAGGCAGACGATTTCTTGGGCCTTAAAACATGGCTTTTGGAGTCCTTGTAGCGACCCTACGAGTGTTGCTGACTACATAATGAGGATTAACGTAACTGAAAATTTATAAAATAATTGATCAAATATGTATTTTTTATTCCTGCAATGTAATACTTCTTATAAACAGAGAAATTGCAAACCAATAACTTTAAATAGTATACACAAAATTAGACATTGGGTTCCAAAATATTGTTGTTAAAAGAAAAATGCTGTGAAATGATTTCAGCTGTGGATATTCCGTGAACAGATAGGTCTACCATTTAAACTTTTCAGTGACTGTGATATAGGTTTTCTATTCATGTCAATATTCCATCGCGCCCCGACGCTTTATAAGTTAACGTCGGAAGATTTGTAATTACTTTCGTAATCCAAGAATGCAGTATAAGAGAATGAAATGTGAATTTAAAATTCCGTATTTCTTCATATTCGTATATTTAATATTTTTCCTGGTGTTGCTGATGAAATGCCTCGCACTGTGACAGACTGGAATTTATCTGAGAATTAGAAATTGAACACGACGCTATATATCATATTGTGGCTGCTTAAGTAACTACTGTTAGGTTGCCACAATATTCTCGGGTTTTTACGTTAAGAAGCTAATACCCTTATTTCAAGACATCTTGGGCACACGAGTCTACAATCGCTGACAGTTTCAAAGGACTGGAATCTATAGAAGGCAGTGGAATATAGACTGTTGTAGACTAAATTATGCACAGGGTCCTAAAACACAAGTACTATACGCGCACGTTTTCTTGAGCCCGGAGCTCCCTAGTGCTGAATCGGTAAGTCCTCGGTTATCTTCGACATCCATATCGGCAATCTTTGAAACAAACGATGAATCGCTCATTCATCGCTGTGCGACATCTGGCGTACACTTTGCAAACTAGTACTGTTGTTGTTTACACAGCACAGCCAAACTATATAATTCATGCTAGTAACAAGATTCGCATTGAGAAACGTTATATAATGTTAAATAATCTATGTGTGACACAATTGTTGACGTAAGAGAATAAATGTTTAGAAAATTCATATCGATCGATCATATTATCGATTCAATTCAGATTTCATTTCCATCCAGTTGGCAATATAACCGGAACTGGCAGCACTCCCTCCTTGCTCCTTACCCCGTAAAAATTGGGCTCAAGAAAAAGTGCGCGTATAGTACGCAATATTTTGTTTTGATCGGTAGAAAAGTATAGAATTGTATACGGAGTAAACAAAGAGTTTGCAAACACAGTTACAAATTTTTAACATCTACAGTCGAACGTCGATATCTCGAACCTCCATTAGTCGAATTTTCAGTGTCTCGAAGTAACTTAAATTTCCTTGCCGTTTGTCCTATTCTTCACGTGCATTTATTTCTCTATTACTAGAAATCCGGTTAAACGAATTTCTGGATTTCTCGAAGCAAACATTTCTTTCCTTAAAGCAAAAAATACTCTAACTCGAATTTTGTGCAACATCTTAACTGAGGAACGGCGAAGAAAGGGTTACAGTGGTGCCATGAGCTAATATGACGGGAACCGAGAAACTAAAACTTCTAGTGATCGGAAAATCGGCGAAGCCTCGCTGTTTCTCGGGTGTGAATTAATTATCGATCACGTACGAAAGCAACCCCCCTAAGTCGCGGTTGACAAGCTCCATTTACGAATCTCGACTGCGTGGTATTGACAAGAAGTTTTGATCTGAAGGGAGAATGGGGTAACAATAACAAACAGAAGAGACTAGCGGATTTTTTCCAAAGGTGTTAATGGAATTTTGTTTCTCGTTTCACTACTGTATGTACTGTATCCTGTTTTCTAAAAAGTTACTATAATAAGGGTAATAATTAAAGTCATGCCGTAAAATGGAGTTTGTTTGTATAATTTTTAAATACTGTTAAACATAATATATTCAGTATAAGCCCGTAGTTATATATGGTTCAGTTATGTGTTAGGCTATACATGCTCAAAAATGGTATTCTCTATACATCGAAATTTTGATAATTCGAAATAAAATTCAGCTTCCTTTATGATACGAGATATCGACGTTCCACTCTATACGTAATACACAGTGGTATAATGAAATGTTTATGTAGCTTCTGCCACAAATAACAATCCAAAGGGGTTTCAGTAGTGAGACAAGTGAAGTTAAAATCCATATAGATTACGGGGAGTTTTACCCAGCGACTACTTAAATATAAGTGACCGCAGCAACACTCCCTGCAACCAGGGGCCAGTGTCTCAATGTCCCTGTTTAATCCTCGAACAGTAACGTATCCAGGATCGGCCGATGTGAGGTTTATAGTTACAAAATTATGACAATACAATGGAGGTGCTTGTAGTGCACGCATGCAAGACTTGTCATTATAAGGACACTGATACAAGTGGATTATGTTGATATTTAGACTGCAGTACACTACAAAATCTTGCACTAAAAATAACACATGACAATACGATCGAGGACAACAATTTTACATTGAATGGTATGCTCAGTTTACAATCTAAAATCCAATGTTCGAGACTTCTTAGAAAATACATTCAACAGTCATGTTGGTTCTACATTTAAGTCTGAATGGTTATGTATAGTTTATTGTCAGTTACTGTTTATTTTCTTTTTGTAAAATTTCCACTCGGGGGGGGGGGGGTGCATGAATCCCAGTACCCCTTGGCAACACTCCTCGCCCCGAACATCACTCTCTCTCTCTCTCCCCATACCTGGTTTATATCGGTGAAACCGGCTTACGGAGCACAATAGATACATCCGAGACGATTACCAAGACAGCCCATCTCCACAGGATATTACATGAATTTCGATTGCACGTTTGTTGTTTAGGCTACATCGAAAACAAGTATCCATCAAGACTCCAGAAGGAAGTAATAGTTAATCACTGCATTCCGTTCAACATCAACAGAGATGATGGGTATTAGCTGAGCGGCATCTGGCGTCACATTATAATACCGGGGGAACGGAACTACTCAAGACGGAGCACGATAAATTACCATCTCATAATATCGCGAGAAATCAACAATAAGCGTCAGACAGCGCTAGCGATCATAATCTGAATTTAGGGGACCAAGGAAACGTCAACGATTAGCAACAATAATTGGTCATCATTCGTAGTTTGAAGACGAGACTACCCCCTGTATGTGGGAGCGGTCGAATAACACCCACAGTATCTCCTGCCTGTCGTAAGAGGCAACTAAACGGGGCCCCAGGGGATCTAAACTTGGGAGCGTGGGTTGGCAACCACGGGGCCCTTAGTTGAGTGCTGGCATTGCTTCCACTTACTTGAGCCAGGCTCCTCACTTTCATCTATCCTATCGGACCTCTCTTGGTCAACTCTTGTTCTTTTCCGTCCCCGACGCTATTAGGTTTGCGAGGGCTAGGGAGTCTTTCATTTTCAAGCCCTTCGTGGCTCTTGTCTTACTTTGGTCGATATCTTCATTTTTCGAAGTGTCGGATCCCTTCCTTTTTTTCCTATCTGATTAGTGTTATATAGAGGATGGTTGCCTAGTTGTACTTCCTCTTAAAACCTTAATCACCAGCACCACCATCAACAGTGCGTCGAATAAATGGGATCTTTCTTTGAAGCGACAAAGACGTCTTGCATAAGGTGAGTGTCATTATTGATGATGGCGGTGGTGGTGATTAGGCTACTGTTTTAAAAGGAAGTACAAAAATAGTCGCGGCCACCAAATAAGGCGGGTCAGAGAAGTTACGCTGTTGCCAAGGTTATGTATCAACTGGCGAAGAAGTGTCTAATTGAACACATCATTTTGGAGTGCGAGGCAGTTTGTTCTCTCCCAAGCTTCTGATGTTGCCTCCTACAATGTTGCAAAACAGATTAGGCTTGCAAGCTTCAGATATGACTGCTGATTTCAGCGGTATAACTATTTTTGGTTTTCCCGGAAAATGGCTGCAAAACTAGTTTATAAATGTCTTTAGCTGAGGTCATCTAAGGTCGCGCGCTTCAGCGCAGGACACGGAAAGTACTTTGGGATTACATATTACAAATACTTTGAATACTAGAATACTATATACTGGGCTACGTAATACAGAAAAGATATACTTTATAGAATACGTGGATCTGGAGCGGACCGGCTTCCCCTAGACTGCACTGCACGGTCAGAGTTGCCAATCCGTGCTCAGACGTAAGCGACTCTCGACCGAGTCTGTTGCTGCGCCTTTCCCATATCTGCACAGCACAGTTTTCCTCACCCGCCTAATTCAGTGGCCGCAGGTTTAAATAACCATCCTCTATAAAAGAGTAATGAATTTAAAACTTTAATCGGGCCAATCATTTATAGCGGAAGAACTTTCATCTTTATTCCACTATTCCCATTTATTTTATTCAATATTTTTTAGGATTATTTCCTTATTTAATTTTTTTGATTATGAATTGTATTTTAGTAAGATTTGTTTTAACATTTTCTGTCTGTGAGGGCCGAAGATAGGCAAGGACTACGGAAGGTTGTGAAAATGGAAGACTTCCTAGCTCCTGAACGCTCTGATAGCGTTGGGGTTAAAAAGAACAAGAGTTGACCAAGGGAGGTCGGATATAATACATAAAGGGCCCCGGGGTCGCCAAACCAAGCTCCCAATTTGAGAGCTCCTGGGGTCCATTATTGATTAAAAAGCGTAATATTATTTTTTCAAGTAATGAAATATGTTCATAAATATGAAATTAAGGGTATCAAGAAATATGAGCACAATTACCTACTTTCCATTTGTTCGATGTACTACGAAAATAAGTCTGTTGGTACCGTATGGTACCGCACGTCCTTCACAGTAGCATTTTATATTATATCAAACCTGCAACTTGATATTAGGAATAGAATTAGTGGAAAGTAGATTTTCGTTCATACACCAGCGCAGTCTGTGTAGAGATATACAGCGTTATTACGTAGTTTGAAACGTTGCAGTGTGTTCAGATATTTCTGTTCGGTTACAATGGTGTTTTCTTCCCCTTCAGAAGAGGAGGGCTCAGAGATGTAAGGCATATAGACCCACCAGATACGGCTGTGTATTTCTATGAGGATTCTGCGGGGAAAGATGAAGGAGGTTTACTTGACAATCTTCCGCGACGCCGACGTTATTTGCGATCTCCAACCTAAGTAGTATGCAATGAAATAGGTGAGAATTGCAATGTCCAGCGCAATTCATCATCCTATTGTTCTAAAAAGCCAGGGCTGTCGATGTGCAGGTAATAATAATAATTTAGTATGGCTATTCCTAGCCTGGTGCAGCCCTCGTAGGGCAGATCCTCCAACGAGGGTGGTATGTGAGTTGTAGGAATGTTGGGGACAGTACAAACACCCAGTCCCCGAACCAGAAGAAAGCCGTTTTAGATTAAAATCTCCGAGCAAACGGGAATCACCTACGCCGACCATTCATCCAAGGAGCCGGACGATGTGCAGGTGAAAACTGCGAATCACGTATAAGAACGGAATTTGTAAAGTACAAGGTTGGTGTGTATTTTCTGTTTTGCAAAATTTCATAAAGAACCATAGCTTAGTGCTGAGAAATTCTTCAAAGACAGAGATCAGTTCGTTGGACACATATTTTCCCGTAAATTTATCATATGTCCATGTCAATAATAGGCTACAATAAATAGATGTCTCAGAAATCCGTTTTGGTGCTAATAATTACGTCATTCCCAGCATTTGCCTGGTGAGAAAATAGGAAACCATCTTCAGGGCTGCCGACAGTGGCGTTCGAACTCACTATCTCCCGAATACGTGAAGAAGATGAAAACTAAGGGAACTTTATTGGGCGACCATGCAGGAAGTCCTATGAAAATGTCGAAGAAATTCAGGCAATCGTAGCGAACGTACTGGCAAGGACTTTCCAAATTCATCCTCTCTGGACGCAAATGGTGGCCACCTGCAGCACATGTCATAATGTCACATTCTTTACAAAACGAAGTGAATCCTGCTCAAATTTAGTTACAATACTTTCAGTGCTATTCGAGTTATCGAGGAAATATTGTATCGATCGAGCATTATTTACATGTTCACACATTTTCTTGAGGGATAAAAATGATATTAAATCCCGAACAGTAACAAACAGATTAATTGTATATCCCGTTGATGTTGACCGTCCTCGAACCGCCATGAGTGCCTCCCAGTGACAATTTACCTTATACATGTCACCGTGGAAACTCCCCTCGCAGTTAGAGGTGGGCAGCAGCGCCTGTCTTCTGTGCTGGAAGCCATATCAGGACTAGGCTACAACAATCTCACTCATCTTCCAGGAGAAGGGATGATGTATTACGATTGGCGTTACTAAATCCGTAATATCCGGCTATCTGAAAACAGCTGCCATTGTGCATTCAAATTCGTATTCACACTGATATGTCGAAAGCACTGCCATAATTTTCATATTGGACTAGCGGAAGTGCCCGGCATTGGATATTTTATTCTACGGTACTTCTCGCTTCATATTCATTTTAGTCCATGCTATCCTTAGAAAAAGCCTTTATTTTCTATTTTGTTGTTGTTCACTGGCAGATTGACAAATTTGAAATTGTTAAGACTCACCTCTGGAATATATCGGTCATGGGCTCCTTAATGGTCGTAGTCTTGCAGACAGACGATTTCTTGGGCCTTAAAACATGCTTTTTGGAGTCCTGTAGCGACCCCAACAAGTGTTGTTGACTACATAATGAGGATTAACTTAACTGAAAATTTATAAAATAATTTATCACATATGTATTTTTATTTTGAAATGTAATACTTCTAATAAACAGAGAAATTGCAAACCAATAACTTTAAATAGTATACACAAAATTAGACATTGGGTTCCAAAATATTATTGTTAAAAGGAAATGCTGTGAAATGATTTCAGTAGTGGATATTCCGTGAACAGATAGGCCTACAATTTAAACTTTTCAGTGACTGTGACAATATAAGTCTTCTATTCATGTCTATATTCCACCGCGCCCCGACTCCTTATAAGTTAACGTCGGAAGATTTCTTGATCCAAGAATTCAGTATAAGCCAATGAAATGTAAATTTAAAATTCCGTTTTTCTTCATATTCGTATATTTAATATTTTTCCTGATGTTGCTGATGAAATGCCTCGCACTGTGACAGAGAGGAATTTATCTGAGAATTAGAAATTGAACACAACGCTATATATCACCTTGTGGGTGTTTAAGTAACTACTGTTAGGTTGTCACAATATTCTCGGGTTTTTACGTTAAGAAGCTAATACAAGATCATTACCCTTATTTCAAGACAAATTGGGCACACGAGTCTACAATCGCCCAAAAGTTTCAAAGGACTGCAATCTATAGAAGGCAGTGAAATATAAATTGTAGACTACATTATGCACAGGGTCCTAAAACACAAGTACGCAATATTTTGTTTTGGAAGGTATAGAATTGTATACGGAGTAAACAAAGAGTTTGCAAATACAGTTACAAATTTTTAACATCTACAATCGAACGTCGATATCTCGAACCTCCATTACTCGAATTTTCAGTATCTCGAAGTAACTTAAATTTTCCGGCCGTTTGTCCTATTCTTCACGTGTATTTATTTCTCTATTACTCGAAATTCGGTTAAACGAATTTCTGGATTTCTCCCTTAAAGCAAAAAAATACTCTAACTCGAATTTTGTGCAACATCTTAACTGAGGAACAGCGAAGAAAGGGGTACAGTGGTGCCGTGAGCTAATATGACGGGAACCGAGAAACTAAAACTTCTAGTGATCGGAAAATCGGCGAAGCCTCGCTGTTTCTCGGGTGTGAATTAATTATCGATCACGTACGAAAGCAATCCCCCGAAGTCGCGGATGACAAGCTCCATTACGAATCTCGACTGCGTGGTATTGACGAGAAGTTTTGATGTGAAGGAAGGAAGGAAGAGTTAACAGTAACAAACAGAAGAGACCAACGGATTTTTTCCAAAGGTGATAACGGAGGTATGTTTCTTGTTTCATTACTGTATGTACTGTATCCTGTTTTCTAAAAAGTTACTATAATAAGGGTTATAATTAAAGTCATGCCGTAAAATGGAGTTTGTTTGTATAATTTTTAAATACTGTTAAACATAATATATTCAGTATAAGCCCGTAGTGAGAAGGTGCTAGCATTAGGGCCTAGGAAAATACGAACATGCCCAGAGAGGAAGCTAGGTGGACCGAGGTTAGGGAGCTTTCCATCTGTAAATTCATCCGTCTTTTATTCACTGACAACAACATACGTACAACAATTATAACTGAAGCACCCTTTCAAACGTAAACCAATAAACTTCTATTCAGAAGATCAATTACCCCAAGAAAATATAATGGAGACAAGTAGTACTAGAAAGTAATATTAAGCGTTAACATTAAAGGAAAAGAAACGGCCTTCACCTGGCCATAGGCCCCTGGACTACGAACCCGGCCCACCCACACAGCACAGCACAGCACACACAGAAGCACAACTCTAATCCACTTACACACCCATTCGAGGCCACAAGCATTAACCTCTCACTCAATACGCACATGCAACATTCACTCACCACTTACGCTCTGATGTTCGCAGCCCAGAAGCCTTGGGTTCGAAACGAACCTCCAAGTAGTTGCTCTAGAGTGCGACAAATAATTAATGAGAAACAAACGCTGGATACAACCAGCCACCAAGACTACGTTTGAGAAGGGAAGGGGAAGGGACAGAAGGGGGAACAACCAATGCAGAAACATGATACACAAGTGTCTGTAAGAGTCTTTTGAGTCTGATAGCGTAATAGAAGTTTCTCGTAACGCAATTTGTTAAATACATGAAAATATCTGTGACAGTAGTTATATATGGTTCAGTTTTATGTTAGGCTATTCATGCTCAAAAATGGTATTCTCTATATATCGAAATTTTGATAATTCGAAATAAAATTCAGCTTCCGTTATGATTGGAGATATCGATGTTCCACTCTATACGTAATACACAGTGGTATAATGAAATGTTTATGTAGCTTATGCCACAAGGAAACAAACCAAGAGAGTTTCAGTAGTGAGACAAGTGAAGTTAATCTCCATGTAGATTACGGGGAGTTTTACCCGGCGACTACTTAAGTATAAGTCACCGCAGCAATACCCCCTGCAACCAGGGGCCAGTGTCTCAATGTCCCTGTTTAATCCCCGAACAGTAGCGTATCCAGGATCGGCCGATGTGAGGTTTATAGTTAAAAAATTATGACAATACAATGAAGGTGCTTGTAGTGCACGCATGCAAGACTTGTCATTATAAGGACACTGATACAACTGGATTATGTTGATATTTAGACTGCAGTTCACTACAAAATCTTGCACTAAAATAACACACGACAATATGATCGAGGACAACAATTTTACATTGAATGGTATGTTCAGTTTACAATCTAAAATCCAATGTTCGAGACTTCTTAGAAAATATATTAAACAGATCTGTTGTTTCTACAATTAAGTCTGAATGTTTATGTATAGTTTCTTGTCAGTTACTGTTTATTTCCTTTTTGTACAACTTCCAGTGGGGGGTGTCTAAACCCCAGTACCCCTTGGCAACGCCCCTCACCACGAATATCTCACACTCTCCATACCTGGTCTATATCGGTGAAACCGGCTTAGAGCATAATAGATACATCCGAGACGATTACCAAGATATTACATGAATTTCGATGGCACGTTTGTTGTTTAGGCTACATCGAAAACAAGTATCCATCAAGACTCCAGAAGGAAGTAATCGTTAATCACTGCATTCCGTTCAACATCAACAAGGACCGAGCTCGATAGCTGCAGTCGCTTAAATGCGGGCAGTATCCAGTATTCGGGAGATAGTAGGTTCGAACCCCACTGTCGGCAGCCCTGAAAATGGTTTTCCGTGGTTTCCCATTTTCACACCAGGCAAATGCTGGGGCTGTACCTTAATTAAGGCCACGGCCGCTTCCTTCCCACTCCTAGCCCTTTCCCGTCCCATCGTCGCCATAAGACCTGTCTGTGTCGGTGCGACATAAAGCAAATAGCAAAAAAAAAAAAAACATCAACAAGGATGATGGGTATCAACTGAGCGGCATCTGGCGTCACATTATAATACCGGGGGAACGGAACTACTCAACACGGAGCACGATAAATTACCATCTCATAATATCGCGAGAAATCAACAATAAGCGTCAGACAGCGCTAGCGATCATAATCTGAAGTTAGGGGACCAAGGAAACGACAACGATTAGCAACAATAATTGGTCATCATTCGTAGTTTGAAGACGAGACTACCCCCTGTGTGTGGGAACGGTCGAATAACACCCACAGTATCTCCTGCCTGTCGTAAGAGGCGACTAAAAGGGGCCCCAGGTGATCTAAACTTGGGAGCGTGGGTTGGCAACCACGGGGCTCTTAGTTGAGTTCTGGCATTGCTTCCACTTACTTGTGCCAGGCTCCTCACTTTCATCTATCCTATCCGACCTCTCTTCGTCAACTCTTGTTCTTTTCCGACCCCGACGCTATTAGGTTTGGGAGGGCTAGGGAGTCTTTCATTTTCAAGCCCTACGTGGCTCTTCTCTTACTTTGGTCGATATCTTCATTTTTCGAAGTGTCGGATCCCTTTCTTTTTTTCCTATCTGATTAGTGTTATATAGAGGATGGTTGCCTAGTTGTACTTCCTCTTAAAACCTTAATCACCAGCACCACCATCAACAGTGCGTCGAATAAATGGGATCTTTCTTTGAAGCGACAAAGACGTCTTGCATAAGGTGAGTGTCATTATTGATGATGGCGGTGGTGGTGATTAGGCTACTGTTTTAAAAGGAAGTACAAAAATAGTCGCGGCCACCAAATAAGGCGGGTCAGAGAAGTTACGCTGTTGCCAAGGTTATGTATCAACTGGCGAAGAAGTGTCTAATTGAACACATCATTTTGGAGTGCGAGGCAGTTTGTTCTCTCCCAAAGCTTCTGATGTTACTTCCTACAATGTTGCAAAACGAATTAGGCTTGCAAGCTTCAGATATGACTGCTGATTTCAGCGGTACAACTATTTTTGGTTTTCCCGGAAAATGGCTGCAAAGCTAGTTTATAATATCCCTAGCTGAGGTCGTCCAAGGTCGCGCGCTTCAGCGCAGGACACGGAAAGTACTTTGGGATTACGTATTAATCTGGATCACTTTTATTAAAATATTTGTTAACGGTTTACAATATAACTTTAAATACTAGAATACTATATATTGGGCTACGTAATACAGAAAAGAAATACTTTATAGAATACGTGGATCTGGAGCGGTCCGGCTTCCCCTAGACTGCACTGCACGGTCAGAGTTGCCAATCCGTGCTCAGACGTAAGCGACTCTCGACCGAGTCTGTCGCTGCGCCTTTCCCATATCTGCACAGCACAGTTTTCCTCACCCGCCTAGTTCAGTGGCCGCAGGTTTAGGTAACCATCCTCTATATAATAGTAATGAATTTAAAACTTTAATCGGGCCAATCAGTTATAACGGAAGAACTTTCATCTTTATTTCACTATTCCCATTTATTTTATTCTTTATTTTTTAGGATTATTTCCTTATTTAATTTTTTTGATTATGAATTGTATTTTAGTATGATTTTTTAACATTTTCTATCTGTGAGGGCCGAAGATAGGCAAGGACTACGGAAGGGCGTGAAGATGGAAGACTTCCTAGCTCCTGAACGCTCTGATAGCGTTGGGGTTAGAAAAGAACAAGAGTCGACCAAGGGAGGTCGGATATAATACATGAAAGGAAGAGCCTGGCTCATAAGTGGAAGCAATGATAGAACTCCGCTAAAAGCCCCGGGCTCGCCAAACCAAGCTGCCAATTTGAGAGCTCCTGAGGTCCATTATTGATTAAAAAGCGTAATATTATTTTTTCAAGTAATGAAATATGTTCATAAATATGAAGTTAAGGGTATCAAGAAGTATGAGCACCATTACCTACTTCCCATTTGTTCGATGTACTACGAAAATAAGTCTGTTGGTACCGTATGATACCGCACGTCCTTCACAGTAGCATTTTATATTATATCAAACCTGCAACTTGATATTAGGAATATAATTAGTGGGAAGTAGAGTTTCGTTCATACACCAGCACAGTCTGTATAGAGATATACAGGCGTAATTACGTAGTTTGAAACGTTGCAGTGTGTTCAGATATTTCTGTTCGGTTACAATGGTTTTTCTTCCCCTTCAGAAGAGGAGGGCTCAGATGTAAGGCATATAATATATATATATATATATAGACCCACCAGATACGGCTGTGTATTTCTATGAGGATTCTGCGGGGAAAGATGAAGGAGGTTTACTTGACAATCTTGCGCGACGCCGACGTTAGTTGCGCGCTCCAGCCGAAGTAGTATGCAATGAAATAGGTGAGAATTGCAATGTCCCGTTCGATTCATTATCCTATTGTTCCAACAAGCCAGGGCTGTCAATGTGCAGGTAATAATTTCGTATGCCTATTCCTAGCCTGGTGCAGCCCTTGTAAGGCAGACCCCCCAACGAGGGTGGTATGTGAGTTGTAGGAATGTTGGGGACAGTACAAACACCCAGTCCCCGAGACAGAAGAAATAGCCATTTTACATTAAAATCTCCGAGCACCCGGGAATCGAACCCGGGGCCCTCTGAACCGAAGGAGACTACGCCGACCATTCATCCAAGGAGCCGGACGATGTGCAGGTGAAAACTGCGAATCACGTATAAGAACGGAATTTGTAAAGTACAAGGTTGGTGAGTGTTCTCTGTTTTGCAAAATTTCATAAAGAACCATAGGTTAGTGCTGAGAAATTCTTCAAAGACAGAGATCAGTTCGTTGGACACATATTTTCCCGTAAATTTATCATATGTCCATGTCAATAATAGGCTATAATAAATAGATGTCTCAGAAATCAGTTTTGGTGCTAATAATTACGTCATTCCCAGCATTTGCCTGGTGAGAAAATAGGAAACCATCTTCAGGGCTGCCGACAGTGGCGTTCGAACTCACTATCTTCCGAATACGTGAAGAAGATGAAAACTAAGGGAACTTTATTGGGCGACCATGCAGGAAGTCCTATAAAAATGTCGAAGAAATTCAGGCAACCGTAGGGAACGTACTGGCAAAGACTTACCAAGTTCATCCTGTCTGGACGCGAATGGTGGCCACCTGCAGCACATGTCATAATGTCACATTCTTTACAAAACGAAGTGAATCCTGCTCAAATTTAGTTGCAACATTTTCAGTGTTATTCCAGTTATTGAGGAAATATTCGTATCGATCGAGCATTATTTACCTATTCACACATTTTCTAGAGGGATAAATATGATATTAAATCCCGAACAGTAACAAACAGATTAATTTTACATCCCATTGATGTTGACCCTCCTCGAACCGCCAGGAGTGCCTCCCAGTGACAATTTATCTTATACATGTCACCGTGGAAACTCCCCTCGCAGTTAGAGGTGGGCAGCAGCGCCTGTCTTCTGTGCTGGAAGCCATATCAGGACCAGGCTACAACAATCTCACTCATCTTCCAGGAGAAGGGATGAAGTATTACGATTGGCGTTATTAAATCCGTAATATCCAGCTATCTGGAAACAGCGGCCATTGTGCATTCAAATTCGTATTCACATTGATATGTCGTAAGCACTGCCTTGATTTTCATATTGGACTAGCAGAAGTGCCCGGCTTTGCTCGGGAATGATTAACGGCATTAGATATTTTATTCTACGGTACTTCTCACTTCATATTCATTTTATTCCATTGTATCTTTAGAAAGCCTCTATTTTCTATTTTGTTGTCGTTCACTGGCAGATTGGCAAACTTGAAATTGTTAAGACTCGTCTCTGGAATATATCGGTCATGGGCTCCTTAATGGTCGTATTCTTGCAGGCAGACGATTTCTTGGGCCTTAAAACATGGTTTTTGGAGTCCTGTAGCGACCCTACGAGTGTTGCTGACTACATAATGAGGATTAACGTAACTGAAAATTTATAAAATAATTGATCAAATATGTATTTTTTATTCCTGCAATGTAATACTTCTTATAAACAGAGAAATTGCAAACCAATAACTTTAAATAGTATACACAAAATTAGACATTGGGTTCCAAAATATTGTTGTTAAAAGAAAAATGCTGTGAAATGATTTCAGCAGTGGATATTCCGTGAACAGATAGGTCTACCATTTAAACTTTTCAGTGGCTGTGATATAGGTTTTCTATTCATGTCAATATTCCATCGCGCCCCAATGCTTTATAAGTTAACGTCGGGAGATTTGTAATTACTTTCGTAATCCAAGAATGCAGTATAAGAGAATGAAATGTGAATTTAAAATTCCGTATTTCTTCATATTCGTATATTTAATATTTTTCCTGGTGTTGCTGATGAAATGCCTCGCACTGTGACAGACTGGAATTTATCTGAGAATTAGAAATTGAACACGACGCTATATATCATATTGTGGCTGCTTAAGTAACTACTGTTAGGTTGCCACAATATTCTCGGGTTTTTACGTTAAGAAGCTAAAATCCTTATTTCAAGACATCTTGGGCACACGAGTCTACAATCGCCGACAGTTTCATAGGACTGGAATCTATAGAAGGCAGTGGAATATAGACTGTTGTAGACTGCATTATGCACAGGGTCCTAAAACACAAGTACTATACGCGCACGTTTTCTTGAGCCCGGAGCTCCCTAGTGCTGAATCGGTAGACCTCGGTTATCTTCGACATCCATATCGGCAATCTTTGAAACAAACTATGAATCGCTCATTCATCGCTGTGCGACATCTGGCGTACACTTTGCAAACTAGTACTGTTGTTGTTTACACAGCACAGCCAAACTATATAATTCATGCTAGTAACAAGATTCGCATTGAGAAACGTTACATAATGTTAAATAGTCTATGTGTGACACAATTCAGATTTCATTTCCATCCAGTTGGCAGTATAACCGGAACTGGCAGCACTCCCTCCTTGCTCCTTACCCCATAAAAATCGGGCTCAAGGAAAAGTGCGCGTATAGTACGCAATATTTTGTTTTGATCGGTGGAAAAGTATAGAATTGTATACGGAGTAAACAAAGAGTTTGCAAATACAGTTACAAATTTTTAACATCTACAGTCGAACGTCGATATCTCGAACCTCCATTACTCGAATTTTCAGTGTCGGGAAGTAACTTAAATTTCCTTGCCGTTTGTCCTATTCTTCACGTGCATTTATTTCTCTATTACTAGAAATTCGGTTAAACGAATTTCTGGATTTCTCGAAGCAAACATTTCTTCCCTTAAAGCAAAAAATACTCTAACTCGAATTTTGTGCAACATCTTAACAGAGGAACGGCGAAGAAAGGGTTACAGTGGTGCCATGAGCTAATATGACGGGAACCGAGAAACTAAAACTTCTAGTGATCGGAAAATCGGCGAAGCCTCGCTGTTTCTCGGGTGTGATTTAATTATCGATCACGTACGAAAGCAACCCCCCAAAGTCGCGGTTGACAAGCTCCATTTACGAATCTCGACTGCGTGGTATTGACAAGAAGTTTTGATGTGAAGGGAGAAAGGGTTAACAATAACAAACAGAAGAGACTAGCGGATTTTTTCCAAAGGTGTTAATGGAGTTTTGTTTCTCGTTTCACTACTGTATGTACTGTATCCTGTTTTCTAAAAAGTTACTATAATAAGGGTAATAATTAAAGTCTTGCCGTAAAATGGAGTTTGTTTGTATAATTTTTAAATACTGTTAAACATAATATATTCAGTATAAGCCCGTAGTTATATATGGTTCAGTTATGTGTTAGGCTATACATGCTCAAAAATTGTATTCTCTATACATCGAAATTTTGATCATTCGAAATAAAATTCAGCTTCCATTATGATACGAGATATCGACGTTCCACTCTATACATAATACACAGTGGTATAATGAAATGTTTATGTAGCTTCTGCCACAAGTAAACAAACCAAGAGCGTTTCAGTAGTGAGACAAGTGAAGTTAATCTCCATATAGATTACGGGGAGTTTTACCCAGCGACTACTTAAATATAAGTCACCGCAGCAATACACCCTGCAACCAAGGCCAGTGTCTCAATGTCCCTGTTTAATCCTCGAACAGTAGCGTATCCAGGATCGGCCGATGTGAGGTTCATAGTTACAAAATTATGACAATACAATGAAGGTGCTTGTATAGTTCATGCATGCAAGACTTGTCATTATAAGGACACTGATACAAGTGGATTATGTTGATATTTAGACTGCAGTACACTACAAAATCTTGCACTAAAATAACACATGACAATACGATCGAGGACAACAATTTTACATTGAATGGTATGTTCAGTTTACAATCTAAAATCCAATGTTCGAGACTTCTTAGAAAATGTATTCAACAGTCATGTTGGTTCTACATTTAAGTCTGAATGTTTATGTGTAGTTTATTGTCAGTTACTGTTTATTTTCTTTTTGTAAAATTTCCACTCGGAAGGGGGGGGGGATGCCTGAACCACAGTACCCCTTGGCAACGCTCCTCGCCCCGAACATCACTCTCTCTCTCTCCATACCTGGTCTATATCGGTGAAACCGGCTTAGGGAGCATAATAGATACATCCGAGACGATTACCAAGACACCCCACCTCCACAGGAGATTGCATGAATTTCGATGGCACGTTTGTTGTTTAGGCTACATCGAAAACAAGTATCCATCAAGACTCCAGAAGGAAGTAATAGTTAATCACTGCATTCCGTTCAACATCAACAGAGATGATGGGTATTAGCTGAGCGGCATCTGGCGTCACATTATAATACCGGGGGAACGGAACTACTCAAGACGGAGCACGATAAATTCCCATCTCATAATATCGCGAGAAATCAACAATAAGCGTCAGACAGCGCTAGCGATCATAATCTGAATTTAGGGGACCAAGGAAACGTCAACGATTAGCAACAATAATTGGTCATCATTCCTAATTTGGAGACGTTCGAATAACACCCACAGTATCTCCTGCGTATAGTAAGAGGCGACTAAACGGGGCCGCAGGGGATCTAAACATGGGGGCGTGGGTTGGCAACCGCGTGGCGCTTAGTTGAGTCTTGATATTGCTTCCACTTACTTGTGCCAGGCTCCTCTCTTATATCTATCCCATCCGATATCACTTGGTCAACCCTTGTTATTTTCAGAGCCCGACGATGTTAGGCTCCGAGGGTTACGGAGTCTTTCACTTTCACGCCCTTCAATGGCCCTTGTCTTTCTTTGTTCGACACCTTCGAAGTGCGGGATCCCTTCTATTTTCTCTCTCTCTCTCATTAGCGTCGTATAGAGGATGGTTGCCAAGTTGTACTTCCCCTTAAACCAATAAATACCACCAACACCACTGAAGACGAGGCACCGAAGTCGTAGTACCAGTTACAAGGTAAAACTTGCCACAAAAGTAAAATTTTGTTACTTCCATTATGTCGTGATGTACCGAAAATGTATGTACATTATACTGTACATATGAGTTCAATTGTATCAGTTCCTTGCAAGAACACTTTTCTCTGGTACACGTCTTCATTCTTTTCCTCAGTGACTGCACATAGTTATAACAATGCAGTTAGTACTCGTTTATGACTGCACACGGTCACTACTTCTTTACGTCAGGTGCTCTGACATCCGGCTCGGTCGCCAGGGATAGTAGCGCACTAAATCGATGACTGCTCAGTTTGTCGTTCAGTGTTTCCTTCCTCTCTAATGTCACTACCTTAGAAAGATGGAGCAGATATTCAATTATGAAATCGCCATATAGCTGTTTCGTTTATAGAACCCACAAATTCTCTAAAATTCACTTAATCCTGTCGGTAATGTGAGATTCATGTGAGACTGTATTTGGTTTACTGAGGTGTTTGCTGTTCACTCTGCTGTCTTCTACCCACTACGTCTACAGCAGCCGGAGTTGCCAAATCGCCATATGCACTCGACACGAAGAAAGGGTAAAGACTGAAGAGTGTGTGGAAGAAAGTTTTTGGCAACCTTTCAACACCAAAGAAGGAGCACTTGGAACTCGTTAACTCAGCTGGGTGCAGGGTGTGATTGACAGGTGGCTTCCGGCTCGCTTCCAGGAACTGAGGGCGTCATGTTTTGTCCCCAAGTGTGCAGTATTTCATATAGGTTTACGTTTAATGAATATAGTGACCAAAATCTCACGACTACACATTAATGACTTAGCGCTTAATCGATTCCTGACTTACATATTTTAATACACAGCGTGTCCCACTCGCTACGAAACCCGGCATTCCCTCAACTATTGCAGGTGCTTACAAAAATACTGGACGGCTGATTGTTGTTCGCGAGAGTTAGTGCAGTGTAGCGTGTATGTGAGTTCACACAGGATAGTTGGCAAATGAAGGAGTCAAAATGTCAACAGCAATTTCTGGGAAAGTTTGCAGGCTGATATCCGCCGAACAAGTCAACCATTCGAGTCTGCGTTTACACTAGCGAAACTCTCTCGCGAAAGTCACTCTGGTGAAACCTAGTCGCTTCGAGTCTGAAAACAGAGCGCAATTCAGAGCGAAAATTAGCGTGAGTAGGGCGAGCCGCCTTCGACAAGACTGAAAGCTTCAATTCTGGTTTTGCAGCCAACAGGAAACTTGTTTTGTCCCTCTAGCCGCTGCAGCGGCGTGTTCCATCATATGAATGTCATTTTTGATCAAGAAAGGGAAGAAGAAAATCAGTTTTTGTAAGAAATTGAAGTGTTGCGTTTTTTCTGCCGGTCTGTGTAAGTTCTCCACAGTGACCCAAGAATGCTTCAAAATAGGTACCGGTTGGTTAAAAAAAAAGTAATGAAATGACACACTTTTGCGTTATAAACCAATAGTAATTGCTTATCTGATTCAGTAGGGCTTTCATTTTCCTTTTCACTGTAGAAATAGGGAACTTTAGTTGAGAACTAATTTCCTTCCACGCATCTTCTCTTTTATTGCGACTGAAAGAGTTTTTGTTTTTCGGTTTCCACATAAAATCTCGATTTTTGTAGAGCTCGATGAGCTGCAAGCACTGTTCTTGATTCATCCCTCGCGCGACTATGGAGGCCACGTTTACTCTGCGCGAAATTCGATGAGCGAAACCGTTTGATGCGCGGACAAAAACCGACTGAGCTCCGGCTCGCAGCGAGGGCCCTCACTCCGCAATTACTCAGGGGTGAGGGAGCGTCTACACTAGGCGCAATTCCCTCGCGAAATTGTTTCGCCAGGAAATTGCGCTTAGTGTAAACGCAGCTTTAGGGAATAAGCTGGAAACCAAAAGGATTTTATTGGACGACCACAGAGGACGTCCTCTAAACACTTCGAAGAAATTCAGACAGTGGTAGCGAACGTGATGGCAAGGACTTTCCAGAATTTGCCGCGCAAATGGTGGCCACCTCCAACACAAGTAATGTCACATTCTTTACAAAATGAAGCGAGTCTTTCTCAAATGTTGTAGCAATATATACAGTGTTATTGAAGTTATTGAGGAAATATCCGTATTGATAGAGGGTGGGATATTGTAGCCTATATTTCATATAATTATTTAGGTATTCAAGCATTTCTTGAAGGATAAATATAATATACAATTAATTACGGGACACTTCCTAACCCCCACTGACGTTAATCCTCCTCAAACAGCCAGGAGTGCCTCCCAGTGACAATTTATCTTAGACATGTCACCGAAGAAACTCCCCCAGCAGTCGGTAGAGGGCAGTGTCTATCGTCTCTGTGCTGGAAGACATACCTGGACCAATCTACAGTAGTCTCACTCACCTTCCAGAAGAAGGGGTGATGTACTACGACTGACGTTATTAAATCCGTAATAGCAGACCATCTGAAAAGAGCTAATTATTTACATATTCACACATTTTCTAGAAGAGTAAAAATGACATAAATTCCCATGGGGTGACAAATAAATGAATTACAAATTTAAGGAATGGCTGACCACTTCCGACCGCACTGACGTTGACTCCTCGAACAACCAGGAGTGCATCCCAGTGACAATTTATCTTATACATGTCACCGAGGAAACTACCCCCCCGCATTTGGTGTAGAGCAGTGTCTGTCTTCCCTGAGCTGGAAAACATATCAGGAGCAATCTACAGCAGTCACACTCATCTTCCATGTGAAGGGGTGATGTATCACGATTGGCGTTACTGAACCCGTAATTGCCGATCATCTGAAAACAGCGGTACTATTTACCTATTCACACATTTTTCAGAAGGATAAAAATTATATAAAGTTCCAAACAGTGACAAACAGATTTATAGAAAGGCTGACCACTTCCATATCCCATTGATGTTAATCCTCTTCGAACAGCGAGGGGTGTCTTCTAGTCACAATTTATGGTATACATGTGACCGAGAAAACTTCCCCCGCAGTTGGGGGAGGACAGCGTCTATTTTCTCTGTGCTGGAAGACATATCAGGACCACTCATCTTCCAGGAGAAGGGATGATGTATCACGATTGGCGTTATTTTAAATCCCTAATAGTCGACCGTCTGAAAACAGCGGATTATGTACATAGCCAATTTGCATACACTCTAGAAGAATACATACTGTATCAATTCCCAAGGGGTGACAAATAGATTAATTACACACTTAAGGAATGGCTGACCATTTCTGACCGTACTGATGATGACCCTCCTCGAACAGCGAGGGTTGCCTCCCAGTGACAATTTATGATATACATGTCACTAGGAAACTAACCTCCGCAGTTAGAGTAGGGCAGTGTCTGTCTTGCTCTGGCTGAAAAACAAATCAGGAGAAATTTACAGCAGCCCCACTCATCTTCCAAGAGAAGGGGTGATGTACTATCGCGAATAATACAAGAACAGGTCTACAAGAACTGGGAATGGCGCATATAATTGTAGAAATGCAGAAACCAGTTTTTTTCGACACGTGCCATACGGTCAAATTGTTTTTATCACAATAATTATTTATAAGTACATGAAATACTTGATTGTACGAGTATAAACCGTATTTTTATATTGAGTTACACCATATACATGTGTATATATCCTAAAAGAAATTATCTCTATGTTAACAAAATTTAAAATGAACGAATTCCACAACAGAAAGTTCATTTACGACCAACATATTAAGGAGGAGCTTGTCAAATTAGTACGCACAGAAAATGCACATATTACAATCTAACGGAAAGTTCTTGATCTAGTGTTTCAAGTTTTCCTTGTTTTTGTTCCATAAATATCATCATAAAGAAAAAAATATCTAAGCTAAATATTTCATAAAGAGTACAACTATTACTGTGTCTCAGATCAATGCACAGCGACGTATAAAGATAATTCCAAGTTGATCGATGCGGTAGTTTTTCAGAAAATGTACTCTTATTAGGTCAAAACTTGTGGGGCATAGCAATCGAAATGAATTTGCTACATTTAACAATAATTTCACAGATTTTGTACGAAAAATGTATTAACTTGATTAAAAATTAAAATCATCTTTGGTGTTATACGTGGTATCTATATATATAAAATTGGATGTTGGTATGTTTGAAGCCAATAGACTCAAAAACTACCTAGTGTTGCCAACTTATATTTTCAAGATCCGCTAAATACTACTAAATATCCGCTAAAATTCCGCCAAGAAATCCGATCTCAAATAATGAGCAGTAAAATGAGCAATAATAATAATAATAATAATAATAATAATAATAATAATAATAATAATAATAATAATAATAATAATAATAATAAATAATGACTGCACTCACCTGATCTGTTTGTTTCACCGGGATTAACCCTCTGCCTGCGAGCCGGCGAGCTAAAACTTGCAGGCGTTTTACTGCCGGGTGCAATCCTATACCTCAAGCGCCACACACAAAACAGGCCAGTTCATTAAACGGTCTCCCTTCACACATAAATATAAATGCTACTCTCTCACAGTTTCATTATCTGTCTTCATTCGTCAACTAAGAGATAAGTACCCTTTCCCCACGCATTACAAATTTATGATACCATGACCTCATTACATCAAATCCAAATAACATGTTTTCCTCATATGACTGCTAGCTCCTGACAATAAGTACGGAATAGTCGAAGACAGACTGGAGTACAAATGTTAAAAAAAAAACGGAAAATGGATAAAACACTAAATTCCGCTATAATGAATCTAGAATTCCGCCAAAAAATCCGCTGTCCGCTAAATGATATATTTCTCGGCCGACAGTCTTCTAATTCCGCCAAATCCGCTAAGTTGACAACACTGAAACTACCGGACCGATTTCGCTGAAATTTTCACAGTTTGTTCTTATTACCTCAGAGAGGGATTATGAAGTGGTTTGAACGAAATCTGATTGGTAGTTCGGCACTAAGCGGTAAAAAATAAAATAGGGGAAGATAAGCAAACCGCAAGACAAGTCCGATCAGCGGGTTGCCTACCCAATAGTATGTGTTCCTTAAAACTTATTTCTGCCTTTATCAAATAGTGTGGTGGCAGGCCCAGCAAGGGGAGAGGACGAAATGTAAAAGTAATCGAGAACGACGGATATTAGTGTCGTATATGCTGAGGTAAATAAATGTACACAGGCAGGACAGCGTCTGTCGGGTTTTGCTAGTATTTGTTATTTCTCATATTAACATAAGTTAGTGCCACCGTAAAATGCAACCTGCATATCAGATATTAGCCCATATACTGTTAAGCGAATACCAAACTGTGATGTGATGGTAACCGCCTCCAGTCACTGAGGAGTGCCTCCTGGTGATAGTTATCTATCCCATACCACCAAAGAAGCTCGCCCCAGAGTTTGAAGAGGTTGGGCGCACGGGACAATTTAGCTAGGGCTTACCTTCCAAATCGTGTGAGAAGTACTCTTACTCGGATATTATAGTTTTTAAAAATCCTAACCAAATTAGAAAGACAAAATATTATTGGAGAAGTCTTCTTCTGGAGACGCAGAGCAAAGTTCTCCGCGAAATGTAAAGAATTTCACCTAGTTTAAAGCCCAAAGGCTTATTATCATGTCTACAATTACGAGCTGTGAAAACATCAATATAAGACAAAATTCGTCACTATGAAACATCAGGAATACATGGGATGAGGATTATGTATGCCGTTCTCCTAACAAGGATGAACGTGATCAGTATATCACTATATTGGTAATGTTATCATCTGTATTGGCAAGAATTCGGGTAAGGAAGGAGGAAGAAACCTTTAATCCTCCATCGTAAAATTTCCTATATCAGAGGTAAAAACCTTTGAAATGGGTTATCTTATCAGTAATCCCTCCCATCAAAAAAGTTCGAGCCAAATCCAAACCATGCTCTTCTCTCGATGATGTCACGTCCTTTGCCCTTCTTGACAGCAATGTGTTCTAATGTATATTACATTACACAATAAATTTTGCACATCACCTGTTAGTACTGTTTAAAAAATACTTTGTAGCTTATATCGCACTCAGCAGCTGCTTTTCAATGTAGGATTTCTTGAAGCGTCCTTCCCTCAGCCATAATGTTTTCGTCTTCTGGACAATGAATGATACCAGTGGAGATGTGCTTAATGTAAGCCTGAATTCTGTCTGATTTTCCCCATCAACACTGAAAATTCTTCTGTGGGAAAGTTAGTGTGAGGTACACTTAATGCAGTACTGCAAATACAACATTACTAGGGTTCTATAATGGACAAGACCAGAGTTCCTTCATTCACAATGAATTTCACAACGCTCATGGGAAGCAAACAGACGATCAAATAAGTTTAGTTGCCAACACCCAAACATTGAATTGAGGAGGGTTGAGCAGTATTCTCGAATTGAACGTTTTTCATCGCTCCTTCTTTTCGCCGATATTTTTCATGATAATGTCGCTTTTCCGTAATAATGTTCCCCTTGATCGTAATACTGTAATCGTGAGGTGGGATCTATATATATAAAAAATAAGAGTTTTGTCTGTACATTGCTCAGAATTAGAAAAGAATGGTATTTCTGTATCGGTCATGTCCATAGTAACAAGGAAATGCACTTTTTACTTTTCCGTAATTTTTGTTTGTCTGACTGACTGTCTGTCTGGAGTAGAGAAAAGCTCCTTCATTCACAATGAATTTCTCAACGCTCATGGGTAGCAAACAGACGATCGAAAAGTTTAGTTGTACGTACACGCAGCACGAGAAAACGGCTGAAGAGAATTTAATGAAAATCGGTATGTGAAGTCGGGGGATAAGCCACTACAATATAGGCTATAAATCATTTTACTCGTGTTGAGTGAAATGGTCGTTTAGGGGAAGGCCTAAAATTTAATTCTCAAATGTTTATATTATTAGTGGTCCTATCGATCAATACTACATAAATAAAGTTATATAGAATTACATTTTCGATCATTTATGTCATACATTGTTACTCTACCGGCTTTGATAACATATATATTCATTAATTTGTATTTTTGTTGCCAATTCCATATCAACGCCGAGCCACGAGAAAAATGGGTTAACAGAATTTAATGAAAGTCGGTATATAGAGTCGGGGAATAAGAAACTATAGTCTAAGTTATAAACAGTTTTATTCGCCCTGTATGGAACTTTAGTTTAGGGGAAGGCGGCTAAAATTTAATTTTTAAATACCTATGTTATAGATAGTATAATTTCCGACCATTTATGTTTTATTCAGTTTTGGTAATTCAGAGTCAGAAGAAAACTAAATGTGAAGGCCTGCAATACTGAAAGCGCATAACATAGATCAACAATAACATTACATTGACTATTGTTTGTGGTGATGTTCTTTGCCTCCTATGTTGCCGCTCAACTCCGATAGATGGGATTACTAAAGAATCATATAAGAGAAATTACTGCTGCGTATCGCGTATAACAGCCTGACTGAATATTGACGGGAAATAGTTGGGGAGTTAAAAAACTTTCTCCTTTAGCATGCCATTCCTCTGGTTCATACATTTTCTGATACCGTACTGCTGGTACGTAACTCACTGGTTCATCATAGTATTCCAGCTATTCGATCCCTACTTTGACGCACAGTGTTGAATGAACAGTGTGCACTCTTAAGGCAGAGACTTCCTTAGTAGTAGTAGTAGTAGTAGTATGACCTGGTCTTGAATTACAATTTACGCATATTCCAAGTTATAGCACCACAATTCATTAAATAACCCAAAATGCAATCCTGAAAAGAGCCGTTTCTTAAAAAGAGCTTCACCGGGCGAGTTGGCCGTGCGGTTAGGAGCGCGCAGCTGTGAGCTTGCAACCGGGAGATAGTGGGTTCGAACCCCACTGTCGGCGCCCTGAAGATAGTTTTCCGTGATTTCCCATTTTCACACCAGGCAAATGCTGGGGCTGTTCCTTAATTAAGGCCACGGTCGCCTCCTTCCCATTCCTAGGCCTTTTCTATCCCATTGTCAGTGCGACGTAAAAAAATGCAAAGAAAACAGAATGGCCTTAGAAAAGTCAACAACCTTCCACTAGCTGCGGCACAAACTGCGTAATTTACAACAGTGCGCTCGGAACAGATTTATACTGTAATTATATTTAATCCCCCCCCCATGCCTCTACAGCCCTTGAAGGGCCTTCGCCTACCAAGCGACACCTGCTCAGCCCGAAGGCCTGCAGGTGTCGTGTGGTCAGCACGACGAATCCTCTCGGCCGTTATTCTTGGCTTTATAGACCGGGGTCGCTACCTCACCATCAGTTAGCTCCTCAATTCTAATCACGTAGGCTGAGTGGACCTCGAACCAACCCTCAGGTATAAGTCCCTGACCTGGCCGAGAATCAAACCCGGGGCCTCCGGCTAAGAGGCAGGCACGCTACCCCTACACCACGGGGCCAGCGTAATTATATTTATGTAATGTTACTAAACGGCTGTCCAGATTAAGCGAAGGAATAATTAGGTTCTACTGTATTCCTATATTTCCTGGAAGTATAACCTACAAATAAAATAATATCGAAAAAAAGATTGATTACACAGGACTTTATACCTAGCTCCTTCCACATTCCTGTGATGCTGACCCTCCTCGAACAGCGAGGTGGGCCACCCAGTGACAATTATCATATACATGTCACAGAGGAAACTCACCTCGCGATTGGAGGAGTGCGGTGTCTCTCCTACTGCAGTCCTACTTGGATGACAACTTCGGTAGGAATGCTATGAATGTTCTAATAATGAAATAATGCTATCACTGTACCACTATATCATATATTTTTTGTTCATCGGCTTGCCTAAAAAATCTGCTCAACATCAAGTATAGAATTAAAGAGAGGGATACAAAGGAAGCAATTCTACCATTACGTTTCATTCTAGAGAGAATGATTCAAGAACAGAAAAATATGTGACCTCCGTCTAATTAGAGCTTTGACAGTACGGAATGGACGCAGCTTTCTCAAACAATAAAATATATGATTCGATTGGAAGGATAGACACCCAATACTAAATTTATATACAATGCACAAAACGGATTTTGAAATGAATGGAACAAAGCGAATTGCAAAAATAAGAACATTTAGACAAGACTGTCCACTCCCTCCTCACCACTTCAAAATGTTAATCGCAGAGCCAGTCATTAAAGAGTAAACACCTGTGATCAAAATTAATGGTGAACAAGTACATTCTATAAGATCACTGATGTAACAATGGCGTGTCCCCTCCAGGAAGACATGGTGCAGGTTTTTCGAGGTGATGCGGATGACCGATCTGGGCGTATGTGAAAATGGGATTGAACTGTAATGTTTAAGACGACACACAAACACACAGTCTGTCTGTCTGTCTCTCTCTCTCTCTCCCCAAGTCGCAGGAATCAACCAATGACTGTTAATACATGACAACAAACATTTAGATATTCAAACTTGGAAGGTCCTTGCGAAAACCTTTATACAGAACGTGCTTTTCTCTGGTTGTGAAAATTAGATATTAGGCGAACAGACAAAGAAGTTAAAATGTTAATATGGGGGGAGACTGCAGACGAAAAATGGACTGAAGTTAAGAGCGATATAGAAGTCCTTGGCTGGCCAGCTAGATTATGTAGATAAGAGTCCCGTTACTGAAATCGGAAAGATGGAGACCAAATTTATTGGTCACATTGTTTTGGAACGTCACCGAAGAAAGAGTTGTTTAGAGAAGAGAAAGAATGTTTAACTTGAAGAACCCACTTTTGAGGACAAACTCTAAGACCTAGGCTGAGTTCAAGAGGCAACAAGGGCAACATGGTTTCGACCTTAGAATATGATGATGCCGTGTACGGGCAGGTATTGGTGTACGAAAGGGGAAATACGGCCTTAAACATGTATCGAACACAAATCTCAATTAGGAAGGGAGATCTACCACTTTTCTCTCCTTTCATTTGCTCTTCCTGAGAAATAGGAAACCATAAATTCTACTACAGACGTCAAAATAAACGTAACGCACTCAATACTCCATTCTGATAGTATACTATGACGGAGAATGGAACCCTAAGGTGATGATTTAGAAGTAGGAACACTATGAGGAGGATCACCGAAGACGATTATGTCACGTGGCTAAGGGGACCCTCCTCAGAGTCCACCTCCTCAGCAGTGAAATTGACAGCAAAATGGGAAGAAAAATGTAAGAACAATATCATAGTACTCCGGTACCTGTGGTCACCCAACAACGTTCACATTCGATTATCACAATTATGTGCAAGGAAGGACTGAAAATACAACATTACTACATCATAGACCACCAACTGCCGCTGTAAGGCAATGTAACACGTCGATCAATCAATCAATATTATACAAATAAGCCTCGATAGAGTTAGATATATAATGAAGTTACAGCAGAATCGACAACCACTGATAAACCTTCATTCCTATTTAATTAAAATTGGTAGGCCTACCGGTTTCGACCAGTATTTTTGGGCATCATCAGCTGATCATAAATAGGTGTAAAACAATGCACAAGCTGCGAAGTATAAAGAATTCTGTAGGTTGCTGATAGTGAAGCACTAAAATCTTTAGGGAGTAATGTGCGTTGAAAAATGCACAGGTAAGAATATGAAGTTTAGATGATACTGTCAGATGCAGTTTATGAAGCACTATAGCACACATATTTATCAGCTACAGTTTATAAGGCACTGTACAATTTTAAAGATACCGTGTGTCAATCATGAACATAAGCGTTAGAGAGCACTGTACGGGAAGAAGTCAATAATCAAATTCTTGAAGAGTTCAGTTGCAGTTACGAGCCACTGTATAATTTTAGGGAATAGCACTGCCCGTCGATAGATCCAAAAATTATGAAGAAGTCGCCGATCAAATACGCAAATGTACTACGGAGAAAGTTCCCGAAGAGTAGATCAGCACTGTGGATCTAAAAGTCTCTTAAGTTAGATGTGTTAGAGAGCACTGTGTGTGAAGAAGTCCAGAATCAGATATGTATCTAAATGTAGCACGGGGTAAATTCTTGAAGAGTTCAGCTGCAGTCCATGAGGCACTGTATAATTTTAGGAATTAGCACTGCTTGTCGATAGATCCAAAAATTATGAAGAAAGTCGTAGATCAAATATATAAATATATTACGGAGCAAGTTCTTGAAGAGTTGATCGGCAATGTGCTTCCAAAAGTTTCGCAAGTTAGATCAATTCTTATCTCTTAAACCTTCATTATGTTACTAACAGAACCACCGGTCGTTCTCAACATTTCCAGCTTGTCTGTCACGTTTTCCGATGATGATGAATCTTCTCCAGAAGTAAAACAGTTACACACACGAGTTTTCAGTACAGTCCTTGAGACATTTGTCCCGGCATTTGTCTTAGTGCAGAGGAATGGGAAACCACGGGAATTTCAAACAGTGATGCCGACCGTTCACACAAAGCTACCATCTGTAGAAGTTGAATCTTCGTACCCGAAGTACAAGAAATGAAGCCCAGGAATAATCCCAGTGGCCGCCATGTCTATAACAACGTATACGAATTCCGCATTACAATTATTTGGCTTCTGTCTTGCAAACATCCCCGGCAGAGTATATCTTGGCGATCAACACGCAGAGCCAACAAATACCACGTAGTTAGGAACTAACCGGTACATGGAATACACACTATTCCCTTACGTTTTTAAAGTTTTCAATACGTACCCTTAAGGGGTACGACGGGTTTCCTAGGGAGTACTGTACACACTGAGGCAGAGAAAAGCTCCGACTTGAAGTGAGGATGTGATACGGCAGCGGATGTAGCCCATAAAAGGATTTGTCCCGGCACTTGTCTTAGTGCAGAGGAATGGGAAACCACGGAAATCCATTCTCAGGACAGCGACTGTGGGGACCTGCTCCTCCGCCTCCCGATGCAGAATTGTAGATTCGTATATTTTACATGGGAGGGGGTAGAGTGGGGCGGTAAAAGTTTTCATTTCATACACAAAAATGATACGGGCGGGGGGAGGGGGTGGCATCTTAGACAGTGACGTCCTCTTTCAGGCCCAGAGTATGGTACGGTGATGATTTGTATGGAGAATGTGAGAGTACAGTACTGCCATGGCTTTTATAGGAATTATACCGGCATTCCTCTTTTGACGGAGAATGGAAAGTCACAGAAAACCATTCACAGGACAGTCTGTGGTAGGGACCAGCCCCTTCGCGACCCGAATGCAGATCTGCAAGGCCTGCCAAAGCTAGCCACTGTTAAATACCCTACTCGGTCTCTTCTTTGAATCTGCTCAAACGATTTCATGATTTCCCACTTCAAGAGCGATGGCCTTCCGCAGAGCCATCTCTTGTATTTTGCGTGACATAATCAATCCCGTGCATGTAATGGTCACAGTTGAGGATAATCTTCAATGAATGGGCGCTCACTGACATGCCCATCCGCTATTAAACAATCATATCTGACGAGCTAAAAGATGCCCACGTCCTGATAACTCAGTTGAATGATGTGACACTCCCCAAGTCCCGAGGTGTACTTCCCAGTGACAGTTATCGCATTCATGGCACAGGAGAAACTCACCCCGGAGCATAGGGAAGGAAGGCCCGTCATGCAGCTGTACGTTGCTATGGTTTGTCGCCTACTTAGAGCCATCCACTAAGTTAACAAATTACACTACTTACCTGCATTTTGACTACAGCATTTACACATGAATTTGAAGATAATGGAACGCCATTCACGCGTAAGGAATTTACAGCAGGTACATCACCTTTAAGACTTCACACAAGTTAACACAGCAAGAGGACGGTACAAAAGTGGACTTCTCACCCATAAACCTGTAACCGACAGCGAGTCAGTTACGTAAATCACTCGCGGGCCACCCACATCATGTATCTCAGTAAAAGGGAAGAAATAAGATTAGCACATATTATGATATCTTAAAATCGGTGTACACGGGGACAATGTACGGGTGAACTGTCTACGCCAGGCCATTCCAAGCGGGTTGAAAGCGAGCCGCAAAGGACAGAGAGCAAGTGAGAATTCAAGAGTTTTTTTAAAAAAAACTCTTAAAATCCTACAATAAAATGTCTTCTGCATTTGCGACACCTCAAAATTCTTTGATTTCACCAAATTACTAACGTCATGGAACGGTTTGAGGGGAATGTGTGCAGAGCTAGACACAGTAACTATAGTACTGTACGTTCACGGAATCTGTAAAGTAATGTCTCACATAATGTAATTTTATTGAGGACGGATTTTCAGTCATCTGTCTGCATGTATACAAATCACGAAAAAATGGCTGAACACACAATGTTTAAAAATAGGCATTTTATGTATGGGAATAAAGCACTACAATCTACGCTATATCACACTGAGTGAAATGGTACCGGTATTATTAGGGGTACAATCGATAAACACTACATAACAAAATTTAAACAGTATACAATTCCTGTTCGTTTATGTCTTATACAGTACCGACCATGTTAACAGATATATTCATAATTTAGTCTTTGGTTGCTCAGTTCATCTAGACGCCGACATGGAAATATTGTTCAACCAAGTTAACTGGCGATAATGGTGGTTTTTGTTGTGATTGTCTTCAAATGATAAATCGCGTGGTCATGGGTCCGTATCGGTAAGGGAAATTGTTAAGATGACTAACAAAAGGAGAAACAACGTGAAGAAACGTCATGAAAGAAGAAAGGACTCCTTTTATATTGTCGCTCTAACATCACAGAGTTGGGGAAAACCTACATTAACAAAAGCCCATAAGATTCCACTGACTATTGTTTGTTGTAATGTGCCTTGACTCTTTTGCTGCCACTCAACTCCGATAGACGGTTTTAATGTTGCGTGCCCACTAGAACAGCCTACCTGAATACTGGCGGGAAGGAGCCGAGGAGTTAGATAACTTTCATTTTTGCGATGCCATTCCCGTGGTACATACAGTACATGTTCTGGTAACTACTGGTACGTGAAACACTGGTTCATCATAGCGTGCCAGCTATAAGGAGCTGATAGGAATAGGGAGCGCGCACACTTAACTGAAAACGGCAGAGCGATGTCTACCGCTGCCCGTGGCCGATTCATTACAGCTCTCGAACATGGCACTGTTAGAACTCTAACATAGTACTGTTCGTAAAAAATGGGAAACTGTGCCATTTTTCATCTGATCGAGCATACCATAAGATAGTATTGCTTTTAAACGCGACTTCCCAGCCGGTTAATATTGTATCCTGAGAATACCGATGAACACAAGAGTTCAGTTTAACGTTTGTCTGTGTCGGTTACGGGAAAATGAATGGGCGCATGTTAATGACACCCGGTATTTCAGTTTAGAATAAGGCTGAGTATGGATTTAACTATTAACTGTTCAGCATATTTCAGCGGGAGGGAGTGCTCCTGAAAGGGGCCCATCTGCCATTTTACAACAATACATCAACATCTCGTCCACGTCGAGGTAGTTCGGTTTAATGAGGTGACGCTCCCCAAATTCCGAGGTGTGCTTTCCAGTGACAGTTATCGCATACATGGCACAGGAAGAACTCACCCCGGATCATAGGGATGAAATAGCCGTCATCAACGAGACTCGTTACGCATCCGTACGTTGGTGCAGTCTTCGCCTAGTGAGAGCCATCCACAAGTTACAGTAGCGGCGAATAGGGGGAGGGGGGGGGGGGAAATCGCCCCTTCCCTACTTTCTGAAGGAAAAAATTATTTCAATTCCATTTTAGCCAGCTGACTGTTTTTAAGTTTCGGCAAACTGAAGAACCTAACAGTTATCTTAAGAAATCTCCTCAAACTAGGAATTGTAAAAAAAGCAAGTTGTACAGTCCCTATTATTTTTCCAGCTAATTCCTTCCTTTAATTTGTCTAATTATTAAGAAAAATACTCAGTGGAAACACACACAAAATGTCGTTCGTTGCAGCTAACCGATTCGTACAGCGCCACAGGGAGTAGTGGAGACTCGTGCGGCAGCGTGTAGTATGGAATCTGATTTAGGGTAGCAGGGGTGTATTTTTGCCAAGGTAATGGACGCTGAGGTATGATTCATCCACTTGCCGCGCGCATTCGTTAGTCTACCAGTTTCACTCTGTAAATGTGTCTGTAGTTCTATCTAGTGTCTTACTTTGTTAGTGTGCAGTCAAATACTAAATGATATTCGAATTGTATAATCGCGCCACACTTCTATTTAATTGTAATACATCTGAAATTATTGTCCCATTGGTGAGTGTTATTGTATAGTACTATTATTACCGCACTAAATTTAGTCGATTCAACCTTTACGTCTCTATCGAAATTTGCTCAGGGAGCATTAAAAAACGGACCATTTTGTAGGTTGTTTTTCTTTCCATTTTTGATGTCCTACCCCCCCCCCCCTTACTATAGCGCTCAGACCCGGGTACTTTTTGATTTTAATGCCCTCCCCCCCCCCCCAACTTCTAACTCCCAATCGCCGCTACTGAACGGACATATTACACTACTTTCCTGCATCATAGGCTATAGCATTTACACATTAATCTGAAGATAATGACACTCCATTCACGTGAGTACACCACATTTAAGACATCACATAAGTTAACGCAGAAAAACATAAGCGGACATTCGCATCCTCTAACAGACAGTGAGTTATGGAAGTGGAAACTCATCCGCGGGCCACCCTCATCATCTCTCACGTGTTTTTGTGAAGAGGAGGAAGTAGGATTAGCACATATTTTGATTCATATCTTAAAGCCGGTATACAAAATGGTCAATGCGCAGGCGAATTGACTACGCCAGACCATTCGAAGTGGGCTGAGAGCGAATCCCACGGAAGCGAGAGGGCAAATTCATCTTAAAAAGTGTCAATAGCAACAGCTGAACTAATGAAAGTACAAAGGAGTCTTTATGGGACATAGGACCAGACGGTCGGTAGTTCCACCATTCACTATCTATTTAGGGAGTCGCGGAACGAGTTCAGCTCTGTGAGACGTGTGGCTTCCTGCAGGTCTTAACCAACGACCGTAAAAAATCCTGACAATAACCATTTAGTTACTCAAACCAGGAAAGGCTTTGTATGCAGCGTGCTTCAGTACGGACGTTAAAGGTGGACATGAAGAGAACAGGAAACTAAATATTTAGAAGCAATCAAAATGTGAATTAAGGGAAGATTGCGGAGGAAACGTTGGACTGAAATGAAGAGTAATGTCGAAGTCCTTAGACAGATACAAATTCGGAATCTGGTCACTGAAATCGAAGAGGAAAATCGATATGGCATAAGAAGCTCCTTCGGAACGTCACTGATGGAACAATTCCTAGGAAGTGTCTAACTAGAAGAAACCGCTCCTGAGGACGAACTGCACAGACGCGGCGACTAAGGGGGGTAGTCGCACCACCCCCCCCCCACCCTCGTGCGTAGAGAAAACTTACATGTTTATTCCACTTCATCCGGCTGAAACTAGGAATTATTTAAAAAACAATGTGTGCAAATTTTTAATTATTAACAAAATTATTATCGAAAAAACGCACAAAATGTCGTATGTCGCGGCTAACCGATTTGTATAGCACCACAGCAGGTAGTGGAGACTTCGCAAATGCTATGAGGAAGGATAACAGGGGTATATTTTTGCCAAGGTCGTGGGCACTGAGGTATGATTCACCTGCTTGCCGCGTGCATTCGTCAGTCTGGCAGTCTCTGTAGTATTGCCTGTTAGGTTTTCAGAGTGTGGTCAAGTACTAAATGATATTTTTAACTTTATAATCACGCCGTACTTCTATATAATTGTAATATGTGTGTAATACTGTTTCTTTGGTGAAAGTTGTAATGTGTAGTATTGAATCAAAATCTCAAAAAAACTATTATTGCCGCACTTAAGTTAGTAAATTGTCAACTTTTACCTCTCTGTCGAAATTGCTCAGAGAGCATTAAATTTTTTGTTCAGTTTTGATGTTTATAACCCCCCCCCCCCCCCGCTATGTCCCTCAACCCGGCTACTTCCTGTTGTCTATACATTTTTGCTCCCCCCCACCTCCCCACTTCTAATTCCCAATCGCCGCTACTGGAAGTGCATCACCTGAAAAGACTGGTCCAACAAGCGGTAGTCTTTAGAATATGATGATGATGATGCCTTGTAATGGCAGGAATTCGCGTGCGAAAGGAGAAAGACGGCCTTAATCAGGTACGGGACACAAATCTACTAAAGTACGGAAATTCTCGCATTTTTATCTTTATTCAATTGCTATGCCTGAGCAATATGAAGTCATGAGTTCCATCAGACATCAAACCTTGCTAACATACACAATACTCAATTCTGAAAATGCACTATGAAGTAGAAAAAGAAATACATTAGGTGATGATTTAGAAGAAGGAGCACTATGAGGAGGGATCACCAAAGACGATATAATGTCACGTAGCTAAGGAGACCCTCCTCACAGTCCGCCTCCTCAGGTCTGAAATTGACCATCAAATGGGAAGGAATACCGTAATTCTCAGACACCTGTGGGCACAGAACGATCACATTCGATTATCAACATTCAGTGCAGGGGGAGGCTGGAGATACAACATCACTACATCATGACCCTGTAGGGAGATATAATGCCTCGTGAACATCAATAACATTATACAAAAACCATTGAGAGATATATACAACATGAAATTAGTAAAATCGACGACGGATAAACATCCATCCTGTGGCTAAGTCTTTCTCGGCATTTCCAGCTTACTGTTACGTTTTTCAGTGAGGATGTTTTATGAATCTTCTCCAGAAATGACACTAGTTTCCGGTACAGTCCCTGAGACATATAACTGTAACTTCAAGTCGTGATGTTCACCTTTCACACCACCTACAGAAGTTGATCCTTCGCACCCGAAGTGTAAGAAATGATGCCCAGGAACACGTCATGTGAGTCCCTGTGGCTATCACTTCAAGTTCATACACGTATACGAATTCCGGATTACAATCATGTAGCTTCAATCTTGCACACATTCGCGGCACCGTCTTTGTAATACATCATGTGTGAGTAAACCCCGTAACATTTGCCAACCAACACGCGGAGCGAGCAAAAACAACGTAGTTCAGAATTAACCAGTACAAAGAACACACACAGCTGTTGATTCTCACTCATTTTTGTGGCATATTTGTGAAGCTTTCAATCCATGCCCTGAAGGTGTGCGGCGGGTTTCCTAGAGGGAACCGCTCATAGGCCAAGGATAGGTGCAATAGGGAACATGCATGATCCGGGGGTTTAATTAAAAACATGCTAATCTGATTCAAAATTTCATGCAGAATTCAAAAATGTGATCAGAATGTACAAATAATAAATCAAAATATGATAAAAATCCAAGGCCCCACACCGCTGGCTGCGCAGTAGCGTGTGACTGGGGAAGACATGTCCATGCGCGTACCGCCATGTTGCGGGCGCTCCTCAGCTTGACGCGGAGACCGTATGGAATACGTGCTTTAACATAAATTTCGCACACATGAAAACATCCACCCTACAAAATTAATGACAGCCTACACCGATTACCGTGTACACACGCAATAAATATACGTAGTATGAAGACTGTGGTAATATTAAAATATATTTCTGTATAAAAACTGAACAATCTACACAAATCCTTTGGGTAGCCCATAGGTGGCGCACCTAAAAAAAATAAAAAAAAACTTTAGCAGACAATAAGAAGACTGAAAAATACACTACTACAAAAATACACTAGCACTGCCTCGAAAATTATCACGCCGCTCACTTTAATACTGTATAAGAGTCATGTTTGTAACTAATTTGTTCGAACATTGTACGTATCGCAAGAAGGCCAAACTCAAAGGACGAGGTTCACGTGACAATCTGTCTCTTGAGAAACCTAGACTCTACAATTTAGCTTTATTGAAAATAAAAAGACATGTCCAAAAAGCAATCTACAACTTAAGTATGATTACATATCGTGAGATAAAAATTGCCTGTCTCTCAGCAGACTGCAAAACACATAAATATTTACAAACTCCTGCACCGATAACAATAATCTTCAATATCAACAAAAAAGGAAACCTGTGAAATAAAATATGTCTATGAAAGGTACATAGCTTACGATTCCTCTCTGATAAGTCATTAGGCCTACAGCAAATTTTACTCAATTCTCTGAACACATTGTTTAAAAAGTACATGACTGCAGAAATTATTCTAAAACAATCAGATACATATTTTATCATTTTCTGAATATGAAATGCCGGCTCTGCGGTGTAGGGGTAGCGTGTCTACTTCTTACCCGGAGGCTCCGGGTTCAATCCCCGGCCAGGTCAGATAATTGTACCTGGATCTGAGTGCTGGTTCAAGATCCGCTCAGCGTACGTGGTTACAATTGCGGAGTTATCTGACGGTGAGATAACGGCCGAAAGGATTCACCATGCTGACCACATGGCACCTCGTAATCTACAGGTCTTCAGGCTGAGCAGCGGTCCCTTGGTAGGCCATGGCCTTTCGGGCCTGTTGTGCCATAGGATTTGGTTTGGATATGAAATAACGTGACTGGATGAGCAGAAGTTGTTATTATTGTGTGATTTGGATTTAGGTAAATGCTGCCTGACATTTGTTACACTAGTGGTAGTCTTCTATTGTGTATTTCTTAAAATGAAACGAATGTCTAGGGTTAATTTGAGTTTCTCTGCGTGGTTTAGGCTTAAGTTTTATTTTTACCAATTTGCTTTACGTCGCACCGACACAGATAGGTTATCGCGACGATGGGATAGGAAAGGCCTAGGAATGAGAAGGAAGAGCCCGTGGCCTTAATTAAAGTCAGCCCCAGCATTTGCCTGGTGTGAAAATGGGAAACCGCGGAAAACCATCTTCAGGGCTGCCGACAGTGGGGTTCGAACCCACTATATCCCGGATGCAAGCTCACAGCTGCGCGGTCCTAACCGCACGGGCAACTCGACCGGTTAGGCTTAAGTAAGAATGGTATCATTTAAGATGTAAAACCCTCCTCATAATATTATCTTCTTGAATATTACTGCTTTTACAAACTCATTCTGAATTAACATTATCTGAGCACATAAAAATTGAAAGTGCGTTTTAATTTTTTCCTAATACGAGCACCATGATTTACACCAGAATGAAAATAGATAAAACTGAAAGTAAAGCACTTGTAAACAAAAATATTAATATCATAGTGGACAGTTATTTTGATTAGCGTTTCCTAATGCAGACTAGGATTGACAAGATTGTAATGAGCTTTATTTAGATTTTATATTGTCAGATCTTTCTGGAATAGCGTATTAACAATTGTATTCTTTTATTATAAAGTAAATGGGAAAAATTGGAGAAATGAAGACACGATACTAATAAATAATTTTTCAGATAATTGATAATTTGAATAAATATCTTACCCTAATATTAAAAGGTTTTATCAAGTTGTATTAATCATATGTTACGAATTCTAGGCCCAGGTTTATCAAATTTGTAATACCGCAACACAGTTTGTGTGAAAAATGCTTTTTTAGAACAGCTGTTTAGTTCTAAACAATTATCTCCGATGTATTAGAAAAAGGCAAACAAAAAAGAAGCCTAAATATTCTAAATTTCATGTCCATACGTTCTCTGAATCAACCACCCTATAACCTGTTTAGTTCTCGATTAGGCCCTATGGTATATTAAAGTTATTTTATAACAGTTCTATTTCTACTCACATGTGAAAAGAAATACCAGATCCCTTCCGATAGCAACCTATACAAATGAAGGCTGCACACGAATTCACCCTCGTGAATATCTTTCCATTTTACAGGTAAGACCTAACTTTAGGCCTAATATTGCCGAAGCTACTGTAATGTATCAGCTCCCACATTCCTTGAAAATATTTGACAATATATTATCACTCCGTCACATATAATACTAAAACAGATCCACTAACAGGCATGATTCATATCAAATCGAAAACATGCAAGGGTCTGTAAACATTACCACGTGCTAGCCATGATTCGAAGCTGAAGCGCCCGCAACATGGCGATGCGCGAAAGTGTTCAATATTCCGCATAGCATCAGCGCGCTCTGTGAGTCTAGAAAAGTAATATTAAAGTCTTTGTAAAAATCTAAATCAATGTACGACATTGTCACGTGAAGCAAGTACGGGATCTCATTGGTCTGACGTCATCGTACAGGTTGACTGAATTAGCAGACGAAATAACACATAGTGTGCTGTGAAAAGCAGGATACACTTCGCGTATTTCTACTTTATGTTAGTGTCTGGTAGAGTTAAATTCGAGGTCTATACATGGGATAATAATCTGAGTGGTATATTTTAGATTTAAAATGAATCCTGCGCAGACAGTGAGGTAGAAAACTTATAAATGGTGTAGAGTTCCGATGTGCAATAGCACTTCGCATACCATCCCAAACAAATTGTTTATAAATGTTCCAAAGACGCTAAAACTAGGAAGAAATGGATTTTGGCGACCCGGAGAAATGCTGGTGATATATCGGAAAAGTCTACAGTTTATTTTTTTGCAGATTTTAACGTAAGATGAATTTGTTTGAATTTTCAATCACTTTTCCATGTCAGCTGTTCTAGTGGTAAAACTTTAAATTTTAATGTATGATGCTTTATTTAAATGCTTCAGTTACATCTTGGAATATGAAAGTAATAAACAGTGCATTAATTAATGCTGATTATTAAATTATTCTCCAAACCTAACCTATGTTTTGGGTGATCCATGTCAAGATAATAAATCAAAGGGGTTATGAACCATTTTGACAGCTCTAATTCTACCAGTTTATCTTGGCATGCGACAGTTATTTATGTATTTATTGAAGAGCTTAATTTGTAAAGAAATTTAGGCTATATCTAAATACTCTATAATGTAACAAAAATAGGCGTGTACATCATGAAAGGAAACAACGTGAATTTAACAAATGTATAACTCTACACAAAACCAATGCTTGTCTGTTGGGGTCTTATAAGTTAACAATGTTCAATTATAATAATTATCAATATATCAATGAAATAAATATCATAATTGCACACAGGTGAAAATAGTGATGCTGGTGTTTAAAATATTATCCAACTTACCCTAAGTTTTAGGTTATACAAGCCAAGTCAATAAACCGAAGGGTAAAAATACCGGGCGAGATGGCCGTGCGGTTAGGAGCTGTGAGCTCGTATCCCGGAGGTAGTGGGTTTCGAACCCCACTGCCAGCAGCCCTGAAGATGTTTGTCCGTGGTTTCCCATTTTCACACCAGGCAAATGCTGAGGCTGTACCTAAGGCCACGGCCGCTTCGTTCCGATTCCTAGGCCTTTCCTATCCCATCGTCGCCATAAGACCTATATGTGACGGTGTGACGTAAAGCAAATAGCAAAAATAGTAAAAGTCACAGCACCCAAAGACATTCCTGTATTGAACGAGGAAGTGTCACCAGGACGCTTTTCTTGCCTGATATGCTCAGCTTGTTAAAAACCAAATGTAAATAATGTTATTGGCTTTACGCCCCGCTAACTACTTCTACGGTTTTCGGAGACGCCGATGTGCAGGAATTTAGTCCTGCAAGAGTTCTTTTACGTGCCAGTAAATCTACCGACACAAGGCTGACGTATTTGAGCACCTTCAACTGCCACCGGACTGAACCAGGATCGAACCAGCCAAGTTGGGGTCAGAAGGCCAGGACCTCAAGCGTCTGAACCATTCAGCCCGACTTGTGAAAACTAGATGAAGTCATATTTATCTTTATCATGTTTAACTTTTCCCTCCACAAAGATATTTAATGTTTCTCCCAGCTGTCCCAATCATAAATATATATATTTTGGGAATGATAGATTATAGCCCTATAGTACTATGATCTTTCTTTCTTAATCAGTTTAACCTTCAGGGTTGGTTTTCTCTCGGACTCAGCGAGGGATTTCACCTATGCCGCTTCAAGTGCAGTGTCGTGGAATGTGAGACTTTGGGTATGGTGATGAAACTGGTGAGGACAGCCATTACCTCGCCCAGGCGGCCTCACCTGCTATGCTCAACAGGGGCCTTGTTGGAGGATGGGAGGATCGGAAGGGATAGACAAGGAAGAGGGAAGGAAACGGCTGTGGCCTTAGGTGCCTGGAGGAGAAGTGGAAAAATACGAAAAACCACTTCGAGGATGGCTGAGGTGGGATTCGAAACCCTTCTACTTAGTTGACCTCCCGAGGCTGAGAAGACCCCGTTCCAGCCCTCGTACTATTTGTTTTCAACTTTCATGGCAGAGCCGGGAATCGAAACCGGGCCTCCGGGAGTGGCAGCTAATCACATTAACCACTACACCACAGAGGCGGACTAGTACTATAATGCTACCTATATGTTTATGTTAGTGCTGAAATCCGCTTTCTTACTTTACTAATGCTGAAAGCCCGAAAATGTAATGTTATTCTTTAATATGGGAATCAGTCTAGAAGGAAACGTTGAAAGTGATGTGATATCTATCCAGGTTCGTTGTTATCCTAATACTATGGGTTACAGTACATTGCACATATATAAAAGCCGCCACTTACAAACTTGCTTTTTTCCGCGAATTCCTGCGGCCACAAAAGTCACTATTTTTCAAGAATGATGACACCTGCACATGGTAGATTGTCTGACTGTGCTATTTTGAACCTTTCATCTGTCATTTCGAAGTTATTCGCGATCACGAATAATAAAAAAATCGGCTTTTAGCAACGGCTGACGCACAGCGGCTGGTAGAGCTGCATGCGGTACTGGATCGTGACGTCACAGAGCGCCGCTTACGTCAGAGGCCGTTTCACTCGCCTTGCGGAAAGGCACTATTAAATAGTTTTTTAATGGTGGAAAACAACGCAACTTACCACAATGTAATACGTTTACGTACTATTTCATTGGTGCACTTTTCAAAATATATATTTTTGAAAATTATGCATGTTCCCTATTGAAGGTGGTGGAGGTGATTTTTTTTTGCTAGTGGCTTTACACCGCACCGACACAGGTAAGGTATTATGGCGACGATGGGATAGGAAAGGCCTAGGAGATGGAAGGAGGCGGCCGTGGTCTTAATTAAGGTACAGCCCCAGCATTTGCCTGGTGTGAAAATGGGAAACCACGAAAAACCATCTTCAGGGCTGCCGACAGTGAGATTCGAACCCACTATCTCCCGCATGCAAGCTCACAGCTGCACGCCCCTAACCACACGTCCAACTCGCCCAGTGATTAAAGTTTTAAGAGGAAGTAGGCCTACAACTAGGCAACCATTTTCTACATAGCATTAATCAGAGAAAAAATGCAAGGGACCCGCCACTTCGAAAAAGAAGGTATCGGCCGAAGAAAGACAAAGGCCACGAAGGGCGTGAAATTAAGACCCCACAGCCCTCGCAACCTAATACCCTTAGGGTCTGAAAAGAACAAGATTTGACCAAGAGGGGTCGGATAGGGTAGATGGAAGAGAAGAGCCTGGTACAAGTAAGTGGAAACAATGCCAGGACTCAGCTAAGGCCCCCGTGGTTACCAACTCACGCTCCCAAGTGAAGAGTCTCCGGGGCACCTTTTAGGCGCCTCTTACAACAAGCAGGCCTCCACCCACAGGGAGGTTGGATTTGAGGTGCGGAAGTGATGGGGTAAAGCTTATGGCCTATTAAAGGATCTGTCCCGGACTTTTGTGTTAGTGCATGAGAATCGGAAGACACGGAAAAACATTCTCAGGGCAGCTGATGGTCGGGACGAGGACCTCCGCCACCCAAAAGCGGAGCTGTAGAGACGCAACCCATTTGTTCGGTGAGTATGATATTAAGGGCGGGGGAGTGCGTACGGCGGGCATCTTGGGATAAAGGGCAGCCGTTGCCTCTAAAGGACCCGTCCCAGCGTTCGCCTTAATGAAGGAGAATGAAAGACGAAGGAAAACCATTCTAAGGACAACCGACGGTGGGGCCTCCCGAATGTAGACCTGCTAGGCTAGCCAAATCTAGCCGCTATTATGCCAAATCCTACATTACTCAGTCTATTTTTTACATTTGTATTTATTGCTCTATTCATCCCATGATACGAAAGTGCGGAAGACAACTGAACGCTAACCTCTCGCAGTGCCATCCCGTGTAGTTAGAGTGACCCATTGACGCTAGCACATATAATGCACAGTCACGCTTAAGAATATCCCTTAATTGATTAAAAAACCGTTAAAAACCCGGCCGGGAAATCCCCGAAGAAGAAAAGTGAAGACGCTCCGTACTGCATTCCCGAACATCTAAGTACAGGAATATGATATCACGATTCAATAGGTCCACAGACCTGGAATGTAAACATACAACACTCAAAATAATTCACTGGCATGCTCATCTGTTATTTTACTACAATGCATCCGTACCTGATGAGCCATCTTTGAGATAACTCAGTTGAATGTGGTGACGCTCCCCAAATTCCGAGGTGCGCTTCTCCGTAACAAATATCGCATACATGGCACAGGAGGAACTCAGCCCGGAGCATAGGGAACCCGTTATGCATCCGTACGTTGGCGTGGTCACCGCCTACTTAGGAGTCATGCACTATGTCATTAAATTACAATGCTTTACTGCATTATAGACTACAGCAATTACACATTGATCTGAAGATAGGAAAACTCCGCTCATCATGAGGAATTCACAACAGTTACATCACACTTAGGACTTCATATATTATAATAACGCAGAAAAAGGACGACAGATAAGTACGCATCTCACCCTGTAACCAACAATGAATCAATAACGGAAGTGGGGCGAGCTGCAGCATCTCTTATGTGTATCAATAAAATGGAGGAAGTAGGATTAGCACATATTCTGATGCCTTAGACGGTGTACACGGGGATATGCGCGGGCGAATTAACTAATCCAGGCCATAAAAGTGGACTAAGAAAGGGAAACAGGGATATAGCCAGAGACATGGACGGGAGTGAGATGTATGGACGGCCCATTTTGCGAGACATAAAGAGAAGTCAACAACTACAAAAATTTATATATAAAAATAAGAGTTTTGTCTGTACATTGCTCAGAATTTGAGAAGAATGGTATTTCTGTATCGGTCATGTCCACAGTAACAAGGAATTGCACTTTTTACTTTTCCGTAATCTCCGTCTGTACTGTACGTATGTATTTGCACGCATCACGAGAAAACGGCTGAAGATAATTAATGAAAATCGTTATGTAAAGTCGGGGGATGAGCCACTACAATCTAGGCTATAAATAAATTTATTCACAATGAGTAAAATGGTAGTTTAGGGGAATGCCTAAAATGTAATTCTCAAATATTTGTATTGTTAGTAGTCCTGTCTATAAATACTACTTAACTAAAGTTATATAGAATTAAACTTCCGATCATTTATGTCTTATACATTTTTACCGTACTGGCTATAACACAGATATTCCTGAATTTGTATTTTTGTTGCCAAGTCCATATCAACGCCGAGCCACGAGAAAATGGGTTAACAGAATGTGCTGAAAATCAGTATATGGAGTCGGGAAATAAGAAGCTACAGTCTAAGCTATACACAAGTTTATTCACCCTGGATGAAATTGTAGTTTAGGGGAAGGTGCCTAAAATTTAATTTTTAAACACCTATGTTATTGGTCCTATCGAAAAGTACTACAAAACAAAAGTTATAGAGAATACAATTCGCGATCATTTATGTTATATTCGGCTTTATCGTACCGTTACCAACTATGATAAGAGTGGTACTTTTCGGAAGAAAACTAAATGTGAAGGCCTAAAACATCGAAAGCGCATAACACTGATCAACAATAACATTACATTGACCATTGTTGGTTGTTATGTTCCTTATCTCTTATGCTGCTACTCAACTCCGATAGATGGGATTACTGCTGCGTACCGAGTATAACAGCCTGACTGAATATTGGCGGGAAATAGCCGGGGAGTTAGACAACTTTCTTCTTGATAGTGCTGGTACGTAACACACTGGTTCATCATAGTATTCCAGCTATTCGATCCCTACTCTGACGCGCTGTTCTGAAAGAGGAGTGAACGCAGCTAAGGCAGAGGCTCACTTAGTAGTAGTATGACCTAGTCTAGAATTACAGTTACGGCTATCCCAAATTATAGCACCATAATTCTCTAAATGTTCAACCCTGAAAAGAGCTTTATCTTAAGAAAAGCTTCTTGCTCTTCACTTTTATTAAATTCTACATTCATTTTATTCCAAACTGGCAGTGAAGAGGAGGTTTCTCCTCTGGCTCGGAGGACAAATTTGCATCCAAGTCAGATAGATTTTTCTGCCGCCAGTTCAGTGAATTGAGGTTTCCCGAATCATCGGATACTCCTAGGAAACAGATTAGAAAAAGGGCATAGTTTTTTCCTCGGGACTTTCCACTATTCGACTCCCCCTCCCCACGCCGAAAAAAGACGAAGAGTGTGCACAGATCACGGCTGTCTGCGGCTTGGTCAATCCATCTCTGGAACATTGGGACAGTTAGATCGGCAGCGCAGTACTGTTCGTTAAAAGTGAGAAAACGCGTGGCTTTTCATTTGATCGAGTATTTCATATGAAAGCTATGCTAATGATCGCGCCATTCCTACTGACGTCATTGTATTGACCTATGTTCATTTCAGTTGAGAAAACCACTAAGACAGTCTTTCTAAGCATGTATAAAGGCAGGTGAAGAGTGAGTGTCTGCTATTATAATGAAAACTCACCAACCTGATTGTGATTGATTCAGGCAGGCGGGCCTACCATTACAATAAAAAATCCCTAACCCAGTCTTCATACGAGAAAATAAGCTTGGTGACTTCCCCGTCGCGTTTCTAGGGTAACGTTAAGTGCTATGTAATTTAATACAATTTTGCTTACAATGTGTACACTACCTAACCTAGAATTCTGTATACAATTTAGAATTCCGTAGTGAAGCATGGGTACATCAGCTTGTCAAGCTATAAAACCCTACAACAAAATCTCTTCTTTCTACATTGAGGACGACACCTGAAAATTTTCGGTTCCACCAACTTACTATTCTCATGGAACATGCTTTGAGCTGAATGTATTCGTAAATGCATGTAGAGCCGGATATAGTAACAATACTATGTTCACGGAATCTGTCAAGTAAGGTTACACAATACGCCATTCTGGAGAGGGTGGAATCTGAGCGCGCATGCTTCCTTTATTTTCTCTTAGCCAGTCAGCGTCAAAGTGATGCTCCATCTCGTTCCCGATTGCAGAGCACGGATTTTGAAGTCAGTGGAACCAAGCCACATGCAAAAAAAAGAACGGTTAGACAAATGCATTCAGTGATGTAACAATGGCGTATGGCATCCAGGGAAGCCAACGCGCTCGGTGCAGAAGATGAATCTTCGTACGCGAAGTGTAAGAAATGATGACCTGGAACATGTTAGGTGCGACCTTCTGGCTGCCATGTCTAACACTTCAAGCCGAGACACGTATCTGACAAATGGTACAGGCCACTGAAAGCAGAACTCCCGCAGTGCTATCTCTTGTAGCTTGCGTGACCAAGGATATCTCTTCATGAATTCAATACATAACGTCAAAATAGGTTACGTGAATGATGTCGATCCACGAAATATCACTGTAATATTTGTCACAAATGGAAGATAGTAATTGATTTTACTCAAATAAAGTCTCAAATCCCATGCTGATTAAGAAATAATGCGAAATATTTTATTTTAGAGAATACATGCTTTACTGCCTTACAACAACTATTTCTGTTACGTCGCAGCGCTTCCGTAAGTGTTTTGTTTGACCAACACTCTCGTCTGCGATGTCTTTGCTCACTGAAGTTATCTGGCGTCGTTTTATTGATTTTTCTCATTCGATGTAATTTGATGGGCTGTCACTTCATGTGCATGAACTGATTCATTAAACGATTTATTGGTCCAGGGATCATGCTATTTTTCAACAAAATACCCGCACTCCCATTCGCTAGAAAGAGAGCACGTTGGTGCCAGCCTTGGACCTCAAGAAAGAAAACAAGCGACGGTGCGAGCAGCGGAATGCAAGACATATGGCCAAAGATAACAAAAATCGCAGACATAGCACTCCCATTCAACGGTGCCAGCCCTGGACCTCAAGAAAGAAACAAAAGACGGCGCAAGCAGCGGAATGCAACACCACAGTCTCCTGTTTACAGCCAGCAAATACGTATACATATTTCTTGCTAGTAACGACGGTATTTCTTAATCAACCTGGGATTTGAGACTTTATATGAGTAAATCAATGATTACCTTTCGTTTGTAACACATATTACAGTGATATTTCGTGGATTAACATCGTTCAAGTAACCGTTAAAATATACTGTATGGGATTTGCCGGAATTTTGGAAATTGAAAAGATTAAAATCCTCAGGCCCACCCGAAAATTCCCGAAGACGAAAAGGCAAGACACAACAACTCAGCCATGGACACCGTGTCCATGCTGCATTCCGTAATACCAACAATTACTAGCATTATGTAGAGAAATGAGATCAGAATTCAATAGGTCCACAGACCACGAATGTAAACATACACCACTCGAAATTGTGAACGAACTCTCACAGGCATGCCCATCTGCTATGTTACAAAACAGTACATCAACATCCGATAACTCAGTTGATTGAGGTGACGCTCCTCAAATCCCGAGGTGTGTTTCCCAGTGACAGTTATCGCATGCATGGCACAGGAGAAACTCACCCCGGAACATAGGGGAGCTGTGCGTCGCTTAGTAGAACCATCCACTAAGTTAACACATCACACCACTTTACTGCATTTTGACCACAGCATTTACACACTAATCTGAAGATAATGAAATCCTATGCACGGGTAAGGAATTTACAGCAGACAGATCACATTTAAGATCTTACGCACGTTAACGCAGAAAGATGACGACACAAAAGTGGACTTCTCACTTTCTAACCGTCAGTAAATCAGTTACGGAATTCGAAACCACAAAGCCACCTTCTGCAGAAGTTGAACCGTCGTTCTCGAAGTGTAAGAAATGACGCCCAGGAACAACATGTTAGCTGAGTCCCTGTGGCTGCCATGTCTATCACTCCAAGTTGACACACGAATACGAATTCTACATTACAATAACCTTGTTTCTGTTTTCCACGTATTCCCGGCAGTGGGTTCCCAATAACGTGAGTGAAACTCAGAACATTTGCCAATCAACACGCAGAGCCAGCAAACACAACGTAGTTCGAAACAAACCGATACATGGGACACATACCGCTGTTGATTGGTACACATTTCTTCAATATGCTTTTAATACTCTCACTCTAGAGGGTACTAAAAAATAAAACATAAACCTGAAATAATTGATTATAAAACCTAACACGATAGATTGATTCTCTCGCCGTACCTCTTTCAGACCGCTGCGATCTGAGATGGGAAGGCGTTAGGGTAGCTGACGAGGTCTATAAATTTGTCTGTCTCGTGATGCGCCATAGTGAAGGAGAATGGAAAACAATTCTCAGAACAGCCGACGGTGGGGCCAGCCCTTCCGCCTCCTGAATATGCAGCTGCAAGGCCATCTAGAACTAGCCCCTGTTAAGCCAGAGGCTACTCTATTCCGCCTCTCTTTTACATCAGCTGCCTTTGCTCTAATAATGAAATAGCTTGTGTGACCTAGTCATGCCACGACCGTGAAAGGTTAGCTTTTTAATGCTGGGAGCGTCCGAGGACCAGTGTTGCCACCCATAAATCTTTTCTCCGCTAAATTTTAGTTGAAAATCCGCTAAATTTCGAACTGAAGCAAAATAGCATATTCCAGCTGTTTTAATAAAGGAGATTAAGGCAACACTCACCAGCTTCAGAACAGGAGTTCATCATATTCTCCTCTGCGCACTGTTGCTCTGAAGCAAATGTGCTGAGTTGAGGTCCTGTGGTTTCATTCATTCTATTCTTTCTCAAGTAATGTGCTCCCAGTTCACAGCAGCAAAGAGCATACGGAAATGTTCAAATCTATTTCGAAAGTTATTTTCACTTTCATTACTGTTTTCATTGTTTTTGGTAAGTGCGGAAAGAATTAATGTAAACAATTTCGCATTTACATAGCACTACCAATAGACGCACCGTCCGTGTTTGAGATCACCGGGAAGCTCAAGCAACTGGTCTTTTAAAGTTTAATTATTCAACCACTCTTTACGAAATATATGACTACTTTTTAACCTTTTCTTTTGACGTATTGACGTACCAAATAGAACCTGATGTCAAAAGAAACACGTTATCAAACACGACACTACCCTGCTCATCAAGAGTACAGTAACGATTGTAACAAATACTGACTGAGGCTGTAGGCCAGAGCTGGTCTAGAAAACGGGTGGTAGTATGCAGCATAAGTTCAATACAACAGGAATAAGTAAACTATTACGCTTTTTTCTCCTGGTGATGAAAGGTGATAGTTACCGCTGAAAATCGCTAAAAGAAGTTCGAAAATCCGTCAAAAAATCGTCCGCCCCCTAAATGGAAAATTTATCCGCTGTTAAATTTTAAAATCCGCCAAACGTGGCGGAAAATCCGCTGAGTTGGCAACACTGCCGAGGACAAGTTCGGCTCGCCAGATGCAGGTCCTCTGATTTGACCTGCCCGTAGGCCACCTGCGCGTCGTGATGAGGATGGAATGATGAAGACGACACATACACCCAGCCCCCGTGTCAGCAAAATTAACCAAGCATAGTTACAATTCCCGACCCTGCCGGGAATCGAACCCGGGCCCCTATGACCAAAGGCCATTTAGCCACAGAGCCGGACACCGTACATGGTCACAGTTACTCTTGATGAGTTAAATAAGTGCGTACATGAGTTGCCGGAATGTTGGGGACGACACAAATACCAAGCCCCACGCTGCATTCCCTAACATTTTCAGTAACTGACACTAAATAGGGCAGTAAGAGATCACGAATCGATAGATCCACACTATTTTAACATAAACATTCAAGATTCACAACAGTAAACTGACGCTCACTGGCATGCTCATCTGCTGTTTTACAATAATACATCCACATCTGATGAGCTAAGATACCATCGTCGAGATAACTCAGTTGAATAAGGTGACGCTCCCCAAATCCCGAGGTGTGCTTCCCAGTGACAGTTATTGCATGCATGGCACAGGAGAAACTCACCCCGGAACATAGGGAAGAAATATCCGTTCTGCACCAGTACGTTGCTACGTTCACCGCTTTGTTAGACCCATCCATTAGGTTAACAAATTTCACGATTTTCCTCCTTTATAGACAACAGCATTTACACACTGATCTGAACGTAATGAAACTCTAATCACACGTACGGAATTTACAACAAATACATCACATGTAAGAATTTACACAAATTAACGCAGGAACAGGATGACACAAAAGTGGATTTATCACCCTGTAACCGTCAGTTAATCAGTTACGGAAGTGGAAACCCACTCGCGGGCCACCCACACATCATATGTTTTAGTAACTAGGATGAGCACATCTTCTGATATCTTAAAGCCGGATCATTCCTAATGACTGGGTGCGAGCCCCAAAAGAGAAAGACAGGGGGAGTGAGATGAAATCAGTGGAATCAGTCCAAATGCAAAAATTAGAATAGTAAAACAAGACTCTTAAACGAGAAAACCACCGCAGTCGTTAAAGAGAAAACAGCTGGGATCAATATTAATGGTGAATAAGTACATTCTATAAAACTCACTGACGTAATAATGACACGTGCCCTGGTGCAGGTGTTTCTAGTTGATGCCCACGGACGACGTACTTATATGTGAATACGATGAAATACAACGTTCAAGACGGCACGCACACACAGCTTCCTAGTCGCAGGTGTTATAATCCCGGATAGCAAACATTTAGATATTTGAACTAAAAAAGCCATTGGGAAATCCATTATGTTAAGAGTGTTTCGTTATGGTTCAGAAAGGTGGACATCAGCCGGACAAGAAAAGAAAAACGTGGAACCAGTTAAAACGTAAAACTGGGAGAAACATTGCACTCAAATGAAAAACTAAGTCTGGCCACTGAAATTCGAAAAAAAAGGAAACTAATCATGGGTCACCTTCCACTGCAAGGTTAGTTCCGAGGAACATCAATGAAGGAAACATTGCTGGGAAATGTGTCTAACTTCAAGAACCCGCTTCTGAGGCGAACTGAAAGGCCTAGGGTGACAAGGGGAATCCGCCAAGTGTAACGACCAGACTTTCCAGAAATTACTCAGTGAAAGAGGGTCGAAATAAGAGAATACATGTTTCAGTTTCTGCATAGACAGACAGGAATTTGTATAAGAAAGGAGGAAGATGGCCTTAATCATTTATGGACCAAACATCGACATTAAGAATTTCAATTCTGGCATTTCACCCTTCTTTCATACGGCCTAAAGGACCATAAAGGAACTGTCTCGGAATACATATTAGTGAAGGAGAATGGAAAACCACGGAAAACTATTCTCAGGACAGCAAATGTCGGGGAACAGACCTTCCGTCCCCTGAACGCCAACCTCCCGCAGTACCGCACCGTATCTTGAGTTTACGCAAATTAATACATAGGCACAGTGAAGGATATCCCTTCACGAATTAACCCTGACAGTAACACCATACGTTTTTCTGACGTGTTGTGCGAATGAATGCCATCTATTCCTCTCAATGAGGGGAGAGTTATCCCCTCCACCACCTCTATTCCTTGTTCATTCCATCTGGTAACTTTAATGTAACTTTAAATAACAGGCTTTGAGTGACACGTCTTCGAAACGTGTGGTGTAACTAAAGCGATATTTATAGACGTGTTACTGTCAGGGTTAAACAAAGTCAACGCATGTTGTGTGCTAATTGCCGGAATGTTAACTGGCATTAAGTACAGGAATATGAGAGTACGATTCAATAGGGCCACACGCGTGGGATGTAAATACACAATATTCACACTAGCGACCGTACCCTCACTGGTGTGCCCACCTGTTGTTCTGCAACAATATATCCACATCTGATGAGTTAAAGATGTGAACCTCGAAACAACTCTGCAGTACGAGGTGACGTCCCCCATATCCCGACGTGGGCTTTCCAGTGACAGTTATTGCATACATGGCACAGAGAAGCACACATCGGAGTATAGGGAAAAAGACCCATCATCAACGCGATGTGTTACTCATCTGTGCGTTGCTACAGTCTCCGCCGAGCTAGAGCCATCCACTTTGTCAACAAATTCCGCTACTTCACTGCATTGAAGACTACAGCGTTCACACATTAATCTGAAGACAATGTAATTAAATTCACACGTAAGGAATTCACAACAGATACATAACATTTAAGACTTCATGTACCGTATACGCCTTCTGCAGAAAAGGACGGTACAAAAGTTGACTTCTCACCCTGTAACCAACAGTGAATCAGTTACAGAAGTGGAAACCAACTCGTGGGCCACCCACATTATCTCTCATTCACAAAAAGGAGGAAATAAGAATATCCCACATTCTGATAACTTCAAGCCCGTGTACACGAGGACAATGGCCGGGCGAATTGAGTACGCCAGGCCATTGCAGATGGAACGAGAAAGAGATCGATAGGAGAGCATGAGAGAGAGAGAGAGAGACGGAGGGGAAGGAGATGTATAGACGACAATACAACAATTACAAAAATCAACCTATAAAATCCTACTACAAAATGCAGTTTTTCTCTCTGTATTTACGACGACACCTGAGAATTATTAGATAGCACAAACTTAGTAATATAGACCATTGAGCAGAATGCATAATCCTACTAAATAAATAATAATAACTTCGTATGGCTATTTCTGGCCGAGTGCAGCCCTTGTAAGGCAGACCCTCCGATGAGGGTGGGCGGCGTCTGCCATGCGTAGGTGACTGCGTGTTAGGCCGGCCGCAAAATGAGACGCAGGTGAGTTTCTGCGAACCACAGAGCTGACTGGACCCGCGCATGTTACGGCGCAGGGTGACGTGACGCAGATGCTGCGCATGGTGACGCTGCGGACCGCTGTCTCTCTTCCGCAGTTTCCTGCAAGACTCACGGTGATTTTGGTTGTTGATACTGTTGATAAACCATTTTTTGACTCAGGAATTCTTTTTGAAATATCATATTAAATTTATTTTTTGCCTAAACCACCATAAATTATATACTGTGTTTTGAGGATGAATTCGTGTACAATATAAAGCAACAGAATACCAATTTATCGCAGTTGAAGGTTTTATCTATTGATGAATACAAAAACACTTGTTTTGAAATGAGATATTCCAAAAATAAACTCATGTGACAAAAAGAAATTACTTGTAATGGCTAAACTGAGATTTCTTTTGCTAGGGGCTTTACTTCGCACCGACACAGATAGGTCTTATGGCGACGATGGGATAGGAAAGGCCTAGGAGTTGGAGGGAAGCGCCCCTACGCGCATGGCCAACTCGCCCGGTAATATACAAATTGAAAACAACATATTTCCATACACAAAAAACGCGTTTTAGTGAGAAAAAATAACAAATAATGTGACGGTCATGACGAGGGGGTATGAGAGAGGGAAGTAATTATGAGTACTTCTTCTTTTTACAATTTGTCTTACGTCGCACCGACACAGATAGGTCAACTTGCGACGATTGTCGCCGTGACTCACTCTGCCGTGAAGAATGCGACGTGAGTCACCCTGCGTCACCTCACGGACCTGCATCTCATTTTGCGGCCGGCCTTATTGTGGCGGAGGGTAGTGTTACGTGTGTGAGTTGCAGGGATGTTGGGGACAGTACAAACACCCAGCCCCCGAGCCATTGGAATTAACCAATGAAGGTTAAAATCCCCGACCCAGCCGGGAATCGAACCCGGGACCCTCTGAACCGAAGGTCACTGCGGTGATCATGCAGCCAACGAGTCGGACACTAAATAACGTATGGCTTTTAGTGCCGGGAGTGTCCGAGGACAAGTTCGGCTCGCGGGATGCAGGTCTCCTGAACCCCCGTAGGGGACCTGCGTGTAATGGGCATGTAATGATGATGAGGGCCACACATACACCCAGCCCCCGTGTCAGCAAAATTAACCAAGCATGGTTAAAATTCCCGACCCTGCCGGGAATCGAACCCGGGGCCCCTATGACGAAAGGCCAGCACACAAACCATTTAACCACGGAGCCGGGCTACAACCCTGCTTTCAACAGGACTTTGTTTTGCTCTTATTCAGGATCATGACTGAGAATGTGTTCGCTGATGTACCTATGTGGAGCCAGACATAATAACTATACTACCGGGCGAGTTGGCCAAGCGGTTAGGGGCGAGTGACTGTGAGCTTGCAACCGGGAGATAGTGGGATCGAATCCCACTGTCGGCAGCCCCAAGGACGGTTTTCCGTGGTTTCCCATTTTCACACCAGGCAAATACTGGGGCTGTAACTTAAGGCCACGGCCGCTTCCGTTCAAATTCTAGGCCTTTCCTATACCATCGTCGCCATAAGATCTATCTGTGTCGGTGCGACGTAAAGCTGCTAACAAAAAAAGAACTATACTAAGTTATGTTCACAGAATATGTGAAATCAGGTGTCGCATGACAACACTAACGTGATGGCTGAACCTGACCACGCATGCTTCCTTTATTCCCTCTAAAGCAGTCAACGTGAACTCGTTGGGTGAATGGTCAACTATACCGGTCTTCAGTTCAGAGGGTCCCGGGTTCGATTTCCAGCCGGGTCGGGGATTTTAACCTTAATTGGCTAATTCCCATGGGTCGGGGTCTGGGTGTGTGTGGCGTATTCAACATTAGAAATCATCCTAGGCAGGACCCTCATCTTCACAGACATGCTGGTCGCCTAATAGGCCGTCTACTAGAAGAAGACCTGCACCAGGCCTCTCCCGAGGCCATACGCCATTATTATTATTATTATAGTCAACGTAAAGTACATTCTATAAAATTAAATTATGCCATAATGGCCTGTGGCCTTCGGGGAGGCCTAGTGCAGAACTTTCGAGATTATATTATTCCACGGGCGACCTGCGCATATGTGAGGATGAGGCCGTACGCAAGATGAATCATAATACTCAAGACAGCACACACACGCAACCCCGGAATCGCAGGTACTGACTAATATATGTTAAAATTCCTGACAACAAACATTTAGATATGCAATCTCGGCAGGTCTTTGTGAAAACCTTTGTATGGAGCACGCTTATTTATGGACGTCAAATCTGGATATTAGGTGAACAGGGAAAGAAATATTCAGACGCACTTAAAAAGTGAATCTGTAGGAGACGGGAGAGGTAACAGTGGACTGATAAGAGCAATACTCAAGTCCTTAGACAGATAGCAGGAAGACGGAGTTGGTCATTGAATTCGGAAAGAGGAAATTAATATTTATTGGTTACAACCTGCGGGTTTGAGAGTGTTCTTTCGGAACATCACTGTAGGAAAAATTGTTGGGGAAATATAAAGAGGACGAATCAGAGTGTATAAATTCAAGAACCCACTTCTGGGGACGAACTATAAGAGCTAGGCTGAGTTAAAAAGACATCCATGACCGCGGTAACAAAGCTTAGAAATTAGATTATGATGATGCCTTGCACAGGCAGGTATTGGTATACGAAAGGAGAAACACGGCGTTAATCACGTACGGGACACAACACATTAGAAACGGCAGTTAGCACATTACTCTCCCCTTAATTTCCTACGCTTCAGCAATATGAAGACATGTATTCTGTTACAGACACCAAACAAAACTAACACACTCAGTACCCCATTCTGAAAATATTTACCAGGCCTATGTTTCAAAAATTGGAATACATTAGGTGATTATCTAGGAGTAGTACTATGAGGAGGGGCACCAAAGACGATAGAATGTTACGTGGCTAAGGCGACCCTCACCAGAGCCCGCCTCCTCAGGAGTGATAGGGACCACTGAAATGTGAAGCAAAACGCAAGAACAATATTGTAGTACTCCGATACCTGTAGTCACACAACAACGTCCACATTCGTTTATCAGAATTCAGTACAGGCGAAAGCTGGAGATACAACATGACTACATCATAGGTGACGAACTGCCCGTGTACGGCGACATTTACATTATACGACGAAGCTTTGATAGAGTTCGATTCAAGAATCTTTGACAGCAGAATCGACAACCATTAATTGATCCACAGGTCGTTCTCAGCATTTCCACATCTCCAAAAGTGAAAGAAATGATGCGAACCGGTACATGAAACACATACGGCTGTACATTTCTCGTACGTTCTTAAAATTCTCGTTCCGTGCCCTGAAAGGTCCAAGCGGAATTCCTAGTTTAACCAGTGGCGGTGGGCTCTCAGGAGCACAGGAGCACGTGAACACTCAGTTTTATTACATATTTACGCATTCATTCTTTTCTTTCGACCTGATTTCGACAATCGATCGAAAGCATTCGACAATCGACTTATATCGAAGCTCCGTTACACCGACAGTTGTTCGTTTTGACTGACAGTGCAGCGAGCACACTGGATAATGCGCTATCGTGCTGAAGACTATACGCATGCGCAATGCAGATGACGTCATGGTTTTCTGCACTGATATTCCCATTAGCGAGGAGCACGGTAAGGTACGTGCCTTGTCGTCTAGAGTCACCCTCGACCCAGTGGCAGTATTACAGTTGACCACAAGGGTCCGCCACCTCCCCTATTATGGTTAGCCACAGCCTCCTAGGAACTACTATTGCATTACATTACCGGCAGATTTCGCTAGTACCCTAATTCTAAATAGGCATTTTGGTGTCTGTTCAGACTCTTTTCCAGAAAGAGAACTGAATACAATGGCGCATATGTATCCCTGCCTAAATAAGATACAGCTGAAGACTGAACTAGAAGTATTGTATATGAGAAATGGCTTTCAGAAAGATGATGGGGCCATTTCCATGTTGCAGTTTCTGCTTGACAATGAACTAGATAGGGACACATTTCCACAAGTATGCGAATTACTCCGAATTGTTGTCACAACCCCAATTACGACAGCGGAGCCTGAGAGGTGTTTTTCTACTTTGAATACGAATTAAAACGTTTCTGAGGAACACCATGACTGGAGAACGACTGTCAGCGCTGGCTATGCTTGCTAGTGAGAAGAGATTTGTCAACAACATCAGTGACTTCAATCGTAAAGTGATTGAGAAATTTGCGCGATTGAAAGACAGAAGGATTGCTTTCCTGTGCAAATAATCAGCATTTACGTGAGTTGCTAATCTAAATCCTATCATTTAAATAAGCATGATCTAGTATTGTTGGTTGTACTGCATGCTAAATTGTTTAGAGTAGTGGCTATAATTTGCAAAATGAGAATAATTACCATGTGATACAGTAGAACCCTAACTAACCGAGATAATGTGGAGACTATTGGGGTCAATTCGGAAATAATTATTTTAAAAAAATAACCGGTAAATGGGGTACATATTCCTTCTATACTTCTCGTCATACCCAGGTGAACTTCGTGCTGTTTAAAAACCAGGAATAGTGCTCGCATCCTTCAGTGTTCGCAGTGCAGTAAAGCTATTATGAATTTTACTATTGTTCTACACTAAGACAGCCGGCCCGCGGTGTAGGGGTAATATGCCTGCCTCTTACCCGGAGGCCCCGGGTTCGATTCCCGGCCAGGTCAGGGATTTTAACCTGGATCTGAGGGCTGGTTTGAGGTCCACTCAGTCTACGTGATTACAATTGAGGAGCTATCTGACGGTGAGATGGCGGTCAAAAAAGCCAAGAATAACGGCCGAGAGTATTCGTCGTGCTAACCACACGATACCTCGTAATCTGCAGACCACCGGGCTGAGCAGCAGTTGCTTGGTAGGCCATGAGGTTTGGTTTGGTTCTATACTAACACCCAGGTGAAATTCGTGCTGTTTAAAAACCAAGAATAGTGCTCGCATCCTTCAATAATCTCAGTGTAGTAAAGTTATTGTGAATTTTACTTTTGTTCTACACTAACAAATTAGTCTCGTATAAAATTTATCCTCGGTTACAGGGGTTCTACCAAAGTATTTGTGAAGAAGGAACCGTACAAGGAACTGTTAGTGAAATGATTTATGTACCTATGTTACTCTTTTGCTGATTTGAGACATGAACAGAAATGTTGTGAACCTCCTAAAAATTTTGTCACGAGCCGCCACTGAGTTTAACATGTAATAAATGGGTTGAAAATCTGCAAACATCGCATACTTAACATTACGCTTTAAAGTATGTCACAATTAATCCTATGTCCATATTTTTACACATGTTATTAGGATAAAACAAATACATATCTTATTTTTAAAATTTACCTGTTTCTTAAAAAGTAATTTGCAGTGATGTGTTCAGAATAAAATAATGAAACGTTCAGGCGAATGCAATCTAATGCCTAAATGAAGTCAAATGAATGGGTTTCATGATGATTCCAAAGGAAAATAACTGACCGTAAAATGCAATAAAGAAGACCTTACTTGACACGCTAGTCGGAAAAGGTTTGCCATCCCTGTCCTAGAGGACACCGCTATCTCTCAGGCCAAGGATAGCTGCGGTTTGAGGTGCGGAGGTGAGCGGGTAGCAAATGGGGCCTATTAAATGATCTGTCTTGGAAATGAAAACCTACAACCTGTTTTCCAGTCATTGGCCGGGTCAGGGATGTAATGAATGAAAGATATATAGGTTGTTATTACAATGGGGTCGCCACTCCCAAGGTGATTTATTAATGAGTGATAAATGCTATGAAATGACAATAATGAATGTTGCTGGAATGAAAGATGAGAGGGAAAACCGGAGTACCCGGAGAAAAACCTGCCCCGCCTCCGCTTTGTCCAGCACAAATCTCACATGGAGTGACCGGGATTTGAACCACGGTATCCAGCGGTGAGAGGCCGACGCGCTGCCGTCTGAGCCACGGAGGCTGATCTGTCTTGGAATTTGTCTTAAATGCCAGAGAATGGAAAACTAAGGAGAACTATCCCGACGACAGCACAGCGTCGAAGGCCACTTACCCGGTTTTTTTACCATACTCGTAAGGAAAGGTATGACGGGCCACTAAGAGGGCGACGCGATACGGCGATGTCATATATTGTGGAAGGTGAGCACGGCTATGGTTTATGAAGGAAGTGTCGCGATATTCGGCAAGAAAAAACATTCTTTGGACAGCCAATGGTAGGGCCTCCAGATGTGTACTGTAGAGCTGCTAGGACAGCCAAAGCTAGCTGCTGTTATGTCAAAGCTGACACAATTCCGTCTCTCTTTTACTGTGGTTGTAGCTCTAATCATTTCATGATACGAAAGTGTGACAGACCATTGTACGTCCACCTCCTGCAGTGCCAACTATTGCAGTTTGCATGACCTCGCCCTGCCCGTGCCTGTAATACATAGTCACAGTTAATGATATCCCTCCATGAAAGAAACAAAGTCAACGCATGTTGTGTGCTACTTGCCGGAATGTTGAGAACGACTAAAATGGGAAGCTCTCCAGCCAAAGGCATGAACCGTTTCCCGGGCGGGAAATACGTGAATAGGAGAAGCCAAGACGCTACCACTCATCAATGGAGCCCGACAGGTTTGATACGCCACTAAGTAGGGGAATAGGTCCACAGGCCTAAAATGTAAGCACATTACACCATTCATAAAAGTGAACTAATGTTCACTAGTATGCCCTTACAATACACCCACATCTGATGAGCTATAAGATGCCCACTTCCAGATAGCTCAGTTCAATATGGTGACCCCCACCCATATCCCGAGGAGTGCTTCCCAGTGACAGTTATCGCACACATGCCACAGGAGAAACTCACCCCGGAGCATAGGGAAGAAGATGCATCTCCAGCGTGACCTGTTAAAGACATCCGTACGTTGCTACGGTCGCCGCCTGTTTTGAGCTATCCACTATGTTAACAAATGACACTCTTTCCTTGCATTACAGACTATATTATTTTAATGTTAATCCGAAGATAATTAAATCCTATTCACGCGCTAGTAATTTTCAGAAACGTAACGTATAACACAGAAAAAGGACGACAAAAAAGTCTTCTTTCTACCCCACAGTAAATCGGTTACGGAAGTGTAAAACCCACCCGAGGGCAGCCCTCGCCATCTTTCATGTGCTCAGTAAAAAGGTGGATGTGGGATTATTACATATTTTGGATATCGCAAAGCTGGTGCACACAGAGACAGTGCCCTGCTGAACTGACTACTCCAGTGTGCAGAAAGGGAACACAAAGCAGATAGATAGCCAGCGAGACGGAGAGGAGTGATATATATGGACGGCATATTTTATGAGACACACAAAAGATCCAACAATTACGACATAAAATGAACAAATATATTTTTCCATCATTTAGGACAACTGTAAATTCTTCGATTTCACCAACCTAGTAATATCTGGGAACACCGAGGAGAATAACTCCGTAACCCTGTTTCCAACGCAATATCAGACAAACATGACTTAACCAGTTTCATGAGTGATGGTGTGTTCGCAAACTAGCGAATCCTTTCTTTGTTCATGGAAACTGAGAAGTAAAAGCCCGGTAAAAGTCTTACAGTTAATGCCCATATATGAGGATGGGGTGATACCTAGGAAAAATTATCCTTCCACGCACACACAGGCCTTGAGTCGCATGTATGAACTACTGACTGTTAAAATCCCTGACAACAAACTCCTATGTCCTAAATTCCTATGTGAAAGAAAACCTTTGTTCCGAGCGTTCCCCTTTATGGTTGCCAAAGCTGGAAAAGAAGAGAAAAGGAAGGGTGAGACTTACTTAGCAACAGTCGAAATGTGACTCTGGTAGAGATTGCAGAAACCTAGGACGGAAATGAAGAGTAATACCGAAGTCATTAGACAGATAAAAAAAATAAGAAAGATAGAAAAAGAGATATTGGCCACATTATGCGGCATGAGTTCCTTTCGATCACCACTGAAGGAAGAATTGTTGGGAAAAGAGGACGACTCAGAGAACCCGATTCTGAGGACGAACTGTAAGACCTAGGGTGAGTTGAAAAGACTGGTTCAAGATAGACATGTATTGCTGCGGCAACAAGGCTTAATTGGTGTACGAAAGAAGAATTACGGCCCTTAATCATGTACGGAACATAAATCTGTATTAAGAATGGCAATTTCCGCGGTGTTCTCGTCTCTCATTTGCTATTCCTGAATTATATGAAACCAAGAATTCTACTACAGACATCAAACACACTAAGTAGTCCATTCTGAAGGTATACGAAATACTGAAATACATTAAGTAATGACGTAAAAGCAGGAGCATTATGAAGAGGATCACCAAAAACGATATGTTACGTGGCTAAAGGGCCCTCCTCAGCAGTGAAATGGACCACAGTATGTGAAGAAGAACATACGAACAATATCGTAGTACTCATACAACAATGGTCACACAACGTTCACAGTCAACTATCAGAAGTCAGTGCAAGTGCTGGCTGGAGACACAGCATAACACCATAGGTGACAAACTGCCTCTGTAAGGTGCTAAAATACCTCGAGAATACCAGTAACATTATACGAAGAAGCGTTGATGGAGTTGGATTGAAGATGAAATTACAGCAGAATCGACAACTACTGCTAAACTCTCATCATGTTGCTAACTGAGCCACCGGTCGTCCTCAGCATTTCCAGCTTCTCTGTCACGTTTTCCGATGATGATACTTCTCCAGAAGTGATAGACATGACACTAGTTCCCAGTATAATCCCTGAGATACATAACTGTACCATCAAAATCTGATGTCGAGCTGCAGCAGTTGAACCTTCGTGCCCGAAGTGTAAGAAATGTCGCCCAGGAACATGTTAGGTGAGTCCCTGTAACTGTCATTTCTTTCACTCCAAGTTGGCACACTATAGGCCTATCAATTCCACATTACAACCACCTAGCCTCTGCCTTGCACATATTTCCGGCAGTGGGCTTGTAACACATCACGTGTGAGTAAACCCCGAGCTATTTGGCAACCGACACGCTGTAACGGTTCAAATCCCGTTACAAGATGATATCTGTATTTTTATTATTGTATGATTTTATCTGTATTTTATTATTATTATTATTATTATTATTATTATTATTATTATGTCAGTATTATTATTATGTTATCTGTGATGTTGTACTATTATTGTAATTATCCGTTTTATTCAATTTTGCAATTGCCTGTTGCTTGCAAGATTGCACTTAGATGTATACATATATACGTATGTGTAGTATAACACTCAATACCTGTACAGTGAGAATTGTTGTATATATCAGAGATTGGAAGTGACGTTGTTATATTGCGACACCACTGGCGATTTTGCCAAGTCATCGCCACTCCATGGCTATGTCATCGCATTTATTTAGATATGCGCGCATCGACTCAATCGCCGCGGGGCTATTTCACCACTGTATGTAATATTTGTCGCGTAGGTGGGAGTATGTCATTGTTATTTCTGGAGATTACGTAGTTGTGTCAACCAGCGTCTATATAAGGTGGATGCACATTGTAGCGTCAGTCATTACTTATACGGATGCAGTACAGTGAAGTAGTCTACTAGATCAAGAGGCCTTAGGTGGTCAGCCAACCAGTGTGAACGAGAGATGGTGAAGACTCAGTGAGCCATTATTGGTCATTGAGAGAGTGAGACCAAATGGTTGGTCCGTCACTTAGTGGAAGACGCGGACGCAAGGCTTACCAAGGAGTCAGAGAGGGCAACCCTGGACCTGCCAAGAGGTCATACCATATTGACTTACAAAGAAGTCAGATGATATGGAGAAGAAGCAGTCGCAAGGATGTATCACCACGTTAGGCGTGACACATCTACAGTAAAGACCAGAGCAATGGATTACGTCGTAATTACACTCAAAGTGTTAAAGGCACAGTCAAGTGAATCAGTGAGGGAAATATTTCGTATAAATTGTTAAATGTCCGGTCAAGTAGAATTCAAATTCATGCCTAGTTTCTTTCTGTTGCAATGTCATAATTTCATATTCTCATCTGTTTTATCGCAACAAGACTCACTATTTTTTGATATATTATTTAAAGAATATATATTGTTCTATCAAACGAATTCAGAGTTTCATTTCATTGACAGTAAAATATCTTAACCTCAAAATTAATGGGGAAACCGAACGCCAATCTCCTTTTCCCAGAACTTATATGGTATGTTGTCAAAAGTAAGCTTATTACCCCACACCCTAGAGATAGTCAAGAATCTCATTCTATTATTGCTGTACTGAGTGACAGCTGGCGCCCTTCAAATAACGTATGTGTAAGTAAGCAGGTAACAAGTAAGTGTGAGTACAAGGTTCGACGAGTGTGTATTTTATATAATGAATATTAATTTTCATAAATTCCTATTTTAAATGCAGATTGATAATATGTTTCAAAAGTTAGTCAGCGATCTAAGAAGTCACAATGTGTCGACGCAACGTGGGACTCGAATAAATTCAGAACTTGGTCTGAATGACAGCATATCATAGGTTCATTCTGGGAAGAGTGTGCGCATTTAAGCCAACGGAAATTATTACCGGTAAATGTCAAGAGTGTAATTTTGGAATATATATTTGTATTTTGGGGATATGTCAAGGGATTTGAAGAGGGAAATTAATTTGAGATCGCGTACTATCACTAGTGAACCAAGGATGGACAAGGAAGACAATAACAAGTCATGTGACGACGAGGTCATTGCTTCCGCGGACATCCAAGGTGAAATTCAGAGTAGGGAACAGGTGAATACGATGGAAGTTTCTGAGTTAATTCAGGAAAGTGCAGAAATTGAGAAGCACACTGAAACTCAAAAGGAAATCGCGGGGGGAATGAACCAAGATTTTTTTAATTTGCTGATGGCCAGATTTACCGAGTTCAGTAATGAAAATAAGAAGCTCAGTGAAAATAATCAGAAACGTATGGAGGAAAAGATTGATACGAGTAGTGAAAATAGTAAGAAAGAGATAAGTAATAAAATGGAAGCAATGATTGGTATTAGTAATGAAAATAATAAGAAACAAATGGAAGAATTAATTGGCAGAAATAAAGAAAATTTTAATGCGATTAGTGATAAATTAGATAGGTTAAGTAAATCACTAGATTCTAAAATAGATACTAAGATAGTAGAGGTAACTGGTCAAATATACAAGTTAGAAAATAAGTTTAATAAAGTGTGTGTTGACCTTAGAGGAGAAAGGGAGTTGAGTCGGAGCGGTTTTCATACTCAAATTGAGCATGTCAAAGGAACATGTACAAACAAGATCGTACTGTTAAGTAATAAAATTTCGAGTAATAGGGAAGAAATTCATGAGGTAGTCGAGAAGAGATTGGACAAGATTTACAATGCAGTTGGGGAAGATACGAGGGAACAGATTAGTAGAAATGAGCAAATTGAAAGCAAACTTGTGGAGGTCACTGAACTACGGAACGAACAGGAAATGCTATCACAGCAGGTGAGAGAGAGAGAGGAAGAATTGCAGGAAGACGTGAGAATAGTGGAAGAGAATTCTGAGAGAGCCGCGGAAGAAGAAGAAGAAGAAGAAGTTGTAAACTGCCAGGAAGTGATACGGCAGAAAGGTAGAGGTAAGACAGGTTTAGACGTGATAGTAGCGAGTGGTTTGTTCAGTAGGGATCGTGATTTAACCAAGTTTTCTGGAAAACAATTTAATCCTATGGAATTTCTAACATTAGTTGAGAAAAGATTTGCAAATAAGTTGAGGGATAATATTATCGAATGGGAATGCGTGTTAGAGATCTTGTCGAATGTTTTTGTCGGTGAAAGTAGAATATGGTTTCGAGTATACTGGAATAATATGTCTAATTTTGGAGAGTTTAAAGTGTTCATTGATAGGCTTTGGAAAGAATGTGTGCAAGGGCGCGCGCGAGAGAGAGAGTGCATGATGTCTAGGGAAAGTAATATAGTAGAGAGAGAGGAGAAAATGTTAGCCGTGTATCAGAGGAGAGGGGGTGATCATGATCCGCGGAGGATTAATAGTTGTGTTGATGGTGATAGTGGTCGGAAGAGTAATCAGAGAGAATTGGAAGATGGGAGGCGTGTGTATTTGAGTTATGAGAGAGAAGGTCAGAAGAGTAATCTGAGAGAATCGGAAGATGGGAGGCGTATGTATTTGAGTTATGAGAGAGAAGGTCAGAAGAGTAATCAGAGAGAATCGGAAGATGGGAGGCGTATGGAATTAAGTTGTGAGAGAGAGGGTCAGAGGAGTAACCAGAGAGAATCGGAAGATGGGAGGCGTACGGATTTGAGTTATCAGAGAAACTATGATAGTCTTAATATGAATGGTATCCAGGTGTCTTTATCGAGCCAGAGTATCTCAGATTCACAGGGAATCGGGTAAGTTAAGTAGACAGGCTGAAGGTAGTAGATGAACTGGTATTTAGTATAAGTAGTTATGTAGTGAAAGTAGATTTAAGTACAGTGTGATTGTGACCTAAGTAATGTTAAGTGAGATATTTAAGTAGTGCCGTAGTCGTAGATAATGATGTAATTAATGGTAGCAGTAAGTTAGACGTAAGAGTGTTCTGGTAAGTGATGTAAGTACTTGTAATGCCGAGAATATGACGTAAGTAGTGAGATAGTAACTCCGATGATGGAAATTGTGAAGGTAAGCAAAGGTACTATTAGATATTATAAAAGCTGTTGGGTACGTCAAAGTGAGTAAATAAAATAATAGCGGTAGTAATCACGACAGAAGATAATTGTAAGTTTCATCTATGTGTTGTACCAGAACTTGTGTATTCAGTTGTTTTAGGGGCTGACTTGGTTGCAAATCATGGAAGTAGAGTAGACTTTAATTTAGGTAGTGTGTGTTTGTTCTGGGAGGAAACTAGCAAAGAAGTACGTGTTAATTATGATGGTCTGAGGGAAGTGTGTTGGTGACGTGTGTTCTTTGAAATATATGAGAGGTAAGTGAAGTTGTTCCTAGTGAGAGGAAATGTGTTGTTGGGTGTGTTACGTGTCTATACGACCAGGATCTGAGGGATCGTCGGTATGAGGCAGTGACGTGAGGTAATTTGAGTGAATTACAGAAGGAGTAATTGTGGTCGATGTTAGGTAAGCATCGAGATGTATTTAGTGGTAAGTGAGGAAGAACACGTATATGAACATAAATTTGTAGTAAATGACCATTGATCGTTTGTGGGAGGTAAGTACCCCATTCAACTTAAAAAAGCTAGTGAAGTCTAAGAACGAATAAACATTATGCTGGATTACGGAATAATTGAACCATCTTGTAGCCATAGTATTGATTCTTTAATTATTGTTGCCAAGGAGGATGTGATCTATTGAGATATGTAAGTTAATAAGGGCAAAATTGATTCAGTTGAGTGACAGAGTGCTACTCAGAGTTCCATTTTCATCATCTGCAGAGGCGGGAAATATGTTGAAGTTATTATTTTGTATCAGGGGTATTTCACTATTGTGAACCGTATCGGGGAGTGTGCATATTCTTATAAAGATCAGGAAGGGGATATTGTCGGTATTTATAGTATAATGAATGTAAAGAAGTACTTCACGTGAGATTTGTTGAAATAAGAGTAAGATGATTAAATATTGTGAGAAACTGGCAAAATAAAACTAACATCTGCGATATGCGTGTGAACCAAGTGTCGTATTGGTGCATTGCGATAACAAAATGCAAGAAAAGTTCTCATATAAGTGAATTTTCACAAAATATTTTGATATGTTAAAAAAAAGGGAGAAGAATGTTGTATATTGATTGAAAATTATTTGTGTGTCTTAAATCAAGTGCTATACTCTTGTGATTTGTATGAGAGAAAGAGAGAGAATGGGACACTGGACAGTTATCTACGATGGCAATGTGCGAGAAGAATTCTCATATTTGTGATATTTTATAAAATGTATGGATGTTGAAAAAGAAAATTATTGTTATATACTCATTTAAAGTGTTTATCTGTGTCAGTGTTATATATATAATTTTGTTCATAAATCAATCGATTCTTTGTTCTTCGATTTATTTATGAGGGAGGCGAATTGTAACGGTTCAAATCCCGTTACAAGATGATATCTGTATTTTTATTATTGTATGATTTTATCTGTATTTTATTATTATTATTATTATTATTATTATTATTATTATGTCAGTATTATTATTATGTTATCTGTGATGTTGTACTATTATTGTAATTATCCGTTTTATTCAATTTTGCAATTGCCTGTTGCTTGCAAGATTGCACTTAGATGTATACATATATACGTATGTGTAGTATAACACTCAATACCTGTACAGTGAGAATTGTTGTATATATCAGAGATTGGAAGTGACGTTGTTATATTGCGACACCACTGGCGATTTTGCCAAGTCATCGCCACTCCATGGCTATGTCATCGCATTTATTTAGATATGCGCGCATCGACTCAATCGCCGCGGGGCTATTTCACCACTGTATGTAATATTTGTCGCGTAGGTGGGAGTATGTCATTGTTATTTCTGGAGATTACGTAGTTGTGTCAACCAGCGTCTATATAAGGTGGATGCACATTGTAGCGTCAGTCATTACTTATACGGATGCAGTACAGTGAAGTAGTCTACTAGATCAAGAGGCCTTAGGTGGTCAGCCAACCAGTGTGAACGAGAGATGGTGAAGACTCAGTGAGCCATTATTGGTCATTGAGAGAGTGAGACCAAATGGTTGGTCCGTCACTTAGTGGAAGACGCGGACGCAAGGCTTACCAAGGAGTCAGAGAGGGCAACCCTGGACCTGCCAAGAGGTCATACCATATTGACTTACAAAGAAGTCAGATGATATGGAGAAGAAGCAGTCGCAAGGATGTATCACCACGTTAGGCGTGACACATCTACAGTAAAGACCAGAGCAATGGATTACGTCGTAATTACACTCAAAGTGTTAAAGGTACAGTCAAGTGAATCAGTGAGGGAAATATTTCGTATAAATTGTTAAATGTCCGGTCAAGTAGAATTCAAATTCATGCCTAGTTTCTTTCTGTTGCAATGTCATAATTTCATATTCTCATCTGTTTTATCGCAACAAGACTCACTATTTTTTGATATATTATTTAAAGAATATATATTGTTCTATCAAACGAATTCAGAGTTTCATTTCATTGACAGTAAAATATCTTAACCTCAAAATTAATGGGGAAACCGAACGCCAATCTCCTTTTCCCAGAACTTATATGGTATGTTGTCAAAAGTAAGCTTATTACCCCACACCCTAGAGATAGTCAAGAATCTCATTCTATTATTGCTGTACTGAGTGACAGCTGGCGCCCTTCAAATAACGTATGTGTAAGTAAGCAGGTAACAAGTAAGTGTGAGTACAAGGTTCGACGAGTGTGTATTTTATATAATGAATATTAATTTTCATAATTTCCATTTTAAATGCAGATATTCTTAATTTTCAAGTTAAAATGCAGTTTTATATGTTTGTAAAGATAGTCAGCGAGTTAGGAACATGTGTTCACAACGCAGAGCCAACAAAAACTACGTAGTTCGAAACCCGTACATGGAACACATTGTGTTGAGTCTTATACCTTCCTTTTATATATTTTTACTAGTATCATTCCGTACACTGGAGGGGTACGGCGGATTTCCTAGAGGGTACCGCTCTCTCTGAGGTCGAGGATAGCACTGAGGTGAAGGGGTAGCGGATCTGGCCTGCAAAAGTATCTGTTCCGGCATTTGTCTTAGTGCAGGAGAACGAAAAACCACGGAAATCTATCCTAAGGACAGCCAACTTTGGGGACCACCTCCTCCGCCTTTAGAATGCAGTGCTGCTAGACAAGCTAAAACTCGTTGATCTTATGCCGAAGCCTACATCGACCCTCCTTTACATTTGCAGTTATTGCTCCAACCATGTCAATATATGATACTGTGGCAGACCATTCAATGCTGATCTTCCGCAGTACCACTCCTTGTAGTTTGCGTGACTATTTCATGCCCGCACATGTAATATAGTATATCATTGCAGCCAAAGGTACCCCTTTTTGATTTAAGTAAACAGCGTTAAAGTACGTTGTGTGTGAGTTACCGGAATGTTGGGGATGGCAAATATACCATGTGTCCCATTCAAAGGACTTAACAATTCAAGATTCAAATCGTTCAATCCGGCCGGAAATGCCCGAAATCTCCCATGGAGCCAGACACACCGTTAGAAAAGTTCCATGACACCTTGCTCTAATATCTTCACTAACTGGCACTAAGTGGAGGGTGGACATGAGATCACAATTCAATAGGTGCACAGTACTAGAATGTAAATATATAGTACACACTAGTTCTAGTGAACGAACACTCACTAGCCTCTCGACCTGTTATTTTACATCACGACCCAAGAGCATAAGATGAAGAAACAAAAAACAAAGGGGTTGTGTAATCTGTTTGGCCTTCGCTAATGACACAGCAATCCTCTCTAGAAGTATGGAGACTGCCTTGGAACAAATCAACTTTCTGAAAGAAATAGCACGAAAGTTGGACTTACGAAGACAATATTCTCATGTCCAATATTAGAGATTCACCCACATCACTAAAAACCGAGTACGGAAAAATCAAAAGGGTTAATAAATTAAATGTACAGGTGAAATAATTCAGATTAATGGACTTGAAACGGCAGCAAACAGATCAGAGCAAGAAAACTAGCATACCAACTGACTGAAAATACCTACAGAAAGAAGAAACTCTCAAGGGAAACTAAAATCAAATACAGAACACAGTAATCAAACCAGAGAATGTATATGCCACAGACTGCATGTTCTCTATTAAAATCAGTGAAATAGAAGAGATTTTAATGCTATTTGTTCGGGGCGCCGACCTATAGAGATCTTTTGCCCCTACTTGCACCGTATGATACCAATCTGCGTGTAATTGGAATTGCGGAAGTGTAGAGTGTTCAATGTGAGGAAAGGAGCGTTAAGGACGGCACAAACACCCAGTCCCCAGGCCAGGGATATTAATCATTTACAATGAAAAACCCTGACCCGGCCGGGAATCTAACCCGGGGCCGCCGGGTGACAGATGGGCGCGTTGCCCCCTACACCGCGGGGCCGGACAGAAAATAGAAGAGACAGACAAAAAGGAAAGGACAATACTGAGGAAAATCTTGCGTTCACTGAAAAAGGAGGAAGGAGAGTTGACATAGGACATCTATATAATTGCTGGCCACTTCCTTACACTGGGCCTTCCCTGGTTCTATCAACACTTTCTAATCTTATTCGGGATTAATTTACCCCAAAAGTGCACACTTCTACAATTTTGGTTAACACAAAATTTTGGAAATTTTAGGGTCTCTAAAAAATCGATTGGAAAACATGTAGTGATAAAAATTAGTAGAGGTTTTGAAATTACCTGAAAATTCAAAAAAAAAAATAAAGGCCAAATTTAAGATTAGTTGATACGTCATAGAAAAAAAATTTGGACGGCTAAAATCAAAAAGAAGAATGAAATCATACTACAGTCACAATAATGAACGGACACTCACTGGCAATTTTACAAGACATCCACATTTGATGAGATAAAAGATGCCCTCACCGAGATAACTCATTTCAAGGATGTGATGCTCCCCAAACTCCGTGATGTGCTTCCCCAGTGACAGTTATCGTATGCATGGCACAGGAGGTATAGCATAGGGAAAAAGCACCCGCCATCAACGCGACCCGATATGCAATCCGTACTTTGCTCCGGCACTCGCCTAATCCAGTAAGTTAACAAATTACACTGTTTCCTGCATTGTAGACTACAGCAATTGCACATTAATCTGAAGATAATGAAACTATTCACGCGTAAGGAATTTACATAAGAAACAAAACATTAAAGACTTCATACAAATTGAAGCAGAGAAAGGAAAACACAAAAGTGGCCTTCTCACCCTGTAACCGACAATGAACCAGTTACGGTAGAGGAAACCCACTTGAGGGCCACCCACACAATCTCTTATGTGTTTCAGAAAAAAGGAGGAAATTGGATTAGAACATATCGGAGCCACGCCGGTGGGTCCTTTAGGCGTAGAAATAATGCGTCAGCTGGGTGGTAGAAATAAGTGAACAAATAGAACTTAGGCCTAGAACATGTCTATTTGCCGAGGTTCTCCGTTGCGATCGTTGTCAAATCAGATTATTTCCATTCTTTCTTACCTCCGATATTTTGGACTTGTCCCAATCCTTCTGACCCATTATCGTTGTCGTTGAACCTTCTTTAAATTAAGGTTCTGGGATCATTAGGAAATTAAAACGAAGTTCGCAACCCCTAGACCATGCACGTCATGTTGCCAACTCACAAACGCTCCTCTATCTAATAATCACTAATAAAACCAACCTAATCCTAATTCATGATCACATGCCCTGTCCAGGTCTTTGCCGACAAGCTGCCCATCCTGCACAACATTCAGTATATAAACGACATTGCCGAAAAAGTAAACCAATTTAAGGAACTTCTAACTTTGACAGACATGTACCACTATATACTGCTACGGTAAAGCGACCTTCAAACCCATGGCTTTCCCAAGAAAGACGCTACCAGATGAAAATAAGAGACGCAGGCCGTAGCTATTATATGAAATATCCTACATCAGACAATTTCGGAAACTATGGAAAAGTCCGAAACAGAACAACACAGTCAAATGCTAAAATACGCCACTCTTACTTAGAACACTCAAAATTCTACTCAGATTAATAAATCACGAAATGGGATTAAGCCAAAACAAGATAATTGACAACTGTAATGTAACGCTAGAGAACCCAAATCCATACTTTAGCTCACGATCCACTCAGATGGCCGAACAAGACAACGTAGCAGTAATTAACAGAATATCCTCAAAAGTAAGATATGGCGACATGGGCGCCCGCAGGATCTTTTCCAGGGGGGGGGGGGGGCACATTAACAATTTTCTTGAATATAAAAACCAATATAACGTCAGCAACATTTAATTGTTTACAGAAATTTCTGCTTATAACAGATCCTAGATGACTGTCAGTAAGTTCAGTTCATGAAATAATCTGGTATGATATTAAACAATTGAACATCAACCATTTTAGAATTCCAGGGGGGGGGGCAAGCGCCCCCCCCCCCCTTGCGGGCGCCCATGTATGGCGAGCAGTTCTACTTTCTCCATGTCAGTCCAAGTGACATTAGGACCGTCTTCAGTGCAATAAAGTCGAGGTCCACTGGCCATGAAGGAATGATCATGTATTTTTTAAAAGAATCCTACACATCATACTTCCCACAGTCACGAATATCATTAATTAACAATTCACTCATTGCTGGGGGTCTCTCCTTCTAATTGAAAAAATGCAATCATCCATCACCCTAACTGTTCCCAAGATTATCGTCCTAGTAGTATCGTTCCTGTAATAGGAAAAACATGAGAGAAAATAGTACATAAGCAAACGACTGAATATCCTACACGTCACAACGTACTTAATAAACATTTAACCACGGTCCACACCAAACTACAGTACTAATACCAAATGACACGCAACTAAGGATGAGTAAAAGACTTATAACTATACCCTTTCTCTTGGACTCAGTTAAAGTTTTCAACTGAGTACACAGACATTTTTGTTATACAGCACTTTATCCTGGGCACAATCCCATCTTAGTGGTCGCCAGCAGCATGTATCAGTGGGAAACCGATAAATTTTCCTGGCAAACCACGGAGATGGGCGTAGTACAGGGTGGAGTTTCATCGCACCGTCTACTTGCGGCCTCATCAGATTGCGAGGGCTAGGGAATATTTCATTTTCACGCCCTTCATGGCCATTCTCTTTCTTTGGCTGGTACCTTCATTTTTCGAAGTGTCGGATCCCTTCCATCTTTCCCCTCTGATTAGTGGTAAAAGAGGATGGTTGCCTAGTTGTACATACTCATAAATCAACAATCATTACCGTCACCTAGATAGAATATTCCCCTCCATTTCCATCTCATGATAACAAGATATGCAAATGAACTATTGTTATACATCATGAAACGACTCAATTTATGTACCTCTTTGCTACTTCATAGGTCGATACCCCGAACGATACGTAACGTACAAATAAAGAAAGTCCTGTGCTTTACATCGAGTTAAAATGTACAGCTAAATTCACGCATAAAATATCGAACAGCAACGTTAACAGAAGTCTACCTTCAGATATTAATAATTAATAATCGTCGAAAATAAAATATTTTAACAGCCTGATATTTTTTATTTATATCGTCCTCGAAGAAGAAATATACATTCATGAATCAACATCCATTCAAATCAGTTAATTATTAAACAGCACAGTAGAGTCTACAGTCAAATCCGCTCAGAAAGTGACATCAGCTATTTACTGTACAACATCGACCAAGTACGGAAGGAATCTGTCGAGAACTACACCCTAATTTACGGCAGTGCCATGAAACGAATAGACGCTCACGGGCATGCCCAGTTGTTACTACAGTGAATCTAATACACTGTGGCTAAGTCCAGTCCAGTCGCCATGTTTTAGCCAAGTACTCAATAAGTTGATAGATGAAGGTATAGGCTACGAATACAAGTCACAATTATTGAAGAGGTTAGAAATTCTGTGTAGGTAGCTAGGCCTATAATAACATTTACATATGTGGCACAAAGTAGTGTAGTCAATTTCTTGAATAATGTAAAGTTAGCCTATATTTAAATTTAAAAAATAACATTACCATACTCTAGGTTACATGGTTTTACATATCAGAATATACACCGCAGTACCATCAAACAACGCATAGAAATGTACTTTTTATATATGACTCATCGGTATGTATAGAGACATGATTTTTTCGCATTAATTTATGTTCAATTTAGCGAAAAGGAAACAATTCTTCGCGTCTATAAGCCTGACCCTATCGCTTTAATTCTCTCCTAAAGTTATTCATAGAGAGTTTTATTCGTGAGATTTGTGAATTATTCATGTTATGTTAAAATGGTATAGATAAATGAAGTGAAGTAATATTGATAACACTGGTCGACAAGATTTTCTTCACGAGAAGTCTGATTAGTGTACCTAGTGCACTTTGCGATACTGAATTCAGATACGTAGTCAGAATCTTTCCATCAGCCACAGTCTTTTTATGGCAGCATTCTTTAAATTCGATTGTAGCATTCTCTCCTATCTGTCATAGGAAACTTTATCTCATATGTATCGGTTTCGTTCAAGCTGCATTTAAGGAAATTGCATGTAACACCATGCAGAAGCACCAACAGACAACAGGTTCATTCCTGTTTTGACACGCGTAGACCTGTATTGAGCAGACTGTGAGCGTGTTAGCACGAATATCACTTTCTGCATCATGCCAAGAAAGTGAGTAACCGTGCAGATATTTTCTGATGTACTTGTGGTGAGCAGACCTTCATGTCTCAGAGGCGACATTTCAGGCGGCTTATGAAAGAGTGATATGATCTTGACTGTCTAGTGGATCATTTCGATAAGAGCTGGGCCTCAAATATGGGCTGTGTTTTGTGTGATAGACGGTTGACTGTGTGGAAAAATGGTACACACCATATGCTATTTGCAATTCCCATGATTTGGAGGAAACCGAAGGATAATCGAAAATATTGTTATTTTTGTTCAACAAATATTAAAGGAATCGCACCTAAACCAAAAGATACAGTTAAGTATCCGAATTTGCCATCTGAAATGAGGCCAGTCGTATACAATAAAGAGTTTCCTGTACAAATTATTTTTTAAAAATGAATGAAATGAATACGACACAAAACTGCTGCCTGATGGGGAAAAATGACATTTGAGTTCAGCATAAAAATACTCGTAGAATCTCTTTTGTTCTTGTGAATAAAAAATCGGTTAATTTTTTGTCGACCAGTGTAATAATTCATTATTCCTTACGTAATCTTGATGAGAAATAATTTAGCCCTAATCAATATTACATAATAAATCACCCTATCCCCTTACGTGACCAATGGTCACTGACCATACTTTCACCCTACATGGCCACACCATTAAGGGATTTTATAGAATATTAATACGAAATGTTGAAATGAGAAATCCTTATTCTGTCTTCCGTTTTCCTTTACACACGTGATATTGGAATACAGTTGGAATTTTCCATGAATTTCGCTGCATTCTCGCACTTATCTCTAAAGAAGTAAATTTCGCTTTAAACTGGCCTTGTCGCTTCAATTTGCTATAATTCGCGAAAACAAAATCACCATTTCCTACCAGAATCGCATTACTCGTTAGGATATTTCAAAATCGCTTCAAAATATTTTTGTCGCGTTTATCGGTAATGCGAAGAAATCATGCCGCTAAGTATGTATATAATCGGAGTGCATGTAGAAGATAGAAAATAATTATTAGTTAACCGATGTTAGAGGGTAGACAAAATTGTATTACATAGGTCCATATATATGTTAACATAATATACGTTAACCTTACAGAAGGCATGTGACCTTTAAGACCTTCTACAGGAGTAAAGCAGCAAATGGAAACACATGAGTGGATTTTACACCGTGCAACTGACCGTGAAGTAAAAACCCACTCGAAGCCTCGCACAGTAATTCTTTCAGTAAGAGTATAACTATAATGTAATTAATTTGTACGTATCATTAACTACTTTCACGGTTTTCAGAGACGCAGTCAGTAAATCTATCGACAAGAGACTGATGTATTTTGGCACTTTTGAAATACCAGTCGACCGGGCCTAGGCACCACTGAAGGCGGATACTAGGTAAAAGAGTTAGTTCCCCGTTACTTCCCTCAGAGAGCCAGAAATCTAAAGAACTGCATGCATCAATCTACAGTATAAACGATATTTTCACACCACTGAATACGGGTACTGGCTGCCTAAAGAATGGTATTACCAACATCGCTCATACCCGTCACGATTCTATCGTCAAATCAAAGGATGAGAATGAGACAGGTCAATGAAAATAAATCTAGCCCATATCAGAAGACATAGCATACTGCAAACATTAGGTTTCAGCGCCAAAAGCGTAGAGTAAGCAATGTTAACAGCGCGTGAAATTAACAATTTACACTCAACATTTTATTTTAAAAACTAAACTTTGCAACACATGTGATTGATTTACAAAGCATCTTCTTAAGACGCCGTCTCCGAGCGGAGGTTGGCGATCCACGTAACTAGCTCTGAGCTTGACAGCGCAGAATGGAATGCCATGATTTACAAACACCCATGTATCATCGCTACTTCGTCTTATAATTTTCTCCAATTTTAATTTCTTTTTTTTTACAATTGGCTTTACGTCGCACCGACACGGATAGGTCTCATGGCGATGATGGCATAGGAAATGCTGGAAATGGGAAAGAAACGGTCGTGCCGACAGTCGGCGAGCTCATAGCTCCGCGCCCCTAACCGCACGACCAGCTCGCCCGGTGAACGGAAATTAAATCAATATTCTAAATTTCAGTTATATGCCGATGACATGAAAATTTACAGGCAGATTAATTCAAACAAAGATAGGGAAAAATTACAACAAGACCTCACAGCACTGGTTGAATGAGGGAAACACAATTACTTTCAATTCAATGTTAAGGAATGTGAATCAATGATCTTTACTAGAAAACGACATCCAAAAATCCGTTCTTATGAAATGAACGGTATCAGCCTAAAACGAGTTGAAGAAAAGAAGGATTTAGGAGTGGTATTTGACAGTATACTTCAGTTCAATATACACATAAATAACGCCGTAAATAAGGCCTATAGGAACCTAGGATTTCTAAGGAGAAACACAAACAAATTCAAAAATATCAAAGCGATAATACAGGTATACAATTCACTAGTTAGAACAGTAATAGAATATGCCTCTATAGTCTGGAATCCATCATGTATCAAAGGTATAAAAAAATAGAAAATGTTCAAGCCAAATTTCTAAGATTTCTGTATCTCTAAAACTAGTGCAAAATATGTGGCATATAGTGACTTAATAACAAATTTTGGGATAGATAGGTTGCATACGAGGAGAACATTAACCTGTGTAAAATACTTACATAGAATTCTCAAAGGTAAAGCTGATAACCGAGAGTTACTCCACCAAATAAATTTATATGCACCGTTTGGAAGCAATAGAAATAATTTAACTTTCTTTGTTAAAAGGTCAAACACAAATCACCATATGAATTCACCATTAAACAGAATATGTCAGTTAATTAATAAAATGCCAAACGTGGACATATTTCAGGACGAGAGTATCTTCTTAAGGTCAGTCAGAAGGAAACTCGCACAGAGAGAAGACATAAAGTAAATAGAGTAGCATTATTGTGTACCATGAATAATTTAGTCCTTAGATTAATAATGTATATTTTAGGAGGAATTAAGATAATAATTTGAAACACACACTTACCACTGTACATAGTTCATAAGTATAATATTAGATTTATATTTTAATTTTTATTGTAAATTATTTATAAAATAAGAAATGGGAATGTTCTGTAAGTGGGCAGACGTGCCTGTTGAACAATATCAAATAAATAAATTTACTTATGAGATGTGGCCTTATCCTGTTCACCGATGAATACCATATTAAACTAATGAAACATTACGTGTACTAACGAAATGTAATCATATCCTACACACATTTCATATTCTTATCCTTTATTTATACATCCGAGCCAGCCAATTGGCACCCGCCTCCCCCTAGTTACGTCACTGTGCATAGTAATGTAGCTGGCCTTCTGATCCCAAGCTGGTATTTCAAACTGCTCAAACACGCCAGCTTCGTACCCGTAGAGGCACCGGCAGCAAAATTCCCTTCACTTCAGCGCTTTTGACTTCATCTAAAGTAGCGGGAAGTTAAAGCAACAACTTTGTTATCAATCCTGGTGATCATTGTTTTAAGAGAAAGTGCATCTAGAAAACCCTCTATTACCGGGCGGCTGTGAGCTTGCATCCGGGAGATAGTAGGTTCGAATCCCACTATCGGCAGCCCTGAAGATGGTTTTCCGTGGTTTCCCATTTTCACACCAGGCAAATGCTGGGCTGTACCTTAATTAAGGCCACGGCCGCTTCCTTCCAACTTGTAGGCCTTTCCTATCCCATCGTCGCCATAAGACCTATCTGTGTCGGTGCGACGTAAAGCCCCTAGCAAAAAACCCCTCTATTAACACTAATCAGAGGGAAAAAGTAAAGGGGTCCGACAATGCGACAAACGAATGTAAGACAAGAGCCAGGAAGGGCGTGAAATTGAAATACTCCCTAGACCTCGAATGCTCTAATATCGTCGAGGTCGGAAAACAACAAGAGCTGACCAACGAAGGTCGGGCAGAATAGATTAAAGTAGCGGAAGCAATGCCAGGACTGACTGCCATGATCACACCAACCCACGCTTCAGAGCTATGTGCCCACAGGGTGTATCGTAATCGGCTCTCACGATAGGCAGGGGATACCGTGGGTGTTATTCTACCGCTCCCACCGCATTGAAACGGTATGTGCAAGAAAATTAAACTGGAAATAAATTACAGCAGCAGCGTCAACAACCACCACATAATTCTGTTACCGAAAATATTCTACTACATATTGGTGGTAAACAGTTTAGAAAGAACAAAATTAATTCAGTCAACTTTTATGCGAATTTGCTTTCTTTTAAATACGACCTCCTTTCCACCCGTGGGATCAAAAATTCAGTAGGCTTACTCATAGAACAGGACCTATTTTTGTAATACGGGAGGAACAAGATTATCGCCATAGACTATAGAAAATGCGGAAAACGTTTCAGCTCTTTCGATTATTTGCAAGCAATGGTAGAAGGGCAATATTGGTTACCTTTTTAAAATATACAGTAACAACATAGAGAATATAAAATAAACGTGCCTGTCTTCCTTTCCTTTGAAACTGCATTCAAACTGAAAGGAACGCTTTAATCTCTAGAATGTAAAGGATACGAAAGGTGGAAAAAATTTCTTTTCGACGACTGTTACTTCGAAAAGAAATTCTGCTCCAAAACCTCAATAATTGAATTATTCTGCTGTACATAGCAGTACGTAACGAAATATGGCACTTTATTTTTTTTAAACATGCAATCAAATGTGCTGACGTATTAAAAAAAGCAATGACATCTGTCTGCCTTGCAAAACCATGTTAGGCCTACATCTAAACTGCTGGGCATAATTTTACGAAATTACACGGATAATGGTTCCTTTAGTCAGAAATTTGTGGGTCCCGAACCCAGTCCGGATTATGGGGCTTCGCCTTCAAACAATAATATGAACTAAGTTTAGGAAATGAACGACAAATTACATTCCACTGTACGGTATGACTCACCTTAAAAAACTAACAATGAAAAGGATAGTTCCATTATAATAAGCCCTGATTTATCGGCTGAGATACAGTGAAATTGTAGCAGTTACCAGCCCCCCCCCCCCTCCCCCCCACGTCTACATTTGGTGGCCATCGAATTCGGCAGAGATGCTGCTTCGAAAGCTGTACCATCAGTCGTTGTGTATCTCAAAGTACTTTTTTCAGTTAAACCTTAAAGCACATTTTTATAAAGGAACGTAATGGACGACAAATTTAGATCATAGGACTTGCTAAAAACAGATCAAAGTAATCGATTCAGAGGACTGTCCTTGGAAAATAACCTGAAGTATTGAAAGTATCAAGATCATAGAAGATCAACAACTATTCTAAAACCCTGTTTAAGTTAAGCACCGACGTTACTTCATTCCATCGCTCAAACCGACGAACAAAGCAGTAATCTGAACTGGGTAGTCCATATTTTCACCTTAAATAGAGTTCATATTCAACAATATCGTCATTACCATTACGTTAATAAGAATATACTGATGTAGGCATATATTAACAAGCTGCCCTGCCAGTCAGTCGTAGATTAGTCTATTGATACCCCCGTCATGCTCGCTTGCGATAATCTAGAGCACGGTTGGGGAACCTATGACCCCATGTGTGACACGCGAACGCGACTCCTGTCGTAAAGCAGGCAACACACTAACGTGTTTTAATGTTATTAACGTATAATAAATAGGTGGAAATCTGGCAACATAACTTAACATATTACGGTTTAATAAAGAAGTATGTCTCAAGTAATTCTGTGGCCATACTTTTTACAAATTGTATTAGGTTAAAGCAAAGTCCGACTCGTTGGCTGAATGGTCAGCGTACTGGCTTTCGGTTCAGAGGGTCCCGGGTTCGATTCCCGGCCGGGTCGGGGATTTTAATCGCTTCTGATTAATTCTTCTGGCTCGGGGACTGGGTGTATATGTCCGTCCCAACACTCTCCTCATCATATTCAGACAACACACTACACTACCAACCACCACAGAAACACGCAATAGTGCTTACATCCCTCCATAGAGGGTTGGCGTCAGGAAGGGCATCCGGCCGTAAAAACAGGTCCAAATCCACATGTGCGACGCAGTTCTCACCCGCGACCCCACAGGTGTGGGAAAAAGCGGCAGGAAAAGAAGAAGATTAGGTTAAAGCAAAAATAAAACTTATTCTTAAAAGGTACCCGTTTTTAAATATAATTTTCAAAAGTCGAATTGATTTTATATAATGCAATCTAATACCTAAATGAAGTCAGATGACGTGTTTCATGATAATTCTCAAGTAAAATGACCGATGGCTCACTATGCAGTACAAAGAAGCAAAGATCTTGATTGACATTGTAGTCGGTAAAAGATTGTCATCCCTGGAATTTACTTACGCTGGACAGAACTAATATTCGCGAAGACAATTACTACACGTTTATGAAAAATATACTGATCCCAATTACCACCAATATTAAGAGTATAACTTGTGCGGTAAGAAAACATGAAACATTAAAGATGTAACTTTAAGATTTTGCCACCACATCGAAAACATTAATAGCACTATAGCATACCTGCAAAAAATACAAGCTAGTGAAAAAAACCACTATTAAGTTACATTAAAAAGAATGCTATGAAAAAACAAAACATTCCTGACAACAAAATTAGAAACATAAGCAAATTTTATCAGAAAACAGTAATAACCACGACAAACACACTAATATTCACCCTAAATCAAACACAATCTTTTAAAATAAGCTATAACATTGCTAGAAAAAAAAGGTTCCAAATTAAAATGCTAAGAACGTCATATCGAAAAGAAGAATGTTTTAAAGATGTTTTTAGGTATGTTGTAGTATTATATTAGTATTTTTGACAGACTGGGGGGCTTAAGTCACGTTAACTGAGTGGATTCCTTCTTAACGAAATATTAAAGATAGGAAATTGTAGCCTACTTTGCATAACTTTAATTATGGTGAGTTTCTTGATGCAGCCAATATTAACTATGAAATGTGTTGTTTTCCTATTTTGGTCCCCTTGAATACTGCAACGCCACTGTATAATAATAATGTAGGGGGTATTGCACAACTTGAACTTAAATACTCAATTGCGAAATTTGTTTTGGTGTTTGCGCATGACGTCGTAACAAATGAAAATAATGGAACTGGGCATACTACCGACCTTTGTATAACTAATACGAGATAAAAATTAAGTACGCGGTAAAAAATTCGAGTGTACGGAAAAGATTATAATGTTCGTTTATACAGATATGAATGTTCGACTCATTGCCTGAATGGGTCAGCTTTCGGTTCAGAGAGTCCGGAGGTCGATACCCGGGGATTTTAATCGTGTCTGGTTTAATTCCTGACTGGGGGACTGGGTGTTTGTATATCAAATTCCTATTCATATTCACACACGTGCAATAGTGATTACATCCCTCTATATAGAGCATCTAGCCGTGAAACATGACCAAGTCGACATGTACTGTACGCACCCGGTAAGCGATAGAATAAGCAAGGAATTTAAAAAGAAATATTACTGATAAATGTCACTGTAGATGTGAAGCTTCCACGGTATGTAGTTATTTAGTTCTTCCGGGTTGAAACTGTTTTTTGCTTACATTTCGTACAGGTTTCCGACGTTTCGAACACATTGCAGTATTCCACTGAAATACCCCTGCTTGATCCGAGGCAAAGAATGTTAATGACTAAGACAGTAGGCAGCCGTATTTTCAGGACGGCTATAAGTGAACCAAGACTGAGATAGTAAAGAGTGACAAAATAAAACACAGTATATTATGGCTTACCTTGAAACTCCTTCACGGGAACCTGTGCTCACTAAAACAACTAAACCACAACTAAATTAAGTAAACAAATTGCTCTAACATTTATTGCCCTAGACAAGCAACTTCAAGGGTATTCCCGCAACCCTCCCTCCTTGCATTTCATTGGTCAGTCTTTTCTTATCTACCTGTCTTCTCACTGGACTCCCCTCCCCACTTACTTTCAAGGACTGGTTATGCCCCTCCCAAAAGCAGGTGTACAGAAATTTATTTCGGTCTACCAAATGCACAAGCCATGTCTAAAATTATTATGTTACGTTCCTCTATTTAATTAGCTTAAATCTAAAACTCCCATACTACCAATACCTTAACCATATTATGACAATAAGATACTCCCAATGTTTGGCCAACCCTTGTCGTATTTCTCCAAGGCGTCGGGCAATGAAGTGAGATGTGTCTTCATAGCGAGTTTTTCCGACTGGATGCCCTTCCTGACATCAACCTCCTCACAGGAATTATTGAAATGAAATGAATGACGTGTATATGACGATGGCCTATAAAAAGTGTGTAATGGTGATCGCAAAAGACGGAAATGTTTCAAACTTAACTTATGTTTTAATTAAAAGAGACCAGGATAAAAAAGGATGATATGTCATAAAAGACCGAGGGAGCCTTAATAATAATAACAATAATAATAATAATAATAATAATAATTTCGTGTGGCTATTTCTAGCGGAGTAGCCTACAACCCTTGTACGACAGACCCTCCGATGAGGGTGGGCGGCATCTGCCATGTGTAGGTAACTGCGTGTTATTGTGGTGGAGGATAGTGTTGTGTGTGGTGTGTGAGTTGCAGGGATGTCGGGGACAGCACAAACACCCAGCCCCCGAGCCAATGGAATTAACCAATTAAGGTTAAAATCCCCGACCCGGCCGGGAATCGAACCCGGGACCCTCTGAACCGAAGGCCAGTACATGACCACTCAGCCAACTAGTGGGACATAATAATAATAATAATAATACGCATCAGAAAATTTTATCATTGTAGGCAGACCTTCCAGGGTCGGTTTTTCTCTCGGACTCAGCGAGGGATCCCACTTCTACCGCCTCAAGGGCAGTATCCTGGAGGTTCAGACTCTGGGTCGGTGATACAACTGGGGAGGCCTCACCTGATATGCTGAACAGGGGCCTTGCCGGGGGATGGGAACATTGGAAGGGATAGACAAGGAAGCGGCCGTGGCCTTAAGTTAGGTACCAACACGGCATTTGCCTGGAGGAGAAGTGGGAAACCACGGAAAAGCACTTCCAGGATGGCTGAGGAGGGAATCGAACCTAACCTCTGCTCAGTTGTCCTGCCGAGGCTGAGTGGACCCCGTTCCAGCCCTCGTACCACTTTTCAAATTTCGTGGCAGAGCCGGCAATCGAACCCGGGCCTCCGGGGGTGGCAGCTAATCACACTAACCACAACACCACAGAGGCGGACTAGACAGATCACAAATAATAAGAAGAAAGGAATATCTTTGGCCCAGTATGCATAGAAGGAGTGTGGAATAGACGAGGTCTCCTGAATTACACCAGCATTCTGAGAAAATATCAGACACTAGAAAGATTAGAAAAGAGGACTGAAATTGTATGGCCATATTCAAAGAATGGACAATGAAAGACTTCCTAAAAAGATATATAATTATGCCTCCTGTCCGGCCCCATGGCCAAATGGTTATCGTGATGGCCTTTGGTCACAGGGGATCCCGGGTTCGATTCCCGGTAGGGTCGGGAATTTCTAACATCATTGGTTAATTTCGCTTGCACGGGGCCTGAGTATATGTGACGCCTTCATTATCATTTCATCATCATAACGACGCGCATGTCACCTACGGGTGTCAAATGAAAACACCTACATTTAGCGAGCCGAACTTGTACTCGGACACCCCGGGCACTAAAAGCCATACGCCATCTCCCATTATGCCCCCTCACTAAAAGTCAAGAATAGTTGGATAATCGAAATTGAGAAAGACCTTCAAGAAATAATAGGTGAAATTATACGGGAGAGACCGAGCTTAGGAACAATGGCGAACAAACATAATTTTGTCAAAAAGCCCAGATGAGACCCAACACTGCATGGTCCGAAGAACAGAAGAAAACACACAGCCAAAAGATGAAGAGTTTCCGGGAAGAGAAGAAAGCAAATTCATATCCTAAATAAGTTCCTTGTTTGTGTACAATGATGTGGAATAATAATGATAATAATTCTCTACTCCTTAGTCCCGTTTCTTGACACGAGATCGGGAAGAAACTTCCTTTAGCTCATCCCAGATATTTCTGGGGTCGCTGGAGCCACCCAGTTTCATTTTGGATTTGGTCGGGTGTTTACGGCCAGGTACTTTTCCTGAAAGTAGGCCTACATGATATTTAAGAAAATTTCAACCCAGGATCAACCGGGATTCGAACTCGGCGTTCCAAATTGGAAGCAATAATAATAATAATAATAATAATAATAATAATAATAATAATAATAATAATAATAATAATAATAATAATAATTTCGTAACGAGCATTATCCTACACATAATATACGGCAATATTAATAGAGTCCGCCTTTGTGGTGTAGTGGTTAGTGTGATTAGCTGCCAGCCCCGGAGGCCCGGGTTCGATTCCCGGCTCTGCCACGAAATTTCAAAAGTGGTACGAGGGCTGGAACGGGGTCCACTCAGCCTCAGGAGGTGAACTGAGTAGTGGTGGGTTCGAGTCCTACCCCAGCCATCCTGGGCCACTGTTCAGCATAGCAGGTGAGGCCGCCTGGGCGAGATACTGGTCATCCTCCCCAGTTGTATCACCGACCCAGAGTATGAACCTCTAGGATACTGCCCTTGAGGCGGTAGAGGTGGGATCCCCCGCTGAGTCCGAGGGAAAAACCGACCATGGGGGTAAGCAGATAAAGAATAATTAGTATTAATAGATTGAATACATTCAAGCACGGTATCTGAGGAAATAATACAGTCAACCGAACTTATTAGGAGGCAAAGAAAAACAGAGCTTCGAAAAAGGAATTACCAACGTTTTTCTAAATTATATAATAAGATTTGCCTCGTATTTTACATCCCAGATCAGGTTTAAGAAAGTGGGTAGCGTGTTTTGCCTCATATTTTACAGCCCGGATCAGGTTTAAGAAAGTGGGCAGAGGGTTCATTTTAACTTGTTCTGTCTGTTTGTGGCCACATCACGGGCTTAACTGAAATTCTGAAAACTCAAGGATAACTAGGTTGTGCATTAAGGGTCCCATTAGCGTCCGTTTTGCATGTGCAGTTCTAAGATGACAGATACGGTGATCCGTGTGTGGTAGAATGTTCGTCCCTGCTTCAGTTTTACCAGAATCAAAAATAAAATTTCGCAAGACTGGGCTCAAAAATTTCGGAAGAAAAATGTGTAGAAACATAGGTATTTTTATTATTGTATTGACAATTAAACTGACGTATAATTGACACTGAACGATTGAACTGAATAACTTTCATTCCCCTGTGGATGGGGATGGTAGAATAACATCCACGGTGTCTCTTGTCTATCGTAAGACACGACCAGAAGTGTCCCAAGGGCTCTTAACTTGCGAGCGTGGGTTGGCAACCACGGAGCTCTTAGCTGAGTCCTGGCATTGTTTCCACTTGCTTGTGCCAGCCTCCGACCTTCGTTATGCACCCTTTTCATACTTGGGCTTACGGGTGCACTTAATCAATTATTGTTCTTTTCTGACGCTGACGGTATGAGGTGTGGAGGCCAAGGGAGTCTCATTTTCACGCCTTTCGTGGCCCTTTACTTTCTTTCGCCCATACATTTATTTCGGGCCCATTCCACCTTTTCCCTCTGATTAGTGTTAATAGAGGAGGATGGTTACCTAGTTTTACTTCCTCTTAAAACAATAATCTCCACCATTACCACCATCTGAATAAATAATTTACTCAAAGAATTCCTCGGTCTCCTTGACCTTCTAAAAGTCGTTCTTCGTCAGACGTAGAAACACCGTAGCAAGTTCAAAATCCTGGCAAGATGTAGATATTATTTTACTCTTTCCCTAGGAATGGTGTGTTTGGTATGATACTAATATTCCAGCTTAGTCTGCTGGTATTTAAAACTGCTTACTTTCATCTAGTCGCTTGTTAGCCTATCTATGTAGTCGAGGCGAAAAATCCGAAGATGTTAATCTTAATTCATATTTTCTGGAGGAGCTGCTTGGCCGAGGCAGTAAAGGCGTGCTTGGCTCACCGGAAAGGACGTGGGTTCGATTCCCCGTCAGGAAGTCGAAAAATTTGAGAAACGAGATTTCCATTTCCGGAGGTGCACTCAGCCTATACCAAAAATGAGTATCAGGTTAATTCCTGGGGGCAAAGGCGGCCGAGCGTAGAACTAACCCCTCTACCGCCCATCAAGTGCCGAAGTTATAGATAGTGGAAGCCTTTATCTTCCACCCCTCCAAGGCTCATCATGGCCTGTACGGAAATGACTTTGCTTTTGCCTTTGCATATTTTCTAGAATACTTAATCAGAATACCTCCCGATGACCTGGCAACGCTGCCCTGTTCCATTAGGGTTCGAAATAATTTTATCACCGGCTGACTTGCCTGTGCAGGTACACGTAAGTCGGTGAGCAATTTGGAGCATGCGTTTGATTTTTCAGTCTTGGCTTCAATTTTAACTACGTGTGCTTCGCATGTAGGATATAAGAATGTCGGACTCCAGAACTATACCTCGAGCGTTTCGAATTGAATTCGTGCAACTATTGTATATCGTGCTGCGAATCCGTGTTTGTGGAAGGTCAAAAGTAAAGAGTACACTGGTCATTTCCATACGTCTGAATATTATCCTTCAGAGCATATGTCAAGCAGGTTATCAGTCATATGACCTGAAAATGAACTGGGTAGTCACAGCCAAAATTGGATAAGTTTATGTTGCAGAAAATGTATAATCATCCTGCAGTAGAAAATAAAATGAACTGCTTGACAGTTTTAACCAGACAGTAAACAAGGTTCTGGTACTTGGAAATCACAAACAGCACAAATTGTCACTCCATGTAGGCCAGTTTAATAATAATAATAATAATAATAATAATAATAATAATAATAATAATAATAATAATAATAATATTTCACTGTGGGTTCGAAGTCCATTGTCGGAAGCCCTGAAGATGGTTTTCCGTGGTTTCCCATTTTTGCACCAGTCAAATGATCGGGCTGCACCTTAATAAGGCCACGGCGGCTTCCTTCCCACTCCTAGCCCATTCCTATCGCACCGCCGCCATAAAACCTATCTCTATCGGTGTGACGTAAAGCAACTTGGAAAAAAAATAAAAAATGTAATGCACCAATTATAAAGTTGACATCACATCAAAATCCGGGCTAAGTTTCAGGAACTAAGGACATTGCTGGCCATCACAGTCCCTGTTCAACAATCACCACCATCTGCAGTTAGTTCGTTACCATGATGACGTCAACAGTGCAAACCGTTGACGGACTTTGCGATAAACATTTTAATTATTGATTATTTCCGTTATCCTAAATCGTATGGTAAAGAATTATGAGACATGCGACCTCAGCGGTTCCAGAGTTGCTGGTAGGGTGCAGAGGCACCATTCCAAACATGTTCTCTGTCTTAGCACAAGTTATGGACTGGGGCTGCACTGATGTGGAAGCGGTAGCAGTTTTGAGCGAAATCGAGCTGACTAACATCCTACTTGTAGTGAGGTGGTTAATTATAGATGGCCTTGGGTCTCATGTATCCTAGGCCTGAGGTATCGTAATTACCCAACGTGGAGATGAGATAGTTGGGGTTTGCATTTAGACGATTTAGATATCCGTGTGTTCTTGATTTCGTACACAACTGCTAAGAAAGTTTTCATTCAGGCGAACGGGGAGCCTCTTAGACGGTGACGCCGTAAAAATGCTTGCCTGTGGCTTTTGTATCAAACATTAAGTTCCCAGAAGGAAACCATAATTTAATTTCGTGGATTGCATATGTCAGCAACCCAGCGCGCGCGTTCTTACATCACCACAGCCATAGCTACAGAGAGTAGTGGGGAGGTTCTGGAAAAACAGGGCAACGTCAGTACTCTCTAGTCCTCAAACGTTGAGTTGGAATGGCCTTCTCTAGGCGACAACGATAATCGCATTTCATTCTGACAGACGGTACTCCGGTATGTACGTAGGGATAGGAGGTCGCTAATCCTTCCAAGTTATTAGGAAGAAAAATACCTTCCGCAGAGATGCAAAACAAGATATAGAAACTGAGGACAGACAACTGAACAGTTGTTGTTGTTATTTGTGTCATCAGTCCATAGACTGGTTTGATGCAGCTTCCATGCCACCCTATCCTGTACTAACCTTTTCATTTCTAGGTAAGTTCAAGTTCACTGTACGCATGCCACTTGGCTGCTTAATTTAATTTAATTTATTGTTTGCTACAGGATTTTCATCCCAATTACAGCAGCATTCTTTGTGATACACAGCGAAATTACAAATAATTATTACTTAATATTACCGAGCCTAACTTAATACTGAAGTCCTTAGACAGATAGGACGACCACGGAGTTGGTCTTTGAATTCAAAGAGAGGAAAATAGCATTTATTGGGCACATCCTGTGGGTTTGAGGAGTTCTTTCGGATCACTGCAGGAAGAAATTGTTGGGGAAAGAGAAAGAGGACGAATCAGAGTGTATAACTTTAAGAATCCACTTCTGGAGACGAACTAATCTTAATCTAATATATATTTATTGAAAAACTGAACGACTTTCTAGACATTCTTGACCGCGACAAGGACAAAGTTTAACTAGACAAATGAAAACGAAAACCTACAACCTGTTTTCCAGTCAATGACACGGTCAGGGATGGGATGAATTAAGCCCCCAACTTGCGGCGAGGATAGGAATTTTGCCGGCTGCCAAGGCCTATCGCACTTCTCTGGGGCAATGATTATTGAATGACAGATGAAATGAAATGATACTGGAGTGTGTTGCTGGAATGAAAGATGACAGGAAACCGGAGTACCCGGAGAAAAACCTGTCCCGTCTTCGCTTTATCCAGCACAAATCTCACATGTAGTGACCGGGATTTGAACCACGGTATCCAGCGATGAGAGGCCCGCGCGCTGCCACCTGAGCCATGGAGGTTCTCAAAGTAGACAAATAAAAGTATCAAAATTAAATTTGAACAATTATTAACACAGTATACGGTCTGCAGCATTAATATTTGGAAACACACACACACAAAAACAATATTAAAGAACAATACATTGTTTATTAGGACATTAACAGGAATATAAAGGTTGACCGGTGCGATGCTCCAGGCTGTCCGTGGGATCACCTTGCCGTAAATGACCGATCGCCTAGCAGCTACCAATGCCGAGAAAACGAAAACCTACAACCTGTTTTCCAGTCATTGACCGGGTCAGGGATGTAATGAATGAATCATATAGACTATTAGTACGATGGGGTCGCCACTCCCAAAGTGATTTATTAATGACTGATAAATGCTATGAAATGAGAATGGAGAGTGTTGCTGGAATGAAAGATGACAGGGAAAACCGGAGTAACCGGAGAAAAACCTGTCCCGCCTCCGCTTTGTCCAGTACAAATCTCACATGAAGTGCCCGGGATTGAACCACGGTGTCCAGCGGTGAGAGGCTGACGCGCTGCCGTCTGAGGCACGGAACCAATGCCGAGAAATCAACATCAAACACAAGCACATCCTGGGTTTCATTGGTGTCATCGTAGCGCACTTGCTATGGCGCGATCCAGTCAGCTCGGAGGTCCATGTTCAAATCCCGCTTCCTGTAGGTTTTTCTTCGACTGGTGTTCTCAAGCCTAAGCCACGCACAGATATAGCAATACCGCCTCGCAAATCGTATTTAAATTCGCCCGCAAAGCGATCCAATTGGCTAACTTCAGAAGCTGATATAATGAAAACGATGCGAGATATCGATTTTTTCAAAACCTTTATCAGTTTGAGCAGCCTTCTAACCCTCATATATGCAGTTCACGTTGTTTGCGACCACCGTGTACATCGAGTTAGCTATGAGAAAATTGACATCATCAACATTAATCCACTAATATTATAAATGAATACGAGTTGTATACAATATTTTGCAAAGTATGAAGAAAACCTTTTTTCGGAGCCATTAAGGCAACCTCCTGACCTAATTGTTTCTTCACATCGAAACTTGTGCTAAGACAGAGAACATGTTTGGAATGGTGCCTCTGCACCCTACCAGCAACTCTGGAACCGCTGAGGTCGCATGTCTCATAATTCTTTACCATACGATTTAGGATAACGGAAATAATCAATAATTAAAATGTTTATCGCAAAGTCCGTCAACGGTTTGCACTGTTGACGTATTCATGGTAACGAACTAACTGCAGATGGTGGTGATTGTTGAACAGGGACTGTGATGGCCAGCAATGTCCTTAGTTCCTGAAACTTAGCCCGGATTTTGATGTGATGTCAACTTTAAAATTGGTGCATCACATTTTTTATTTTTTTTTCCAAGTTGCTTTACGTCACACCGATAGAGATAGGTTTTATGGCGGCGGTGCGATAGGAATGGACTAGGAGTGGGAAGGAAGCCGCCGTGGCCTTGATTAAGGTGCAGCCCGATCATTTGACTGGTGCAAAAATGGGAAACCACGGAAAACTATCTTCAGGGCTTCCGACAATGGGCTTCGAACCCACAGTGAAATATATTATTATTATTATTATTATTATTATTATTATTATTATTATTATTATTATTATGTCCCGGTTGAGTGTCTAAGACAGTAGACCACTGGCTTTCTGATCCCAAACTGACAGGTTCGATCTCGGCTCAGGTTTATTAAAATATTTTTGATGTCACAACATAAAGTGCTGATTAGACTAAATACCGAGTAGAAACACATGCGAATGCTGAAAACTGACATACCTTGCCGTTTTTCCGTAGTCATCCCCTCTTTATTGTGCACATGTAGGACGCACGGTTATTCAAATTTAACTGGTGGAATTCCCGCAACGTCTCCACCATATGCAATTTCGTCACCGTGGGCAATTCCACCACCAGTTAAACAAGAATAACCTCAGGTTGCTAAAGTGAACGAATAAGCCTGATGTTTAGGGGACAACTACCAAAACACTAGCCCGTCTGGTGGCCATGATCGTTAAATATGGAATTTTAAGTCAGTTCTAGTCCCGTTGGTAGAGGAAATTTTCATCCTCAAAATGTTGCCTGGTAGGGTAGGAAAAGTGGTGGTATGTAAATTGCCTGCCAAAAGCCTGGATTCACTTTCAAACCTCTCTGCAGTGTGTTCGTATGGAGTGAGAGAATATGACACTGTTGATGGTGATTCGTCCGTCGGATGGTGAGGTTTAGCCGCGAACAGGCCTCTTAAAGTTATTCGACAGAAATATGTGCCGGTATCAGGTTAAACCCTCTCCCTACCTTATTCATTATCACTGTTATTTTACACTGAGTAAAAGTAGGGCCGAGTACAGTAAAATTTGCTCCGTGGAGATTCCCCGCCGGGAGTAGAACTGGTTTGACAGCTGTCTTAAGCATCTGCTACTACGCTGCACCACAGGGGGTTATTTCCATGTTGAAGGAATTCCTGTGAATATCTGTAGTACTGAGATTTCGAAATTAATATATTAAAAAATATTATTCACTCCATCTTTTTTCTTGCTAGTTGTTTTACGTCGCACCGACACAGATAGGTCTTACGGCGACGATGGGACAGGAAAGGGCTAGGTGTGGGAAGGAAGTGGCCGTGGCCTTAATTAATGTACAGCCCCAGCATTTGCCTGGTGTGAAAATGGGAAACCACGGAAAACCATTTTCAGGGCTGCCGACAGTGGGGTTCGAACCTACTATCTCCCGAAAACTGGATACTGGCCGCACTTAAGCGACTGCAGCTATCGAGCTCGGTATTCACTCTATCAATGTTCGTTTCTTGCACATTTAGAAAACCTGCATCGTATTTATATCCGTGGGTGAAATGTGTATAACTACGTAGTTTGACTTAATTTACAAACCAAGTGTGGAAACATGTAATCAGTCTTTCAGTCTTATGAAGAATATCCACAGCCTGTTTGTAGCCAACTGACGGGGTCAGGAATAGAATGAATGAAGAATTAAATACCGCTAAAGGAAGAAAATACTGACGAGTGCGAGATCTGACGTGCTTTTGCGGACAAAGATTAATGGATGGCAAATGAAATGTAGCGAATTTGTTGAATAAAGAATGACCAGTGAAAACACTACGTTTCCCCGACATGCACCCCTTATGAAGTGATAGGGCTCAAGAATGAACCATAGCTACTACCAAAGAAAGGAAATTGTGTGCCCTGGCGAGGCCTGTCGCATTCCCCTGGGTATAAAAGGTTAATAAATGACAAATTAAATTGTTTCAAACAGTGATGCTGATATAAATATGAAGAAATCAGAAATAATATTTTGAACGCCAACTTTGTATGTCTCTGCCCTTTTGTTAGGTAAAACATACGATAAAATGTTCGGAATGTTGAAGGAGAGAATTCCCGACTGGAAACCCGAAAGGGTGATCATTGATTTTGAATCTGCCAGCATTTGTGCTTTGAAACAGTCATTTCCATTAGCTGAAATACAAGGATGTTTCTTTCATTTTCTCCAGTGTATTTGGAGAAAGGTACAGGAAATCGGACTGACAACACTCTACAAAGAATGTCAAGAAGTGAGGCTGACAATTCGGAAGTGCGGGGCTCTTGCCTTCTTGAAGCCTGAAGATGTGGGAGAGGGCTGGTTCTATATCCACGAAGAAGCGCCACAAAATCCTAAACTTGTCCAGTTTTTGGACTATTTTGTGGAAGAATGGCTTGAAAATCATAATGTACCACAAGCAATCTGGAACTGCCACGGAAGACGCCACAGAACAACAAATGCTGTTGAAGGGTGGCACCACAAAATAAACAGTATTCTAGGGAGACCGCACCCACGAATTAAAGATCTCATTTTGTGTCTCAAATCCGAAGCAGAAAGCTCGAATTTTGAGATTGCCAGGAATGAACTTCATCTTGAGGGCAAAAGAAGAAAAAGAAGTTACGTGCAATTAGACCAAAGGATCTTGAGAGCAGCCGAGGTCTATTTGGAAAGCGGTAATGTAATCATTCTGAAACACGAAACTTCCCTGTTGAATTCCCAAACAAGACCTCTAGTTCCTAGAATGATTAATGACCACGGCGCAAGTTTTACTGATTTTAACACGCCACAACTCATACGACACCGCACATGGGCATCAAATAGAAAGACCTACACCAGGCAAGCCGAACATGTCATCGGACAATTCCAGCAATAAAAGCCAAACGATTAATTTAAAAAACCGAAACACTGCAAGGACCAATACTTTGTAATGCCGAGATATCGGGTGACAGCAAACTTTATCTGGCCTTTCAGTCTCCTATTCACCAAGGCGATTAAAAGCATTTCTCTTAGTTAAAAGCTACGTAAACCGAATTAACAGTTTAGTTTGTATTCGCCAACAACATTATCTCAGATAACAGGCATTATCTCGGTTAAAAATTTTACCGGAGATTGGTTGGTCGGAAAAATGGGAAATTTAAGATAATCGCCTACTAAGATGGCAGCTGGTAGACGGCTGGAATATCTCATTTAAATGAAATGTCGTGTGGCCTGGTGCATGTCTTTTGAGTTGACTGCCGTAGGCGACCTGCGCGTCGTGATAAGGGTGAAATGATGATGAAGATGGCACTTGCACCCAGTTCCCGTGCCAGGGGAATTAAGCAATTATGGTTAAAATTTCCGACCCTGCCGGGAATCGAGCCCGGGACCCTTGTGACCAAAGGCCAGCACGCTTTGGATATCTAATTTATAGAGAAAATCGCAGTGACAAGTAATATGATCAAGATTATGCAATTAATAAATGTCCTAGGTGGATAAAAGATCGAGGACTACGACTACACTGATTTTCAGACACATTTTAGGTTATGTAAAGCATCGACACTCTCAGCTATGATTGATCATGGCCTGGAATTCCGAACAGACAGGTAGGCCTAAGATGAATTCTTCATTATGGCTTAGGGTATATCTTGTACAGTACACGACTTTTTAATGAAGAATTAAGGAATACTGTTTTATTTTTTGAGTGTAATATAGGCCTACTACGTCTAGGCTATAATTTGTTTCCTTATTCTCTATGTTGTTAATGCTTTCTGCCACCAAATTCAGTAACTATTCACTCTCTTGGAATGTCATATTAGACTTCTTTCTTCGTTTCTGCTCAATAACGGATATAATTTATGCAAATTATTTGCGAACCCCGAATTGAATCAAAATCTTGTTTACATGTCGATAGAATCATTTGTTTTCCATGCGTCAGTATGAACAATTTACGGTTCAAAGTGAGACTGAAACGAAAACGGAGATAATAAATTCTGTGGTGAATACAGAAGTGAGCATTATCCGAGGTTTGGAAATCTAAGATAACAGCAAAAGTATCTCACGTTGTGAATACGGGCCTATCCGACTCATATTTATTAATAAAATAAAAAGTGTATGATCATGGAAGAAAATTAATTGTTCTCTTAAAGGAGAGGATACTTGATTGTCTAAGTTTTACTACTTATAGCCGGCCTTACTATATTTATAGCGGGATTGGGAGCTAACTTTGAATTTGATTTTTTTTAAAATCAGCGTACTGGCCTTCGGTTCAGAGGGTTCCGGGTTCGATTCTCGGCGGGGTCGGGGATTTTAACCTTAATTGGTTAATTCCAACGGCACGGGGGCTGGGTGTATGTGTTGTCTTCATCATCATTTCATCCTCATCATGACGCGCAGGTCGCCTACGGATGTCAAATAGAAAGACCTGCACCTGGCGAGCCGAACCCGTCCTGGGATATCCCGGCACTAAAAGCCATACGACATTTCATTTCAATACGGGCCTCAGTCAATGCAACAGGCTCCGTTTGAACTAAAACATGCAATCCTACCTGACATTAGCAAGAATACGACAGAAACCGGAATCACAACATGACAAGGCTGACTGGGGCAGTAGTAGCAATATGTGTGCAAATAAATGAGAAACAAATGTAATTATCCGTAGAATACTCATCCTCGGGAGGTCAACTGAGTAGAGGTGGGTTCGATTCCCACCTCTGCCATCCTGGAAGTGGTTTTCCGCGGTTTCCCACTTCTCCTCCAGGCAAATGCCGGGTTGGTGCCTAACTTAAGGCCACGGCCGTTTCCTCCTCTCTTCCTTGTCTATCTCTTCCAATCTTCCCATCCCCCGCAAGGCCACTGTTCAGCATAGCAGGTGAGGTCGCCTGGTCGAGGTACTGGTCATCCACTCCAGGACACTGCCTTTCAGGCGGTAGAGGTGGGATCCTTCCCTGAATCCGAGGGAAAAACCTATCCTGGAGGATAAACTGATAAAGAAGAATACTCATCACTACCGGTGCATACCATCTTCTTGCTAACATGTATGGAAACTTCTGGTTCTAATTCAGTTTTTTAACTACCGGAAAGTACTGGCCTGACTAAACCTCTGACAAGTAAAAGGATATTAAAAAAGACCACGAACATTCTTTTCGTTATCCTAAATCCGTGAAAGAAACCCACTCATTAAATACATGATTGTCATTCCGAAGCCAGCAGCTCATATTCTGTAGACTGTTAAAATGTCCTTGATTAGCCTATGTTTGTATGTCAAATGGTTGTTGACATTAACGTACTCGTGCAGGGTTTGGACCGAACGTGAGCTGAAACGCATTACACGAGCAGTTTTCACAACTCTACACCCTATCTTTGTTTACCACACTTATTAGGGTTTTTTTTTTTTTTTTTTGCTTAACGCGCACCGACACAGATAGGTCTTATGGCGACAATGGGACAGGAAAGGGCTAGGAGTGGGAAGGAAGCGGCCGTGGCCTTAATTAAGGTACAGCCCCAGCATTCGCCTGGTGTGAAAATGGGAAACCACGGAAAACCATCTTCAGGGCTGCCGATAGTGGGGTTCGAACCTACTATCTCCCGAATACTGGATACTGGCCGCACTTAAGCGACTGCAGCTATCCAGCTCGGTAGTATATTGTTTTACAAGTTCCCTAATTATAGAGTTGCCGCCAACACAAAGTATACTTGATTTTCCAATGTATATCATCACTGCCTAAAACATTATAAACATTACTATCCAAAAAAATAAGAGATACTCATATTAAAAATAAAAAAGTAAAGCCATCTCCGTATAGGCCATGGAGTCCCTTGGAGGGTTGGAAGGTAAAGGCTTCCACTACCCCCCAACCTCGGCACTTGGTGGGGTAGAGTGGTTAGCTCTACGCCCGGCCGCCTTTGCCCCAGGAATTAACCTGATACTCATTTTTGGGGTAGGCTGAGTGAACCCCAGAGCCGTTTATACCTCCGGAAGTGTTCGACTTCCTGACGGGGAATCGAACCACGTCCATTCGGGTGAACCGTGCACGCTTTTAACGCCACGGCCAGGCAGCCCCTAAGGAAGTACAACTAGGCAACCGTCTTCTATATAGGCTAATACTAATTAGAGAGAAAAAAGAAAGCGATACGACACTTCGAAAAGTGAAGGTATCGGCCAAAGACATGGGCCACGAAGTGCGTGAAAATGAAAATCTCCCTCGCCCTCGGAACCTAATAGCGTCGGGGTCGGAAAATAACAAGAGTTGAAGGAAGGCTGGACAGGATAGGTGAAAGTGAGGAGCATGGCGCAAGTGGAAGCAATGCCAGGACTCAGCTAAATGGACCCGTGGTCGCCAACCCACGCTCCCAAGCTGAGATTTGGAGCCCCTTTTAGTCGCCTCTTACGACAAGCATGCGATACCGTAAGTGTTATTCTACCGCCCAGACCGACAGATGATTGATTTTTGTAGTTAGTTAGGAGTGGCGTCCACCTCCGTGGTGTAGAGGTTAGTGTGATTAGCTGCTACTCCCGGAGGACCGGGTTCGATTTTCGGCTCTGCCATGAAATTTGAAAAGTGGTACGAGGGCTGGACTGGGTTCACTCAGCCTCGAGAGGTCAAATGGGTGGAGGGAGATTCGATTCCCACCTCAGCCATTCTCGAAATGGTTTTCCGTGGTTTTCTAATTCTCCTCCAGGCACATGTCGGGATGGTACCTCACTTAAGGCCACGGCCACTTTCTTTCCTCTTCCTTGTCTATCCCTTCCAATCTTCTCATCCCCCCACTAGGCCCCTGTTCAGCGTAGCAAGTGTGGTTGCCTGGGCGGGGTAATGATCCTTCTCCACACTTGTATCCCCCGACCCGAAGTCTCACACTCCAGGACACTGCCCTTGAGGCAGTAGAGGTGGGATCCCTCGCCGAGTCGGACGGAAAAACCAACCCCGGGGGTAAACGGATTAAGAAAGAAAGAAAGAAAGAAAGAAAGAAAGAAAGAACAAATGTTGCCTATGTATGTGCTTATTAAGGATGTAAAAAAGGTTATTTTTAGGCAGTTTATAAATGTTTTAGCTCAAAATAAGTTTCGGCAGACAGAAGAAGCTAACAGTTATAAATTAACTGAGTCGAAATTGAAAAGAGATGGCTTCAGATTTTACAGATTTTCTTGAAATGTGTTATTCACATAAAATTTCGTGAAAATACGTGTTTTTACGTGAAATAAGACTACATTTTTACGCTTGGGGATGCACAGTAGAAATGACTAATGTAAATATACGCAATATACGCTAAAGAAAAGTAATTACTGTACATAAAAATCCGCTCCCTAATGATGACCTGCATTGTATGTCTACCGCCTTCCTGTCGCCAACCTCAGTAGAGGAGCTAATTAAGATGAATTGTTCCGTGGTTTCCCATTTTCACACCAGACAAATATTGGGGCTGTACCTTAATTAAGACCACGGCCAGTTCTTTCCCATTCCTAGCCCTTTCTTATCCCATCGTCGTCATAAGACCTATCAGTGTCGGTGCGACGTAAAGCCAATTGTAAAAAAAAAAAAAAAAAAAAAAAAATGGAAGGGATAGGCTGTGGCCCTGTCCCAACATTTGCCTGGAAGTGAAAATGGGAAACCACAGCAAACCATTCTCGGGGTTTCGAACCCACTCGTCTCCTAAATGTCGATCTTGGCTCCATATCCGTAAGGCGCTAACATGTGTGGCCACTCCGCCCAGTAATATGATAACTTACAGTAGCCCACCTAATTCACAACAAACATGTGGTTTTAGAAAACATATTACAGTAAGTGTTGTTAGTTTCTAAGAAAACGTGAATACATACAATAGAATAAATCAACATTCTAGAGGGAGGAAGACAATGGAATAAAATGATGAAAACCCGTGTCTTGTTCTGCGGAGAGAATGGCACTCTCCGTTGTTGTTGTTGTTGTTGTTGTTGTTGTTGTTGTTGCGTTTAAGAATTACCAGCGAGGAAAGTGGTGGTAATTAAAGCTTTAAGTACAACAACACTGAACACAGAACTATGAACATGAGGTAGGAGCCAGATTTGCTTGCCCGTCCGCGCCAGCCATTTTTTTTTTTTTTTTTTAAGACAAGCACATAAGAGTCCGAGGGCGAAAACTATGCTCTTCTACTCATCTGTTTCCGAGAAATACCCGATGAGTCGGAGAATCTCCATTCCACTGCACTGGCGGGAGATAAAATGATCTGGCATAGATGCCGTATTTTCCCCCGTGTAATTTTGAAATTATAATAATGTTACACAATTTTACCACTGAATAGAGGGGAGGGGAGAAAGCTTAGCGCGGCGTTACCTAGATAACGCACTGGCTTGCTGTGTTCTAAATACCGTATTCCATTTCTTACCGCGCACGGATTTATTCGTAATTACAGAGTCAGTTGTTTCAGTGATTCTATGTGACAGCGCTAAAATTTCTAAAGCTGTCTGTTCAAACGTTCGACAGGCGTTCGGGAGAGACCATCTGCTCTTCAACTGTGGAGATAATTTCCAATATCTGCCTCTCCAACTCAGTGAGAAATATAACATTATTTCTTAAAACATTTATATGCCAGGTGTGTTTTTTTCTCTCGGACTCAGCGAGGGATCTCACCTCTGACACCTGAGTGTGAGAGTTTGGGTCGGCCGGCGGGGGGGGGTTGGGGGTGTACAATGGAGAGAAGGACCATTACCTCGCCCAGGCAGCCTCACCTACTATGATGGGAAGATTGGAAGGGATAGGCAAGGAAGAGTGAAGTAAGCGACCGTGGCCTTAAGTACCATCCTGGCATTTGCATGGAGGAGAAGTGGGAAGCCACTTCGAGGATGGCTGAGGTGGGAATCGAACTCCCTCTACTCAAATGACTTCCCGAGGCTGAGTAGACCCCGTTCAAGCTCTCGTACCAATTTTCTAATTTCGTGGTAGAGCCGGGAATCGAACCCGGGCCTCCAACGTTGGCAGCTAATCACACTAGTCACTACAACACAGAGGCGGACGAGAAATATAAGAAGGCGCTAAATATTTAGGTTACCGAGCCCGATAGCTGCAGTCGCTTAAGTGCGGCTAGTATGCAGTATTCGGGAGATAGTTGGTTAGAACCCCACTGTCGGCAGCCCTGAAAATGGTTTTCCGTGGTTTCCCATTTTCACACCAGGCAAATGCTGGGGCTGTACCTTAATTAAGGCCACGGCCGCTTCCTTCCCACGCCTAGCCCTTTCCTGTCCCATCGTTGCCGTAAGACCTATCTGTGTCGGTGCGACGTAAAACAACTAGCAAAAAATATATATATATATATATATTTAGGTTCGCTGGGGAATATCTCTCGGCGAAACAGACGCTACATTTTAATGCGTCTTGGTATTGCGGTATCAGGTTAGTGTGGTGGAAGTTTAAGACGTGCTGCGAGCTGACGTTTTGTAAATACAATACAGTACATAATATATATCTTAACAAGCCGAGTAGCAGTCGAGTTCTACATAGCGAGGCAAGAAATATAATTTAATATAACATAATTTAAGGAAGCTTGAACACAATTATTTCTCAAAGCTGGAAGCTGAAGGCTCAAGCTTGCATTGTGAATGTGAATGCACATACCGTGTTCAATATTGTTTCTGAGGGCAGAACGAATCTTAAAATAGGGAATAAGCCCACGTTTAGATCACCAGGGAAACATCCCACAGTTCAGAAACTTGTAACAAATTGGGCCGACTTTGAAAAGTGTGTTTTACATAGAACAATATTTTTGACTAGTACAATAATGGTGAATTGTCCGCCTCTGGGGTGTGGTGGTTAGCGTGATTAGCTGCCACCCCCGGAGGCCCGGGTTCGATTCCCGGCTCTGCCACGAAATTTGAAAAGTGGTACGAGGGCTGGAACGGGGTCCACTCAGCCTCGGGAGGTCAACTGAGTAGAGGTGGGTTCGATTACCACCTCAGCCATCCTGGAAGTGGTTTCCCACTTCTCCTACAGGCGAATGCCGGGATGGTACCTAACTTAAGACCACGGCCACTTCCTTCCCTCTTCCTTGCCTATCCCTTCCAATCTTCCCATCCCTCCACAAGGCCGCTGTTCAGCATAGCAGGTGAGGCCGTCTGGGCGAGGTACTGGTCATACTCCCCAGTTGTATCCCCCGACCAAGAGTCTGAAGCTCCAGGACACTGCCCTTGAGGCGGTAGAGGTGGGATCCCTCGCTAAGTCCGAGTGAAAAACCAAACCTGGAGGGTAAACAGATGATGATGATGATGACAATAATGGTGAATTTCCAACGCCAAAGAAATTGAAGTATTTAATGAAGGAGAAAAGACTGGGAACCATTGAATGAATCCAAGTGTTTATTTTGCAATAATAAGTCCGACTCCTTGGCTGCATCGTCAGCATTGAGGTTTTAGTTTCAAAGGGTCCCAGGTTCGATTTACGGCCTGTTTGGGTATTTTAATCGTGTTTGATTAATTCTTCTGGCTTGGGGACTGGATGTTTGTGTTTAACACACTCCTCTTCATATTCAGAGAACACACCACACTACCAACCTGTACGGAAACACGCAACAGTGTTATATCGCTCTACATAGGGTTGGCGCCAGGAAGGTCATCCGGCCGTAAAACATGGCCATATCCACATGTGCGACACAGTTGGCACCTACGACCCCACAGGAGTGGGAAGAGCTGTAGAAGAGAAGAAATTTGCCTTAAAAAGACGCTACTGGAAATGTTTTTTTTCTTTGCTATTGGCTTTACGTCGCACCGAAACAGATAACTCTTATGGCGACGATGGGATAGGAAAGAGCTAGGACTGGGAAGGAAGCGGCCGTGGCCTTAATTAAGGTACAGCCTCAGCATTTGCCTGGTGTGAAAATGGGAAACCACGGAAAACCATCTTCAGGGCTGCCGACAGTGGGATTCGAACCCTCTATCTCCCAAATACTGGATACTGGCCGCACTTAAGTGACTGCAGCTATGGAGCTCGATACTAGAAATCTTACTCAGAACGTCATGCGGTATAGATTACACACATCACATCAGAGAATAACACAGCCTCGCATGGTTTGAGTACTGCGTTCAGGCTAGTGCCACACCTGCGAGATTTCACGCTGCCTTACGGCGTGAAATCTCACTTAAAAAATGCACAGCACTAATTTGGAAGGGACCGGCAACACACGGCGTGATTTCACGCTGCGGGATACGAGACAAGGAGCGTCTTCAAGGTCGCCGGCTCGGGAATGGACCAAAGTCCATTTTATTTGCGTGTTTTCCCAATCAGTGCCTGCCTACACTTGCGGAATTAAGATGCTGCGGTATTGTGCTATTGTTTGAATATTGCGCGTGGCTTATCTGCGTCCGCAAAATGGTATTAGACAGTGAATTAATAATTTTGGAGGTAGAAAAGTACCCGTGCATTTTTGATACCAAAGAGAAAGAATTCAAAACATAGAGACATGAATTGAACTGCGTGGTTATGAGTAACGGGCGTTGTGCTGGGGGAAACGTCGTGTTTCTTGTGCTGATAGCACGTTTTAACAAACAGAAAAGCATTTAAACTGAGTTCACGGACATCCTGTAATACTAAAAAAATATCTTGGTTGTCTTTTAATTTATTTTGTAGGAGCACAAATTGTCCACTTGATGACCTTGATGGATCCAATATTCTCTTTGACGTCGATGACGAACAGCCAGCGCAGCATAAACGTAACAACGGTGTTATTAATTAATGGACTTCCTTCCATATGCAGAGCAATGGCGATGCTTTGCTACTTTACAATATACAACACACTAATAAAATCACACCGTGCAAACATGCATGTATGGCCTCACGCCCTGTCCTCCGGCTACGTGAAAATAAGGGTAGAAATCCAGCGTGACAAAACGCAAGAAGTGTGGTCACCCACCTCGCAGGTCGTCCAACTGCATGGAAAACACGGAGTAACGCAGCTTGAAATCAGGCCAGTGTGGCCCTAGCCTAACAAGTAACTTTTGTATGGCATGTTATAGGAAAGGGATGGCGAACCTATGCCATGCGTGTCACTAGGCGACAAGCGAACAAGGATATGGTGACACACCACATGCACATATTAACATTTTTACATACATCTTGTACTATAGACTATACATATCTCGTGCATCGTATAGTCATAGTGTTTCAGGTTTAAGAAATAAATACCACAAATTTAAATTCTAGTTCCAATGGGAAGTGCATTATCGCAACACTGCAACACTGATAGATGTGAAAGTCAAGTGAGATAAATGTCAGATGTGACCGGCGAGCAATTCTCTCACCCACATCAGTGTCCGACTCGTTGGCTGAACGGTCAGCGTACTGGCCTTCGGTTCAGAAGGTTCCGGGTTCGATTCCCGGCCGGGTCGGGGATTTTAACCTTAATGGTTAATTCCAACGGCACGGGGGCTGGGTGTATGTGTTGTCTTCATCATCATTTCATCACCACCACCACCACCACCACCACGACGCGCAGGTGCCTACGGGCGTCAAATAGAAAGACCTGCACCTGGCGAGCCGAACCCGTCCTGGGATATCCCGGCACTAAAAGCCATACGACATTTCATTTACCCACATCAGTCAATTATTGAATTTTAGCTTGTGTGTGGTTGCCAGCAGCGCGTTATTATTCTTAATGTGTAACTGTTTATTGTTTTGAAATTTGCAAGACAAATAGTTGCTAAGAGATTATCCCAATTTAGAGATTTCGAGAAACCATCGCACTTTATTTGAAAACCTCATATTTCACAAATGATTGATATTAAGGCCCATTTTTTGAGCGGTTAGAAATCGACAGATTACATTTGGAGTTGACTGGATTTCAAGATAGCAGTATATAGGTGAATAAATTCGCACATTCGTGAAAATCGAGTGTGCTGTTAATGGTGAGTACTGTCTTCAGAAGCCGGAGAACTTAACATTTGAAAAGTGAAACAGCCTCCCACAAAAGGCTACTAAGATTCAGCAACAAGTTTCACAGTAAAATTGAGAACGATATTTCACGTAAAGTCCTTTGACAATATTACTATTTTTGATTTCTATATCTAACAATACTTAATTACGATTTGTGTTTCAATGGACACTTATTATATGTTTTTAAAAATAATGTTAGGTATTCAGAAAACTCACATAGGTCTATTTAAAAATGTTTTTTGCGACATTGGCAAAATACGACCACGGGACATGCAATCAAATATATTAGTTTGCAAAACAAGGGGCTGCCTGGCCGAGGCGGTAAAGGCGTGCTCGGTTCGCCCGGAAGGACTTGGGTTCGAATCCCCGTCAGGAAGTCGTAAAATTTAAGAAACGAGATTTCCACTTCCGGAGGTGCATATGTCCCTGAGGTTCACTCAGCCTACACCAAAAATGAGTACCAGGTTAATTCCTGGGGGCAAAGGCGGCCGGGCGTAGAGCTAACCACTCCACAATGGTGGAAGCCTTTACCTTTCACTCCTCCAAGGGCCTTCATGGCCTGTATTGAGGTGATTTTGCTTTGCTATATATTTAACAACTTATTACGAAACATCATTTGGAATTAGGGATAGAAGTCGGGGGTGGGGTGTGGGAGGGGTTGTAGCCATTCTAAAGAAAATAACCAGTGGCACAGTAGACAGTTGAGAATTAAAAAATCAGACACACTAGTTGGAAAAGTTTCCCCATCCCTGTTATAGGATATATTGCTCTGTACCTGCTCCGGTTGCCTACGGGCGTCAGTTCAAAAGACCTGCATCTGGCGAGCCGAACATGTCTTCGGACACTCCCGGCACTAAAAGCCATACGCCATTTCATTTCATTTCTATACCTGCTTCATATCGTGATTGTAATCACGTGTGAACTTCGTTGTAAGCATCATTATTTTAGCATCGATAATCGTAGGGTTAGGGCTTCTGTCACATACACGCATTTACCATAATCCACATCACCTTCATTAGCTCCTCAATTGAGGTTGGCGTCAGGGAGGACATCGGACCGGGAGATTTCTTAAGATAAATGAAATTGGGAGAGGAGGAGGAAAGAATCGGCCTATTAACAAGAATTGTCCCGGTATTCGCCTGGAAGTGAAAAGAGGGGACTACAGAAAATCATTTTCAGGACAGCCGACGGTGGGGTTCGAACCCACTCATCTCCCGAATGTACAGTCCATAGTCGTTGCACTCTGCTCGGTGTATTGCAAACTACACTACTGACGTTTTTACGCCACATACAATACAGGTACAGCATTGCTTATAGTATTAATAATTCCTGTTTTATAGCTTGACTTCTATTTAGAACTGAAATACTTTAGAATTGCACTATTATTCGGATTCTGTTCCTTTAAATTATGGCTTAAATTACCATTAATTACACTTCAATTATTCCTTTCCTTACATCGCTAGTGGAAGTTTAATTATTTTTCCTCCGCAGGTATTCTGCTCGAATTATCCGAAATTTGGAATTTGTAGAGTTCTGATTACCGGGTAGTACTGTAGATACGTAGTTGAATTAAAATAGTACGGTAGTTATTTCAGGGACTGGGCTTTTAGGTCGTTCGAAACGGAAATTGCCGCACTGTTGAGAAACGACTTAGGGATTTCATGCACTGGGTGGTGATGGGTAAGACGACTTGATAATTTGAAGCAGACCTATGATAGTATCGCTAAGCTATTTAAGGGTTTGAAGGTGCATTAAGAGATATAGCAGAGGATATCAGTCTGAGAAGTGAGAACAGATGATTTCGAGACAGTTGATTTCTTTCGTAGATTCACAACTATCTAATATGTATTTAAATGTTCGTTGAGTATAAATGTCGGTCTGGTAAAATAACCAGGAGAACCTACGGGATCTTTCTCAAAGGGTGTACAGGTGATGTTAAAATGGAGTATAGGGGATAAAGTTGGGGTGGTGTATATTGTCTCCCGAAATATTGTTTTGTTTTGTTCTGTTGAGTTCGCAAGTTGTCTCTGCTTTATTTGCCGATAGCGTAAATTACCTCCCATTTGTTTTGGATAGGAAGGGGAGTTAGGGATTGGAATAACTTACCAAGGGAGATATTCAATAAATTTCCAATTTCTTTGCAATCATTTAAGAAAAGGCTAGGAAAACAACAGTAGGAAATCTGCCACCTGGGCGACTGCCCTAAATGCAGATCAGTAGTGATTGATTGATTGATTAAATTTTGTAATCTGCCACTGTATCACTTCAATTCACATGAGTTGCTTGATATCGATAATTATATTCGATTACTGAATGGAATCTGTCTTCAGGTGAACAAACGTTGGCAGAACTGTGCTTGATATCTGTTTGAAGGTCAACATAAATACGTCTTGTACTCTGCTTGTCATCCTCCCCAGTGAACGTGAAATCCATGTAAAGTGAAAATGGTCACAAGTTGTATATCATTGACGGATGCAAGTTTAGTTTCCATAAGCAATTGGTTGGTGGTATAGGAAGATCTGGTCGTGCACAACGAAACTATGTAAGTGTTATTTGAAAATTAATATTAATAGTGAAATAGTAGACAAAATGGTAGTACATTCATATGAATGTCCATGTGCACAATTTTTTTAAACAGAAATAACATGAGCAACCAATTAAAACGTAATGCTGTAGAAGTTAGATGTACTAGACCTGTGAAACTATTTCATCAACATCTCGGTAACGAAATATGATGCCATCTTATTAAAAAAGAAATATTCAAATTGAAATTCCACTAAATCGAACGAATTCCTACAATCATACATTTTTAGGTACTGCATCGAGACTCTGGAATACACTCCCACTTCCTCTAATAAATTCAAATCTTCCTGCCGAAAGTTTTTCCAGGGAGCAGACAACTGTGTTGGGTGAGTCCTCGTGTATGTGTAGTGGGAATGGGTTTCCTTTTATATATTATACACTTGCATTATTATTATTATTATTATTACTACTACTATTACTATAATTATTTCCTCTTTATATAATTGTTCTCACTCTAATTGCCGTACTGATTTGTAACTTAATGTATCTGTCCGCAGTATTATTTCTTTGTAGAATTACTATATCTTATTTTTACTTGTATGTTCACATTTTTAAATGTTATTGTTTAAAGTGGTTAAGTGCAAGAGAGGGCCGTGAGCCCTAACTTGGCCATAAATGTAAGTCAGGTATGAATAATTGAATGAATGAGTTAATTAAATGCAAGAGCTTCTATACGACCAAAGTCTACTAGTTTGCTTCATGACCTCCACGACTCTCTAGCACGTACGGAAATAGTCAAACAGGGGAGACGATTCTTTTAGTGGTAATTTCTCGTGTCAACAATATTTTAGAATTTTCACGAAATGTGCATATTTTAAGTAAAATGCAAGTTTTATATGTTGTACAGTACATGGTACTTGTAAAAGTTCAGCCAAACTGTTCCACCAGTTATTCGCAGTTCATGGAGTGCATTAAAGTATCAAAATTCCTGTATTTTACTTCTAACTACCAAATTCATATGCTCAAATGTTTACCGAAGCGTTCACACACATTGTGAATGAGTGCAATAGCAATTACAGTTGCTTTGCTCGCGTATATGTGTAAATTCATCAGGCTATAGAAACCAAACATGGACATAAAGGGTTATCGATTTCAACTCTGGCGGAGTTGATACCACAAAATTCAAACTTAGGATTAGGTCGTATGCATAGAAAAAAGGGATTAGGGAAAACTTCTTAAATTATTTTTCAGTCTTCACTTTTTTAGACATGATGGAATTTCAGCCTGACAAAGCAGCCATGACAACATTCTGGATACCTGGAGGACGCAGAACATTCATCGCCAGTCAGTCACAACCGTTGATTATCCCACACGAAACTAAATCGCCTTTTTAATGCCAACCATTCCAATGATTACGATGCTATTGAAGTTTTAATACAGCCGAGGGAGTTGGCCGTGCAGTTAGGAGCGCGCAGCTGCGAGCTTGCATTCGGAAGGTAGTGGGGTCGAAACTCCGCTGTCGGCGGCGCTGAATATGGTTTTCAGTGGTTTCCCATTTTCACAGCACACACATGCTGTGGCTGTACCTTGATTAAGACCACAGCCGCTTCCTTTCCACTCCTAGGCCTTCCCAATCCCATCGTCACCATAAGACCTCTCTGTGTCGGCGCGACGTAAAGCAACTTGTAAACTGAAGTTTTAAAACATTTTCAGAGCGACACGTGCGCATTACAAAAGCAGTAACTGTTCTTTTTTTTTTTAGTACAGAGAAGACTGATTTCACTCCTTCGGTTCGTTAAGTGTGTTTCCTTAAAGTTTCTTCCAGAATTCTATGACGAAGTTTTCCACCGAATATAATTAATCCATCAATCAAAATTTTTAACCATACCAGGAATATTTCACACAGTATTTATAATTCTGCAAGTCCTAAGTCTGTAAAAGAGAAGAAAAATGTTGATTAAAGGTAATAATAGTAAACTTACGAACCGGATGCGGATACACGGTGATAACGAATGTTTGTTTCAAATCTCTTGCACGATATTTCATTTGGTACACTGAACAGGTTTTAGATAAATTGTGAAGGAAATTCCCAAGGCTTCTCCAGACAAGGAATAGGATAACCAGGTACAGCTGAACAGTAACAAATGCTTGTTTCTTGTCTCCGCTTTTCAGTTCATTATCTCACTGAATCCTGTCGTAACCTAATTGTGACCCAGCAACTTCGTTTCAAATGTCCTAAAACTTTCTTTTTTTTAAATTTGCTTTACGTAGGCAATATTTTTGATGATATTAATGTGAAGTTAAAATCGCATTTGCATGGCGACAATGGGATAGGAAAGCGCTAGGAATGGGAAGGAAGCGACCCCAGCATTTGGCTGGTGTGAAGATGGGAAACCACGCAAAACCATCTTCAGGGTTGCGGATAGTGGGGTTCGAACCCACTAACTTCCGGATGCAAAGTCACGGCTGTGCGCCCCTAATCGCACGGCCAACTCGCCGGGTAAACGTACTAAAACCATCTTAGAATGCCGGTTTTAGAGAGTACTTTAAGCCAGTATTAATGCTGGAGAGTATCTATGTATGCATAGATTAATGTACGAAACAATGTTTTTGTGTCAACAACTGTTCCAATAGTGTATGAATCGGGATAGTAAAATGGCCACAAGATCTTAAAGGTTTATCTGAAGGACTTCCATAAAATATACTGATTAGGAAATAGACTCCGTGGACATTGTACCGCTGCAGTATATTTACATCGATTTTAGCTTCGATTTATCACAGTTTTGAGTCTCCAACTACCACATAGAATGCAGTACATATTTGCAATTCCAGGTTAGAGAAGGGGGATATAAATATGTAGGTGTAGTGATTTATAGCGTTTAGAAATTAGAAATGTATTATTTGCACATTTAGCATTTTTAGGGTTTCTAATTTTGCGTTTTATAGCGTCTTGAAGAAAACCTACGATTTGAATCAATAAATATGTAATGCCTTTTGTGATATCAATGTGAAGTTAAAAATCGCATTTGCATAAAGCTAATAGCAAAATAAAAGTGCATGAATTATACTAAATTATTTATTTTAAATCGTTGTAGACTGAAGTGTAACGTGAAAAAAAAAGAGCAAATGTGTACGGTACCGATGCAAAGTCAGAATAATAACAGAAAACAAATAAAATTAACTTATATTCTTGATTCGGTGACACTGTTGAAGGAGATCATAGAAAATGCCTAAACATATTATTCTGTCATTTGTGTTCTAATATGACTTACAATTAAATTATATTTACTGAAATATCCGACAGCATCCACAATCTTGGTCCTACCCCAAATATATTGCAGAAGTGCTTTGGTAAATGTGAGCTTAACAGCAAACAGCATTTGCGGGCAGTACAAGGGTGCGCACATTCCGAGGTTTAAGTTTCTAGAAACATTGCCAGTTCGCATCGTATCGCATTTCTGTATAAATTTAGCATTTTATCCTGTTCTTAAAACACATTAAACATTGGTTTACAGGTCATGAAAAATACAAAAGCACAAGCCGTTCGTTGTCAGCATTTCGTGTGATATCGCTATTGTGAAAAATTATTTTCCCTAATTTTCGCAATGACCTATGTCTTCTGGTGTGGACTTGATCAAATATATTATTTTCATTGACCAGTTTCAGTCCCATCGTTGGCTTTTCTTCGTCCTCACGCTTTGAATTCTGGTCAGTTGAGATTTTGGACTTGTAAGTTGTCATTTCATTTCGTCTCATTTCGCACCATTAGGGGCCGATGACCTCGATGTTACGCCCATTTAAACAACAAACATCAATCAAGGATTATTATTATTATTATTATTATTATTATTATTATTATTATTATTATTATTATTATTATTATTGACTTTCTAATCACTCTTTGATATTAATAAAACATTTCTCTAATATCACGATGTACACATTTACAATCATAGATGATATAATATGAGAAACATATAAATTTTAGAGTTTATTACACTTCTGCGTTCCTTTTGCCTACAACCATTACGAGATTGCAACAGCTTTATTTCCACTAGGTTAACATGAGACGTACGGAGCGCTTAGAAGTGAGTTCATTTTATAAACTACCGTTTGTAGCTCTATAGCTGTTCTACTCTCCCGATACCAACCATTGTGTTCATGCAAGAAGAGCGTGGTAACCACAAGGTGAGATTTTGTTTGTATTACACGATATATAGACGAATGTAGTAGTAGTTCTGATTGCTTATTAATATATATTTTATAATAATAATAATAATAATAATAATAATAATAATAATAATAATAATAATAATAATAATAATACCACAGACACATATTCAGTTATGTACTACAATGAGTCATGACAAAAACATGGCTTCCGATTTACAAAAGTCATCTTTTGCATACAAGTGTGTGTGATATATAACTCCAAGATCATACAAATTCCCGCGGCTTCCTGAGGAAGTGCTGTGGTGGGGGGAGTGTCGAACGCCTCGTTGTAAATTTGACATGACCCACAAAATAATGTGAGTCTGCGTACTGTATATTTATAATAATAATAATATTTATAATAATAATAATAATAATAATAATTATAATATAACGGGCACTCATTTAAATCAGAAGAATGCGTTCTGTTCAGTAACACTGTGATCGCTTATTCTCCGGACCACCTTTTGAACAGACTAAAGCGGAAGTGACGTCATTGGCTCGTCATACTCGCCGTTGTTGCCAAATAAACCGGCGCGCGATTCAAAGTTGTACTCCAGCACTATAATACAGCACAGCTCACGGATTGTACCTCGAGTGAATTTAAATGAATTAATACATTAACGTATACATGTTGCAATCCCATACATTTTTAACGGCGTACATCTTTAAAAAAATTAATTTACTGAATTACATTTTTAATGTACTAACTACAATTTCACGCTTAAAGCATTGCGAACGAATTATTTTGACATACACTGTAAGCATTATATTCATTAAATTATTATTATATATGTATAACATTATAGTATCATTTATCATTCACTATTATTATCTAAATACTGCATATGCCACGAACCTACTACGCTGGCGTAGCAGGGGGAGAGGTGATACTCCCACGTGGCGCATCCCAGGTGGCGGATAGGGGGGTCTTAACCTTCTTGCCGGCGGACTTGAGGGGAATAAAATACCTCTCGCGGACCAAACACACTACCGTCTGCGGGTGGGGGACGGACAAGTAGAATACACCCGCGGTATCCCCTGCCTATCGTAAGAGGCGACTGCAAGGGGCCCAAGGGGCTCTCAATTTGGGAGTGTGGATTGGCGACCACGGGGCCCTTAGCTGAATCTTGGCATTGCTTCCACTTATGTGCCAGGCTCCTCACTTTCGTCTATCCTGTCCGACCTCCCTTGGTCCACTCTTGTTCCTTTCCGACCCCGACGGTATTAAAGCATTCGAGGCCTAGGGAGTATTTAATTTTCACGTCCTTCGTGGCCCTTGCCTTTCATCGTCCGTTACTTCATTTTTCGAAGTGACGGATCCCTTCTTTCTTATTCTTTCGCTCTCTCTAGCCCCTGTGGGTGGGAGACGCAGACGAAATACACCCACGGTATCCCCTGCCTGTCGTGAGAGGCGACTAAAAGGGGCCATGAAACTACTTTTGATTCGTACCATCACGCGGGGAACAACATGGCTTGCCTGTAATTGCGAGTGGTACCACTATATTAGGTACGAAACAGGTTTTTGTTAGTATCAGCAGTGAGTTGGTTCGCCTGTGGGTTTCCAGTACCCTTGAGTCGTACCCATGTGAGCAACACCGCGCGTCTGGGCGTTGCTTGTGAGTTGTACCACTATACGAGCGACACCGTGGGTCTGCGTTGCCTGTGATTAGTACCCATATATGTGAGGAACACCACGGGAATGCCGGCACCCGTGACTAGTACACCTAGGTGAGGAACTCATTGGTTTGCGTTGGCTATGAGTGGCGCCATTGTGTGAGAAACACCATAGGTCAGCGTTACCTGTACGACGTACAATACTTGTGAGTAGTACCATCATGTGTGGAACACCGTGAGTCTTCGCTACTTTTGATTAGTACCCCAACATGACAAATACCATGGTTCAACTTTACTAGCGACATGTACCATTATGAGGGGCCTTTGACCTGGATTTTGGACCCCTTTAGAAAACAAGCATCATCATCATAATCATCAGGATTGTACTTCAGAATGGTCCCTTGGTAGGTAACGCTGTTTCTCTCTGGTAGTTTTTGGGTAGGATCCACTGATTGTTTTGGGTTCATGTCCATCCATTCATCCTTCATGAAAATGAAAACCTACAACCTGTTTTCCAGTCAATGGCCGGGTCAGATATAGGCTATTAGTACGATGAAAATCACTCCCAAAGTGATTTATTAATGAGTGATAAATGCTATGAAATGAGAATGGAGAGTGTTGCTGGAATGAAAGATGACAGGGAAAACCGGAGTACCCGGAGAAAAATCTGTCCCGCCTCCGCGTTGTCCAGCACAAATCTCACATGGAGTGACCGGGATTTGAACCACGGTATCCAGCGGTGACAGGCCGACGCGTTGCCGTCTGAGCCACGGAGGCTATTCATCCTTTGTCATCTCTCTTTTGTCAGTGGATGATTCAAAAATTTTATTTTGTCGTTTCATTTTGTACCATCAGGGCCCGATGACCTAGATGTTAGGCCTCTTAAAACGACAAGCATCATCATCATCACCACCGAGCTCGATAGCTGCAGTCTCTTAAGTGCGGCCAGTATCCAGTATTCGGGAGATAGTAGGTTCGAACCCCACTGTCGGCAGCACTAAAAATGGTTTTCCGTGGTTTCCCATTTTCACACCAGGCAAATGCTGGGGCTGTACCTTAAGGCCACGGTCGCTTCCTTCCCACACCTACCACTCCTAGCCCTTCCCTGTCCCATCGTCGCCATAAGACCTATCCGAGTCGGTGAGACGTAAAGAAAAAAAAAACCATCATCAATACTGTATATGGCCTGATTCTATTCGAAGTAATCCATTCCAAGTATATGAATGAGCCTGCCGGAGAGGTTTGTCACGCTACTCACGAGCGATTGATGAATAAGCGAGAGAAGTGGTGATTATGTTCTGGAATTAACTTGAAACTGGCAGGGGAAGTTGGGGATCCAGGCGAAAAACTGTCCCACCTCCGCTTTGTCCAGCCCAATTTCAATAAATTATTACAAATATATTTTTATAAAACACATTATTATTATTATTATTATTATTATTATTATTATTATTATTATTATTATTATTATTATTATTATTATTATTATTATTATTATTATTATTATTATCATGCAGGAGGTTTGAGCGTCAGCTTACCTTGTGCCGCAGTAATTAATCTTTATCGCTATCGATCGCGTGGCTGTCTTAATAGATGTATCAAGGCAAACCCTTGACTTCGTGTGGCCGGCGTTTACCCACGTCTCACCTGTGTACACTACGGCTTCTCCCTTGGCCCTTACTTCGCTAATGCTGGGTAAATACCTATGACGCCAAGCAACAATGTCTTCCCTGTCAATTAACAATGATTCTCTCTTTCGCTTTATATACTTAAAGCCCATATCTAAAAGTAGCCTCCGCATGGTTGTTTTAGAGAACTTTGGAAGTTCCTTCCTTGTCCTCATTGACAATGGATACCACTTTATTTAATGTCGATAGATCGTTCTCCCTGTACAACATGCGGATTTTTCTCCTTATTGCCGCTCGAGTAAAGGAATCATACTTCTGAAGACGAGTTACTTTCCGGTTTTATAATCGGCTCTTACCTGGAGCACGGTTGTATGTGAAGCTCCTACTGCCTCTGCTGTCTGTCTCGCTGCTTCATGAACAGTAGAAACCAACATATACTTCACACACATCTGAAGCAGAATATGTAGAATGAGATGATACAATGAATACGGTCATTTCTAAGCAAGAAGTAGAGTATGCGATCAACAAAATAGCCGTCGACACATCCCCTGGCCCAGACCATTATATTGATGAGGGCACTTAAACATGGCACGTGCTATGAAATGATAGCATTGATTGCAACAACCATGTTAAAAAGAACACTCGTGCCCGAGATTCTTAAGACAGCTAGAACCGTGCTTATCCATAAGGGAGGAGACCCCATGGATCTAGATAATTGGAGACCAATAACCATCTATTCACTAGGGAGAAGAGTAATAGACCGCATGTTAGATTCACGACTACGTAGCTATGTGAGCTTTAATGAAAATCAACGTGGTTTCACAAACTCTGCCGGCGCTCATATCAACACTTCCATCCTGGAATCTATTCTGACATCAGCCAAACACCAAAAGGTCGACTGTAACCTGGTTTTCCAGGATATCACTAAGACTTTTGACAACGTAGGGCATAAACACTTGAATGCCCTCTCCTCCCTCGCCCTACCATCAAAACTATCTGATCTAATAATGGCACTACAAACTAATAATACTACTCAAATTGAATCCCATCACAAGAAGACCAAACCAATTGTTCTCAATAAATGTATAATCAAGGTTCTCCCTTATCGCCGGCGCTTTACAACATTGCAACTGACCACATTTTAGAAGAACTTTCATCAACAGAGTTCCAGGAAGAACATGGATATTGTATAATGCGTATGATACGTTGATTGTAGCATAAAACGAGATTTCAGCTGGAAAGATCAACGAAATGGCTATCCAGAGATTCGAAGATATTGGCCTAACAATCAATGTCAACAAATCGAAGTCCATTTCCATAGTAAAAGGAAGTCTTACCTACAAATCTGTAACATTGGATGGTTACAGTGAAATTGCATCTATAACTCCTGCAGAGACAATCCGCTACCTCGGAGTAAACTATCACAATGCTACCATATTTGATGCTAAATTAACGATGGAAAAACTAGACGCATTAGCATCAGCTCCACTATTGCAACCACACCAGAAATTTAATGTGCTATCAAACTACATATGCCCATCTTCGATCTACAAATTCCACACTACACCTTTACATCGTATACCTGCGTGTTTCCTAATCGATACTGACAAACTTATCAAAAGCACTTTGAAAGAAGTTCTTCAACTTCCAATAGATACACCAGACAGCATGTTATACTCCGACAAAAAGTATAAAGGACTCGGTCTTTTCAAGTGTGGTTGGGAGGCTTATCTACAGCACATAAATGCATAGAAAGTTCTCCATCGATCCAACAATGTACACATCAGTCATGCCAGAGACCTCCATAGAGAAACAAAGAAATGCTTCGAATAACTTGGCCTACTCCTGAACACTGAACGCGAATCAGTCAAAGTCTCGCTCCTGCGACAACTCCGTGAGAAAGAATTCGGTGCCTGGTGTGCCTTACCACAAAAAGGTAAGGGTGTTATACTGTATAAGGAATACACTCCAGCCAATCAGTGGGTAAGAAATCCCGAAGGTTTAACCAGCAGCGACTGGAGAAATGCCATAAAACTGACAGCAAATATAGTTCCAGTTCGTGCATTACCTGGCAGGTCCCAAGACAATAACCACTGTCGGCGTTGCCACAGTGAGATTGAAACACTTGGTCACGTCTTGGGTTCCTGTCCATTTAGTGACGCCCTGCGGAATTCACGACATCATCGAATAAGATCTATGATAGCTGAAGCCCTGAGAGATAAGCACTATACAGTCTACGAGGAGGTACATGGATTGTCTCAGACAGGGTCAAACCGGCGGATTGCACCGGGCTCAAGCAAAGGGTTCATAATCGACCCAACAATTAGAACCGAAGCATCATCCACTCAACCACATGATGTACACAAGGAGAAATGTGGTATATATGAACCCACAATTCCATACTATGCCGAGAAATATCATCTAAACTCCATAGATGTGTTAGGGTTGATGATAGGAGCAAGAGGCACCATCACTCACACCTTCCACAACTTTTGTAACAAATTTAATTTGCATAACCAATTCATTAAGGACATTGGGTTAGCAGCCCTGAAAGGATCGTTAACAATGAGGAATTTCTCATGGATTTCATAACTATTGACTGATACAATTCTTTATTATTTAGGCTTTACTGTAGTATATCTATTTATAGACATATTTTAAATGGCCCTTGCAATTACTAATCAACATTTTTATGTAAGCTTTGTCTTTTTGGCAGCCTCCAAATGGGGGAAGCAGAAATAAATGTATTTCCCGCCGTCAATAGCTTTCGCTCGGAAATGCTTATAAACAGACAGAATCATGTTTCTCTCGACGGATGTAATAATCTTGCGTTTCTCCTTCAACTGATACGTCTGGTGAATTTTTGTTCGGATCCATTGCACAATGATATCCAATAACTAGTAAGAAGAAACCTACAAACGTACAGGAGACTACAAGAATTATGAATTAGCACACAATACGCACATACTCTTTTTGTAAAAGCGAAGCATATTGATAAAATTCTCTCACTGCTGTTTTAAACAGATTATGATTGAAACTGCACCCACGTGTTCAAGACATCCACTGAGTAAGTATTGCAGCTCCGCATTGACGGTCCCATTGCCAAAACTCGCGCTGAGTAGCGCAACCCCCAGGGAGTAAAAGAATACAGGGAGATGCCTTGGAGCTCTGAAAGTGAAGCCCAATGACAGTGATCTACATAGGGGTCGTGGTCGTAAATAGGCGCGAGAACGCATGTTATTTTTTGATAGTCAATTCTGTCACAGCTCATTCAAGTGAATACGGTGAACGCAAATTGTAATTGCGGGAATTTTCAGATGCAAACACTGTACGACACGCTAAAACGTAAAAGAGATACTAATATTTAGTTGATGTTGTAGCTCTTACAATGTCGTGTTGTGCATACGGTTACGCGAATAGGAAATCCAAAAATATTCCTGGAATAACATTTCACAGGTAAAATTCTAAGTATGGCTTGTAATATGTAGTACAGTATATTATGTTACTTCCACTGTTATTGTGCTAGTATTTCGGAGCCTCAGAAGCACCGTCCACTTTTCTTAAGAATTTTGTAGGTTAGAATTGTTGTTTGTTGTCAATTTTTCCTGAGGTTTCCTGTCCATGAAGAAAGGAGAACAGAGTAGATTAAGGCCATTAGAAGGGAAAATTGGATACCTTCTCCTTACACCAGAATGTGTTCAGCACATTTCAAACCGAAATTGTTTGATCGGTCCATGAAGAAATTTGTTTTGAAGGAAACTGCAGTAAGTACTATTTTCGAAGCATTCCCTTCTTACGTACAGAATTAGAGCACTCGAGGCCTAGAGTTTTTCATTTACACGCCCTTGTCTTCCTTTGGCCGATACCTTCATTGTTCGAAATGTCGGATCCCTTCCATTTTTGCTCCTAACTAGTGTTAGAGGATGGTTGCCAGTTGTACTTCCTCTTAAAATAATAATCATTACCACCACGTATGTATGTGTTGTATGTTGGGTATTCAGCCCGAAGGCTGGTTTGATCCTCTGCAGCTCTGCCAACAGCCGTCTTAAATAACCTAGCCGTCACTGAAGAGGCGTACTAGGGAAACGAGGAGTGAGGTAGTTTCCCGTTGCTTTCCTCACCGAGGCAGCTGTTGCTCTGCCAAGCCCACCAACCGACGCTATGAGCCAGGATCGTTATGACCATATGTTCACTTCAGCCATTGTAAACATGGAAATACTTAAGTGGATAGGAATGTTCTACGACAACAGAATTTAGGAAGATTATGATTCGACAAAATGAAACATCTGGGACTTAAATCCCAACAGCTGCATATTCTTTCTTCAGATAATATTCTAGTTATGAGATTTCCAAACTGTTCAAACCCGTAATTTTCCATAGGGATCCGAATATATTTATTAAGCATATTATCGGAAGTTTCAGAGGGTTCATTGTTTATGAAAGGGTTTTCCCGTGAATCATGTGCAGACCATATGTCATGATGAAGAATCCGGTCTCAACTAACTATAAGGTACGTGTTCTAGATTTATTGGCTTTGTAGGTAAGGTGTTCTAATTTTATGAAATGGTTGGACGGAGCCCTTGTGATAAAATGAAATATGGATGGATCTGGGGCAGAAAATCTGGCCCATTATCGTAATTTCGGTGACTCGATCCCGGACTAGGCAGTCGACTTCTGAGGGGGCGGACAACACTTTTCGCTCCCTATGGCATTTTATGTATTCAGTCGGCAAAGTTCTAAATGATCATAAATCCCCCCAAAAGATGTAAGGAAGGATTCTAGCGACCACTGGCACTAAGAAAATAATGAAAAACGCACATGTTAAGCATATTCGAACAACTGCCTGAACAGAGAAAAAAATGGTTCATGGCTTTTCATGCCAATTAGAGGGAGTGAGGTGTAAAATAGACTCTAATAATTTTGTTCTTCTCAAGAGCATTCGTGTACATCGACATTTCCTAAGAATAAAGAGTGGCAGTTGTCTCAGTAGCAAATTGAACAACTTTCCATTGAAGTACATAACGCGTCATCGTTTTTACTGTGAATTGAACAAGTGAGTTATTTTTAACCAGGCCCCCGTTCAGCATGGCAGGTGCGGTGACCTAATTGTCCTCCTTCCCAGTTGTATACCCTGACCGAAAGTCTCACACTCCAGGACACTGCCCTTGAGGCGGTAGAGGTGGGATTCCTCACTGAGTCCGCGGGAAAACGCAACCTTGGAGGGTAAACAGATTTAGAAAGGAAGAAACTTACATAAAAATGTTTTATTGTTAGAGCCCCGATTAAATGTAATTGCATATTCTGTTCCCATATACGTAGCTACTAGAAAAGTAAAATGTCTGTGAATCACACTAAAAGGACCATTATTCCATGGGTTTAGAGTTACATATATTTTTACATATTTCAAGGCATAATAAATATTTTGATAAAAATTACATATTTTACATATTTTGAAGGATATAGCGCATTTGAAAGAAAACACAATTCTTTTTCATTTATTTTACACCGATTTACAGTAAGTTCTTTAGTTAAACACTTAAAAATGGTTTTAAAAGCTTGTACGTCTCTAACAACTAAAAATTATTTAATAATTTGTAGTGAGGTATTCTGTCAAAGAATCGTATCCCTTAGCTATGTTGACAGTGCAAGTCTTGGGTGTCTCGAGCTGTGTCTACCAATATTCCCTTGCACAAACTTCGTCACGTTGTTCTCTCAGATTTAGTGACTCTTCTTTTGTGATCCCTTCGTCATTCCTCATATGTCAAAAGTGACTTTTCTCCTTTCTTACTTACCTCCTGTCTTTTTCTTTCTTTCTTTCTTTCTTTCTTTCTTTCTTTCTTTCTTTCTTCTTCTGTTATTGCCCAAGCTTCACTTCCATAAAAGCCTACTCTCCATACAAAGGTCTTCAGAAACATTTTTCTAATAAGCATACATGTGTTTGAAGAGATCAAATTTTTTCTCTCTTAATAAAGATCTTCCTTGATTCAGCAAGTCTACAGTTAAATAGTTCTTTGCCGGGAAATTTTAATTACGCGCCAGTAACTTCATGTGAAGTCCAAAGGTCTTTTTCTTTACATAAGAATATTCTTAGAGACATAAGGCATTCGATGACCGCAGGAAATTTGGAAAACTATTTAGTTATCATGTCTTTTGCTGGCAAGATGTAGTGTTAACAGTCTTCTGGTACGGCCTAGATTAAATTTGTTACTTTCATTTACCTGTCTGTCTCATCCGTGGCTTTGACAAAATGAAAGTGACCGAGGTATGAGCGATGCTAGTAATACCATTCCTTATGCAGCCCATCCCTGTTATGAATGGTACGAAAATGTCGCTCATAGTCGGTTGGTGAATGCATTTCAGTGGGCTTGGTAGACTGATATGTAATATCAACTTTTGGCTCAGTGAGGAAAGCAACGGGAAACTACCTCACTCCTCATTTCCCTAGTATGCCTCTTCAGTGATGCCTAGGCTATATGACAGCTCTTGGCGGAACTGTGGAGGATCAAACCAGTCTTCGGGATTTTAACCTTTTTCGCTTTTCATTACTTTTCTGTGTACAAGAATACATCGAATACAGCTTAGGTATTAAGTTACTGTATATATTTTTTATTTATTACATATTTTGTCAATTTTAGCTACATATTTCGCATTTTTATATTACATGTAATGCAGGAAGTTCGGAATTAAAATATTTTTTGAAAGAAACAAAGAATTAAGAATTTTTTTCCATTAAGTTTACAAAATTAGGGTATTTTCGTTCATTACACCTACTAGGTGAAAATCCTCCGGTAACCTGTAGGTTCTGTGATAGAGAGGTAGTATTCGGAACAGTCTTTCAGGTGTTCCCAGAATCTAGACTGCACACTATTCTAACAATTTCCTACCCTGGCGGCGATGAGGACCCCGCGGGTGTGGGGGTGGGGGTTCAAGGCTTGTGAAGGGCCCAAGACTGTTTCTTAATTCAGTAGCTGAAGCGTGATTTTACATTTTGATAAAGGTACAGCACACAACACAGTATTATTTGTGTTACAGGAGTTACTCCAAACTTAGGCCGTTGTAGTGCAGAGCTGCTTTCATCAATAGGAGTACAGTAGGTTTCCCATCCTATTCCAATTGCTGCCACTCACAACAATCAACAAGGCTGTTGAAGCAATTAGCCAGTTCTGAGAACCCAGTAGTCAGCGAAGATGCGATAAGAAAGACATCCTCCTTATCTAAACGCTGAATACTGAAGTTTCGAGCGTGTTTATAACTCTCGGCAGTCAGTGTAGCTAAGTGGGCTTAAATGGTCGGTTGAGTTGTAAATTATTTGGTCCTAGGAACGGGATTATTTCTTAATAGTGTGACGGTCAGCGTGTTATGATAACTATAATTTGGAATATGCATTTCTTGTGTGTGTGTTCATATCATTTAAGTACAGTATATTATTTTACTTTCTTCGGGTTTGAAAAATAAATGATGTAATTATTATTCACTGCAGTAATATATAGCCCTGCGCTACGAAATAAACTCGTAACTTTCCCTTATCAGGAAACGAGGGGCCCATTTTCAATTATTGCGGGGGGTGGGCGAGCTTCTTAGCACCGGGACTATAATTCCCTGCCGAGAATAAGAATATTGACAATTTCGCCGTAGGCTGTCACTATTGTAACGGCCGCAGGGTTCTGAGGGTCTCGTAGACTTGCTTATTGAATTGTTTTCGCTGTTTCAATTTCTCACAGTAACGCCTATTACGCTCTTTTCGTTCATTTCTTTTATTCCTTCATCATTCGGTTTTCTCGTTTCAACTCTTACCTTTGCACGTTTTTGGGGAATCCTAATCAAATCTTTCTTTCCCATTATTAAATTTGTTTTATTCTATACAACTGACCAGGCTGTATTCACAACGACTGCTAACCTCCAACTGAGCGCGCGAGTCAACACAGCGCCATCTTGTAACAGGGTATGCGTGTGACGTCACATATTTAGCACAAATTTTGCCTAACTTTGAAGCGTAGAATCATGGATACGTTTTGGGACGTAAAAGATGAGAAATAATACACATGTTACATCCTTTGACTCCATGAACAAAGGAAGTTAAAGTTAAATAGTTCCGATAAATCGAAAGAAAAACTAGTGTCTACAACACAACAGTAAGGCTAAAAAATTGTGAGAAAGTGAAAGACAGTCTAGACCTCAAAAATGCAATACTAATCTGCTTATAATAATTATTATTATTATTATTATTATTATTATTATTATTATTGCCTTTTTCCTGCCGGTTCACAACGGTACGCAGTCCTGCGAGGTATTGTCAGGGAAATTTACTATAAATATTCCAGCAGATACGGTAGTGTGACTCACTGGATAAATGGTCAGCGTTGAGGCCTTCGGTGAGGAGGGTCCCGGTTCGATTCCCGGGCGGGTCAGGGATTTTAATCGCGTCTGATTAATTCTTCTGACTCGGGGACTGGGTGTTATTGTTTCTTCCAACATTTTCCTCTTCATATTCAGACAACACACTACACTACAAAACCACCACAGAAACACACAATAGTGAATACATCTCTCCATATAGGACTGGCGTCAGGAGGCGCATCCGGCCGTAAAACAGGACCAACTCCACATGTGCGACGCAATTCGCACCCGCGACCCCACAGATGTGCGGAAATATTGTAGAAGGAGCGGAAGATGATTCCAGCAGATCGTACTGTGTTCAAAATTTTAATTTTCAGTTTTCATTCTTGCAAGTTGGTACCGTGCTTACATGTTTCACAGACTTCAAAGGTTGGTAACGCAGCCAGTGTTCACTTTTTGATTGTTTCCAGACCATCAGTACTACAGGATGGTCGGAAACAACGTGACCCATGTATATGAGCATTTGAAAAAATAATTCGATATGGCGCGCCGTTGTCTGATTACTGAAGTTAGCCAACCAGATCGCTTCGCGGGCGAATTCAAATGACGTTGTCTACGACCACCTTGTATATCCGCTCTGCAACATTCAGGGGTTCAGGCGAATTTTGAATAAATCTACTGTAAGTTAAATCAGTGCAATCATTGTTCAAAATGAGTAAAATAAGTATTACTTAGTCAGTGAGCAAAATAAAGAAAGCTGAAAACGTAGAAATTGTCAAATCTACTTGTGATCCTGTAAAACACAGAACTAGCACCGAAAATACAAGTAGTGAAGAGGATCACTAAAACAAGACCGAAGATTCACGAAGTCAAAAGGAAACAGATTCTGATAATGACTGGCCAGACCATTGAATACTTTCGAAAGAGAGAAAGAAAAAGCCTTCTGCGGGAGGAGGAGGAGGAGGAAGAGGAGATGCTGACGACGAGGGTATATTGTAGTTCATGTATAATGCACATTTCTTTTTTAATTTCACATGTGTGTATGCTACTGGGTTAAAAGCTATTTAAATAATACTTTTCCGAACCAAAAGAGAAAAAAAAGAAAAGAAATTATAGCTTATAAAACGCATAGTTCGTCTTGGCACTGTCTGGCTATGCCGATATTCGCAAAATAGTACATGCTTAATTAAGTGGTTAGCTGCTTAACGGAAGGTGTTTCGGTGTGTATCCACGCAAAAGGATTATTATTATTATTATTATTAGCCTGTTATTATTATTATCATTAGCCTATTATTATTAGTATTAGTAGTAGTAGTAGTAGTGTCCAACTCATTGGCTGAATAGTCAGCGTTAAGGCCTCGGTTCAGAGGGTCCTGGGTTCGAATCTCGGACAGGTCGGGGATTTTAATCGTGTTTGATTAATTCTTCTGGCTCTTTGCTTGTTCCAGCACTTTCCTCTTCATATTAAGGCACTACACTACCAACCGCCACAGAAACACTCAATAACGATTACACCCTTAAATATAAGGTTGACGTCAGGAAGGGCATCCGGCCGTAAAACAGGGCGAAATCCACATGTGCGCGACCGTTCGCACCCGTGAAACAATGTGTGTGAGAAAAGCGGAAGAGGAAGAAGAGGAGTACGGTAGTAGCAGTAGCGAATTCTCCCAATATTCGAAGACATTAAGCAAATATCTGTCATTTCTTCCATGGGTTCTTCTTGTTTTTCCAATAGGTTTTCATTCATTCCGAGAAGGCTTGTTTACTTTCTGCCGACCACTTTGGTCTGTACTGTTTTTGTTGTGCTTGCTCTGTTGTAACTTCCCAGTTGTTTACTTTGTGTCTAATGATGTCTCATTCTAGGGATGTCTGTTGAACTTAGGTTTATGTTGTTGAGATCTTTTCGAAGTTCAAGCCAGGGCGTTCAGTTCTTAAGCAAGGTTACATAACTTATTATGTTTTTTGTCAATCGATTTTCTGGTAATCTAGTTAAATGGCCGAAGAATTTCATTCGCCTTTTGGTAATGGCAATTTCGATGTTTGAGGAATTTTCTGTTGTTCTGATTGTAACCTGTCGGGTTGTGCAGTGCCAGTTACACAAGTCTTGCTCCTAAAGGCTAGTACACACCTAGCGACAAAGTGGCGGGACATTGTATGGGGACAGTTACGAGACAATGCCCCGCGTCCACATCTATAGAGCCAGTTGCGCCACAGGAATCGGCGTGAAATGGCGCAAGAAATTCATTGATGTGCTTTTAATGTTGTGAACCTTTTTCTCCATCTCGTGAACGGACATAGTGAACTTTTCAGCCAGAGACTCCATTGCTTCCCTCCTTTTGTCTCTGTTTTTATACTCGGTAGACATAACATCCCAAAGACAAGGGAGGGTGTGTAAATCCTCAATGATTTTTTGAGTAGTTTCCATCGCAAAACAACAGAACACGAAACACAACACCAACACGTGGCGGCTATCTGCACACTGGCATCGGTTTGTCCCGGGACTTTGTCTCACGACACGCCCAGACTACATCATGTTGCGCAACATTTGTATCATGTATCCCATTTCGAATGGAAGACCTGCGACATGCAACTTTGTCGCTTGGTGTGTACTAGCCTTAAGATTTGCGTAATGATATTCCTCTCTTCCTTTTTGATTTCTTCAAGTTCTTGCTTCTGTTGAGTGGAAATATTTCACTTGCGTAAAGGACCCTTGGTTTTATCACTGTGTTAATAATGAAAATGAAAACCTACAACCTGTTTCCAGTCATTGACGGGGTCAGGGATGTAATGAATGAAACTTATATAGGCTGTTATTACAATGGGGTCGCCACTCCCAAGGTGATTTAGTAATGAGTGATAAATGCTATGAAATGATAATGGAGAGTGTTGCTGGAATGAAAGATGACAGGGAAAACCGGAGTACCCGGAGAAAAACCTGTCCCGCCTCCGTCTTGTCCAGCACAAATCTCACATGTGTTAATAATAATTATTATAAATAATTCTATTGGATTTACGTCCCATTAACTACTTTTACGGTTTTCGGAAACGACGAGGTGCCGGAATTTAGTCCCGCAGGAGTTCTTTTACGTGCCAATACATCTACCGACACGAGGTTGACGTGTCTTAGCACCTTCAAATAGGCTACCAACAGACTGAGCCAGGATCGAACCTGCCAAGTTGGGTCAGAAGGCCAGCAGCGCCTCAACCGACAGAACCACTCAGGCTGGCATTATTATTATTTATTTATTTATTTATTTATTTATTTATTTATTTATTTATTTATTTCTCTCTTTGCGTTTAGGCCATCTGTGGACCACGGTGCTTGTGTTCTAGCTGTGTTTTTGTCTTCGTCTGCCCCTTTTAGCACACTGGATTGTGTTCTTAGTGGCCTCTTGAGCCTTCCTGTTGGCCCAGTATTCCTTCATTTTCTCGCTGAATTCTTTCCTGCGCTCCTCTGACCAATTCCCGGCTCCTTTGTGGCTAGCTGATGTAAGGGATGTTCGGAAAGATTCAGTTTTGACCATTAAACGGTATTTATTTCTGTCAGTAATGGCGGCTTGATTAATATTAAGCTCTGCAAGATCTTTGTCCACTTGTTTGGTCCAGGGGAATCCAGTAGCTTTGCCTTTGTTAGCAACCTTGAAGATCTTATGGGATAATCTATTAGGATCCATTCTGTATAGGTGTCCATAGAAAGTCAGACGTTTTCTCCTGATGGCATCTATGAGGTTTTCTTGATGCTGGTAGAGCTCATTGTTCGGTTTGTACCATCGCCTTCCATCTGCTAGGATCCTTGGCCCTATTATTCTTCTCAGTATATTCCAGGATGGTTCGAAGTGAGCGAAGTACTCTTTAATCAGTACCAAGAAGACAACAACCCAGAGACTGCTGACGAGTTCTTACGAAGTCTAGAATTCTCTAAGACAAAAATGGACTAATACAGTTAAGAATTTGAACTTCATTCACTCCAGTCGGATAGCATGGAGCCTTCTCAGAAAACTTGGAGGAAGTGGCCCCATCAATCAAAAAACAGCATAAAGTTACTCCAGACCAAGTTGCGAATCATATTATCTCAACATCACGTGTTGCATCTGATAAAAATCATACAAGCTATGTCAGACATCAGTTGAAGATTATGAAAGCTGCAGCTGCCCCTATACCAAGCTTTGCCCAACCTTTCTCGGTGGAAGAAATTTATCTTCCTTTAAGAGAGCTAAAATCTGGAAAAGCTCCTGGATTTGACGAAATTCTACCAGAGTTCCTAATACATACAGGACCGTAAACAAGATGTTGGCTTGCTTAGTTTTACACAGATATATTCTGGACTGGAATACTACCTCTAGATTTCAATACAGCTAAGGTAATCGCCATACTAAAACCGGGAAAATCAAGTGATCTACCAGATACAGACCTATAAGCACTTCTCAGCTGCTGCTACAGACTGCTTGAAAGACGTCTTTGCAACAGGATCAGCTCTGCCATTTTCGATCAAATCCCATTAGAGCAGGTAGGTTTTAGATCAAATAGAAGCTGTTGTGATACACTGAAGCAGGCTTTCAAAGGCAATGGAAACCGGCGCAGTTTTTATTGATCATACTGCAGCCATTGACACTGTTTGGAGAGAGGGTCTTATATACCAACTTCTGAAGATCATTCCATGTAGAACAACAGCTCACATCATTAACAACATCTACAATTTCATCCATCAAGATATTACATCTATCAACAGAAATCGGCTGAAGTCTCGTCATCCACCTATACGAGACGCTCAAAGAATGCTGGGAAGCAACTTCAGCTACAGAGCAGCTTGGAAACTACGGTGGGAATCACAGACAGAAGGCCTGCTACATTGTTTCTTCCCCCATGGGCAACAGCTGCAGGGTTCAACTTACCTCCTCAAACTTGGATAACCTTGAACCGACTAAGGACAAAACATGGTAGATGTAGGGACTCCTTGTTCAAGTGGAAGAAAGTGACTAGTTGTGAATGTGACTACGGTGCCCTCCGTCAGATCACATTGCTCATGAAGGTGAGCGGCGAGCTTGGACTGATGATTGGAAGGATGTCATCACGGCTACTCCTGAGGCCGTTGTATGGATCAACGAACTTGATGTACAACTTTGAACATTATTCGCATAAGTGTGCTGCACTAATATTTTGTTTTCTTTCTTTTCTTTTCTTTTCCTTTCTTTTCTTTTCTTTACTTACATGTTAGCCAACGGTCGTAGCCGTGATGAAACATCGGATCCCGTGAGATCTCAGAAGTTAAGCAACATTGGGCGTGGTCAAGATTTGGATGGGTTGCCACGCGCTGTGGGAGGGAGGGTGGGGGGGGGGGGGGCAGGGAATGGAGGAGCGGAGCGGAAAGGAACTGGCCACCCTTCGACCTTCCTTCGAGCAGAAAGAGTCATGACATACGCTAAATAAATACTGTTGCGAGCTCGCAACAGCTTTTTTCCACTAGGATAACATGAGACATAAGGAGCGCTCAAATGGGTGTTTACTACTGGTTGCACCTCTTTAGCTGTTCTACTCTCCCCATACCAATAATTTTGTTCATGCAAGAAGAGCATACCACAAGGTAAAGAATATTTTGTTTGTATTACAGGCTGTAGACGAATGTTGTAGTAGTAGTAGTAGTAGTAGCTCTGATTCCTTATTCATATCATTATTTTAAAAGCATGATGATAATACCCCGACAGTCATATATTCAGTTACGTACTATACAATGTCATGTTTTGCACAGAAATGTGATATAACTCCAAGGTCACACGGATTCCCGCGGCTTATTGAGTAAGTGCTGTATGTGGGTGAAAGGAGTGTCGAACGCCTAGTTGTAAATTTGATATGACCCGCAAAAGAATGTGAGAGTCTGAGTACTGTATAGTTATAATGTAATAATAATAATAATAATAATAATAATAATAATAATATAAAAGGCACTCATTTAAATCAGAAGTATGCGTTCTATTTAGTAACACAGTGATCGTTTAGTTAGATTACACCCAGCAGTTGGAATACTGTCGCTTAAGAAAATCAAGAGCCCCGCCATATGTCGGTAAGACAAATCTACAACCCTTGCAATGATGTCAATGGCGTTTTTATTTCGAGCTTCCCACTGAGGTACAGTTGAAATGTTGTTGTCATAGGGGTAATTTGAGCAACTTGATTAGGGCGGCACTGATTACAAGGAGATACATTTGGGCTCCTTTTTGAGAGCAATTTGCGACAACAGAATTATTCTAAATATTCTCTATCCTTCCTTTGCCCGACTCTTTGGATAAATCTTCAGCATACTGCCCTTCGATTCGGAGGGTCCGGGTTTTGATTCCCGGCTGGGTCGGGGATTTTAATCGCACCCGGGGACTGGGGATTTGTATTTTTTCAGCACTTTCCTCTTCATTTTCAGACAACACAATACACTACCAATCACCACAGAAACACACAATAGTGATTACATCCCTCCATATGGGGTTGGCGTCAGGAAGGGCATCCTGCCGTAAAACTGGGCCAAATATACCTGTGCTACGCTATTCGCACACGCGATCCCATAGATGTGGGAAAAGCGCTAGAAGTAGTTCCAGTAGATGGACTGTGTGTTCAGATTTTAATTATCAGATGTAATTCTTGCAAGTTGGAACCGTGCTTACATGTTTCACAGATTTCATGGTTTGGTAACGCAGCCAGAAAAAATGAAGTTGTTCACTTTCCGATTGTTTCTAACGTCAGAATATCAGTTCTACACGGCGGTCAGAAACTACGTGACCCTGGTATATGAGCGTTTGTTAAAAATAATCCAATACGTCACGCCATTGTCTGATTTCTTAAGTTAGCCAATCAGATCGCTTCGCAGGTGAATTCAAATTGACGTTGTTTACGACCACCTTGTATATCCGCTCTGCAACATTCAGGTGGTCATGCGAATTTTGAATAAGTCTACTGTAAGTTAAATCAGTGCAATCATTGTTCAAAATAAATAAAATAAGTATTAGTTAGTGAGCAAAATAAGGAAAGATGAGAAAATAGAAATTGTCAAATCTACTCGTGATCTTGTAAAACAGAGAACTAGCACCGAAAATACAAGTGGTGAAGTGGATTACGAAAGTAATACCGAGGATTCACGGAGTGAAAAGGAAACAGAAATGAATGAAATGGCGTATGGCGGGAGTGTCGGCTCGCCAGATGCAGGTCTTTGATTTGACCTGCGCGTCGTGATGAGGGTGAAATGATGAAGACGATACATACACCTAGCCACCGTGCCAGGGGAATTAACCAATTATGGTTAAAATTCTCGACCCTGCAGGGAATCGAACCCGTGGCTCCTGTGGCCAAAGGCCAGCACGCTAACCCTTTGGCCATGGAGCCGGACAAGGAAACAGATTCTGATCATGACCTGCCAGACCGTTGAACACTTTCGAAAGAGAGAAAGAAAACTCTTTCTGCTAGAGAAAGGAGTGGATGGTGACGACGAAGGTATATTCGAGTTAATGTATATTGCACAATTATTTTAATTTCATCTGTGTGTGTGGTATTTAAATCATAAGTTTCCGAACAATAACAACAACAAAAAAGAAATTAGGCCTAAAGCTTATAAAACTCATATTTCTCCTTGTCGGGGAGTGCGGTACACATATCTTCCTTGAAGATAAATGGCACTGTCTGGCTGTGCAGAGAGGAAAGTGTTATGGTGTATATTCAATATCCACGCAAAGGATTTTTTTTTTGCAAGTGCTTTACGTCGCCGCGTCACAGATAAGTCTTACGGTGACGATGGGATAGGAAAGGCCTAGGAGTTGGAAAGAAGTGGCCTTAAGGTACAGTCCCAGCATTTGCTTTTTGTGAAAATGGGAAAAACACGGAAAACCATATTCAGGGCTGCCGACAGTGGGATTCGAACCCACTATATCCGTGACGCAAGCTCACAGCCGCGTGCCACTAACCGCACGGCCAACTCGCCGTGTCAAATTATAGTTATTATTAATATTACAGTATTATTATTGACTTTCCACTCACTCTTTCATATTAACAAAACAGAACTCTAGTATCCCGCTGTACAGTTACAATCATAGATGATGTGAATATTTTACAAGGGGGCATTCCCTACTCGTCACCACCGATTTCGCTCAAATTTATAGAACATGCAGAGCTTGGCCAGAAATGAAAATACCGGGCGAGTTGGCCGTGCGCGTAGAGGCGCGCGGCTGTGAGCTTGCATCCGGGAGAATGTGGGTTCGATCCCCCATGTCGGCAGCCCTGAAGATGGTTTTCCGTGGTTTCCCATTTTCACACCAGGCAAATGCTGGGGCTGTACCTTAAGGCCACGGCCGATTCCTTCCAACTCCTAGGCCTTTCCTATCCCAACGTCGCCATAAGACCTATGTGTATCGGTGCGACGTAAAGCAACTAGAAAAAATAACAACAATAATAGTAATAATAATAATGAAAATACCCAAAATAGGAACTGCAGATGGCCAAGCGTATAGGAAATAAAAATAAAAATGTTGACGGGTTTCTCGCACCGTATAAGCCATTTACGTTAGCGCGCACGCCGAGCAGTAGTTGGCGTAGCGGTAACAGCTTGGGGCTGGACCCCGTGCTTCTTTTGCCCACTAATACGAGCTCGCAAGAGCTTCTTCCTACTAGGATAACATGAGACGTAAGAAGCGCTCAGAAGGGAGTCTTTTATAACCTACTGTTTGTAGCTGTATAGCTGTTCTACTCTCCTAATACCATCCATTATATTCATGCAAGAACAGCGTGGTGAGAAGTTTGTATTTCAGGCCGTTTAGGTATAGACGAGTAGTTCTAATTGCTTATTAATTTATTTTACAATAATAATAAAACTACCACAGCCACATAGTCGGGTATGTACTCCATACAATGTCATAAAAAATATGACTTCCGATTTAATAAGTCATGTTTGCACAGAAATGTGCGTGTGTGATATGACTCCATGGTCACACAAAGGAGTGTCTAATGGCTTGTAAATTTGATATGACCCATGAAATAATGCAAGAATCTTGAGTACTGTATAGTTATATTGTAATAATAAAGTGGGTATTCATTTAAATCAGAAGAATGTGTTCTATTTAGTAACACATTGATCGTTTAGCCTTAGACAACGGTAAGATCACACCCACCAGTCGAAATCAGGGAGGTGAAATAGTGTCGGTTATGAAAATCAAGAGCCAGTAAGACAAATCTACAACCCTTGCAATGATGTTAATGGCGGTTTTTACCTTCTAGCTTACCCGTTGATATACAGGCATATATCTCCAAAATGTTATGGACTTGGGCGTAATTTGAGCATATTGATTAGGGTGGCATTGATTCCCGGGTAATGCATGGGCTCCTTTTTGAGAGCGATTTGCGACCACAGAATTATTCTAAATATTCTCTATCCTTCCTTTGCCCGACTCGTTGGATAAATCTTCATACTGCCCTTCGGTTCAGAGGGTCCTGGTTTAGATTCCCGGCCGGGTAGGGGATTTTAATCGCTTCTGATTAATTCTTCTACCTCGGGGACTGGGTATTTCTGTCTGTCTCAACACTCTCCTCTTCATATTCAGACAGCACACCACATAAACACGCAATAGAGATTATATCCCTCCATATATGGTTGGAGTCAAGAAGGGCATCCGGCCCTGAAACAGGGCCGCGTTCACATGTGCCCCGCAGTTCGAACTCACGACCCCACTGGTGTGGGGAAAATGCGGCGATGGAAGAAGAATTCTGCGATAAACAGCCAGGATCGTTATGACCGTTAATTCAGCCATTGCAAACATTTGGAAAAACTTAAATGCACAGGAATGTTCTACGACAACAGAATACAACAAAATGAAACATCTGGGACTTAAATCTATCAGCTGCATATTCTTTCTCCATATAATATACTAGTTACCAGACTTCCAATCTGTTCAAACCCGTAATTTTCCATAGGGGTCAGAATATATTTCTTAAGCATATTATCTGAAGTTTCAGAGGGTTCACTGTTTATGAAAGGGGTTTCCCGTGAATCATGTGAAGACCAAATGTCAAGATGCAGAATCCGGTCTCAGCTACCTACAACGTACCTCCTCTCCATCTATTGGCTTCCTAGGTAAGGTGTTCTAACTTTATGAAATGGTTGGATGGAGCCCTGGTGGTAAAATGAAATATGGGTGAATGTGGTTCAGAAAATCTGGCCCGTTATCTTAATTTCGGTGACTCGATCCCGGACTAGGCAGTCTACTTCAGAGGGGGCGGACAACATTTCTCGCTCCCTATGGCATTGTTTTGTGTATTCAGGCGGCAAATTATTAAATCTTCATAAATCCCTCCGACAAATGTAAGGAAGGATTCTACGACCACTGGCACTAAGAAATGAAAAACGCACAACATGTAAGTAGCCCTTAAACAAATTCGAACACCTGCCTGAATAGAGAAAAAAATGGTTCTAGGCTTTTCATGCTAATTAGAGGGAGTGAGGTGTAGAGTGCCTACACTGAATGTATAATAGGCTCCAATAATTTTATTCTTCTCTAGAGCATTCATGAGCAACGACCTCTCCTCGGTAGCGAATTGAACAGCTTTGCATTTGTGTACATCATTCAGATCGCATCATCGTTTTTACTATGAATTAAACAAGTAAGTTATTATTAAAAAGGCCCCTGTTCAGCATAGCAGGTGCGGCCGCCTGGACGAGATACTCCAGTTGCATCCCCTGACCGAAAGTCTCATGCTCCAGGACATTGCCCTTAAGGCGGTAGAGGTGGGATCTCTGGCTGAGTCTGCGGGAAACCCCAACCCTGGACGGTAAACCGATTACGAAGGAAAGAGTTATTTTTTAAAAAAAATGTTTGATTATTGTGCAGTAAGTTTGGAATTAAAAAATATTTTTTGAAAGAAATAAAGAATTGTCCATTTAATAGTTAAGATTTTTTTTTTTCCATTCAGTTTACACCATTACGGTATTTTTGTTCATTACACCTAGTAGGTGAAAACTTCCGGTAAACTGTAGGTTCTGTAATAGAGAGGTACAGCCTCTCAGGTGTTACAGAATCTAGACTTGCACGCTATTCTAACAATTTCATACTGGTGACGGCGATAAAGGACCACGCAGAACCCCCGGGGTGGGTGGGGCCCATGGCTTGTGAGGGGTCCATGACTGTTTCTTAATTCAATAGCTGAGGAGTGATTTTTACATATTGATAAAGCTACTCGTACAACACAGAACACATAGTTGTTACAGAGACTTATTCCAAACTTAGACCGTCCCAGTGCAGAGCTTCTTACATCAACCTGTTCCAATAATAACCATCCCTTGCTGCCACTCACAACAATCAACACAGTTTTGAATTATTTAGCCAGTTCTGAGAACCCAGAAGTCAGCGAAGATGCGGTAACAACGGGATCCTCCTTATCTAAACTCTAAATACTGAAGTTCGAGCCGGTTTATAACTCTCGGCAGTCAGTGTAGCTAAGTGGACTTAAGATAGTCGGTTGAGTTTTAAATAATTTTGTCCTAGGAACGAGATTATTCCTTAATACTGTGACGGTCAGCGTGTTTTGGTTACAATAATTTGGAATATGCGTTTCTTGTAGGCCTATGTGTGTTCAGACCATTTAATTGTATTATTTTAATTCCTTAGGGTTAGAAAATGAAGTGATGCAATTATTATTCATTGCAACAATATACAACCCTGCACTACGAAATAGTCTTCATTTTTCCTTATTAGGAATCGAGGGGCCCATTTTCAATTATTTCGGGAGGGGGGGGGGGGGGGAGCAAGCTTCTTAGCGCCCTACTGTAAATTCCTACAATGATTATTGAAACTTCCGCCGTGGGCTTTCACTATGGTAATAGCCGCAGGGTCTTGACGGTTTCGTAGACTTGCTTATTAATTTGTTTTCGCTGTTTCAATTTCTCACAGTAACTTCTACGCTCTTTTCATTTAATTTCATTTATTCCTTCATCATTCACTTTTCTCGTTTCAACTCACACTTTGCACTTTTTTGCGGAATCCTACTCAAATCTTTCTTTTTCCATTATTAAATTTGTTTTATTCTATACAACTGACCAGGCTGTATTCACGACAACAGTTAACCTCCAACTGAGCGCGCGAGTAAACACAGTGCCATCTTGTAACAGAGTATGCGTGTGATGTCACATATTTAGCACAAAAATCGCCTTACTTTGAAGCGTAGAATGATACGTTTTTGGGCTTAAAAGACGAGAAATAATACCCATGATGCATCCTTCAACTCCATAAACAAGGAAGTTAAATAGTTCCGAAAAATCTAAACAAAAATTATCTGCAAAAGGACGGTAAGGCTCAAGAATTGTGAGAAAGTGAAGGACGGTCTAGACCTTGAAAATGTAATGTATGTTGGGTATTCAGCTCGAAGGCTGGTTGGATCCTCAACAGGTTCACCATTAGCTGTCATAGATGGCCTAGGTGTCACTGAAGAGGCGTACTAGGGAAATGAGGAGTGAGGTAGTTTCCCGTTGCTTTCCTCGCCGAGCCCGAAGTTGCTATTGCACATCAGTCTACCAAGCCCACTGAAATGCCTGCACCAACTGACCCTATGAGCGACATTTTCACACAATTCATAGCAGGGATTGGCTGCATAAGGAATGGCATTACTAGCATCACTCATACCTCAGTCACTTTCATATTGTCAAAACCAAGGAAGAGACTGAGACAGGTCAATGAACTTTTTTTTTTTTTGCTAGGGGCTTTACGTCGCACCGACACAGATAGGTCTTATGGCGACGATGGGATAGGAAAGGCCTAGGAGTTGGAAGGAAGCGGCCGTGGCCTTAATTAAGGTACAGCCCCAGCATTTGCCTGGTGTGAAAATGGGAAACCACGGAAAACCATCTTCAGGGCTGCCGATAGTGGGATTCGATCCTACTATCTCCCGGATGCAAGCTCACAGCCGCGCGCCTCTACGCGCACGGCCAACTCGCCCGGTCAATGAAAGTAACAACTTTACTCTAGCCCATACCAGAAGACATAGCGCACTGTAAACATTACATCTTGCCAGCAAAGGCAATGAAAATGTATTATTATTATTATTATTATTATTATTCAACTTCGCTAATCGGCCAACTAGGGAGCACGATAAGCCTCACTTTACATTCTGGCATTTGTTCATTTTTTGCTTAATGCACAGTCTTCATTAGCTCACTGTGTTTAGCACAACGTTCCTCTGTCCATTTAACACCATTTGCCCGTTTTTCCCCCCGGAAAGTCCCAAAAATCTTGATGTCTGCTCTGAAAAGATTTCGGTCATGTACATCTTCAGCTAGTAGGTCCTTGCTTTTTTCTGCCATTACACAATGGCACGCAGTATTGCGAGTTATTGGCAGATACATTTACTATAAATAATTCAGCAGATGGTAGTCCGACACAATGGTCTGCGTAGAGGCCTTTGGTTCAAGGGGTCCCGGGTTCGATTCCTGGCCGGGTAGAGGATTTTAACCTTAATTGGTTATTTCACTGGCACGGGGGCTGGGTATATGTGCCGTCTTCATCATCACTTCATCCTCATCACTATGCGCAGGTCGCCTACGGGAGTCAAATCAAGACCTGCATCTGGCGAGCCGAACTTGTCCTCGGACACTCCCAGCAATTAAAGCCATACGCCATTTCATTACTACACTACAACCACCACAGAAACACGATAGTGATTACATCCCTCCATATAGGGTTGGCGTCAGGAAGAGCATCCGGCCGTAAAACAGGGTCATATCCACCTGTGCGGCGCAATTCCTACACGCGACCCCACAGATGTGGGAAAAGCTGAAGTAGAAGAAGATGATGCTGATGATGATTCCAGCAGATCGTACTGTGTTCAAAATTTTAATTTTCAGTTTTCTTTTTTGTAAGTTGGTACTGTGCTTACATGTTTCGTTCACTTTCCGATTCTTTCCAACGTCATACTATCAGTTTTACAGGATGGTCGGAAATAACGTGACTCAGGGACATGAGCGTTAGAAAAAATAATTCGATATGTCATGGTGTTGTCATTTTAACTGTAAGTTAAATTAGTGCAATCATTGTTCAAAACGAGAAAAATAAGTATTACTTAGTGAGCAAAAAAATAAGGAGAGCTCTAAAAGTAGAAATTGTCGAATCTACTCGTGATCCTGTACAACACAGAACTAGCACCGAAAATACAAGTGGTGAAGAGGATCACGAAAGCTAGACCGAAGATTCACGGAATCTAAAGGAAACAGATTCTGATAATGATTTGCCAGACCATTAATCACTTACGAAAGAGAGAAAGAAGAAACCTTCTGCGAGAGAAAGGATTGGATGTTGATTACGAGGATATATTGGATATTCATGTATATTGCACATTTCTTTTTAATTTCACATGTGTGTATACTACAAGAGTAAAATCTATTTAAAACATACTTTTACGAAACCCCACCCCCAAAAAAAGAGAAAAATTAAAGCTTATAAAACGCATAGTTCTGCTTGTCGGGGAGTGCGGTTCATGTACATGTCTTCCTTAAAGAGAAATGGCACTGTCTGGCTGTGCAGATACAGTGGAACCTCCATATCTCGAGTCACCTTGGAAGCTAAATTTTATTTCGAGTTATCAAATTTCGAGATATAAATAATAGGCTACCATTTCTTGCGCATATAAGCGCTTAATTGAATCATATGTATCTATATATTTTACAGTATTTAAAAATATACTAAAAAACTCGTACTTCACGATATTGCTTTAATTACGACCCCTATCAAAGTGACCTTTTAGAAGATAGAATACAGTACACAGTAGTGAAACAAGAAATATACCTTAGAAAAATACGTTAGTCTTTTCTGTTCTTTTTTTCTTAACCTTCTTTTCTTCGACATACTTTTCAACATCATTTATTGCTGTGAGGAGCACTGCAATTTATATTAGACTGACTGTATGTAGAGTCGAAACCACGCAGCATAGGTTCGTAAATGGAGCTTGTCATCCCCGACTTCGGAGCTTTCTTGGTTGCTTTAGTACCTACGTGACCGGTAATGAATTCACACCCGAAAACTTCGCTGATTTTCCGATCACTAGAAGTTTGATTTTCGATTCCCGTCATATTAGCCCCCAGTATCACTGGAACATTTTTTTTTCTTTGTTAACTGTTCCTCACAAATCACAAATACCGAATTGCACCGTCAATGTCGTGCAAAATTCCAGTTAGAGTATCTTTTGCTTCAAGGGAGAAAACGTTTGCTTCAAGAAATTCGAGTGACCGAATTTCGAGTAATAGAGAAATAAATACACGTGAAGAATATGACAAACGGCCGGAAAATTAAATTTAGGCCTACTTCGACATAGGGGAAAGTCGGGAGGTATCGGACAGTTTAACTTTTCTGCCATAATTTGTTTATGGAATAGGAAAAAAATCATGTAATGCATTTTATAAGCATCTATATTCTTGTATCAACGTACTCACTAGAATATATTTAATCACAATTAAAAACACGGACAATATTAACAAATTAAGGAGGTCATTAGACTTTCGTAGGTTTGAAAAATGGAGGGTGGTATCGGACGGTCAATCTTTTTTAACAAAAATTTATTTTTTTCACATTCAAAATAAAACAAATTAACGTTTAGCCATTCTGCAAATATCACACTCATTAGCGTTGAGGATTCTTTATGGACTAAACAAATATTTAGTCACAAGATCATTTAATTTATCAAAAATATGTCCACTTGCTCCTTGTTGAAGCCTACTGCTCGCTGCAAGCTGATAGACTCAGCCGTTCTCAGACGGAGGTCTTAATGCCTCTTCATAAAATCATAAAAAGGGTCTTTCCTGCCATCATTTTAGTTTTATTAAACCTATGTTCAGCTCTCTGTCCCTCAGCAAATTGATACACAAGTTTTTAAAATTCTGTTTTGATGAGTGGCATGAGCTGACTGTCGGGGCCTTGATATGCATGTACAGGTCATTCTCTTATTCATCTGAGAATGTTCTCTGAAAAGTCTTACTGTTCGCCGTACACGCTTGTATTGGAATCTCTTTACCAGCTTCAAGAGCTTTAATTCTATCATCTAACGTGCTTTTGTGGAACAGAGGAACATTGACTGGCCTCTCTAATACTCATTCTATTATCCCTGACACTATTCATGGCTAATATTATATTGCTTTCTTCCCATTATCCTCGTATCTTCCCCATGCTTACCTAAAACAAAGGATAGTACTATCAGTAACCCGGACAGAACTGCAACCTATGTGTCCGATACCGCACGCCAGTTTTGTGTCCGATACCGCCCGAATGACTCCCTTAAGAAACAACTGGAGCTGAACGAGAACGTTCGAAAAGAAACTGATTCTAAACCCACGATATTACAGAGTAAGGAATACTGCTTCTGCTAATGTACTTAAAGTTCAATGCAACTTATCCTTGTTGCTGCTACTTCTTGGTAAAAATAAATCCGTGCCGGCCGAAAATCACACAAAGGACAAAAATACACCACCACTCATAAACGACCCTGCCTTTCGACTGAATGGGATGTACCCACCCTTCAAACATGCAGGCGGACCTGTGAGTAGCTAAACAGGTTCTGCCACATACTGCTAACAAAGACATCTGTGAATTGTCCGATACCAGCCGCCGTCCGATACCTCCCGACTTTCCCCTACTGAAAATTCGAGTAATAGAGGTTCGAGATATCGAGGTTCGACTGTACTTGCAAAATAGCACATGCTTAATTAAGTGCTTAGCTGAAGGTATTTCTGTGTATATCTACGCAAATTATTATTATTATTATTATTATTATTATTATTATTATTATTATTATTATTATTATTATTATTATTATTATTGACTTTCCCCTCATAGATTGTGTAAAATGAGAAAAATATACATTTTAGGGTTTTTGCTAATAGAATTCTCATTCATTATTACTAGGGCTCGGATGTTTAGGAAAAGTCACCTTTTTTCTTTATCTCTATATTCTTGCCTGATTGGATTTTGGTTAAAATCAGGTGATTATTGTCACAATTAAGTGATTTTTATTTGTCATATAAATGCATATTTTGGCTATTTTTTGTCATAAGGTCATATTTTGAGCTATTTTCGTAGAAACGTCATATTTCGGTCTAATTTGGTTGTTTGGCGACGGCTGTAGTTGTGCAAAATCATCGTCTACTTTCCGTATGAGAACTAGTATTCACAAAACTGCTTTTCCGAATCACATCTGTAGTTAATGCAAGCGGAATACTCTGACTCCTCTATCAAGATTGTGCAGGAATTGTTTTCCAGCAGTTTGTCAGAAAGTCTGGCATATACCCAAGTCGAACTTTGGAATTATATCGAGTGCAATTACTCGCTTAGAAGTTGCTAGCCTAGACATTCATGCAAGTATTGAAATTGTGAGAAGTGTTGAACTTTCAGAACAACAATCACGTGGAATAGTTGGCGTCATTGTAAAAACGGAAACTTCAAAAGATGCTTAATCAAAGTGGCGGATTTCGCTGTGTGTGCAAGATGAATGATGTTCTTAGAGGAGAAGATACCAGTACATTTCAAGATGAGTGCATACTCAACAGCAGTAAAAAAGTAAACTCGTGTCCTCATCCCGAGGTGGTGCAGCTCTTTTCAGGCACACCCCCATTGGAGGTGAGCTGCATGTACCATTTGGACCACATACCAGCCCTCCTGCCAGTATTAAATTTCTGGCAGTACCGGGAATCGAACCCAGGCCTACGAGGACGGCAGCTAATAACACTAACCGTTACACTACGAAGGTGGACTCGCGAGGTGGTGCAGCTCTTTTCAAGCACACCACCATTGGAGGTGAGCTGCATGTACCATTTCAACCATATACCAGCCCGCCTGCCATTCTTAAATTCCTGGCAGTACCGGGAATCGAACCCGGGCCCCCGAAGACGGCAGCTACTAACACTAACCGTTACGCTACGGAGGCGGACACTCAACAGCAGTGATTTAATATTATTTAAATATGCACCAATAACGTCTTGTGACGTAGAAAGGAGCTTCTCTTCTTACAAGAATGTTTTAAGTAATAATCGGAGGTCTTTCGTGCCTGATGCTTTGAAGATGAATCTTGTTATACACTTCAATACCATCCGCAGAGAAAAATGAAAAAGTTACGTGAGTTTGCACCATTTGCCCTGCCACCTTACCATAATCTATCGAAAGACATTTACTTACTTCGTCTCGTGGTGCTCAATTTAAACTTTAACGCATTTGAGTAATATTAATGTAATCTGGGCTTAAACATCCCAAAATATTTGTTTAAATAGATTGATTTCTAGTTTTCTCGTATTTCAAACCACCAACGAAGGGTACAAACATGTTTTGATTTTTGAAATGTTGTGTGATTTGATAATCTTAGCGAACTTAGTACTTTATAAGTATGTATTCACAAATGTTTGATAAGTGAATCCAGGACAATAGACTGTAAATAACTGCTAAACATATATATTCAGAAAATTAATATGAAAGTAAGAAAAAAGAATTCAGTTAACAAATATGTATCAAAGGAATTGCTGTTTCGATTTATAACTTATAAAATGGCCATATTTAGATTAATCATTTTCGGGTCATATTTTGTAATTCTTACGGCATATTTCGTCACTTTTGTGGTCATATTTGCTTGCTTATTTGAGCATGAAAATGTCGTATGGCTTTTAGTGCCGGGATATTCCAGGACGGGTTCGGCTCGCCAGGTGCAGGTCTTTCTATTTGACACCCGTAGGCGACCTGCGCGTCGTGATGAGGATGAAATGATTATGAAGACAACACATACACCCAGCCCCCGTGCCAATGGAATTAACCAATTAAGGTTAAAATCCCCGACCCGGGACCCTCTGAACCGAAGACCAGTACGCTGACCGTTCAACCAACGAGTCGGACTTATTTGGGCAAATTTTAGGTCTTAAACAAAACTACTGTCTAGCTGTTTTACTCTCCCAAGACCAACCATTGTGTTCATACAAGAAGAGCGTGCGTTAACTACAAGGTGAGAAAATTTTGTTTTTTATTCCGGTATATATGGACTAAAGTAGTAGTAGTAGTAGTAGTCGTCGTTCTGACTTGCTTATTAATATACTGTCATTATTTTAAAATAATAATAATACCCTCACAGTCACAATGGGTCATGAAAAAAAATGTCTTCTGATTTACGACCTGTGTTACTCGAATTTTTAGTGTCTCGAAGTAACATCTGGCCGTTTGTCCTATTCTTCACGTGTATTTATTTCTCTATTACTCGAAATTCGGTTACACGAATTTCTCCAAGCAAGAAGCTTGAAGCTAAAAAATACTCTAACTCCAATTTAGTAAAACATTTACTGTGCAATACGGCATGTGAGGAGCAATTAACAACTAAAGAAAGGGTTACTGTGATGCTTGGGGCTAATATGACGGGAACCGAAAGCCAAACTTCTAGTGATCGAAAAATCAGAAGTTTCGCTGTTTTTCGGGTGTTTTGCACGGAAGTGTGTGTGTGTGTGTGTGTGTGTGTGTGTGTGTGTGTGTGTGTGTGTGTGTGATATAACTCCAGTGCACACAAAGTCCGGTGGCGTCCTGTTCAAGTGCTGTGTGTGGGGGGGAAAGGAATGTCGAACGCCTTGCTATAAATTTGATATGACCCGCAAAATAATGCGAGAGTCTGAGTACTGTATTGTTACAATGTAATAATAATATAACAGGCGCTCATTAAAATCGGAAGAATCCCTTCTATTTAGTAACACAGTGATCGTTTAGTAAGATTACACCCGCCAGGAAATAAAGAGCCCCCCCCCTCCCCCACCTGTGGGTAAGACAAAACTACAACCCTTGCAACGATGTTCATGGCGGTTTTTACCTTCTCACTGCCCGTTTACATACAGACATATATCTTAACAATGTTATTTTCATGGGTGTAATTTGAGAATTTCGATTAGGACGACAGTGATTACCGAGAATGTCCTCCTTTTTGAGAGCGATTTGCAACCACAAAATTATCCCCAGTATTCACTATCTTTCCTTTGTCCGACTCGTCGACTGAATCTTCAGCATACTGCTCTTCGGTTCTGAGGGTCCGAGGTTCGATTTTTGGACGGGTAGGGGATTTTAATCGCTTCTGATTAATTATTCTAGCTCGGGGACTGGGTATTTGTCTCAACACTCTCCTCTTTATACTCAGGCCATACACCACATAAACACGCAATAGAGATTAAATCCCTCCATATAGTGTTGGCGTCAAGAAGGGCATCCGGCCGTGAAACAGGGCCGCATTCACAGTGACACGCAGTTGGAACCCGCGACCCCACTGGTGTGGGGAAAAAGCGGCGGCGGAAGAAGAATTCTGGGATAAACAGCCAGGATTTGACCGTAAGTTTACTTCAGCCATTGTAAACAGGAATGTTTTACGACAACAGAATGCATCAAATTGAAACATCTGGGACTTAAATCCCAACAGCTGCATATTCTTTCTGCAGATAATATTCTAGTTACCAAATTTCCAATCTGTTCAAACCTGTAATTTTCCATAGGGGTCAGAATATATTTCTTAAGCATATTATCTGAAGTTTCAGAGGGTTCACTGTTTATGAAAGGGGTTTCCCGTGAAGCATGCGAAGACCATATGTCATGATGCAGAGTCCGGTTTCAACTACCTACAACATGACTGTTCTACATTTATTGGCTTCATGGTCGAGGTGTTATAATGTTTATGAAATGGTTGGATGGAGACCTTGAGGTAAAATGAAATATGGATAGATCTGGGGCAGAAAATCTGGCCCATTATCGTAATTTCGGTGACTCGATCCCGGACTAGGCAGTCGACTTCTGAGGGGGCGGACAACATTTTTCGCTCCCTATGGCATAGTTTTGTGTATTCAGTCGGAAAAATTTTAAATGAACATAAATCCCTCCAACATGTGTAAGGAAGGATTCTAGCGACCACTGGCACTAACAAATGAAAAACGCACAACATGTAAATAGCCCTTAGGGAAATTCGAACACCTCTCTGAACAGAGAAAAAAAAAAAAAAAAAACATAGCTCAATGCTTTTCATACTAATTAGGGGGGAGTAAGGAGTAAAAAGTCTATACTTGATGTATAATTGGCTCTAATAATTTTATTCTTCTCTAGAGCATTCATGAGCATCGACATTTCCTAAGACAAAAAGAGTGACGGTTGCCTTGGTAGCGAATTGAACAGATTTGCATTTAAGTACATCATTCATAACGCATCATCGTTTTTACTGTGAATTGAACAAGTTATTTTTAATAAGGTCTCTTTTCAGCATAGCAGGTGAGGACCCCTGGAAGAGGTACTGGTCCTCCTCTCCAGTTGTATCCCCTGACTGAAAGTCTCAGGTTCCAGGACACTGCCCTTGAGGTGGGATCTCTCGCTGAGTCCGCTGAAAAACCCAACCCTGGAGGGGAAAACGATTAAGAAAGAAAGTTATTTTAAAAAATCTTTCATTATTATGCAGTAAGTGTGGAATTTAAAAGTATTTTTTGAAAGAAATAATGTATTGGACATTTAAGAGTTAATATTTTTTTCCATTCAGTTTACACAATTAGGGTATATTTGTTCATTACACCTAGAAGGAGAAAATCCTCCGGTAGCCTGTAGGTTCTGTAATAGAGAGGAACAATCTCTCATGCGTAGAACCTAGACTTGCACGCTATTCTAACAATTTCGTACTTGCGGCGGCGATAAGGACTCCGGGCGCATGGCTTGTGAGGGGACCATGACTGTTTCTTAATTCAGTAGCTGAAGAGTGATATTACTTATTGATAAAGCTACAGCAAAGAACACATAATTACTTGTGTTACAGAGAGTTATTCCAAACTTAGGCCGTCGTACTGCAGAGCTCCTTCTGTCCCAATAATAACCATCCCTTGCTGCCGCTCACAACAATCGACTATTGAAGTAATTAGCCAGTTCTGAGAACACAGAAGTCAGCGAAGATGCGATAACGAAGACATCCTCCTTATCTAAACTCTTAATACTGTTTTAGTCTGTTTATAACTCTCGGCACTCAGTGTAGCTCAGTGGGCTTAAGATGGTCTGTTGAATTGTAAATTATTTGGTCCTAGCAACGAGATTATTTCTTAATAGTGTGATGTTCAGCGTGTTTCGGTTACAATAATTTGGGATATGCATTTCTTGTGTGTGTGTGTTCAGACCATTTAATTGTTCCGGTATTGTTTTAATTACTTCGGGTTTGAAAAATTAATGATGTAATTATTATACATTACAATAATATACAACCCTGTACTACAAAATAAACTCGAAATTTTTCCTTATAAGGAAACGAGTGGCCCAGTTTCAATTATTGGGGGGGGGGGGGGAGGACGGGGGCGAGCTTCTTAGAGCCGCTACTGTAAATTCTTACAGAGAGTACTGAAAATATCGCCGTGGGCTGTCACTATTGTAACGGCCGCAGGGTCTTGCCCCTTTTCATAGACTTGCTTATCAAATTGTCTTTACTGTTTCAATTTCTCATAATAACGCCTATTACGGTATTTTCGTTTCATTGCTTTCATTCCTTCTTCATCATTCACTTTTCTCGTTTGAACTCCTACTTTTGCACGTTTTTGCGGAATCCTAATCAATCTTACTTTTCCATTATTACATTTGTTTTATTCCATACAACTGATCACGATGTATTCACAACGACAGCTAACCTCCAGCTGAGGGCCCGAGTAAATACAGCGCCATTTTGTAACGGAGAATGTGTGTGATGTCACATATTTAGCACATATTTTGCCTTACTTTTAAGTGCACAATAATGGATTCGTTTTTAGGCCTAAAATACGAAAAATAATACCGACGATGCATCCTTTGACGCCATGAACAAGGAAGTTAAATACTGTAGTTACGATAAATCGAAAGAAAAATTAGTGTCTACAAAAGAACGGTAAGGCTCGAGAGTTGTGAGAAAGTGAAAGACAGTCTAGACCTGGAAAATGTAATACTAATATGATTATTATTTTATTTTTCGTCGGTACACAGCGGTAGGCAGTACTGCGTGTTATTGGCAGAGAAATTTACTATAAATATTCCAGCAGATGGTAGTCCGACTCGTTGTCTGAATAGTCAGCGTTGAGGCCTTCGGCTCAGAGGGTCCCGGGTTCGAATCCCGGTCGTTTCGGGGATTTAATCGCATCTGATTAATTCCTCTGACCCGGGTCTGGGTGTTTGTGTTTGTTCCAACACCTTCTTCATATTCAGACAACACACTACATTACCAACTACCACAGAAACACACAATAGTGATTACATCCCTCCATATAGCGTTGCCTCAAGTGCAGTGTCCTGGAGCGTGAGACATTCGGTCAGGGGATAGAACTGTGGAGGATGACTAGTACCTCGCCCAGGCGGCCGCACCTGCTATGCCTTGTTAAAACTAACTTGTTCAGTTCACAGTATAAACGATAATGCGCTCAAGTACAAAGCTGTTCAATTCGCTACCAAGGCAACTGCCACTCTTTAGAATTGGGAAATGTCGATGCTCACGAATGCTTTAGAGAAGAATAAAATTATTAAAGTCTATTACACATTCAGTGTAGACATTTTACACCTCATTCTCTCTAATTAGGAAGAAAAGCCTAGAAACTTTTTTTTTTTTCCCCTATATTCAGACAGGTGTTCGAATTTGCTAAGGGCTACTTAGGTGTTGTGCGTTTTTCATTTCTTCTGTTGGAGGGATTTATGATGTTTTAATACTTTGCCGACTGATTACACAAAACAATGCCATAGGGAGCGAGAAATGTTGTCCGCCCCCTCCGAAGTCGACTGCCTAGTCCGGGATCGAGTCACCAAAATTACGATAATGGCCCAGAATTTCTGCCCCAGATCCATCCATATTTCATTTTACCACAAGGGCTCCATCCAACCATTTCATAAATTTAGAACTCCTTACCTACTAGGCCAATAAATGTAGAGGAAGTAAGCTGTAGGTAGTGGAGACCGGATTCTGCACCTTGACATATGTCTTCACATGATTCACGGGAAACCCCTTTGAAAAACAGTGAACCCTCTGAAACTTTGGATAATATGCTTAAGAAATATATTCTGACCCCTATGGAAAATGACGGGTTTGGAGATATTGGAAATGTGATAACTAGAATATATGGAGAAAGAATATGTAGCTGATGGATTTAAGCACCAGATGTTTCATTTTGTTGTGTTCTGTTGTCGTAGAACATTCCTGTGCATTTAATTTTTCCATGTTTACAATGGCTGAACTAACGGCCATAACGATCCTGGCTGTTTAACGCAGAATTCTTCTTCCATTGCCGCTTTTCCTCCAGACCAGTGGGGTCGTGAGTTCGAACTGCGGGGCACATGTGAATGCGACCCTGTTTCAGGGCCGGATGGCCTTCTTGACTTCAACCCCATATGGAGGGATGTAATCCCTATTGCGTGTTTATGTGGTGTGTTGTCTGAACATGAAGAGGGGAGTGCTGAGACAAGACAGAAATGCCCAGTCCCCGAGCTAAAATAATTAATCAGAAGCGATTAAAATCCCCTACCCGGTCGGGAATCGAACCTCGGACACTTGGAAGAGCCGTACGCTGAAGTTTCAGCCAACGAGTCGGGCCAAGGAAAGATAGTGAATACTGGGAATTATTTTGTGGTCGCAAAACGCTGTCAGACAAAAGAGGACATTCCCGGTAATCACTGTCGTCCTAATCAAAATTCTCAAATTACATCCATGACAATAACATTTTGAAGATATATGTTTGTATGCCAAAGGGAAGTTAGAAGGTAAAAACGGCCATCAGCATCGTTGCAAGGGTTGTAGTTTTGTCTTACCTTCATGTAGGTGGGGGCTCTTTATCACTTTATTTCGCGGGTCATATCAAATTTACAGCAAGGTGTGCGATACTTCTTTCACCCACACACAGCACTTTAACAGGACACCACGGGACTTTGTGTGACATCATTGGAGTTGTATCACACACTCTCTCTCTCTCTTCCGTGCAAAACACCCGAAAAACAGCGAAACTAGAAGTTTGGTTTTCGGTTCCCGTCATATCAGCCCCCAGCATCACTGTAACCCTTTGTTTACTTAACTGTTCCTCACATACCACAAATACCGTATTGCACAGTCTATGTTGAACAAAATTCAAGTTACAGATATATATTGCTTCAAGGGAGGAAACGTTTGCTTCGTGAAATCGAGAAATTCGTGTAACGGAATTTCGAGTAATACAGAAATACACGTGAAGATTAGGACAAACAGCCAGATGTTACTTCTCGATACTGAAAATTCGGATAATAGAGGTTGTTTATCGGAAGCCATATTGCTTGTCATGACTTATTGTAGTACATGACTGGGGGTATTATTATTATTATTACAATTATTTATAATAATTACTACTACTACTACTACTACTACTACTACTACTACTACTACATTAATTAGTCTATATCCCGTAATATAAGCAAAATCTTCTCATCACGCTCTTCTTGCATGAAGACAACGGTTGGTATTGGGAGAGTAGAAGAGCTGGAGAGATGTAAACACAAGGTCACATTTAAGAACTCTCTTTTGAGGGCTCCTTATGTCTCATGGTATCCTAGTGGGAAAAAGCCGTTGCGAGCTCGTAAAGGTATGATGCTTGGAGGCAAAAAGACGCACGTGGAATAATGCGAACTTAATCTAAAATTTATATTTTTCTCATCCATGATTGTATCTGTGCACATCGTGATATTAAGAAACTGTTTTGTTAATATGAGAGGGTGCGTGGAAAGATAATAATAATAATAATAATAATAGTAATAATAATAATAATAATAATAATAATAATAATAATAATAATAAAAATAATGTGGGCCTGAGTGGTTCAGACGGATGATGCGTTGCTGGCCTTTTGACCTCTACTTGGCAGGTTCGATCCTGGCTCAGTCCGGTGGTAGCCTATTTGAATTTGAAATTATGTCTGTAGATTTACTTTTTTTTTTTTTTTTTTTTTTTTTGCTACTGGCTTTACTTCGCACCGGCAGAGATAGGTCTTATGGCGACGATGGGATAGGAAAGGCCTAGGAGTTGGAAGGAAGTGGCCGTGGCCTTAATTAAGGTACAGCCGTAGCATTTGCCTGGTGTGAATATGGGGAAAACCATCTTTAGGGCTACCGACAATGGGATTCGAACCCACTATTTCACGGATGCGCGCTCCTAGCCGCACGGCCAACTCGCCCGGTGGTAAATTTACTGGCACGGACAAAAACTCCTGCGGAACTAATTTCCGGTGTTATAATATCCTTTGCGTGGATATACACCGAAACACCTTCCCTTAAGCAGCTAAGTACTTAATTATGTACTATTTTGAGAGTGTCTGCACAGCCAGGCAGTGCCATTTATCTAGGAAGACATGTGTAATTGGCACCGCACTCCCCGACAATCAGAACTACGAGTTTTATAAGCTTCAGGCCTAATTTCTTTTTTTGTTCTTGTTGATCAGATACTCGTGATTTAAATAGCTTTAAATAGCATACACACACGTGAAATTAAAAATAAATCTGCAATATACATTAAATCCAACATACCCTCGTCATCATCCACTCCTTTCTCTCGCAGAAAGTGTTCACTTTCTCTCTTTCGAAAGTGTTCAACGGTCTGGCCAGTCATCAGAATCTGCTTCCTTCTCCGGCTTTATGGCTAAATGGTTAGCGTGCTGGTCTTTGGCCACAGGGGTCCCGGGTCCGATTCCTGGCATGGTTGGGAATTTTGACCATAATTGTCTAATTCCGCTGGCACGGGGGCTGGGTGTACGTGTCGTCTTTATCATCATTACATTCTCATCACGACGTGCAGGTCATATCAAGTACCTGCATCTGGTGAGCCGAACTTGTCCTCTGACACTCCCGGCACTAAAAGGCCATACGCCTTTTCATTCATTTGTTTCCTTTTGACTCCGTGAATCTTCGGTCTTGCTCTCGTGATCCTCTTCACTACTTGTATTTTCGGTGTTAGATCTCTGTTTCACAGGATCACGAGTAGATTTCACAATTTCTACTTTTTCAGCTTTCCTTATATTGCTCACTAATACTTTACTTATTTTCAGCTATGATTTTACTGATTTAGTAGACTTATTCGAAATTCGCACGACCACCTGAATATTGCAGAGCGGATATACAAGGTGGTCGTAAACAATGTCATTTGAATTCGCCCGCGAAGCGATGTGTTTAGCTACATTCAGAAATCAGCAACGGCCTGACATATCGCATTATTTTTAAGAAACGCTCACATACCTGGATCACGTTGGTTCCGACCATCCTGTAGAACTGATAGACTGACGTTGGAAACAACCGGAAAGTGAACATCATTTTTTTGCTGGCTGCGATACCAACACTTGAAGTTTGTGAAACATATAAGCATGGTACCAACTTGCAAGAATGAAAACTGAAATTTAAAATCGTGAACACACAGTACCATCGCTGGAATCTCCTTTTACCGCTTTTCCCACATCTGTTGGGCCGAGTGGTGAATTTAGCCATGTTTCATGGCTGGATGCCCTTCCTGACGCCAACCGTTATGGAGGTATGTAATCACTATTGTGCGTTTCTGTGGTGCTTGGTAGTGTAATGTGTTGTCTGAATATGAAGAAGAAAGTGCTGGAACAAATACAAACACCCAGTCCCCGAGTCAGAATAATTGATCAGATGCGATTAAAATCCCTGACCCTGCCGGGATTCGAACCGGGAACCTTCCTAACCGAAGGCCTCAACGCTGATCATTCATCCAATGAGTCGTACTATCATCTGCTGGAATATTTACAGTAAATTTCTCTGCAAGTAAGTCGCAGTACTGCGTACCATTGTGTACCGTCAGAAAAAGCAATTCTTGAGCATTACCGTTGTTGTTTTGTAGACAAGAGATGCATCATCAGTAGTATAATACAGGGATTCGGTCGCCACCACCCCCACCGGCTCCCAGGGGCCTCCTCCACCACCACCACAGCCAGAGACCTCCCAGAGGTCTCCTCCACCACCCGCGGGAAATTTGAATTTGTAAACAAAGCCACGTGCTTTTTGACGGCTATCATCGACAACAACGCATCGCTAACCTCAGTACTGCCATCTTGACGGGCCTAAACCTCAGTAGTGCCAACTTAACCTAACTAGCGCGAGATAAACATAGCCACGTGTTTTTTGACAGACAACAACGCATCGCTAACCTCAGTACTGCCATCTTGACGGGCCTAAACCTCAGTAGTACCAACTTAACCTAACTAGCGCGAGATAAACAAAGCCACGTGTTTTTTGACAGCCACGTGCTTTTTTTGACAGCTGTCATCCGCCATCTTAAAACCACAGAGCACCGTGCTGCCCTCTTTATCGTAGTAGCTGTAAATTCATCACCTGTCATCCGCAGTGCTGCCATCTTGGCGGGCCTAAACCTTAGTGCTACCAACTTAACCTCACTAGCTCGAGATAAACAAATCCACGTGCAGCTGTCATCCGCCAACTTTAATCAACAGAACACCATGATGCCCTCTATATCTTTGAAATGTGGTGGCGGATAATTTGAAAAATGCTTTTTGATGGCAGTCATCTTTAATCAAGAGAGCACCGTGCTGCACTCTATGTGGTAGCGGCAATTTGAAAACTTCTAAGTGCCCCTGTTTGGAAACAAACCACGTGATTTTTTGACAGCTACATCCGCCATCTTTAATCAAGGGAGCACCGTGCCGCACTCTTTAGTTGAAATGTGGTGGCGGCAATTTGAAAAATTCCACGTGCTCTTGTTTGGAAACAATGCTACATGCTTATTTGACAGCTACCGCCCGCCATCTTTAATCCATAGAGCACAGCGCTGCCCTCTTTAGCTACTTACCTTTGAAATGTGGTGGCGGATAATTTGAAAAATGCTTTTTGATAGCAGCCATCTTTAATCAAGAGAGCACCGTGCTGCCCTCTTTAGCTAGATACCTGTGGTGGCAGACAATTCCACGTGACAGCAGCCATCTTTAATCAAGAGAGCACCGTGCTGCCCTCTATGTGGTGGCGGCAAATTCTACATGCTCTTGTTTGGAAACAAAGCCATGTGCTTTTTTGACAGCTGTCATCCGCCATCTTTAATCAATAGAGCACTGTACTGCTATCATGCGGGCAATTTCATCAGCTGTCATCCGCCATCTTTAATCTACAGAGCACGGTGCTGCCCTCTGTAGTAGCGGGCAATTTGAAAAGTTCTGTTAGCTGTCATCCGCCATCTTTAATTAAGAGAGCGCCGTGCTGCCATCTTTAGCTAGATACCTTTGAAATGTGGTGGCGGCAAATTGAAAAATTCCACGTGCTCTTGTTTAGTAAACAAACTCACGCGCTCTTTGTCAGCTGTCATCCGCCATCTTACATCGCAAACCTCACTACACTCTTTAGTTGAAATATGGTGGCGGATAATTTAAAAAGAAAAATTCTACAGCAGCCATCTCTCGACGCTAATTGCACAAGATGGTGGCTATACATGACTCCTTAAAGGTGCTTATGCAAGATGGCTACTATACATAGGTTCTTATGAGACGCCCTTGGGATTCTTGCGCAAGATAGCGGTTATACAAGGCTCCTTATGAGACGCCCTAGAGATGCTTGCGCAAGATGGCGGTTGCTCTTATGAGGCGGCTTAAGGGTCCTTGCACAAGATGGCTAGAGACGCCCTAAGGATGCTTGCACAAGATGGCGGCTATACACGACTCCTTATGAGACGCCTTAAGGGTGCTTGCGCAAGATGGCTGCTGCTCTTATGAAGAAAGCTAGCTTAGAGGCTAACGTGTCGTGCTAGTTCGAATCATTATATTTGGGGCTTAAATGCAAAATGTTAAATATCTCGAAAACGGTGCATCGTAGAGCAAAACGGACAAAATTTTTCTACCCAATACCTCGGTTCGCAGTATGGGGAACAAGTAAAACATAGTCTAATGATGAGATCGACGGTTCGATTCCTACTTAGGCCCTTCGGCATTGGCAGCTATCTATTTATACAATATGGCGGCTATACATAGCTTCTTATGAGACAGCTTAAGAGCGCTTGCACAAGATGGCTGCTGCTCTTATGAGACACCCTAGGGGTGCTTGCGGGAGGTAGCAGCGACAAGACGATAACTATACACAGCTGCTTATGATACGGCCTAGAGGTGCTCACACAAGATGGTGGCTGCTCTGATGAAGAAAGCTAGCTTTGCATCGCGCAGGTATTTTTACAGCACTAAACCTCATACATTTGAAATTTGGTGGCGGGCAATTTTAAAAATTCGACGTGCTTTTTCTTCACAGCAGCTATCTTTAGACAATAGCGGCTATACATAAGCTGTTAAGGCCTCCTCTTATGTCAAAGCATAGCTCTATCGAACTAGTTTAAACCTGCATCGGAATAGCTAGAGTAAGCACGTGCTGCAGTGATGACGTCATTATGCATGTTTAGACTTGCAAATCACAGACGAAACGTAACAAGGCTGGAATCGAAAACTGCACTCTATGCCGTTAACTTTATCATGTGATCGGAACATTGATTGAAGTGTTTAGAACACTAAATAAGTAGAACCGAACACTGTACTCGATACAACATGTGTTTAGAACATGTCAGGGGATACCTTTGTTCTAAGAAGATTTAGTTTACCGCACATTCCTTGTAGGGCTAATAGGCTAAGGGGCTAATGGGCAAAAGGGCTAAAGGGCTAAAGGAGCAACAACCTCATCGATCGCTATCAGCAAGAACGCTTGTACTTTGTTAAGTGTAGAAAATTAATCCTTATTTGTAAATGGTTTCATGTTCAGAACAAGGAATGGAACCTAGGGGTTACGTCTTACCTAATAAAATCCCCGAGGTGCGATGAGTTACGTTTTTCGAACTAGTGTTTGGAACACTGAACTTTTCAAGTTGATAGCAGAGAGCTTAGCAATGTTCTGTTGTTGGATTATAAATTCCGCGCTACAACATGCATAAGGTGGCAGCCTTGAGGTTTACCGCCGTAAAGATGACAGCAGTGAGGTTAGCGACGCTCTATTGTCCTTCAAAGTGAGGTTAGGGTTCGTCAAGAAGACAGCTGTCAAAGCAGTAATTGCACCTATTTATAAGCAAGGGAACAGGAAGGATTGCAACAACTATCGAGGTATCTCATTGATTAGTATACCAGGCAAAGTATTCACTGGCATATTGGAAGGGAGGGTGCGATCCCACCGTCCGCATAAGACCTATCTGTGTCGGTGCGACGTAAAGCAAATTGTTAATCAGTTTCCCTCGCAAGCCTGGGATATAGAATATAGTAGTGTAAAGTTACAGTTTTGTGACGCTAATATTCGTATTTATAATTTTTATTAACGGTCCATAACCAACGAAACGGAGCTGTTGCCATTTCAACACCGTTTAAGGGCCACCGACCCAAGCCGGGATTTGAACCTGTGATCTCAGACTCAGAAGGACAGCGACTCAACCAACTGAGCCACATGAAAATGAGGCGTTTGTGATTATTGTTATAAATGGATGCCCTTAGTATTTTTACAAATGTTTTTTGAGGAGCATTTATTACGAAGTACGTTTTCCAACTGTCCTATGTGCACGAGGCCGGACAGAAGAACTAGCTGGAAGCTAAAGAACCTTGCAGGGGTGTGGCTTCCTTCTCTGTTCACTTTTCCAAACCAAACTCCATGGCGTAACAGCCCCGAAGGGCCATCGCCTACCAAGCGACCGCTGTTTAGCCCGGAGGTCTGCAGATTACGAGTTGTCGTGTGGTCAGCACGACGAATCCTCTCCTCCGTTATTCTTGGCTTTCTAGACCGGGGCCGCCATCTCACCGTCAAATAGCTCCTCAATTATAAACACGTGGGCTGAGTGTACCTCGAACCAGCCCTCAGATCCAGGTAGAATATCTGGCCTGCCCAGGAATCGAACCCGAGGCCTCCGGTAAGAGGGAGGCAGGCTACCCCTACACCGCGGGGCCGGATGGTTACTTTTAGGTCTCCTTATTTTAGAATTTGTCTTAAGGCATCCTGCATTCGATTCCCGGCACTGACAGAGTTAAGAAAGGCATGGGATGGTGAAGACACAACCTTGTTTGTGGGTGCAGTAGAGTTGGCCTTGAGTCTCCCGTAATCGAAATATCTACGATCTGGAAGGTAGTCACCTTCATTGGGTGTAGTACCAACGTGGTACAAATTGAAATTAAATGAAAATGCTACTTCCTCACAAACGAAGAACGATATTATCAATTTTACCAACAGTTTCAATAATGCGGCCGGTTTATGTTAAGAGTACAGAAGCTATGATTGTACATGGTAACAATCAAAACCACCAATATTTACTGAAAATCCGTCACCGCACTCGGTAGGGCCGGCTTTTTTTCCATATCCACCGGGCGAGTCGGCCGTACTGTTAGGGGCGCACAGCTGTGTGCTTGCATCCGGGAGATAGTGGGTTCAAATCCAACTGTCGGCAGCCCTAAAGATGGTTTTCCGTGGTTTCCCATTTTCACACCAGGCAAATGCTGGGGCCTCTTCCTTCCCATTTATAGCCCTTTCGTTTCCCATCGTCGCCATAAGACCTACGGTGCGACGCAGAGCAAATTCTAAATAAATTCTTTTCACAACCCCTTCCAAGGAAAAGTTGTATCCACTGCATCCACTCACCATTTAAGGTACAAGGTAAGCCCGAAGAATGGTTGGATACTCAAAATACACCACCATAAATGACGCGGTTATGGGTCAAAAGTATAAATAAAGGTAAGGGACGGGATCTAGTGTTTTAAGTAGAATCCATATCAATACAACGTGACTTCCAATTTTTAAAATGTTTCATGCATCGATTGTGATTCAAGCCTGGGCCGTCCTGATGACAAGATAGAACCATTGGAACTGAGTTATCACGCCCGCCAATTACAAAATATTTACCTGCACTTTCGATGGTGCAATTTGATGTTCCAATCAATCTCCGGCCATTTGACAAAATATATAGGCCTTCATATCGAACTTAGGCACGCATCCGAGATTGTTTTGCTACAGTTGGAATTTTAAAAACTTTTTCATAACCTACCGAGGATGTACATAGTTTTGGCTTTTCAGTGACGAAATGGCCCTCTTCAAAAAATGTACTTATATGGCACAAAATGGGGAACTGACGTGCAGCTCAAAATCCTGTCACAGTCTTACCAACACTGCAATTTAAACACAGCACATCTCTCAATCACGGTACAACCCGAAGATCCCTTGGACATTGTTGTTTCCCAGAAGTGATGTGCAAAATCTGACACAATGTTGTAAGCTTACAGCTGTTTCTGGCCGTGGCCCCAGTTATCTCGGTGATCACGTTCCGGTCCCCAAATGAGTAATCCCTTGGTAATTGCCCTTTTCCTGTCCGGTTCCATGGCTAAATGGTTAGCGTGCTGGCCTTTGGCCACAGGGGCCCCGGATTCGATTCCCGGCAGGGTCTGGAATTTTGAACTTAATTGGTTAATTTCGCTGGCACAGGGGCTGTGTGTACGTGTCGCCTTCACCATCATTTCATCCTCATTACGACGTGCAGGTTGCCTACGGGCGTCAAATCAAAAGACCTGCATCTGGCGAGCCGAACTTGCCCTCGGACCCTCCGGCACTAAAAGCCATACGCCATTTCATTTCTTTTTTCCCCCCTTTTCCACATGTCTTGACATTTGTCAACAAACGGTTACATTCCCAATACTGCTGCCTCTACAGGGAAATATCGCCACGCATCACAATCCTAAGTGTTTTCCGTTCATTCAGGCAGTACAAATATGGAGAATTATGATTAGACCTACTGAGCCTTGCTAGTAGATTCTTTGTCGCTACGTTAATTCAACATTTCGGCGTAAGTTTTTAAGTTGTTCGTACCGTACGTAAAACAACGGCTGATCATCGCTCTAGTTTCACGTAATATTTGGGGGGGGCCGGCCCCACTTCTCCCCCCCCCCCTTGGCTACGCCAGTGGTAAAATTGATGATGAAGAGTTACTTGGAAGGATACCATTTTACGTTCCTCGGAAGTCTGGAATGTTCAAGAATTTGTTTTACATTAAGAAGCCCATAAGAATTATCCTCTTAAAAAATTCTGAAACTTTATAATACATTAAATACATATCATTTGGATATCTTTTTCATGAATCAAATCAACTTTGAATTGGCGTGTGGTACTTTCCTATAACGCACATACTGTTGAATATTATCTCTGTTTTCTATAAATGTTTTATTTCATTCTTCTAGTTGTTCTTTTATTTCTCCTCTTCTACTTTAATTCACAGTTTTCAAGTGACCTATGAATTAAACACTTCATTTCTCTTTTTAGAATATTATTTTTCATAATGTGTCATGTGTCATGTTTTAAGACTAAGACTGTATAATTTAACTGTATAACTGAATGTGTTACTTTGTGTTAGGCACCACTGTAAATAATTATTAATGTAGTAACTGTATATTTTTATTGTATTACCAATTTTGTATTGTTTGGGTAGTTCATTTTATTCTTTGTATTGTCTTTTTCATTTAATGTTTAGTAGTGTAACTATTAATTGTACCACTGGCGTAGCCCATTGGGGGGGGGGGCTGTGGGGCCGCTCCCCCAAAAATATTTCCTGAAACTAGAGCGACGATCAGCCGTTGTTTTACGTACGGTACGAACAACTTAAAAACTTACGCCGAAATGTTGAATTAACGTAGCGACAAAGAATCTACTAGCAAGGCTCAGTAGGTCTAATCATAATTCTCCATATTTGTACTGCCTGAATGAACGGAAAACACTTAGGATTGTGATGCGTGGCGATATTTCCCTGTAGAGTCATCAGTATTGGGAATGTAACCGTTTGCTGACAAATGTCAAGACATGAGGAAAAGGGGGGAAAAAAAAAAAGAAATGAAATGGCGTATGGCTTTTAGTACCGGAGGGTCCGAGGGCAAGTTCGGCTCGCCAGATGCAGGTCTTTTGATATGACTCCCGCAGGCAACCTGCGCTTCGTAATGAGGATGAAATGATGGTGAAAACGACACATACCCCCGGAAACCGTGCCAGCGAAATGAACCAATTAAGTTTAAAATTCCTGACCCTGCCGGGAATCCTGTGGCCAAAGGCCATTACGCTAACCATTTAGCCATGGAACCGGACAGGAAAAGAGCAATTACCAAGGGATTACTCATTTGGGGACCGGAACGTGACCACCGATATAACTGGGGCCACGGCCAGAAACAGCTGCAAGCTTACAACATAATGTCAGATTTTACACATCGGTTCTAGGAAACAATAATGTCCTAGGGGTCCTCGGGTTGTACCGTAGTTGGGAGATGTGCTGTGTTTAAGTTGCAGCGTTGGGAAGACTGTGACAGGATTTTGAGCTGTGCGTCAGTTCCCCATTTTGTGCCATATAAGTAAATTTTTTGAAGAGGGCCATTTCGTCAATGAGAAGTCAAAACTATGTACATCCTCGGTAAGTTATGAAAAAGTTTTTTTTTAAAATTCTAACAGCAGCAAGACAATCGCGGATGCGTGCCTAAGTTCGATATGTAAGCCATTATTTTTTGTCAAATGTCCGGCGACTGATTGGAACCTCAAATTGCACCATCAAAAGTGCGGGTAAATATTTTGTAATTGGCGGGCGTAATAACTCAGTTCCAATGGTTCTATCTTCTCATCAGGACGGCCCAGACTTGAATCGCAGTAGATGCATGAAACATTTTAAAAATGGAAGTCACGTTGTATTGCTATGGATTCTACTTAAAACACTAGATCCCGTCCCTTACCTTTCTTTATACTTAAGAGTCATTACCGCGTCATTTATGGTGGTGAATTTTGAGTATCCAACCATTCTTCGGGCTCACCCTTGTACCTTAAATGGTGAGCGGATGCAGTGGCACCCCACAAGTCGAGGCCAGTAGCGTGGATACAACTTTTCCTTGGAAGGGGTTGTGAAAAGATTTTTTATTTAGAATTTGCTTTATGTCGCACCGTAGGTCTTATGGCGACGATGGGAAAGGAAAGGGCTAAGAGTGGAAAGGAAGAGGCCGTGGCCTTAATTAAGGTTCAGCCCTAGTATTTGCCTGGTGTGAAAATGGGAATCCACGGAAAACCATCTTTAGGGCTGCTGACAGTGGGATTTGAACCCACTATCTCCCGGATGCAAGCACACAGCTGTGCGCCCCTAACAGCACGGCCAATTCGCCCGCTGGATATGAAAAAAAAGCCGGTCCTACAGAGTGCGGTGACGGATCATCAGTAGATATTGATGGTTTTGATTGTTACCATGTACAATCATAGCTTCTGTACTCTTAACATAAACCGGCTGCATTATTGAAACTGTTCGTAAAATTGATAATATCGTTCTTCATTTCTGAAGAAGTAGAATTTTCATTAAATTTGTCTTCTTAATAAAAAGGAACCACTTTGATACTACAATGGTTCATGTTTGTGGGTTACTGTAGTCACGTCCTAGTTCGTGAACCATGGGCAACGGCTGAGTGGCCTAGTAACTGGTCCTTAGAGTCGGGATACCAGTTGCTATGGAATGGGAGTGGGCATCTCGGGCATATTCTGAGACCTGGCCCTCCTTGTGCTCAGGCGGCTAGGACTATACAATTCACCGGTGGTCCATAACCCGTTAGAGGAGAGATCTTCACTTGGACTATATGCAAGTAGAGTAGCATCCTGCTTCATGAATTTACCGAGCTCAGAACATTTTAGGCAAGCCTCCTACCTATGGGAGTAACGGAGTCCCACTTCCATTTGACAGGCGAGGGACTCATTGGAAACAACTTGGCGAAGGAAATGGAGTTCGATGGGGAGCTATCAATATTAATGGGGCTTATGGAAGAAACTAGAACTGGCTGAGTCAGCAAAGAGGATGCATTTGGATGTGCTAGGAGTAAGTGATATTCGGGTAAGGGGAGATAACGAGGAAGAGATAGGAGATTGTAAAGTGTACTTGACGGGTGTTAGAAACGGAAGGGCAGAGTCTGGGGTAGGGCTCTTTATCAGGAATACCATTGCATGCAACATAGTTTCTGTTAGGCACGTAAATGAGCAAATGATGTGGGTAGATTTATCAGTTGGAGGAATTAGGACTAGAATTGTGTCCGTGTATTCACCATGTGAAGGTGCAGATGAGGATGAAGTTGACAACTTTTATGAAGCATTGAGAGACATCGTGGTCAGTCAACAGCAAGGATAGAACTGAAGGATACGAAAGGGTGATTAGTAAATGTGGGAAAGATATGGAAGCTAACGGGAATGGGAAGAGTTTGCTAGACTTCTGTGCTAGTATGGGTTTAGCTGTTACGAATATATTCTTCAAGCATAAGGCTATTCACCGCTACACATGGGAGGCTAGGGGTACCAGATCCATAATAGACTATATCTTAACAGACTTGAAATTCAGGAAATCTGTCAGGAATGTACGAGTTTTCCGTGGATTTTTCGATGATACAGACCACTAACTGATCTGTAGTGAACTAAGTATCTCTAGGCGTAGGGTAGAGAAAGTGAAATCTGTCTGCAAATGAATAAGGGTAGAAAATCTCCAGAATGAGGAAATTAGACAGAAGTACATGGACATGATTAGTGAGAAGTTTCAAACAGTAGAGAGTTAGCAGGTTCAGGATATAGAAAGTGAATGGGTGGCATAGAGGGATGCTGTAGTAGAAACAGCAAGGGAATGCCTAGGAACAACTGTGTGTAAAGATGGGAAAAGGCGAACATCTTGGTGGAATGATGAAGTGAGAGCAGCTTGTAAACATAAAAAGAAGGCTTATCAGAAATTGCTCCAAACAAGGGCCGAGGCAGACAGGGATTTGTACGTAGTTGAAAGAAACAGAGCGAAACAAATAGTTGTTAAATCCAAAAATAAGTCATGGGAAGATTTTGGTGACAACCTGGAAAGGCTAGGTCAAGCAGCAGGGAAACCTTTCTGGACAATAATAAAGAATCTTTGGAAATGAGGGAAAAAGGAAATGAACAGTGTTTTGAGTAATTCAGGTGAACTCATAATAGATCCCAGGGAATCACTGCAGAGGTGGAGGGAATATTTTGAACATCTTCTCATTGTAAAAGGAAATCACCCTGGTGGTGTTGTGAACAGCCAAGCTCATGGGGAGGAGGAAAATGATGTTGGTGAAATTATGCTTGAGGAAGTGGAAAGGATGGTAAATAAACTCCATTGTCATAAAACAGCAGGAATAGATGAAATTAGACCTGAAATGGTGAAGTATAGTGGGAAGGCAGGGATGAAATGGCTTCACAGAGTAGTAAAATTAGCATGGAGTGTTGGTAAGGTACCTTCAGATTGGACAAAAGCAGTAATTGCACCTATTTATAAGCAAGGGAACAGGAAGGATTGCAACATCTATCGAGGTATCTCATTGATTAGTATACCAGGCAAAGTATTCACTGGCATATTGGAAGGGAGGGTGCGATCAGTCGTTGAGAGGAAGTTGGATGAAAGGCAGTGGGTTTCAGACCACAGAGAGGCTGTCAGGATCAGATCTTCAGTAAGCGCCTGGTAATTGAAAAATGCTACGAGAGGAATAGGCAGTTGTGTTTGTTTCGTAGCTCTAGAGAAAGCATATGACAGGGTACCGAGGGAAAAGATGTTCACCATACTAGGGGACTATGGAATTAAAGGCAGATTATTAAAATCAATCAAAGGTATTTTTGTTGACAATTGGGCCTCAGTGAGAATTGATGGTAGAATGAGTTCTTGGTTCAGGGTACTTACAGGGGTTAGACAAGGCTGTAATCTTTCACCTTTGCTGTTCGTAGTTTACGTGGATCATCTGCTGAAAGGTATAAAATGGCAGGGAGCGATTCAATTAGGTGGAAATGTAATAAGCAGTCTGGCCTATGCTGACGACTTGGTATTAATGGCAGAATGTGCCGAAAACCTGCAGTCTAATATCTTGGATCTTGAAAATAGGTGCAATGAGTATGGTATGAAAATTAGCCTCACGAAGACTAAATTGATGTCAGTAGGTAAGAAATTCAACAGAATTGAATGTCAGATCGGTGATACAAAGCTAGAACAGATCGATAATTTCAAGTATTCAATTTGTGTGTTCTCCCAGGGTGGTAATATAGTAAGTGAGATTGAATCAAGGTGTCGTAAAGCTAATGCAGTGAGGTCGCAGTTGCGATCAACAGTCTTCTGTAAGAAGGAAGCCAGGTCCCAGACGAAACTATCTTTACATCGGTCTGGTTTCAGACCAACTTTGCTTTACGGGAGCGAAAGCTGGGTGGACTCAAGATATCTTATTCATAAGTTAGAAGTAACAGACATGAAAGTAGCAAGAATGATTGCTGGTACAAACAGGTGGGAACATTGGCAGGATGGTACGCGGAATGAGGAGATAAAGGCTAATTTAGGAATGAACTCGATGGATGAAGCTGTACGCATAAACCGGCTTCGGTGGTGGGGTCATGTGAGGCGAAATGAGGAGGATAGGTTACCTAGGAGACTATTGGACTCTGCTATGGAGGGTAAGAGAAGTAGAGGTAGACCAAGACGACGATGGTTTGACTCGGTTTCTAACGATTTAAAGATAAGAGGTATAGAACTAAATGAGGCCACAACACTAGCTGCGAATTGAGGATTGTGGCGACGTTTAGTAAATTCACAGAGGCTTGCAGACTGAACGCTGAAAGGCACAACAGTCTATAAGGATAATGTATGTATGTATGTTTGATACTACACACCATGCAGGTGACTACCTTCCAAGTCATAGATATTTCGATTACGGGAGACTCAAGGCCAACTCTACTGCATATCGTTCAGTTCGTCAAGTGGAATGTCAGTCGTCTGTGTTGATGTTTTCCTATTCCCAGAGCTCTAAGTTGGTCCCATGAGCGATTAGAATTTAAGTTGTTAGCTAAATTCCGGAAATACATACATTTCTTATTTCTGATTAACTGTTTTGTGCGATGTTTTAAGATGCGATAAGATTCGAAGTCCGTGTTATCTAGGGTTTGTTTATAATGTCGAAATAACGAGTCACGGTGGGCCATCATTCTCTTGGCTTCATCATCTAGCCATGGACAAGAAGGGCGAGGAACCTGTATTCGACATGTGTGTGTGTGTATTTCTTTGCCGCATTATTTGTTTAAAGTGTCACTTCTTTATTGCTTATCATATGACCATTATTATAATAACGTTACCGTATTTATTCTAAACCAGAATATTGCATCTTTACTCACACTGTTTATTGCAGTCATTTCACTTGTGCTCGGAATATATGAAATGCTGCAGTTATGTTGAGAAGTGAGTAACAGAGGTAGCCGGGGTGGGGGTAAATTGTCGTCCAAGGAGTCCAGACACCCCAGGAGTTTTATCGAATCTACTTTTATTAAGCATTTTATATATAATGTATATTAATATTAGCTTCCGGAGTCCGACTCATTGGCTGAATGATCAGTGTTGAGACCTTCTGTTCAGAGGGTCCCGGGTTTGATTTCCGGCCAGGCCGGGGAATTTAATCGCATCTGATTAATTCTTCTGGTTCGGAGACTAGGGGTTTGTCCCAACAGTTTCCTCTTCATATTCAGACAACATACTACACTACCAACTACCAAAGAAACACACAACAGTGATTACATCCCTCCATATAGGGTTGACCTCGGGAAGGACATCAGGCCGTAAAACAGGGCCAAATCCACATGTGCGGCACAGTTCGCACCCGCGACCCCACAGATGTGGGAAAAGCGGGGGGTGGGGAAAGAAGATTACTACTACCTTCCGGAATCCGCATGATTCCACCACTTTTACTTGGATCCGAGGACACCAATTTCCTTTTTAGGTATTCTACACCACCTAAACTCTGGAAGTTTGGACACCTATCTAAATAAAATTCTGGATGAATGCCCCCCACCCCCAAACTGAAATCCTGGCTACGCTACTGATTCGAACGAGATATCTCTCGGATGTAAGCTCACAGCCATGCACTCTTAACCGCACCCGATCCCATGTAGATGTGATCAAGAGAAAAAGAAAGTGAAGAAAAAAAGAAAAGACTCGATTAAAAAAACAGAAAACATTCAGAATGCTTCATTTTCTCTTGATTTACTAGCTACATGTGAGGAAAGAATATATTCCGTTGATGCTGCTGCCACAAGAAGCAAATAAAGAACCAAAAAATATAATTACAAAAAGTTGTACTTGTTACAAAAATGAGGATACATAATGATTTCAATCCTCAGTCATACAATCAATTACCACTGATGTGCATTTAGGGCTTTTTTAAAATCTAGCTGGACACTGGATATGGGACTAAAAAAAGCTGGAGATGTCTAATTTTGTCGTTTTATGCCTTAAATAGGGATAAGTCAAGAGAAATAAATAAGAAAGCAAAATATACTTTAAAACATTTATTTGTTGAACCGCATTACAAACAGCTGTAGGTACATTTCACTCCACAACCAATTTCGTAAGATAGGTAACATGAGAAAAATTGGTGTCTTAGGTGGTTTACTTTCTCATATATATTAAGAACTTCTTGGAAGTAAACACTCTTTTTATGAGTAAACATTTCAGTTCAAGTGCATAAATTTCTCTGGCAACTGCTGAAATGGGAGAGTTGAATTTTCGCAGTATGTGGCACATATTATACAGTACTGTGACCTATTAACTATAATTTCATTAAAAGTTTATTAAGTATATAAACATTCAACGAATTATCTATGTAAAGTAATGTACAAAGTTGTTCATTTAAAAATATACATTTATGTATATACAAATAACAGAAAGAGAATAATATTGTAGAAGACCAAATCTTCCAAACCCTTAGAAACCTATAAAATGGCACTCTTGATTATTTCCATTGTTGCACAGAGACATTTTGATAAATGTTTCATTTTAGATGGGTATATATTTTAACAAAAGTATGAATGTCTTCTAAACAACAGCTTTGCAACATTATACATTCTATAAATTGCCATTTAAACATGCAATTTTATGACAGTCGTATTGCAACACTTTCCCGTGTCGCTGAGTATGGTAACTCAGTTGGCATTTCATTTTGAACCTCTGATCACACTGATTACACTTGAATGGCCAGTCCTCCTTCGGAATGTGTGTTAAAATATGAGCGTTCAAATTTTTTTTAAAGGAGAATGCCTTTGAACAGACTTTGCACTTGTGATTCTTCTCATTTGCGTGTATTCGGACGTGTGATAAAATCTGGGTTTTCAATTTGAAAGAACCCCCACAAGTAGCACATTGATAGGGTCTTACGTCTGCATGAACAACCAAATGTTATTTCAGTCCAGATTTGGTAGTGAATACCTTATCACAGATTAAACAAAAAATTTCACCTCCTCTTGCATGGGTTAGCTCATGAGTCCTTATGAACCGTATAGAAAATATCTCCCCACAGTATTTGCAAGGCTTCCCTTTGCTTGAAGCTATGACATCCTTGTATACTTCGAGTGCCTTCTTATGCTCCTTGTCGAGACTTGCACTCTTCTTTGATGAACCTTTAGGGCTGGGAGTTTCATCAGCAGACTTGTTAAGATTGCCACTTGTGCCTCGCTTCTTCGTAGATGTGTCTGCAAGATCGTTTGGACTTTTGTTCTCCCTACGAGTAGGAACTCGAGCAGGGGTACTGTTTCTTAGCTGTTTATCTGACAATTTTTCGAAAAGGTGAGGATTAGTACTATCAATAGCCATCATAACTTCATCGACTTCGACCTGATCTGAATTACGGCTTTCCTTGTTCAAACTATCATCATCAGAAAACATAACATGATCATTGTCATCAATTGTAACAAGGTTCTCATCTACAAGATGATCATGTGAGGTGGTTTCACTATCACCAATCATACTATCAACTGTCGGTGAACTACCAGGGGCATCCTGGAAGCTTTCTGCAGCTGCTACAGATTGGGAGACATTTCCTGTTTTAGCTTGACCCAGAATATTTCCTGTGTCTTCAATAGCTTCGTCTGCATCATGCCACACCATGTGTTTCTTAAACAAGGCGCTAGAAGGAAACTGGGAATTACACGTGTCACATTTGTATGAGAATTGATTTACATGCAAGCTCATATGTTTAAGAAGACTATTTTGTGTTGTAAAAGATTTACCACATTGTGAGCATAACCTTCTTTTATGTGTTCTCAGATGAGATCGATACCGAGTGTATGTACGGAATTGTTTGTGGCATCTTAAACATTTCAAAACACTTGCTTTTTCAGGTGTAGTTGAATACTGCACCTTAATATGATTCTGAAAGCTTTCATTAATTTTTAATATAAGAAAGCATTTGGGACATTCAAAGACTATTTCAGTCCTTTTAATACGTGAATAAGTTTCTGTGCTCCTCGACTTGGATGAGAGACCATTATATTTTGAAGGAACACTGTTTTGCACACTTGCTTGTTTACTTTGAATCTTAGTTACCTTCATAACTAGGTTTTGCTGTGAGGGCGTGTGGTTCAATTTCATATGAGTTTGAAGACTGTCAACATCAAAGAATTGAATATTACATTTTGCACATTCAAAATCCGCTTCTGATAACTGTGATTTCTCTGAGACAACTATTTGATCTAACTTGACGTCTTGCTTCTGCTGTGCCTTTGGAGAAGTCTGTAGAATTCTAGCTGAAACCTGTGAGACTGACATTCATTCCTATCACTAAAACGCAAGTCACATTGTGAACACTGAACAGTTGTCCCTGTATTGTCTACAGGTGTTAATATATTCTGAAGTTTATCACTGCACTGAATTTACTTGGGAATCTGGGTCAGACAACTCGATTACAACATCTTCTGAAGAGTGATGTTTCATAAGGGAATGAAAAGAACTGCCATCACTAAACTTAATACCACAAGTTGAAGAAGTCAACACCTTTTCTGTTTCTTCAAATACTAGTGAATGGGTGAGTGTTGTTTGGTGGTCGAGTAGAGCTTCATTCCAACACACACCAGCAGGTAAAATGCTGAAACAAGAAAAAACATTTGTTATGAGAGATGTAATGTTTTAAACACCACGGTATCTCGCTCACCAAGTGCTTTCAGACTCTTTTCACAACGAATCAATGTTAATTACGATACTCAAAATGTACTTGATGGTTGTTAACTCCAGAGCAAGACAGAGCTACTTTCTGCAGAGCTGTGAAATGTCTAATGTATACACTGACTGACAGAGCAAATGCAACACCAAGAAGGAGTGGTCAGAACTTTATGCCAATTGCAGGGTAGACTGACGTCACTGAGGTATGCTCATGATGTGAAATGCGCTGCTGTGCTGCGCACGTAGCGAACGATAAAAGGGACACGGCGTTGGCGAATGGCCCACTTCGTACCGTGATTTCTCAGCCGACAGTCATTGTAGAACGTGTTGCCGTGTGCCACAGGACACGTGTATAGCTAAGAATGCCAGGGCGCCGTCAACGGAGGCATTTCCAGCAGACAGACGACTTTACGAGGGGTACGGTGATCAGGCTGAGAAGGGCAGGTTGGTCGCTTCGTCAAATCGCAGCCGATACCCATAGGGATGTGTCCCCGGTGCAGCGCCTGTGGCGAAGGTGGTTGGCGCAGGGAGATGTGGCACGTGCGAGGGGTCCAGGCGCAGCCCGAGTGACGTCAGCACGCGAGGATCGGCGCATCCGCCGCCAAGCGGTGGCAGCCCCGCACGCCACGTCAACCGCCATTCTTCAGCATGTGCAAGACACCCTGGCTGTTCCAATATCGACCAGAACAATTTCCCGTCGATTGGTTGAAGGAGGCCTGCACTCCCGGCGCCCGCTCAGAAGACTACCATTGACTCCACAGCATAGACGTGCACGCCTGGCATGGTGTCGGGCTAGAGCGACTTGGATGAGGGAATGGCGGAACGTCGTGTTCTCCGATGAGTCACGCTTCTGTTCTGTCAGTGAGTCGGCGTGGAGAAAGGTCAAATCCGGCAGTAACTGTGGAGCGCCCTACCGCTAGACAACGCGGCATCATGGTTTGGGGCACTACTGCGTATGTTTCCACGTCACCTCTAGTGCGTATTCAAGGCACGTTAAATGCCCACCGCTACGTGCAGCATGTGCTGCGGCCGGTGGCACTCCCGTACCTTCAGGGGCTGCCCAATGCTCTGTTTCAGCAGGATAATGCCCGCCCACACACTGCTCGCATCTCCCAACAGGCTCTACGAGATGTACAGATGCTTCCGTGGCCAGCGTACTCGCCGGATCTCTCACCAACCGAACACGTGTGGGATCTCATTGGACGCCGTTTGACAAACTCTGCCCCAGCCTCGTACGGACGACCAACTGTGGCAAATGGTTGACAGAGAATGGAGAACCATCCCTCAGGACACCATCCGCACTCTTATTGACTCTGTACCTCGACGTGTTTCTGCGTGCATCGCCGCTCGCGGTGGTCCTACATCCTACTGAGTCGATGCCGTGCGCATTGTGTAACCTGCATATCGGTTTGAAATAAACATCAATTATTCATCCGTGCCGTCTCTGTTTTTTCCCCAACTTTCATCCCTTTCGAACCACTCCTCCTTGGTGTTGCATTGTCACTGTCAGTCAGTGTAATTATGTTTACTTCAATCTAATGATCAGATAATTGAATACAGAATAATCGCTTTTTCAATTATGTCATTTTATTCAATTATATTTCCCATTTGATTATTTTCAATTATTCATTTGAATGAATAAGGCAATTGAATAGTGAATATTTTTCCATCCGATTATTTTTTATTGTCAATCCGAAACTCCATTAGAATCAATAAGGCAATCGAATAGTGAATTTTTCCATTCAATTATTTTGTTATTCATTAGGAACTGCATTTGTATGAATGAGGCAATTGAATAGTGAATGCTTTTGAAATAATCAAATGAAAAGTCATGTTATTAAGACAGTTAACTCACTCATTTAGTTTCAACAATTGGAGATACATTTGGAAAAACGGTGTATTTCCAATGTGCATTAGAGTTCATATATTCGCTTATTTCAATTACCTGTCCGACACAGTTAAACCAAAAAATTGATTCACAACACATCTGAATATTCTATACGATACAACCGAATGAAATCTGAAACTCATCTGATTATTTATTTGATTATTTAAATAATCAGATGGAGGTTATTCAAATATTAAAGTACCTGATTATGAGATCACTACAACTGAATGATATCTGAAACTCTTTCAATTATTTTATTTGATTATTTATTTGACAACTTAAATAAACGGAAGGAGGTTATTCAGTTACCCATCACTACTTGAAACTCCCCCGTAATATAAGATTTCATTATTAATAAAACTATTTTTATTTGCATGTTAATTTATGTAAATTACTTCGCATGTAAGGCCAATTTATATGCTATCCGTTTATAGGTATTTCATTTTGATACGAATCAAATACCCGTTTATTTTACACAGTATTCCCCTTTATAGACATACTAGCTGATGTATCAGTGCTTCGCTACGGAATTCTACATTGTATACGGAATTCTAGTGTACACGTGAGCAAGATTGTATTAAATTGCATAGCTCTTAATGTTACCCTAGAAACGAGACGGGGAAGTTACCAAACATCTTTTCTCATATGAAGACTGTTAGGGAATTTTCACCCGCTTGCATACCATCACTCATAATCAGGTTGGGGAGTTTTCATTATAATGGTAGACACCCACTCTCCGCCTGCCTTTTTACATCCTCAGAAAGACTGTCTTAGTGGTTTTCCCTACTGAAATGAACATACATTATAATGATGTCAGTAGGAATAGCGTGATTAAAAGCAATGCTTTCATATGAAATCAAATCGATCAAATGCAACCCCAAGCATTTTCTCACTTTTAACAAACAGGACTACACTGCCCATCTAACAGTCCAAAGTTCCAGAGCTGGAATGACCAAGTCACAGACAGCCATGATTCGTGAACACTCTTCGTCGTTTAAGTGGAGACTCCAAGGGCAAAAACTATGCCCTTTTATTAATCTGTTTCCTAGGAGTACCCGATGAGTCAGAAAATATCAATTCACCACACTGGCGGCGGAAAAATCTGTCTGACTTGGAGGCAAATTTTTTCTCCAAGCCAGAGGAGAAACCCCCTCTTCACCGATAATTTGCCATAAAATGAATGTAGAATTTCATAAAGGTGAAGAGGAAGAATCTTTTCTTAAGAAAGGGCTCTTTTCAAGGTTGAATTTTGAGTTAGTTAGGGAATTGTGGTGCTATAATTTGGAATAGGCCTAAATTATTATTACCGAGCTCGATAGCTGCAGTCGCTTAAGTGCGGCCAGTATCCAGTATTCGGGAGATAGTAGGTTCGAACCCCACTGTCGGCAGCCCTGAAGGTGAAATTATGAGCAAACTGCAGACCTCTATAATTACACAGATAGTTTCATCGATACTGAACGGAGGAGATGTTTGGCATTTTGGGTCACATTTTTAGGTTGGTTGACAATAGACTCACAAAAAGTTTATTCAAAGTAATAAATTCCCAAAACAGAAGAATACATTGGCTGGAGGAAACAAAAGTAGTCTGTGTGAATTGAACATTGGGGAAGACATAATGAAAAATCACAAAGTATTCAGGACCTCAGTAAATAAAAAACACATTTGTGGTCAAAACTAGCAGCAGGACTGGTGCAAAGTGGTCAGAAGAACGGAAGAGAGAACACAGTGTGTTAGCGAAGAGATTTTGGAAGAACAGGAAGTCAAAATTCATCAAGCCAATGAAAAGTTCCAACACGCTCTATGAATGGGGATAACGAAACAACAAACAATAGTAGTAATAATTATAGCAATAATAATAATAATAATAATAATAATAATAATAATAATAATAATAATAATAATATTGTGCCAAAGGCTGTTTGGATTTTCAACAGCTCCCCCATTAGCTGTCATAGATGGCCTAGGCTTCACTGACGAGGCGTACTAGGGAAATAAGTAGTGTTGTATTTTCCCGTTGCTTTCCTCACTGAGAATGAGGTTGCTATGACAGATCAGTCTGCCAAACCCACTGAAATGCGTGCTCCAGTGGATCCTATGAGCAACATTTTCACACCATTCATAGCCGGGACTGGCTACGTAAGGAATGGCATTACTAGCATCACTCATACCTCAGTCACTTTCCCATTGTCAAAGCCAAGGATAAGACTGAAACAAAAAGTAACAAAAACGCTCTAGCCCACAGCATACATAGTGCACCGTAAACACTAGGTCGTCCACCTCCGCCCCCCTCTGTAGGGGGCAATGTGTCCGCCTGTCACCCGGCGTCCCCGGGTTCGATTCCCGACCGAGTCAGGGTTTCTTATTGTAAATAATTAATATTCCTGGTCTGGGGACTGCGTTTTTGTGTTGTCCTTAACATTCCTCTCATCACATTCAACACTTTACACCTCCGCCATTTACGTAATTCACTCAGGTTCCTCACATATGTTGCAGGTAGTGGTAAAAAGATGTTCATGTGTCGACGCCCGGAACGAATTGCAAGAAGAAAAAAAAAAAGAAAGAAGAAAAACTAGGTCTCGCTAGCAAACGAATACTATAATATCGTTCTTTCTTTCAAGGAAGTTGCTGTACGTCGCACCGACACAGACAAGTCTTTTTTTTTTTTTTTTTGCTAGTTGCTTTACATCGCACCGACACAGATAGGTCTTATGGCGACGATGGAACAGGAAAGGGCTAGGAGTGGGAAGGAAGCGGCCGCGGCCTTAATTAAGGTACAGACCCAGCATTTGCCTGGTGTGAAAATGGGAAACCACGGAAACAGACAGTTCTTATTGCGTCGATGGGACAGGAAGGAGCTAGGAGTGGGAAGGAAGCGGCCGGCTGATGTCGGGGTCCTACCAGGAATGATTTCTAATTTTGAAGATATCACAAACACCCAGTCCCCAAGCCAGACGAATTAACCAATTAAGGTTAATTTCCAAGACCCAGCCGGGAATCGAACCTGGACCCCTTTGACTAAAAGTCGGCATGCTAAGCATTTAACCGTGGATCTATTTTATAAGTTAAAAGTGTGTAATGGAAATATAAATAAAACAATCTGTTGAATTTATAGAAATAGCTGTAGATGTTTAAAAAGATAGGCTATAGGGGAAAGAAGGGCAATGGGACGCGTCGGGTAATGGGACGCACCCCTCTAAATCCCCTCCCATGGTAGCAAGCATTCTATAAACTGTTTCAATCTAATGGGGAGTCACTATAACGTTGATGCGAGCAGAATGTCAGCCTGAGTTGCGTATGTTTCTTGTGCTCTGCAGAAATATTTGTTTTGTTACTTCATCTTACATTAGAAGAGTTGAATTTATATTAAGGTACGTACTAAACTGTACACTTTTTTCTCGAAAGCCTGCAGTTTTCTTAATGTGAAATGCAATATCTTGTGATACACACGTGATTTCGATTTTTCCTTCATCGGTTATAAAATGGCAGGACAGAATGTCACTGATTCACCTATTTAATCAAACTGGTGTATTTCTGTTAGCTGATACTCTATTGCTAAACTTACCTCTTCTGGAGTGATTTTATCCTATGGTACAAGTGGTCTTATCGCACTCTAAAACTGAATGTTTGTCAGGTCCACACTGAAAACCTTACTGCAATGTAAACTAATTACGAAATGAAACGCAGCTACTCTTGACTATCACTCTTATCAGTGACATACAAAGGGTCAATTTGCTGTGAGGGAATTCCCAACTGAAGAATTCGTACAGGATTCTTATGAATTGTATGTTGAAACTCATTAAATTACTTACATGTACCGTTTGAGACTGATGCGTTAATTATTATTATTATTATTATTATTATTATTATTATTATTATTATTATTATTTGTTAAATGATTTATGTCGCCCCGACACAGATAGGTCTTATGGTAACGATGGGATAGGAAAGGCCTAGGAGTGGGAAGGAAGCGGCCGTGGCCTTAATTAAGGTACAGCCCCAGCATTTGCCTGGTGTGAAAATGGGAAACCACGGAAAACCACCTTCAGGGCTGCCGACAGTGGGGTTCGAACCCACTGTCTACCGAATACTGGATACTTGCCGCACTAAAGCGACTGCAGCTATCGAGCTCGATGTTTATTATTATTATTATTATTATTATCCCCTCTTTCCCCCAGATTCTATTAATTCCCATTGGAAATGATTTGTTGTTGGCTTTGAGCAAATTCTCAAGCTAGAATATCAGAACAAAATGAGCGAAACTTGCACTTTACGATGTGGTATTGTTTCCATTAATAAAATATGTCGGATTATATAATATGTGCATATCCATGCGACCACTGTGATTTGGGTATCCCCTAGAACCAAAGCTGTGTTTCATATCGACTTCCCCTTTCTTGTGATTATTAATGTTTGAATGGATGCAGATAGTGGTAACTATCGAATAGACTGTTATGTATATTACATGCATTCTGAACACACACATAATATTTTCGTATGAAATATTAATATATACATACATCTACATATATATACATATCATGGCCTTCGGCCTTCCGTCTGCAAGCCTCTGTGAATTTACTAACCGCTGTCACGGTCCTCTATATGAAACTAGTTCGGTGGCCTCGTTTAATTCTATACATTTTATCGTTAAAGTATTAGGAACTGAGTCTAATCGCCGTCATCTTGGTATACCTATACTTCTCTTGCCCTCCATAACTTAGTCCATTATTCTCCTAGGTAACATATCCTCCTCAGTTTGCCCACCACCGAAGCTGGATTATGCATACAACTTTATCCATCGAGTTCATTCCTAGCTTAGCCTTTATCCCCTCATGTTATTTTTCCCACCTGTTTGTACCACCAATCATTCTTTTTACTTTCATATCGTTACTTGTAACTTACGAATAATATATCATGAGTTCACCCGGCATTCACTCCCGTAAAACAATGTTGGTCTGAAAACAGAGCGTTGCAAAAATAGTTTCGACCGGGAGCTGACTTTCTTCTTGCAGAATACTGGGAGTCGTAACTGAACTCACTGCGTTAGCTTTGCTGCACCTTGATTCTATCTCAGTTAATATAACGATCATCCTGGAAGAACACATACCGTTAATTTGATCCTGACTGCCCCTCTGGGGCCTGAAAGCACACTGGATTTCGACCACTTCCTCTTCCTTACAAGATGCCTGCGAACACCTTGCCTGTTATACTGATAAATGAAGTACCTCGATAGCTGTGGCTACTGTTCCTGTTCCCTTGCTTATACATAGCTGTAATTACTGCTTTAGTCCAATAAGAATGTACGTTAGTAATATTCCATACTAAATTTATTGCTCGACTAGCATGCATGCACCCGTGGCTTCGCCCGCTTTTATTCATTGAACCGTTAGATATTCTAAACCATTTATTTAAAAGCAAAATTAAACAAATATTAACACACATCTTTCTCAAAATATAAACTGTATGAAGTACACTATTTACTTTGTGATAATATTGTTACTTTCGATGTTTACGATACCGGTGGATGGTACAAATAATATTTAAATTGTATAGAAGACCATATTATACAAAAACAAAGTAATTTAACCTTATAGAACTTCCGGATAAACTATATATGTCCTTCCATTTGGAGCTTGTTTGTATAGTGCGTTTCCTTCCCAACTCTTGAACAACCCAATCCCCCAGAGGCGCGGGCTCTGCCACGAAATTTGAAAAGTGGTACGAGGGCTGGAACGGTGTCCACTCAGCCTCGGGAGCTCAACTGAGTAGAGGTGAGTTCGATTTCTACCTCAGCCATCCTGGAAGTGGTTTCCGTGGTTTCCCACTTCTCCTCCAGGCAAATACCGGGATTTTTCCTAACTTAAGGACACGGCCGCTTCCTTCTCTCTTCCTTGTCTATCCCTTCCAATCTTCCCATCCCTGTTCAGCATAGCAGGTGAGGCCGCCTGGGCGAGGTACTGGTCATCCTCCCCAATTGTATCCCCGACCCAGAGTCTGAAGTTCCAGGACACTGCACTTGAGGCGGTAGAGGTGGGATCCCTCGCTGTGTCTGAGGGAAAAATCGACCCTGGAGGGTAAACAGATAAAGAAGGAGAAGAAGAAAAAGAAGTGTAGTCATGATTAATAGGCCTACTTGTAAAACATCAGCCAGATGGCCATGATTGTTAAGGCGTCAATTTCCCACGGCCTGCGGTTAGGCGATTCGAATTCCGCTGGTGGAAAAAAGAGTTCACCATCAGAACGTTGTTCGACAGGGTAGGAGAGATGATGGTATACAATTTCTAATCACTAGATTGCGTGCCAAAATCTTAGATTCAGTTCCAGATCCCTCCGCAGTGTTCAGATGGAGGCTGTATGATGCTGTTTACGATGATTTGTCTGTTAGATGGAAACGTCAGGCCTTGAGAAGACCTTTTGATATTATTCAACAAGAGTAGCCTATGTGCCGACACTGAGTAGGCCTAATACCATCTCCCTACCTCATTATTATGATCATCTTCATCCAGAGCCAGACGCGCAGATCGCTCATGGGTGTGAAGTAGAATGACTTCCACCAGGTGAGCCGAACATGTCCTCGGAAACTCCCGACACGTATAATAACAAATAATTGTAAAATGAGCGTTATTTTCCCCACCACTACTTCCAACGCCTTCGGCAGAGCATATGAGATTTGCGAATTTCTGTGAAATAAGGACAGAAGAAACACAAAGTTATTACGGATGAACCGAAGTTTATACTCTATTTAGAAGGGTGAGTCGAAGCAGGCTCAACTGCGGTTTTAGGGAGGACGAGGGCTTATCTCCACGAACACTGAAATTACTTGTAATTGTTATGATAAATTTGATGAAAATTCGTGCAAATATAGCACGTCAGGGCAATCAAAATGAACTGGGGAGGAACAAGAAGTAGGTCAATAACGGTTAGGCCGCGATTGTAGTGTTGTTGTACAGGGTGAAGCGAAATTCGCGCACTCGGGCGTCGCAGTGCGACTCCTCACATGCCAGCAGTAAAAAAATGTCTCTCGCAAAAGTTCATCCTGCGAGTATATCATGCAGAAAAAGGACGTAGGAGAGTGGCAATCTGGCAACACTGTAACCACATATACGGTAAGTACCTCTGTCAGCAAGTATTACCCGTGCTGAACGCTTGGTGCAGTGGATAGAGTTGTGGGTTGGTATGCAGGAGGTCGAGGGTTCAATCCTAGGTTGAGGTGTATTATTTTATTTGCTAATTTCCATCGGACATTACATACTGAAATACAGTAAGACATCGTACCTTAGGTCACATGTATCCTACATCAATCAATCATTAAATAAATAAATACTGATCTGCATTTAGGGACGTTGCCCAGGTGGCAGATTCCCTATCTGTTGTTTTCCTAGACATTTCCTAAATGATTTCAAAGAAATTGGAAATTTATTGAACGTCTCCCTCGGTAAGTTATTCCAATCCCTAAGTCCTCTTCCTATAAATGAATTTTTGCCCCAGTTCATCATCTTTAATTCCAAATTTATCTTCATATTGTGATCTTTCCTACTTTTATAAACGCCATTCAAACCTATTCGTCTACTAATGTCATTCCACGCCATCTCTCCGCTGACAGCTCGGAACATACCACTTAGTCGAGCAGCTCGTCTCCTTTCTCCCAAATCTTCCCAGCCCAAACTTTGCAACATTTTTGTAACGCTACTCTTTTGCCGGAAATCACCCAGAACAAATCGAGCTGCTTTTCTTTCGATTTTTTCCAGTTCTTGAATCAAGTAATCCTGGTGAGGGTCCCATACACTGGAACCATACTCTAGTTGGGGTCTTATCAGAGACTTATATGCCCTCTCCTTTACATCCTTACTACAACCCCTAAATACCCTCATAACCATACTGAGGAACTATGGAATTAAAGGTAGATTTTTAAAATCAATCAAAGGTATTTATGTTGACAATTGGGCTTCAGTGAGAATTGATGGTAGAATGAGTTCTTGGTTCAGGGTACTTACAGGGCTTAGACAGGCCTGTAATATTTCACCTTTGCTGTTCGTAGTGTACATGGATCTTCTGCTGAAAGATATAAAATGGCAAAGAGGGATTCAGTTAGGTGGAAATGTAGTAAACAGTCTGGCCTATGCTGATGACTTGGTGTTAATGGCAGATTGTGCCGAAAGCCTGCAGTGTAATATCTGGGAACTTGAAAATAGGTGCAATGAATATGGTATGAAAATTAGCCTCTCGAAGACTAAATTGCTGTCAGTAGGTAAGAAATTCAGCAGAATTGAATGTCAGATTGGTGATACAAAGCTAGAACAGGTCGATAATTTCAAGTATTTAGGTTGTGTGTTCTCCCAGGACGGTAATATAGTACGTGAGATTGAATCGAGGTGTCGTAAATCTCGCAGTTGCGATGAACAATATTCTGTAAGAAGGAAGTCAGCTATCTTTACATAGGCCTGTTTTCAGACCAACTTTGCTTTATGGGAGCGAAAGCTGGATGGACTCAGGATATCTTATTCATAATTTAGAAGTAACTGACATGAAAATAGCAAGAATGATTGCTGGTACAAACAGGTGGGAACAATGGCAGGATGGTACCCGGAATGAGGAGATAAAGGCTAATTTATGAATGAACACGATGGATGAAGCTGTACGCATAAACCGGCTTCGGTGGTGTGTTCATGTGAGGCGAATGGAGGATAGGTTACCTAGGAGAATAATGGACTCTGCTATGGAGGGTAGACCAAGACGACGATGGTTAGACTCGGTTTCTAACGATTTAAAATATAAGAGGTATAGAACTAAATGAGGCCACAACACTAGTTGCAAATCGAGGATTGTGGCGACGTTTAGTAAATTCACAGAGGCTGGCAGACTGAACGCTGAAAGGCATAACAGTCTATATTGATAATGTGCGGTATGTATGTATGTATGTATGTATGTAGTTAAAATTTGCGAATGATGTTGGGGTACTGTATAGAGTAATAAATAAGTTACAAGATTGTGAGCAACTGCAAAAAGGATCGACAATGTTGTGAAATGGACAGATGATGGATGATGATAAACGGGGTTAAAAATCAGATTGAGAGTTTCACTAACAGGAAAAGTTCTCTCAGTTTTAATTACTGCGTTGATGGGGTGAAAGTTCCTTATGGGGATCACTGTAAGTGCCTAGGTGTTAATATAAGGGAAGGTCTTCATTGGGGTAGTCACATAAACGGGATTGTAAATATAGATTACAAATCTCTGCACATGGTTAAGACGTTAATTAGGGGTTGTAGTAAGGATGTAAAAGAGAGGGCATGCAAGTCTCTCGTAAGACCCCATCTAGAGTATGGTTCCAGTGCATGGGACCCTCACTACGATTCCTTGATTCTGAATTTTTTAAAATAATGTGAATAGGGATATCATATACAAATGTTTATTTAACACATATTATTCTACGCTGCTATTAGATCCGTAGCTTAATGGTCAGCATCAAGACCTGAATTTCAGAACGTCAGAGGTTCGATTCCCAGCCGGGTCACTTTTTAACTGCGTCTAGTTAATTTAATTCGAGGACTGGGGGATTTTTTTGCTAGTGGTTTAAAGTCTCATTAACACATTTTCAGGGCTGCCGACAGTGGGATTCAAACCCACCATCTGCCGCAAGCAAGCTAAAAGCTGCGCGACCCTAACCGCATGGCCAACTAACACGGTACTCGAAATATTGAATACATCCCTCCACATATATTTGGCGTTAGGAAGGGCATCCGGTCGTAAAACAGGCTCCAGTCCACATGTGCTGCACAGTTGGCACCCGACTTCACAAGGATGTGGGAAAAACGGAAGAATAGGAAAATTCCATGGCACTATTGCTTTCCTACTGCATCTGTTATAGCTATGCACATTATTAAAAAAAAAATCAGAAATGTTTGTTTGTTTGTTTAAAGGGGCCTACCAGCTAGGTCATCAGCCAAATTCAGAATTAGTATCCAATCTAGAAATGTTTAATATTAAAGTTTCACTGAAGTACTGTATAGGCTTATTGTTGATAATATATAACGCTTTTCGTGGAGCCCTCTGAGACTGCGGGGTCTGTAGAATATAATATACACGGTATCCCCTGCTTGTCGTAAGAGGCGGCTTAAAGGGCTCCCTGGAGCTTTCAGCTTGGGAGCGTGGGTTGGCGACCACGAGGCCCTTAGCTGAGTCCTGGCATTGCTTCCACTTAGTTGTGCCAGAATCCACACTTTCGTCAGTCCTGTCCAACCTCTCTTCATCAACTTTTGTTCATTTCCAACCCCGGCGGTATACCTGTGAATGCTACGGAGTCTTTCATTTTCACGCCCTTTGCGACCCTTGTCTTTCTTTGGCCGATTCCTTCATTTGTTGAAGTGTTGAACCTCTTCCTGTGATCAGTTTGTTAAGCGTTGATGGTTGCCCAGTTGTATTTTCTCTTAAAGCAATAATCACCCCCAACTTCTCACTGTCATGAAGATATAAACAGAAAGAGAGATAACAACGAGGTTTGGGTTGAAACGGACATTAACTAAAGACACAATTTCTAGGGAGATAACTAGTTATTCACGAATAAAAACTGTGTATATTTTCTTTGCACAGTTATATTATTTACTGAGAATGATATCTAACCTATTATTTGTTTTACTTTAATAATAAAGTTACACTGGATTTTAAACATATCATTTGCTGTCATGAAATGAATACATACATAATCATTATAGACTGTTATGCCTTTCAGCGTTCAGTCTGCAAGCCTCTTACAATTTACTAAACGTCGCCACAATCCTCGATTTGCAACTAGTATAAGGCCTCATTTAGTTCTATACCTCTTATCTTTAAATCGTTAGAAACCGAGTCTAACCATCGTCGTCTTGGTCTCCCTCTACTTCTCTTACCCTCCATAGCAGAGTCCATTATTCTCCTAGGTAACCTATCCTCCTCCATTTGCCTCACATGACCCCACCACCGAAGCCGGTTTATGCGTACAGCTTCATCCAACGAGTTCATTCCTAAATTAGCCTTTATCTCCTCATTCCAAGTACCCTCCTGCCATTGCTCCCACCTGTTTGTACCTGCAATCATTCTTGCTACTTTCATGTCTGTTACTTCTAACTTATGAATAAGATATCCTGAGTCCACCCAGCTTTCGCACCCGTAAAGCAAAGTTGATCTGAAAACAGACCGATGTAAAGAGCGTTTCGTCTGGGAACTGACTTCCTTCTTAAAGAATACTGCTGATCGCAACTGCGAGCTCATTGCATTAGCCTTACTACACCTAGATTCAATCTCAATTACTATATTACCATCCTGGGAGAACACACAACCTAAATACTTGAAATTATCGACCTGTTCTAGCTTTGTATCACCAATCTGACATTCAATTCTGTTGAATTTCTTACCTATTGACATCAATTTAGTCTTCGTGAGGCTAATTTTCATACCATACTCATTGCACCTATTTTCAAGTTCCAAGATATTACACTGCAGGCTTTCGGCACAGTCTGCCATTAAGACCGTCGTCAGCATAGGCCAAACTGCTTACTACATTTCCACCTAACTGAATCCCTCCTGCCATTTTATACCTTTCAGCAGATGAAATGAAATGTCGTATGGCTTTTAGTGCCGGGATATCCCAGGACGGGTTCGGCTTGCCAGGTGCAGGTCTTTCTATTTGACACCCGTAGGTGACCTGCGCGTCGTGATGAAGATGAAATGATGATGAAGACAACACATACACCCAGCCCCCGTGCCATTGGAATTAACCAATTAAGGTTAAAATCCCCGACCCGGCCGGGAATTGAACCCGGGACCCTCTGAACCGAAGGCCAGTACGCTGACCGTTCAGCCAACGAGTCGGACTTTCAGCAGATGATCCATGTAAACTACGAACAGCAAAGGTGAAAGATTACAGCCGTGTCTAACCCCTGTAAGTACCCTGAACCAAGAACTCATTCTAACATCAATTCTCACTGAAGTCCAATTGTCAACATAAATGCCTTTGATTGATTTTAATAATCTAAATTTAATTCCATAGTCCCCCAGTATAGTGAACATCTTTTCCCTCGGTACCCTGTCATATGCTTTCTCTAGATCTACGAAACTTAAACACACAACTACCTATTCCTCTCGTAGCATTTTTCAATTACCTGGCGCATACAGAAAATCTGATCCTGACAGCCTCTTTGTGGTCTGAAACCACACTGGTTTTCATCCAACTTCCTCTCAACGATGGATCGCACCCTCCCTTCCAAGATGCCAGTGAATACTTTGCCTGGTATACTAATCAATGAGATACCTTGATAGTTGTTGCAATCCTTCTTGTTCCCTTGCTTATAGATTAGGTGCAATTACTGCTTTTGTCCAATCTGAAGGTACCTTCTTCACCATTTCAGGTCTAATTTCATCTATTCCTGCTGCCTTATGACAATGGAGTTTATTTACCATCCTTCCCACTTCGACAAGCATAATTTCACCAACATCATTTTCCTCCTCCCCATGAGCTTGGCTGTTTGCAACACCACCAGGATGATTTCCTTTTGCATTGAGAAGATGTTCAAAATATTCCCTCCACCTCTCCAGTGATTCCCTGGGATCTATTATGAGTTCACCTGAATTACTCAAAACACTGTTCATTTCCTTTTTCCCTTCCTTCCTAAGATTCTTTATTACTGTCCAGAAAGGTTTCCCTGCTGCCTGACCTAGCCTTTCCAGGTTATTACCAAAATCTTCCCATGACTTCTTTTTGGATTCAACAACTATTTGTTTCGCTCTGTTTCTTTCATCTATGTACAAATCCCTGTCTGGCTCGGCCGTTGTTTTGAGCCATTTCTGATAAGCCTTCTTTTTACGTTTACAGGCTGCTCTCACTTCATCATTCCACCAAGATGTTCGCCTTTTCCCATCTTTACACACAGTTGTTCCTCGTAGGCATTCCCTTGCGGTTTCTACTACAGCATCCCTGTATGCCACCCATTCACTTTCTATATCCTGAACCTGCTTACTGTCTACTGTTCAAAATTTCTCACTAATCATATCCATGTACTTCTGTTTTCCTCGTCCTGGAGACTATCTACCCTTATTCGTTTGCAGACAGATTTCAATTTCTCTACCCTAGGCCTAGAGATACTTAGTTCACTACAGATCAGATAGTGGCCTGTATCATCAAAAAATCCCCGTAAAACTCGTACATTCCTAACAGATTTCCTGAATTCGAAGTCGGTTAAGATATAGTCTATTATGGATCTGGTACCCCTAGCCTCCCATGTGTAGCGGTGAATAGCCTTATGTTTGAAGAATGTATTCGTAACAGCTAAACCCATACTAGCACAGAAGTCCAGCAAACGCTTCCCATTCCCATTAGCTTTCATATCTTCCCCACTTCTACCAGTCACCCTTTCGTATCCTTCAGTTCTATTCCCAACTCGCATTGAAATCGCCCAATTAGCTCTATTCTATCCTTGCTGTTGACCCTGACCACGATGTCACTCAATGCTTCATAAAACTTGTCAACTTCATCCTCATCTGCACCCTCACATGGTGAATACACGGACACAATTCTTGTACTAATTCCTCCAACTGACAAATCTACCCACATCATTCGCTCATTTACGTGCCTAACAGAAACTATGTTGCGTGCAATGGTATTCCTGATAAAGAGCTCTACCCCAGACTCTGCCCTTCCCTTTCTAACACCCGTCAAGTACACTTTATAATCTCCTATCTCTTCCTCATTATCTCCCCTTACCCGAATATCACTTACTCCTAGCACATCCAGATGCATCCTCTTTGCTGACTCAGCCAGTTCTACTTTCTTTCTTCCTAGTAAGTGGTCCTGAGAGTCGGATACCAGTTGGTATGGAATTCGAGTGGGCATCTCCGACATATTCTAAGTCATGGCCCTCCTTGTCCTCAGGCGGCTAGGACTATACCATTCGCCGGTGGTCCATAACCCGTTAGAGGAGACATCCTCACTTGGACTATGTGCAAGTAGGGTAGCATCCTGCTTCATGAATTTACCGAGCTCAGAACATTTTAAGCAAGCCTCGGACCTATGGGAGTAACGGAGTCCCACTCCCATTTGACAGGCGAGGGACTCCTTGGAAACAACTTGGCGAACGAAATGGAATTCGATGGGGAGCTATCAATATTAATGGGGCTTATGGAAGAAAGAAAGTAGAACTGGCTGAGTCAGCAAAGAGGATGCATCTGGATGTGCTAGGAGTAAGTGATATTCGGGTAAGGGGAGATAATGAGGAAGAGATAGGAGATTATAAAGTGTACATGACGGGTGTTAGAAAGGGAAGGGCAGAGTCTGGGGTAGAGCTCTTTATCAGGAATACCATTGCACGCAACATAGTTTCTGTTAGGCACGTAAATGAGCGAATGATGTGGGTAGATTTGTCAGTTGGAGGAATTAGTACAAGAATTGTGTCCGTGTATTCACCATGTGAGGGTGCAGATGAGGATGAAGTTGACAAGTTTTATGAAGCATTGAGTGACATCGTGGTCAGGGTCAACAGCAAGGATAGAATAGAGCTAATTGGGCGATTTCAATGCGAGTTGGGAATAGAACTGAAGGATACGAAAGGGTGACTGGTAGAAGTGGGGAAGATATGAAAGCTAATGGGAATGGGAAGCGTTTGCTGGACTTCTGTGCTAGTATGGGTTTAGCTGTTACGAATACATTCTTCAAACATAAGGCTATTCACCGCTACACATGGGAGGCTAGGGGTACCAGATCCATAATAGACTATATCTTAACCGACTTCGAATTCAGGAAATCTGTTAGGAATGTACGAGTTTTACGGGGATTTTTTGATGATACAGGCCACTATCTGATCTGTAGTGAACTAAGTATCTCTAGGCCTAGGGTAGAGAAATTGAAATCTGTCTGCAAACGAATAAGGGTAGATAGTCTCCAGGACGAGGAAAACAGAAGTACATGGATATGATTAGTGAGAAATTTTGAACAGTAGACAGTAAGCAGGTTCAGGATATAGAAAGTGAATGGGTGGCATACAGGGATGCTGTAGTAGAAACCGCAAGGGAATGCCTACGAGGAACAACTGTGTGTAAAGATGGGAAATGGTGAACATCATGGTGGAATGATGAAATGAGAGCAGCTTGTAAACGTAAAAAGAAGGCTCATCAGAAATGGCTCCAAACAAGGGCCAGGGCAGACAGGGATTTGTACGTAAATGAAAGAAACAGAGCGAAATAAATAGTTGTTGAATAAAAAAGAAGTCGTGGGAAGATTTTGGTAATAACCTGGAAAGGCTAGGTCAGGCAGCAGGGAAACCTTTCTGGACAGTAATAAAGAATCTTAGGAAGGGAGGGAAAAAGGAAATGAAACAGTGTTTTGAGTAATTCAGGTGAACTCATAATAGATCCCAGGGAATCATTGGAGAGGTGGAGGGAATATTTTGTACATCTTCTCAATGTAAAAGGAAATCATCATGGTGGTGATGCGAACAGCCAAGCTCATGGGGAGGAGGAAAATGTTGTTGGTGAAATTACGCTTGAGGAAGTGGAAAAGATAGTAAATAAACTCCATTGTCATGAAGCAGCTGGAATAGATGAAATTAGACATGAAACGGTAGAGTAGGCCTATAGTGGGAAGGCAGGGATGAAATGGCTTCATAGAGTAGTCAAATTAGCATGGAGTGTTGGTGAGGTACCTTCAGATTGGGCAAAAGCAGTAATTGCACCTATCTATAAGCAAGGGAACAGGAAGGATTGCAATAACTATCGAGGTATCTCATTGATTAGTATGCCAGGCAAAGTGTTCACTGGCGTCTTGGAAGGGTGGGTGTGAACAGTCGTTGAGAGGAAGTTGGATGAAAACCAGTGTGGTTTCAGACCACAGAGAGGCTGTCAGGATCAGATTTTCAGTATGCGCCAGGTAATTGAAAAATGCTACGAGAGGAATAAGCAGTTGTGTTTATGTTTTGTAGATCTAGGGAAAGTATATGACAGGATACCGAGGGAAAAGATGTTCGCTATACTGGGGGACTATGGAATTAAATCTAGATTATTAAAATCAATCAAAGGCATTTATGTTGACAATTGAGCTTCAGTGAGGATTGATGGTAGAATGAGTTCATAGTTCAGGGTACTTACAGGGGTTAGACACGGCTGTAATCTTTCACCTTTGTGGTTTGTAGTTTACATGGATCTGCTGAAAGGTATAAAACAGCAGGGAGGGATTCAGTTAGGTGGAAATGTAGTAAGCAGTCTGGCCTATGCTGACGACTTGGTCTTAATGGCAGATTGTGCCGAAAGCCTGCAGTCTAATATCTTGATCTTGAAAAGAAGTACAATGATTATGGTATGAAAATTAGTCTCTCGAAGACTAAATTGCTGTCAGTAGGTAAGAAATTCAACAGAATTGAATGTGAGATTGGTGATACAAAGCTAGAACAGGTCAATAATTTCAAGTATTTAGGTTGTGTGTTCTCCCAGGATGGTAATATAGTAAGTGAGATTGAATCAAGGTGTCGTAAAGCTAATGCAGTGAGCTCGCGGTTGCAATCAACAGTATTCTGTAAGAAGGAAGTCAGCTCCTGGTACAAACAGGTGGAACAATGGCAGGAGGGTACTCGGAATGAGGAGTTAGGGGCTAATTTAGGAATGAACTCGATGAAAGAAAAGCTGTACGCATAAACCGGCTTTGGTGGTGGAGTCATGAGGGGCGAATGGAGGAGGAGAGGTTACCTAGTAGAATAATGGACTCTTATGGAGGGTAAGAGAGGTAGAGGTAGAACAAGACGACGATATTTAGACTCGGTTTTTAACTATTTAAAGGTAAGGAGTATAGAACTAAATGAGGCCACAACACTAGTTGCAAATCGAGGATTGTGGTGACGGATAGTAAATTCACAGAGGCTTGCAGACTGAACACTAAAAGGCATAACAGTCTATAATGATAATGTGTGTATTTATGTCTCAAACTTACTGTGTAGGCGTACTATGTATTTAAATTTGTGAAGAAAAAACTGCTAATTTTAAAATATACTTCCAGTTATTTTTAACAATTTTTAATATTTACTACTACTGGGGATGATCGCATTTCATCATTTATAAAATGCGTCAGTATTTTCTTAAACTGTGACAATGTGACTCTCATTACGCGCGTCGCCCTGTGGGTGGGGGCAGTAGAATAACACCCACGGTATCCCCTGCCTGTCGTAAGAGGCGACTAAAAGGGGCCTCAGAGGCTCTGAACGTCGGAGCGTGGGTTGGCGACCACGGTGCCCTCAGCTGAGTCCTTGCATTGCTTCCACTTACTTGTGCCAGGCTCCTCACTTTAATATATCCTGTCCGACCTCCCTTGGTCAACTCTTGTTCTTTTCCGACGCCGACGCTATTAGGTTTGCGAGGGCTAGGGAGTCTTTCGTTTTCACGCCCTTCGTGGCCCTTGTCTTCCTTTGGCCGATACATTCATTTTTCGAAGTGTCGGATCCCTTCCATTTTCTCTCTGATTAGTGTTATATGGAGGATGGTTGCCTAGTTGTACTTCCTCTTAAAACAATAATCACCACCACCACCACGTCACACGTGGGGCTAGCTAGATGGCGGTGAATCTTAGGCCTCCCAGTTCAACACAGGCAGGCGCAACTACCCGGTCACTTTCGTTCGTACAAGATATACTTTGAATAGAACTGTGAAATGAATTAACCCTAGACTGGGCGCGCCAATGTTTGTCATACTACCAGTTACGTCTTCAGTCGTTTATAGGCTTCCAATCGCATAAACATCATTTAACGGCATTTTACCTTTTGTTTCAACGTTATTCTCCAAATAAAATTAAGAACTTGTATTAGTGATTAATATGAATGTACTTAAAATAGATAATCATTAACACGTGAACTAATTCTGATAAGGACAGAATACTGCACCTATTTAAAGTGTGTTAAACAGTAGATACATAATTAAATTAAATTTATGGTCATATTTTAATGACCTGCGCGTCATGATGAGGATGAAATGATGATGAAGACAACACATACACCCAGCCCCCGTGCCAGAGAAATTAACCAATGATGGTTAAAATTCCCAACCCTGCCGGGAATCGAACCCGGGACCCCTGTGACCAAAGGCCAGCACGCTAACCATTTAGCCATGGAGCCGGACTTTTATTGGATATGTTACACGTATGAATGTCACTACACTGAGGTTTTCGTGAGTTTTTCGCTATCTCTTCAAGTTTCAGAGGATGTTTCTGTTTTAAAGGCCTCCGCAAAGAAGTTCTTGCTTCGCACACACTACCACACTGAGAGCAAGTGAAAATACTGGACTTATAGAATAGCCGTATTGCCTACCTTTTTATTCGCAAAAACCACACAAAATGAAACGGAACACCAGCGAGACCTAATATAGAAATATACTACATGTAGTTACGCCTGACTTTGCCTAATTACAGCTTATAAATCTCATGTTTATTCCGTATTGGCTCAACACAACTAAGGTTAAGTTAAGAGTAAGTTCCCACCTTCCAATACTTAACAATTTCTATATAATAGACTTATTAATTACATAATATAATCCATATAACCTCTAGTACATGTTTCGTTCCGATATGGAACATCTTCAGCTAAAATTGGTAAAATGGCAAGACAATTAAAATACATTGATGTTAAGATGATACATAAGCTAAAAGATATGATAAGATGGCTCGAAAATTAAAACATATGATAAAGATGATGAGATAAAGTTCATTCATGTTGGTTAAAAACACAACAAGTCAGTTTTCAAGTGGCGAATTAAAAACAGCGATAAGGTTCTTCATGTTGGAGGCGTGTACATTTTGTCGATCTTGAAAATAAATTGAAGAATACAGGATTTTCTTATATGTGATTTATCGGGGAAATCTTGATAAAATAACCGTAGTTGAAGTTGAGTTTGGTAGGATTATTAAAATGTGTCTGAAACGAGAAAAGGAGAAGTGAAATAGAAAATATTTTGAGGAGAAAACCTTGTTAAAAATGTATGTTCGCGAGAAAGAAGGATAATAGAGTTGATTACCTTAAAGACAATCTTGTCGTATTTAACGTCCTCCCTTACGCCGTGTTGTTAACTGACTGAGTCCTGTGTACGTGTGTGAGGTGCTTGCGGTGGGCGGGGAGTATTGGAGGGAGAGGTAAGTGATGTGGGGAGAGCGGGTGAAGTGTTGCGTAGGGTGGAGCTTACTGAGGAGTGGTGTTGTGATAGGCTAGGGGAAACGGACGGAAAGGTAGGGGGACAATTATGTAAGGTGGAGCTGTTCGGAAGGAGGTGTGTTGGTTGTTTGTTGGGATTCTTTTTGATGGTTTTTCTGGATGAGTCTAAATTAGTAGCCTCTTCTAATAATATATTTATGTTTTCCGTAATTTCGTTAACATTCTGGTTGGGATTTCGCTTCTGATCAATTTCAATATAGATATTTTCAAGGATATTCATTAATTTACCTTTGTTTAGCGTTTGTAGAATGGTTAAGTCCCTTTCTATCGATGTAAAATTGTGTTTATATTCGGTCATGTGAAGACTCATGGCCGAGTACTTCCTGTGTTTTTCGGCATTAATATGTTCTTGGTATCTTACTGAGAAATTGCGGCCTGTTTGTCCGATATAAGAAGTGGCACAATTTGAGCATTTAAGCCTATATATCCCGGAATTTAAATATTTGTTATTACTTGCAATGCTTTGGTGATTGAAAATTAGCCGTTGATTGTTGTTATTGGTGCGGAAAGCAATATTGAAATTAAATTTCTTAAAAATGTTAGTAATCTGGTAAATATTCCCGTTATTATAAGTAAAGGTGGCGAAGTTCTTCTTTTTATGTTCTTTTACTAGCTGCGTTTGAGGTTTATTCTTCATTTTATTCACTAATCTATCTATGTAGTGTTTTGTGTATCCGTTGCTTATCGCTATTTTATAAATGAGATTAATTTCTTTTTGGAGGTCGTTTTTAGATAAGGGAATGTTGAAGGCTCTGTTTAACATGCTTAAAAAGGAACTCTTTTTATGTGCCTCAGGATGGTATGAATCTTTTCGTATGGTATTTATAGTTTGAGTCGGTTTTCTAAAGATTGTAAAGGCCAACTTTTCTTCTTTCCTTTCGATTGTTAAATCAAGGAAATTTAGTTTTTTATTGTTCTCAGTTTCTAATGTAAATTTTATGAAAGGGTCCAAACTGTTGATTTGGTCTAATAAATTAGTGCTACTATTGATTTGTTCATCTATAATTGCGAAGATGTCGTCGACAAACCTTAGCCAGATAATGATGCCTTTTTCATCATTTAAAATTTTATGTTTTTCTAAGTGATCCATGTATATTTCAGCAAGGATACCTGACGCTGGAGATCCCATGGGAAGACCACTTTGTTGGTATACTGTGTTATTGAAGGAAAAATAATTATTGTTAAGTGTGAATTCTAGGAGTAACATAAATTCTTCTATTTCATGGTTACTAAGTTTTCTGTGTGTCTTTAAGTTGTTCTTAATTATATTTAAAGTTTCTTTCGTGGGGATCGTAGAATACATATTAGTGACGTCGAAAGAGTTCAAGGTGAAAGATGATTTTAATTTTGTGTTCTTGATAATTTTACAAAATTCTATTGAGTTATTGATTGTGGTTCTGCTTTGGAAAGTATAGTACTTCTTTAGGAAGCTATTGATAAATTTAGAGGTTTTGTAGGTGGGGCTATTTCTAAAGTTAATAATTGGTCTAATGGGTGTGTCAGGTTTATGTATCTTAGGCAAAGCCCTTGCTGTTGGTAGTCTTGGATTCATATTAATTAGGTTTGATATTTCGTTCTCATTAAGGATGAAATTAATGTTTTTAAGTATTTGTTTTAATTTTCTTTGGACAGAGTTAGTCGGATCTTTTTTAATTTTTGTGAAAGTATTATCTGAAAAAAATGCTTCGGTTTTTTCTATATATTCTTTTTTATGCATAATAACTGACACATTGCCTTTATCCGCCTTTGTGATTATAAGGTCATTATCTTTTATTTTTTGTTTTAGGCCTTTTATATCTGTAGAAGGTAAATGGGGTGTGTTAACTTTCTGATCTTTAAATAATTCTACAAGTTTCTTTTTGACTTCGAATTTAGTTTCGAGTTGTTGATCTACTGGAAGTTGAGCTATGACCTGTTCTACTTCAGCAATGGTTGTTATGTATTGCTTTTGGTTGTATGGATTAGACCAATTATGTTTGGGTCCTTTGTTGATAATCTGCAATTCTTTGTCCTCGAAAACAACGTCAGTTAGATTCTTAGTCGGAGGGTGAAAGGTTGAATTGGGTTCAATGTTAGTGGAGGATTCTTTTGACTGATTTGTTTTTTTGATTTAGAGTAAGACCGTGAAGTTTTTTGTTCAAGATTTCTTGTTTCTTATCCAAGATATTTTGAATTTTTGTATCACCATATTTCAAAAAGGAATCCCATTCAATAGGGGCCATAAGGGAGGAAGCTTCTAGATGAGCGTTATATAACTTAGAGTTTAAAAAAGACTTTTTTCTGTATAGAAATTTAATTTCACTTTTGAGCCATAAGTCGTTAGTTTTTTCCTGAGTAGCTTTGTGCCATTTTGTTGTACAAGGTTTTCTCTGTACTGAATTTAGAAATTTAGGAACGAGTTTTTGATGTAAACATTGTTTTAGGAAATTTATGTCTTTGCCAATTTTTGACAATTTAATCTTTAAGTTCAAATAGGTATTTGATTGTTTTTTTGCCTGGTTGGCTAAATTACAGCTTATAAATCTCATGTTTATTCCGTATTGGCTCAACACAACTAAGGTTAAGTTAAGAGTAAGTTCCCACCTTCCAATACTTAACAATTTCTATATAATAGACTTATTAATTACATAATATAATCCATATAACCTCTAGTACATGTTTCGTTCCGATATGGAACATCTTCAGCTAAAATTGGTAAAATGGCAAGACAATTAAAATACATTGATGTTAAGATGATACATAAGCTAAAAGATATGATAAGATGGCTCGAAAATTAAAACATATGATAAAGATGATGAGATAAAGTTCATTCATGTTGGTTAAAAACACAACAAGTCAGTTTTCAAGTGGCGAATTAAAAACAGCGATAAGGTTCTTCATGTTGGAGGCGTGTACATTTTGTCGATCTTGAAAATAAATTGAAGAATACAGGATTTTCTTATATGTGATTTATCGGGGAAATCTTGATAAAATAACCGTAGTTGAAGTTGAGTTTGGTAGGATTATTAAAATGTGTCTGAAACGAGAAAAGGAGAAGTGAAATAGAAAATATTTTGAGGAGAAAACCTTGTTAAAAATGTATGTTCGCGAGAAAGAATGATAATAGAGTTGATTACCTTAAAGACAATCTTGTCGTATTTAACGTCCTCCCTTACGCCGTGTTGTTAACTGACTGAGTCCTGTGTACGTGTGTGAGGTGCTTGCGGTGGGCGGGGAGTATTGGAGGGAGAGGTAAGTGATGTGAGGAGAGCGGGTGAAGTGTTGCGTAGGGTGGAGCTTACTGAGGAGTGGTGTTGTGATAGGCTAGGGGAAACGGACGGAAAGGTAGGGGGACAATTATGTAAGGTGGAGCTGTTCGGAAGGAGGTGTGTTGGTTGTTTGTTGGGATTCTTTTTGATGGTTTTTCTGGATGAGTCTAAATTAGTAGCCTCTTCTAATAATATATTTATGTTTTCCGTAATTTCGTTAACATTCTGGTTGGGATTTCGCTTCTGATCAATTTCAATATAGATATTTTCAAGGATATTCATTAATTTACCTTTGTTTAGCGTTTGTAGAATGGTTAAGTCCCTTTCTATCGATGTAAAATTGTGTTTATATTCGGTCATGTGAAGACTCATGGCCGAGTACTTCCTGTGTTTTTCGGCATTAATATGTTCTTGGTATCTTACTGAGAAATTGCGGCCTGTTTGTCCGATATAAGAAGTGGCACAATTTGAGCATTTAAGCCTATATATCCCGGAATTTAAATATTTGTTATTACTTGCAATGCTTTGGTGATTGAAAATTAGCCGTTGATTGTTGTTATTGGTGCGGAAAGCAATATTGAAATTAAATTTCTTAAAAATGTTAGTAATCTGGTAAATATTCCCGTTATTATAAGTAAAGGTGGCGAAGTTCTTCTTTTTATGTTCTTTTACTAGCTGCGTTTGAGGTTTATTCTTCATTTTATTCACTAATCTATCTATGTAGTGTTTTGTGTATCCGTTGCTTATCGCTATTTTATAAATGAGATTAATTTCTTTTTGGAGGTCGTTTTTAGATAAGGGAATGTTGAAGGCTCTGTTTAACATGCTTAAAAAGGAACTCTTTTTATGTGCCTCAGGATGGTATGAATCTTTTCGTATGGTATTTATAGTTTGAGTCGGTTTTCTAAAGATTGTAAAGGCCAACTTTTCTTCTTTCCTTTCGATTGTTAAATCAAGGAAATTTAGTTTTTTATTGTTCTCAGTTTCTAATGTAAATTTTATGAAAGGGTCCAAACTGTTGATTTGGTCTAATAAATTAGTGCTACTATTGATTTGTTCATCTATAATTGCGAAGATGTCGTCGACAAACCTTAGCCAGATAATGATGCCTTTTTCATCATTTAAAATTTTATGTTTTTCTAAGTGATCCATGTATATTTCAGCAAGGATACCTGACGCTGGAGATCCCATGGGAAGACCACTTTGTTGGTATACTGTGTTATTGAAGGAAAAATAATTATTGTTAAGTGTGAATTCTAGGAGTAACATAAATTCTTCTATTTCATGGTTACTAAGTTTTCTGTGTGTCTTTAAGTTGTTCTTAATTATATTTAAAGTTTCTTTCGTGGGGATCGTAGAATACATATTAGTGACGTCGAAAGAGTTCAAGGTGAAAGATGATTTTAATTTTGTGTTCTTGATAATTTTACAAAATTCTATTGAGTTATTGATTGTGGTTCTGCTTTGGAAAGTATAGTACTTCTTTAGGAAGCTATTGATAAATTTAGAGGTTTTGTAGGTGGGGCTATTTCTAAAGTTAATAATTGGTCTAATGGGTGTGTCAGGTTTATGTATCTTAGGCAAAGCCCTTGCTGTTGGTAGTCTTGGATTCATATTAATTAGGTTTGATATTTCGTTCTCATTAAGGATGAAATTAATGTTTTTAAGTATTTGTTTTAATTTTCTTTGGACAGAGTTAGTCGGATCTTTTTTAATTTTTGTGAAAGTATTATCTGAAAAAAATGCTTCGGTTTTTTCTATATATTCTTTTTTATGCATAATAACTGACACATTGCCTTTATCCGCCTTTGTGATTATAAGGTCATTATCTTTTATTTTTTGTTTTAGGCCTTTTATATCTGTAGAAGGTAAATGGGGTGTGTTAACTTTCTGATCTTTAAATAATTCTACAAGTTTCTTTTTGACTTCGAATTTAGTTTCGAGTTGTTGATCTACTGGAAGTTGAGCTATGACCTGTTCTACTTCAGCAATGGTTGTTATGTATTGCTTTTGGTTGTATGGATTAGACCAATTATGTTTGGGTCCTTTGTTGATAATCTGCAATTCTTTGTCCTCGAAAACAACGTCAGTTAGATTCTTAGTCGGAGGGTGAAAGGTTGAATTGGGTTCAATGTTAGTGGAGGATTCTTTTGACTGATTTGTTTTTTTGATTTAGAGTAAGACCGTGAAGTTTTTTGTTCAAGATTTCTTGTTTCTTATCCAAGATATTTTGAATTTTTGTATCACCATATTTCAAAAAGGAATCCCATTCAATAGGGGCCATAAGGGAGGAAGCTTCTAGATGAGCGTTATATAACTTAGAGTTTAAAAAAGACTTTTTTCTGTATAGAAATTTAATTTCACTTTTGAGCCATAAGTCGTTAGTTTTTTCCTGAGTAGCTTTGTGCCATTTTGTTGTACAAGGTTTTCTCTGTACTGAATTTAGAAATTTAGGAACGAGTTTTTGATGTAAACATTGTTTTAGGAAATTTATGTCTTTGCCAATTTTTGACAATTTAATCTTTAAGTTCAAATAGGTATTTGATTGTTTTTTTGCCTGGTTGGCTAAATTACAGCTTATAAATCTCATGTTTATTCCGTATTGGCTCAACACAACTAAGGTTAAGTTAAGAGTAAGTTCCCACCTTCCAATACTTAACAATTTCTATATAATAGACTTATTAATTACATAATATAATCCATATAACCTCTAGTACATGTTTCGTTCCGATATGGAACATCTTCAGCTAAAATTGGTAAAATGGCAAGACAATTAAAATACATTGATGTTAAGATGATACATAAGCTAAAAGATATGATAAGATGGCTCGAAAATTAAAACATATGATAAAGATGATGAGATAAAGTTCATTCATGTTGGTTAAAAACACAACAAGTCAGTTTTCAAGTGGCGAATTAAAAACAGCGATAAGGTTCTTCATGTTGGAGGCGTGTACATTTTGTCGATCTTGAAAATAAATTGAAGAATACAGGATTTTCTTATATGTGATTTATCGGGGAAATCTTGATAAAAAGAAATTAATCCAAAAAGAAATTAATCTCATTTATAAAATAGCGATAAGCAACGGATACACAAAACACTACATAGATAGATTAGTGAATAAAATGAAGAATAAACCTCAAACACAGCTAGTAAAAGAACATAAAAAGAAGAACTTCGCCACCTTTACTTATAATAACGGGAATATTTACCAGATTACTAACATTTTTAAGAAATTTAATTTCAATATTGCTTTCCGCACCAATAACAACAATCAACGGCTAATTTTCAATCACCAAAGCATTGCAAGTAATAACAAATATTTAAATTCCGGGATATATAGGCTTAAATGCTCAAATTGTGCCACTTCTTATATCGGACAAACAGGCCGCAATTTCTCAGTAAGATACCAAGAACATATTAATGCCGAAAAACACAGGAAGTACTCGGCCATGAGTCTTCACATGACCGAATATAAACACAATTTTACATCGATAGAAAGGGACTTAACCATTCTACAAACGCTAAACAAAGGTAAATTAATGAATATCCTTGAAAATATCTATATTGAAATTGATCAGAAGCGAAATCCCAACCAGAATGTTAACGAAATTACGGAAAACATAAATATATTATTAGAAGAGGCTACTAATTTAGACTCATCCAGAAAAACCATCAAAAAGAATCCCAACAAACAACCAACACACCTCCTTCCGAACAGCTCCACCTTACATAATTGTCCCCCTACCTTTCCGTCCGTTTCCCCTAGCCTATCACAACACCACTCCTCAGTAAGCTCCACCCTACGCAACACTTCACCCGCTCTCCTCACATCACTTACCTCTCCCTCCAATACTCCCCGCCCACCGCAAGCACCTCACACACGTACACAGGACTCAGTCAGTTAACAACACGGCGTAAGGGAGGACGTTAAATACGACAAGATTGTCTTTAAGGTAATCAACTCTATTATCCTTCTTTCTCGCGAACATACATTTTTAACAAGGTTTTCTCCTCAAAATATTTTCTATTTCACTTCTCCTTTTCTCGTTTCAGACACATTTTAATAATCCTACCAAACTCAACTTCAACTACGGTTATTTTATCAAGATTTCCCCGATAAATCACATATAAGAAAATCCTGTATTCTTCAATTTATTTTCAAGATCGACAAAATGTACACGCCTCCAACATGAAGAACCTTATCGCTGTTTTTAATTCGCCACTTGAAAACTGACTTGTTGTGTTTTTAACCAACATGAATGAACTTTATCTCATCATCTTTATCATATGTTTTAATTTTCGAGCCATCTTATCATATCTTTTAGCTTATGTATCATCTTAACATCAATGTATTTTAATTGTCTTGCCATTTTACCAATTTTAGCTGAAGATGTTCCATATCGGAACGAAACATGTACTAGAGGTTATATGGATTATATTATGTAATTAATAAGTCTATTATATAGAAATTGTTAAGTATTGGAAGGTGGGAACTTACTCTTAACTTAACCTTAGTTTTGCCTAATTACCCGAAAAGTAGAGAGGAATGACTTTTAAAGAAATAAATTTTACTTACTGAACCATTCTGTTCTCCTGTAGGACACATAACCTTGCCAATCGCTTGCAGAGAAGTGTATTGAATTTTCAGGGTTGAGCTCAGGACAGAGCTTTTAGTTGCGAGGTGCTGAAAGACAAACAGTTCTAGGATGAATGAATGAATGAATTTATTGAACTGAACATAACAGGCTTTCGCCCAGTTACAATGTTCCAATTAAATAAACACTCACAGACTATTTATAGCTAGACACTAACTACTTACTACTTAACTACTTCTAAATCTACTTTGTAGCATCTTGCACATGGGCGGGTCGCCAGCTCCACATGCAACACACCACCTAACTAAACTAACTACTTTACTACATGAATATATACTAAATCTATCCTAAATCTGTCTGGCCGCGACATCACCCCTGGTGAGGAACTGCTACTACCCTTCCCTGGGATGTCACGACCAGACATGCCTCATGAGGCTCGGAAACCGATACCTCATAGACCCTTTAAGCTGTCAATGTTATTTCCTCACCACTCCTTCCTGTAACAACCCACATGTGTGCGGATTGCCTAGCTCTACATGTAGGCTGTCACACCTATATTTCACTGCCGAGACGGATTCCATAACTCGGCTCATCTTTCACTGTCTCATTGACAACTTAATTCCTCTAACCTAACACTATTCACTACTTAACTCCACTTTACATGTGCAGACGTACCGAATCAACACTTTAGCTTGAGATAGGTCAGGCCTATCCCCGCCTCTTCCAACTCTACTGTACGTCAGCAGCCAAACAAACAAACTAACAAAGCCAAACTAAAATAAAACCAAAATAAAATAAAACGGGCAAACAAACAACCAACAATCTCTTCAGAAGGTAGCCAAAACAAACTAACTAATAAAACCAAAGTAAAAGAAAACAGGCAGACAAACAACAACAACCTCATTAGAAGTAATACAGTACGGCTTACATATCAATGAACTGCATCTACTAATTAGAAATATACAATGCCTAAGGAACAAGGGAACAAAACTGAACAGATATGAAAAACGAAAATAATACTAAACTTATAATTATTGTCGCCCTTAGTTATTAGTGAGTTAAACTCTATAATGTTCCATATCTGTGAATCAAAGTTGTTTTATGTAAATACATGATTACAAAACTTCGTTATTATTAACCCATACAGAGATGATACTTCAGAGATAACTACTTTCCGTATGTTTTCTTCTGCTGAATATAATCAATTTTAAACTTCTTATTCAGTGTACGGGTAACTGGTCGATTTGGAGTCTCCCTCTTCCAACTTCGGTCGTCCGAAGTAGGAGAGCCGAGACTTGGTTCATCCTGAAATACTAGCATGCATTCCTGTATGTGTAGCTTAAGTGTCCCATAATATCCTTTTAACCATGTGTACTCGTGCTAATTTCGCTGTTTCATTTTTTTTTTCAGCAACATGTGCCCCTTCCCTCATGCATTAATTTCATTTTTTTCTCCCACAAGCTTTTTATAATTGTGAATAATTTTGATAGTTTCCCTGACCTTCTCCATTCCCTGTTTATTAATTTGACAAGAGTATAGTACTCAAATTCTCTTTCCATTTTATTTATCTCTTCCGCTTCCAAGTATTTAACCCGTAATGCTCTTGTACTTTCACACTGTCTCAAGAAATGTGCATTTCCTAACTCCTTTTCACACAATAAACATGTATTTGCAACTTCTGTAAATGCCTTATTTTTATAAACTCCCATCAACCACCATATCATTCCCCTGTATTCTCTTTTGGTTAATTTATCATGTATTATTTTCATACCTGGGTATATATTCATGAATTCCTCCAGAGTTCTCCTATTATTACCCTCAGCTCTTAGCCTTTGTATTTCTATATCTGCTACCCTCTGTGCCACTCTCCCACAGACTTTTCTTTCTTCTAAATCGTTGTCCCAATAGTTCCCCATCCCAATTCCTTCTAGTATTTTCTTTAAGTTGCCCGCCCAGTACCCATCCTCATACCTCATTTGGTGTCGGTAAGCTATATCTAGAATTTCTCCCCCTCCTCCCCTTTTTAACCTAAACCAATATTTTATTAATCTCTTAATTATATCCACTTTTATATTAATATCAGTACACATTAATCTTGCTCCACTATTCGCTGTACATATTGGTAAGTCTGTAATTATTTTAATAAACCTACTAGTGACTGAATCGAGCATTACTATTTCCTTTTCTGTGCCCCATACTTCTGAACCGTATATCATTTTAGATTTAATCACAGCGTTGTATACATTTCTTTGTACCCTAAAGTCAATATTAGGCATCCTGTTATCTAATATTCTTATACTAGCTAGGGCTGCTGTACCAATCAGCTTTGCTCTCTTGACGTGTTCAGACCAATTTCCATTCCCTGATATGATAATTCCTAAATATTCTAACTTATTAACTACTTCCAGATTTACTCCTTCAAGATACCACTTTTCCTTTTTTGCTAATTTGTTCCCGTTTTTGCACACCATTACTCTAGTTTTCTGTGCGTTAATTTTCATATTCCACTCTTTACAGTACTTCTCGATACCATCAATACTTTTTTGCATTGCAACTGGCGTTAGTGTGAACAGGAGTATGTCGTCAGCAAAGACAAGACCAGGAATATCCTGATTTTCTAAACACGGCAGTGCTAATCTTTCCTCAACTTCAAATTCTAGTATATCGTTAATGAACAATAAAAATAAAATCGGTGACAATTTACATCCCTGTTTCAAACCCATTTTAGAAATAATATCTCCTACTACTACTACTACTCCTTCTTTGACTCTCACAGTACACTTTACTTCAGCATATATCTTTTCTATAGCCCTTATCATTTTACATGACACTCCTACTTGTCTCAATCTAGTAACGACTGCCCTCCTGTTCACAGTATCGAATGCTTTTTCTAAATCTATTGATGTAATATAGAGCTTTCCACGTTTTTTCTTTACATATTTGTCAATAAGAGTTCTCACAATAAAAACATTATCTGGTGTTGTTCTCCCACTTTGAAATTTCGAGAGGATTGAATGTCTCTCTGCCCAGTTCCTTAGTCTATTTGCTAGTATACCCGTATATACTTTCCCCAATGTATCTAATAAGGTAATTCCCCTATAGTTTCCTGGATTTAATCTATCCCCTTTATTTTTGTATATAGGGCATATAATTCCCTCTTTCCAAGCTTTTGGAAATATCCCTTTCTCGAATATTTTATTGAATATCTTTGTCAAAATTTCCAACATGCCGCTTCGTTCTCCCACCTCTTTCCAAAATTCATATGTGATACCTGAAATAGCTCCTGATTTTCCCTTTTTGGCTCGTTGTAACAGGTTCCTTATTTCATGAGTCGAAATAGCCTGATCTAATTCAGGCAGAGTGACACTCAAACCCCTCGAAACAGTAATCCCCTCATGCTGAGCTCTCCATTTGTCTTCCTTATTCAATAATTTCTCGAAATACTGGACCCATGTACTATAACTTATATTGGTCCCCCCAGAGCCCGACTTATTCTTGGTTATTTGATTTATTTTATCCCATACTTTCCTACTGTCATTGTCCTTGCACTTTTTATTTATGTCTGTAGCCATCTTTTGTTGCCATTCCAACTTCGTCTTTCTTAACAATTCTCTGTATTCTTTCCTTTTTTTTTTTACAAAATTCGTTTCTAGCTACTTGACCACCATCCACCCTGTATCTCCTAAGTGCCTTCATAACTTGTTTCTTTTTCTTTACACATTCTGTATTATACCATCCACCTCTTATCTGCGTTTTACTTAGATTTTGCCTCATACCTTTTCCTGCCATTCCTATTAAATTTTCTATCCTGGTTAGGGCTTCCTCCACTCTATTCTCTTCTATCAATTTTACAATACCTATTTTCCAAATCTCAAAATTTTCTCCATTGAAGTACTCTCTGAATTCATTTCCTAATTCTTCTCTCCAACGATACCTAGCTATTTTCCTCTCCTGTACGCTATCGTAAACGATCTCTTGCGTTCCTATCTCTTGAATAATTAATTTTATAGATACTGGCATATGATTTGCCTCTGCCCAATCCTTAATGCTTATCTCTTTGATAATTTGCAAACTATCCCTACAGCATACAACTAGGTCAATTGTACTGCCCCCATTTTCTACTATATAGGTTAGTTTTCCACTCTCATCTCCAAACCACCACCCATTCAATATATAAAGCTCCTCTACCGCGCATAACTCTAGTAGTTTTTCTCCATTTCTGTTACATTCTTTATCCTGGCTATTTCTATTAACTAGTAATACCCCGTCCTCAAGTTGACCATAAACTGGTTTCTTGTCCCCTATCCTCGCGTTAAGATCGCCCATAATAATAATAATGCTTGCCTGATCATACATACTTCTCATTCGTCTAATTTCTGTCGCTAAATTCTCAAAAAAATCATTCTGCGCAAATGGGGAGCTCAAAGGTGGATTATATATAAAAGCTATACATATTTCATTCCTCCAATTTACCCTATCTAATATTCTTATCCAGATTAATTCCTTAAAGTCAGATTCTAACCGCTGTATTCTATCTTTTAAGTTGAAATACCATTATTTTCAAATTCTGAGCAATGTACAGACAAAACTCTTATTTTATATATATAGATGACCTCTAAATTGAAGTGGCATATATTTCCGAATGTAATAAAAAGAAGGAACAAGTTTTATTCTTAAAAACATTTAAGCTGTTTAATTTATTTTTTTCAATCGTGAAATTACCAGCGTTTCGCCCCTCTCTCACACTTGATCACATTCATTGCTCTAGGTTGAATTGCCTATTGTTAAAAACTAACAAGATGATCATGATTATGATGATGATGGTGACGGGGGAGATGAGCTTTTAACAAACAGTATGCAGTGAAAAGAATGGGGTATATAATAACAAACTGACAAAATTCTGTACGTAACTAGATGGCAGTGGATAATAAGGATGATTCTAAAAACAATCTGAACACGTTTTTATCATAATATACACCGCTGGTTCTAGAGTTGGATAGGAAACTAATGACCTATGTGACTTAGTGCAGCTTAAACCAAGTATGAATTTATGTAAATGATTAAGTACTGTACTGTGTCATTCATTCTCATTCACTTGTGCATTCATACAGTCCGGCTACGCACTTACTGTCCGGTTCCATGGCTAAATGGTTAGCGTGCTGGCCTTTGGTCACAGGGGTCCCGGGTTCGATTCCCGGCAAGGTCGGAATTTTAACCATAATTGGTTAATTTCCCTAGCACGGAGGCTGGGTGTTATGTGTCGTCTTCATCATAATTTTTCATCCTCATCATGATGCGCGGATCGCCTATGGGCGTCAAATCAAAAGATCTTCATCTGGCGAGCCGAACTCGTCCTCGGACACTTGCGGCACTAAAAGCCATACGCCATTTCCATTTCATTACGCACTTACTGTCGACCAAAATATTATGTGCACTCGAGTTAGGATTTTTTTATGAAATAACCAATAGGACCTCTGAAAATACAATAACACCAACATTTTCCTCGCTTCATTTCACGTTAGGTCATGTAGGTTTCGAATTTGTAATTTAAATGTTAATCTTTATTTCTCGTGGATGGAACGCAAAAGGTGCCCGTTTTTTAGCGTTTCAACCAAGCGACAACTTTAAGACATTGTTTCTCCGAAACCCCTCATTTGATCGAATCCCGGCAAGTTAATTTAAACGAGGCTCATGTTGTGCAGTTCCTCTTTTCAGAGGAAAAGTAGAAGAGGTCCGATACTTCGAAGAAAGAGAAGGATCACCAAGGGCGTGAAAACGAAAGACTATCTAGTCCTCGCAAACCTAATGCCGTCAGGGTCGAAATAGAACGAAAGTTATCCAAGAGAGGCTGAAAAGGAAAGATACCAGTAGAAGCAACACCAGACTCAGCTATAGGCCTCGTGGTCGCCAGCCAACGCTCTCAAATTGTGAGCACTTGCCTGGGGGTCCCGCTTTCAGTCTCCTTTTATGACAGACAGGGGATACCGCCCCTACCAACAGGAGTGGAAAGACGAAACACAAAAGTTTTCCCTAGCTGTTTGGCAATCTCGAAGCTGTCTAATGATCATTTATGGCTATTCGCAGTCTGGACAAGTTTTATAGCATGTGAGCCGGCGCTGTGCGCAGTCAGGACACAACCACTAGTGACGAAACGTCATGATATATTTCCTTATTGCGGTCTGTCTGTCAGGTCAACAGCCCAGAGGCTGGTTGGATCCTCAAATAGCACCACCGAAGGTTATGCGGTTATAAGGAAACCCCAAAAACCAATGGCAGCACCAAAATGAGGCGTGCTAGGCAAGATTGCCATTGCTTTCCTCACTGAGTCAGAAAGTACTATTGCAGCACGACTGACCCTGTGAGCAGCACATTTCATCACACTCAGATGCACTAGTTGTGCTGAATGTCATTACTCAGCACTACCCATACCCCAGTAGCTTCCATACTGTCACAGCCATGGATGTTGACTGGGACTTCGGTGGAAGCCACACTTTACTCTGGCCTGTGACAAGAGATGGATGCAAAAGTACTGTATTCATCAAGAAATGACAGCAGGCAGATTATTCCGGTATAAACCAGGAAGTAAAACTCAGCTGTAGGTTGATATATTGTAGGAGTAGATGGAATGTCACTTTTTCCTTAAACAGAATTATCGCTACACCTAACGTCATTTACTTCTGACGTGACATTTCAGTTGCGTTAATACAGATATTTGATCATAGGTGCCATGACTAAATGGCAGGTAGTCATGAACAATTTAGATTAAAATACGTTATATTGGTATTTCCTAGAATTTGAACAAACTCGAAATTAAACACTAACCCTTTTTTTACATTTTGTATCGATTTATTTTATTTAACAATCTAGCCCTGATTTGGCTTCCGTAATTGCACAGAATATCATACATGATATTTTATTTTTTCAGATTCGCACTACGTGAACGCCACACAAATGATTGCTTAGATTGCTGCGGAACGTTCTATGACACTGATGACTATTTCGTCCATTAATTTTCTTGTGAGTTTGTACCGTCCTCTTCAGTTAATGGAAAATGTTGCGATTGTACCTGGTGCACCGTTAGTGACCAGTCATTCGGATGCTCTAGAAATTTTAATAAATTGAGCGAGTTGGCCGTGCGGTTAAGGTCACACAGCTGTGAGCTTGCATTCGGGATATAATGGGTTCGAATCCCGCCGTCGGCAGACCTAAGAGGGTTTCCCATAGTTCCCCATTTTCAGACCAGGCAAAAGCTTGGGCTATACCTTAATCAAAGCCACGGCCTTTACTTTCCACATTCTAACCATTTCCCATTAATGGACTTGAAACGGCAGCAAACAGATCAGAGCAAGAAAACTAGCATACCAACTGACTGAAAATACCTACAGAAACAAGAAACTCTCAAGGGAAACTAAAATCAAATACAGAACACAGTAATCAAACCAGAGAATGTATATGCATGTTCTCTATTAAAATCGGTGAAATAGAAGAGATTTTTAATGCTATTTGTTCGGGGCGCCGACCTATAGAGATCTTTTGCCCCTACTTGCACCGTATGATACCAATCTGCGTGTAATTGGAATTGCGGAAGTGTAGAGTGTTGAATGTGAGGAAAGGAGCGTTAAGGACGGCACAAACACCCAGTCCCCAGGCCAGGGATATTAATCATTTACAATGAAAAACCCTGACCCGGCCGGGAATCTAACCCGGGGCCGCCGGGTGACAGATGGGCGCGTTGACCCCTACACCGCGGGGCCGGACAAAAAATAGAAGAGATAGACAAAAAGGAAAGGACAATACTGAGGAAAATCTTGCGTTCACTGAAAAAGGAGGAAGGAGAGTTGACATAGGACATCTATATAATTGCTGGCCACTTCCTTACACTGGGCCTTCCCTGGTTCTATCAACACTTTCTAATCCTATTCGGGATTAAATTTCCCAAAAAGTGCACACTTCTACAATTTTGGTTAACACAAAATTTTGGAAATTTTAGGGTCTCTAAAAATCGATTGGAATACATGTAGGTGATAAAAATTAGTAGAGGTTTTGAAATTACCTGAAAATTCAAAAATTTTGAATAAAGGCCAAATTTAAGATTAGTTGATACGACTTAGAAAAAAAATTTGGACGGCTAAAATCAAAAAGAAGAATGAAATCATACTACAGTCACAATAATGAACGGACACTCACTGGCAATTTTACAAGACATCCACATTTGATGAGATAAAAGATGCCCTCACCGAGATAACTCATTTCAAGGATGTGATGCTCCCCAAACCCCGTGATGTGCTTCCCCAGTGACAGTTATCGTATGCATGGCACAGGAGGTATAGCATAGGGAAAAAGCACCCGCCATCAACGCGACCCGATATGCAATCCGTACTTTGCTCCGGCACTCGCCTAATCCAGTAAGTTAACAAATTACACTGTTTCCTGCATTGTAGACTACAGCAATTGCACATTAATCTGAAGATAATGAAACTATTCACGCGTAAGGAATTTACATAAGAAACAAAACATTAAAGACTTCATACAAATTAAAGCAGAGAAAGGAAAACACAAAAGTGGCCTTCTCACCCTGTAACCGACAATGAACCAGTTACGGTAGAGGAAACCCACTTGAGGGCCACCCACACAATCTCTTATGTGTTTCAGAAAAAAAGAGGAAATTGGATTAGAACATATCGGAGCCACGCCGGTGGGTCCTTTAGGCGTAGAAATAATACGTCAGCTGGGTGGTAGAAATAAGTGAACAAATAGAACTTAGGCCTAGAACATGTCTATTTGCCGAGGTTCTCCGTTGCGATCGTTGTCAAATCAGATTATTTCCATTCTTTCTAACCTCCGATATTTTGGACTTGTCCCATTCCTTCTGACCCATTATCGTTGTCGTTGAACCTTCTTTAAATTAAGGTTCTGGGATCATTAGGAAATTAAAACGAAGTTCGCAACCCCTAGACCATGCACGTCATGTTGCCAACTCACAAACGCTCCTCTATCTAATAATCACTAATAAAACCAACCTAATCCTAATCCATGATCACATGCCCTGTCCAGGTCTTTGCCGACAAGCTGCCCATCCCTTAAGGTATCAAAAGAATTATTCATTGAAGACACTCTTAACACACCATTGCACAACATTCAGTATATAAACGACATTGCCGAAAAAGTAAACCAATTTAAGGAACTTCTAACTTTGACAGACATGTACCACTATATACTGCTACGGTAAAGCGACCTTCAAACCCATGGCTTTCCCAAGAAAGACGCTACCAGATGAAAATAAGAGACGCAGGCCGTAGCTATTATATGAAATATCCTACATCAGACAATTTCGGAACCTATGGAAAAGTCCGAAACAGAACAACAGTCAAATGCTAAAATACGCCACTCTTACTTAGAACACTCAAAATTCTACTCAGATTAATAAATCACGAAATGGGATTAAGCCAAAACAAGATAATTGACAACTGTAATGTAACGCTAGAGAACCTAAATCCATACTTTAGCTCACGATCCACTCAGATGGCCGAACAAGACAACGTAGCAGTAATTAACAGAATATCCTCAAAAGTAAGATATGGCGACATGGGCGCCCGCAGGATCTTTTCCAGGGGGGGGGGGCACATTAACAATTTTCTTGAATATAAAAACCAATATAACGTCAGCAACATTTAATTGTTTACAGAAATTTCTGCTTATAACAGATCCTAGATGACTGTCAGTAAGTTCAGTTTATGAAATAATCTGGTATGATATTAAACAATTGAACATTAACCATTTTAGAATTCCAGCGGGGGGCAAGGGCCCCCCCCCCTTGCGGGCGCCCATGTATGGCGAGCAGTTCTACTTTCTCCATGTCAGTCCAAGTGACATTAGGACCGTCTTCAGTGCAATAAATTCAAGGTCCACTGGCCATGAAGGAATGATCATGTATTTTTTAAAAGAATCCTACACATCATACTTCCCACAGTCACGAATATCATTAATTAATAATTCACTCATTGCTGGGGGTCTCCCCTTCTAATTGAAAAAATGCAATCATCCATCACCCTAACTGTTCCCAAGATTATCGTCCTAGTAGTATCGTTCCTGTAATAGGAAAAACATGAGAGAAAATAGTACATAAGCAAACGTCTGAATATCTTACACGTCACAACGTACTTAATAAACATTTAACCACGGTCCACACCAAACTACAGTACTAATACCAATTGACACGCAACTAAGGATGAGTAAAAGACTTATAACTATACCCTTTCTCTTGGACTCAGTTAAAGTTTTCAACAGAGTACACAGACATATTACTTGCTAAACTCAAAACGAGGACATTTTTGTTATACAGCACTTTATCCTGGGCACAATCCCATCTTAGTGGTCGCCAGCAGCATGTATCAGTGGGAAACCGATAAATTTTCCTGGCAAACCACGGAGATGGGCGTAGTACAGGGTGGAGTTTCATCGCACCGTCTACTTGCGGCCTCATTAGATTGCGAGGGCTAGGGAATATTTCATTTTCACGCCCTTCATGGCCATTCTCTTTCTTTGGCTGGTACCTTCATTTTTCGAAGTGTCGGATCCCTTCCATCTTTCCCCTCTGATTAGTGGTAAAAGAGGATGGTTGCCTAGTTGCACATACTCATAAATCAACAATCATTACCGTCACCTAGATAGAATATTCCCCTCCATTTCCCTCTCATGATAACAAGATATGCAAGTGAACTATTGTTATACATCATGAAACGACTCAATTTATGTACCTCTTTGCTACTTCATAGGTCGATACCCCGAACGATACGTAACGTACAAATAAAGAAAGTCCTGTGCTTTACATCGAGTTAAAATGTACAGCTAAATTCACGCATAAAATATCGAACAGCAACGTTAACAGAAGTCTACCTTCAGATATTAATAATTAATAATCGTCGAAAATAAAATATTTTAACAGCCTGATATATTTTATTTATATCGTCCTCGAAGAAGAAATATACATTCATGAATCAACATCCATTCAAATCAGTTAATTATTAAACAGCACAGTAGAGTCTCCAGTCAAATCCGCTCAGAAAGTGACATCAGCTATTTACTGTACAACATGAGGAATCTGTCGAGAACTACACCCTAATTTACGGCAGTGCCATGAAACGAATAGACGCTCACGGGCATGCCCAGTTGTTACTACAGTGAATCTAATACACTGTGGCTAAGTCCAGTCCAGTCGCCATGTTTTAGCCAAGTACTCAATAAGTTGATAGATGAAGGTATAGGCTACGAATACAAGTCACAATTATTGAAGAGGTTAGAAATTCTGTGTAGGTAGCTAGGCCTATAACAACATTTATATATGTGGCACAAAGTAGTGTAGTCAATTTCTTGTATAATGTAAAGTTAGCCTATATTTAAATTTAAAAAATAACATTACCATACTCTAGGTTACATGGTTTTACATATCAGAATATACACCGTAGTACCATCAAACAACGCATAGAAATGTACTTTTTATATATGACTTATCGGTATGTATAGAGACATGATTTTTTCGCGTTAATTTATGTTCAATTTAGCGAAAAGGAAACAATTCTTCGCGTCTATAAGCCTGACCCTATCGCTTTAATTCTCTCCTAAAGTTATTCATAGAGAGTTTTATTCGTGAGATTTGTGAATTATTCATGTTATGTTAAAATGGTATAGATAAATGAAGTGAAGTAATATTGATAACACTGGTCGACAAGATTTTCTTCACGAGAAGTCTGATTAGTGTACCTAGTGCACTTTGCTATACTGAATTCAGATACGTAGTCGGAATCTTTCCATCAGCCACAGTATTTTTATGGCAGCATTCTTTAAATTCGATTTTAGCATTCTCTCCTATCTGTCATAGGAAACTTTATCTCATATGTATCGGTTTCGTCAAGCTGCATTTAAGGAAATTGCACGTAACACCATGCAGAAGCACCAAAAGACAACAGGCCCATTCCCTGTTTTGACACGCGTAGACCTGTATTGAGCAGACTGTGAGCGTGTTAGCACGAATATCACTTTCTGCATCATGCCAAGAAAGTGAGTAACCGTCCAGATATTTTCTGATGTACTTGTGGTGAGCAGACCTTCATGTCTCAGAGGCGACATTTCAGGCGGCTTATGAAAGAGTGATATGATCTTGACTGTCTAGTGGATCATTTCGGTAAGAGCTGGGCCTCAAATATGGGCTGTGTTTGGAATGGTGCCTCTGCACCCTACCAGCAACTCTGGAACCGCTGAGGTCGCATGTCTCATAATTCTTTACCATACGATTTAGGATAACGGAAATAATCAATAATGAAAATGTTTATCGCAAAGTCCGTCAACGGTTTGCACTGTTGACGTCATCATGGTAACGAACTAACTGCAGATGGTGGTGATTGTTGAACAGGGACTGTGATGGCCAGCAATGTGCTTAGTTCCTGAAACTTAGCCCGGATTTTGATGTGATGTCAACTTTATAATTGGTGCATCACATTTTTTATTTTTTTTTCCAAGTTGCTTTACGTCACACCGATAGAGATAGGTTTTATGGCGGCGGTGCGATAGGAATGGGCTAGGAGTGGGAAGGAAGCCGCCATGGCCTTGATTAATGTGCAGCCCGATCATTTGACTGGTGCAAAAATGGGAAGCCACGGAAAACTATCTTCAGGGCTTCCTACAATGGGCTTCGAACCCACAGTGAAATATTATTATTATTATTATTATTATTATTATTATTATTATTATTATTATTATTATTATTATTATTATTATTATGTCCCGGTTGAGTGTCTAAGACAGTAGACCACTGGCTTTCTGATCCCAAACTGACAGGTTCGATCTCGGCTCAGGTTTTTTTAAAATATTTTTGATGTCACAACATAAAGTGCTGATTAGACTAAATACCGAGTAGAAACACATGCGAATGCTGAAAACTGACATACCTTGCCGTTTTTCCGTAGTCATCCCCTCTTTATTGTGCACATGTAGGACGCACGGTTATTCAAATTTAACTGGTGGAATTCCCGCAACGTCTCCACCATATGCAATTTCGTCACCGTGGGCAATTCCACCACCAGTTAAACCAGAATAACCTCAGGTTGTTTATGTGAACGAATAAGCCTGATGTTTAGGGGACAACTACCAAAACACTAGCCCGTCTGGTGGCCATGATCGTTAAATATGGAATTTTAAGTCAGTTCTAGTCCCGTTGGTAGAGGAAATTTTCATCCTCAAAATGTTGCCTTGTAGGGTAGGAAAAGTGGTGGTATGTAATTGCCTGCCAAAAGCCTGGATTCACTTTCAAACCTCCCTGCAGTGTGTTCGTATGGAGTGAGAGAATATGACACTGTTGATGGTGATTCGTCCTTCGGATGGTGAGGTTTAGCCGCGAACAGGCCCCTTATAGTTATTCGACAGAAATATGTGCCGGTATCAGGTTAAACCCTCTCCCTACCTTATTCATTACCACTGTTATTTTACACTGAGGTCGCGCATGGGGTTCTGTATGAGTCGCGCCGAGTACAGTAAAATTTGCTCCGTGGAGATTCCCCGCCGGGAGTAGAAGTGGTTTGACAGCTGTCTTAAGCATCTGCTACTGCGCTGCACCACAGGGGGTTATTTCCATGTTGAAGGAATTCCTGTGAATATCTGTAGTACTGAGATTTCGAAATTAATATGTTTAAAAATATTATTCACTCTATCTTTTTTTTTTTGCTAGTTGTTTTACGTCGCACCGACACAGATAGGTCTTACGGCGACGATGGGACAGGAAAGGGATAGGTGTGGGAAGGAAGTGGCCGTGGCCTTAATTAATGTACTGTACAGCCCCAGCATTTGCCTGGTGTGAAAATGGGAAACCACGGAAAACCATTTTCAGGGCTGCCGACAGTGGGGTTCGAAACTACTATCTCCCGAAAACTGGATACTGGCCTCACTTAAGCGACTGCAGCTATCGAGCTCGGTATTCACTCTATCAATGTTCGTTTCTTGCACATTTAGAAAACCTGCATCGTATTTATATCCGTGGGTGAAATGTGTATAACTACGTAGTTTGACTTAATTTACAAACCAAGTGTGGAAACATGTAATCAGTCTTTCAGTCTTATGAAGAATATCCACAGCCTGTTTGTAGCCAACTGACGGGGTCAGGAATAGAATGAATGAAGAATTAAATACCGCTAAAGGAAGAAAATACTGCCGAATGCGAGATCTGACGTGCTTTTGCGGACAAAGATTAATGGATGGCAAATGAAATGTAGCGAATTTGTTGAATAAAGAATGACCAGTGAAAACAGAAAAAAAAAAAAAAAAAAGCTGTCTCACACTACGTTTCCCCGACATGCACCCCTTATGAAGTGATAGGGCTCAAGAATGAACCATAGCTACTACCAAAGAAAGGAAATTGTGTGCCCTGGCGAGGCCTGTCGCATTCCCCTGGGTATAAAAGATTAATAAATGACAAATTAAATTGTTTCAAACAGTGATGCTGATATAAATATGAAGAAATCAGAAATAATATTTTGAACGCCAACTTTGTATGTCTCTGCCCTTTTGTTAGGTAAAACATACGATAAAATGTTCGGAATGTTGAAGGAGAGAATTCCCGACTGGAAACCCGAAAGGGTGATCATTGATTTTGAATCTGCCAGCATTTGTGCTTTGAAACAGTCATTTCCATTAGCTGAAATACAAGGATGTTTCCTTCATTTTCTCCAGTGTATTTGGAGAAAGGTACAGGAAATCGGACTGACAACACTCTACAAACAATGTCAAGAAGTGAGGCTGACAATTCGGAAGTGCGGGACTCTTGCCTTCTTGAAGCCTGAAGATGTGGAAGAGGGCTGGTTCTATATCCACGAAGAAGCGCCACAAAATCCTAAACTTGTCCAGTTTTTGGACTATTTTGTGGAAGAATGGCTTGAAAATCATAATGTACCACAAGCAATTTGGAACAGCCACAGAACAACAAATGCTGTTGAAGGGTGGCACCACAAAATAAACAGTATTCTAGGGAGACCGCACCCACGAGTTAAAGATCTCATTTTGTGTCTCAAATCCGAAGCAGAAAGCTCGAATTTTAAGATTGCCAGGAATGAACTTCATCTTGAGGGCAAAAGAAGAAAAATAAGTTACGTGCAATTAGACCAAAGGATCTTGAGAGCAGCCGAGGTCTATTTGGAAAGCGGTAATGTAATCATTCTGAAACACGAAACTTCCCTGTTGAATTCCCAAACAAGACCTCTAGTTCCTAGAATGATTAATGACCACGGCGCAAGTTTTACTGATTTTAACACGCCACAACTCATACGACATCGCACATAGGCATCAAATAGAAAGACCTACACCAGGCAAGCCGAACATGTCATCGGACAATTCCAGCAATAAAAGCCAAACGATTAATTTAAAAAACCGAAACACTGCAAGGACCAATACTTTGTAATGCCGAGATATCGGGTGACAGCAAACAATATCTGGCCTTTCAGATCCCTATTCACCAAGGCTACGTAAACCGAGTTAACAGTTTAGTTTGTATTCGTCAAAAACATTATCTCAGATAGCAGCATTCCAGCGTGTTGCTATTGGGGCCAGACTGAGTGGCTCAGACGATTGAGGCGCTGACCTTCTGATTGCAGCTTGGCATGTTCGATCCTGACTCTGTCCGGTGGTATTTGAAGATGCTCAAATACGTCAGCCTCGTGTCAGAAGTTTTACTGGCACATAAAAGAATTCCTACGGGACACAATTCCGGCACCTCAGCGTCTCCGAAAACCGAAAAGTAGTTAGGGGGACGTAAAGCCATTATTATTATTATTATTATTTCTATGCGGCGATTAAAAATCTATTTAACATTTCATTTTGTTACGTGGAGTATACAGAGATAAGAATAGTTTAAATCAGTGATCCTGATCACCAAGTTATGTTTTTTTGTGGAAGTTATGATAATTATATATCATTACTTCATTCGATTCCTTTCCGTACAGTACTTCCACAATTTAACACCAACAGCTTTATGTAATCCTTACTTGACCTCCAGCTCCTATGTGCATGCTCATTGTGCAGATAAAGTGAAAATATTTTGTAAGATATTAAACGGATCACGGCTTGTTTCAGATCACGAGGAGGGCTTTGGGTTGGACCAATACTCGGTAATGCCGAGATAACGGGTGTCAGCAAACTTTCTCTGGCCATTCAGGCCCGTATTCACCAAGGCGAGTAAAAGCATTTATCTTAGTTTAAAGCTACGTAAACCGAGATAACAGTGAAGTTTGTATTCGCCAACAACATTATCTCAGATAACAGGAATTATCTCGGTTTAATTTTACCGTAGATTGGTTGGTCGGAAAAATGGGAAATCTAAGATAATCGCCTACTAAGATGGCAGTTGGTAGACGGCTGGAATATCTCATTTAAATTAAATGCCGTGTGGCCTCCGGGTAGGCCTGGTGCATGTCTTTTGAGTTGACCCCCGTAGGCGACCTGCGCGTCGTGATAAGGATGAAATGATGATGAAGATGGCACTTGCACTCAGTTCCCGTGCCAGGGGAATTAAGCAATTATGGTGACCAAATGCCAGCACGCTTTGGATATCTAATTTATAGAGAAAATCGCAGTAACGAGTAATATGATCAAGATTATGCAATTAATAAATGTCCTAGGTGGATAAAAGATCGAGGACTACGACTACACTGATTTTCAGACACATTTCAGGTTATGTAAAGTATCGACACTCTCAGTGTTAGCTATGATTGATCATGGTCTGGAATTCCGAACAGACAGGTAGGCCTAAGATGAATTCTTCATTATGGCTTAGGGTATATCTTGTACAGTACAGGACTGTGTGATTTTTAATGAAGAATTAAGGAATACTGTTTTATTTTTTGAGTGTAATATACTACGTGTAGGCTATAATTTGTTTCCTTATTCTCTATGTTGATAATGCTTTCTGCCACCAAATTCAGTAACTATTCACTCTCTTGGAATGTCATATTAGACTTCTTTCTTCGTTTCTGCTCAATAACGGATATAATTTATGCAAATTATTTGCAACCCCCGAATGGAATCAAAATCTTGTTTACATGTCGATAGAATCATTTGTTTTCCATGCGTCAGTATGAACAATTTACGGTTCAAAGTGAGACTGAAACGAAAACGGAGATAATAAATTCTGTGGTGAATACAGAAGTGAGCATTATCCGAGGTTTGGAAATCTAAGATAACAGCAAAAGTATCTCACGTTGTGAATACGGGCCTGTCCGACTCATATTTATTAATAAAATAAAAAGTGTATGATCATGGAAGAAAATTAATTGTTCTCTTAAAGGAGAGGATACTTGATTGTCTAAGTTTTACTACTTATAGCCGGCCCTACTATATTTATAGCGGGTTTGGGAGCTAACTTTGAATTTGATTTTTTTAAAAATCAGCGTACTGGCCTTCGGTTCAGAGGGTTCCGGGTTCGATTCTCGGCGGGGTCGGGGATTTTAACCTTAATTGGTTAATTCCAACGGCACGGGGGCTGGGTGTATGTGTTGTCTTCCTCATCATGACGCGCAGGTCGCTTACGGATGTCAAATAGAAAGACCTGCACCTGGCGAGCCGAACCCGTCCTGGGATATCCCGGCACTAAAAGCCATACGACATTTCATTTCAATACGGGCCTCAGTCAATGCAACAGGCTCCTTGTGAACTGAAACATGCAATCCTACCTGACATTAGCAAGAATACGACAGAAACGGGAATCACAACATGACAAGGCTGACTGGGGCAGTAGTAGCAAAATCTGCGCAAATAAATGAGAAACAAATGTAATTATCCGTAGAATACTCATCCTCGGAAGGTCAACTGAGTAGAGGTGGGTTCGATTCCCACCTCTGCCATCCTGGAAGTGGTTTTCCGCGGTTTCCCACTTCTCCTCCAGGCAAATGCCGGGTTGGTGCCTAACTTAAGGCCACGGGCGTTTCCTCCTCTCTTCCTTGTCTATCCCTTCCAATCTTCCCATCCCCCGCAAGGCCCCTGTTCAGTATAGCAGGTGAGGTCGCCTGGTCGAGGTACTGGTCATCCTCCCCAGTTGTATCCCCAGACCCATGGGTCTCACACTCCAGGAAACTGCCCTTCAGGCGGTAGAGGTGGGATCCTTCCCTGAGTCCGAGGGAAAAACCTATCCTGGAGGGTAAACAGATAAAGAAGAATACTCATCACTACCGGTGCATACCATCTTCTTGCTGACATGTATGGAAACTTCTGGTTCTAATTCAGTTTTTTAACTACCGGAAAGTACTGGCCTGACTAAACCTCTGACAAGTAAAAGGATATTAAAAAAGACCACGAACATTCTTTTCGTTATCCTAAATCCGTGAAAGAAACTCACGCATTAAATACATGATCGTCATTCTGAAGCCAGCAGCTCATATTCTGTAGACTGTTAAAATGTCCTTGATTAGCCTATGCTTGTATGTCAAATGGTTGTTGACATTAACGTACTCGTGCAGGGTTTGGACCGAACGTGAGCTGAAACGCATTACACGAGCAGTTTTCACAACTCTACATCCTGTCTTTGTTTACCACACTTATTAGGTTTTTTTTTTTTTTTTTTCTAGTAGCTTTACGTCGCACCGACACAGATAGGTCTTATGGCGACAATGGGACAGGAAAGGGCTAGGAGTGGGAAGGAAGCGGCCGTGGCCTTAATTAAGGTACAGCCCCAGCATTCGCCTGGTGTGAAAATGGGAAACCACGGAAAAACATCTTCAGGGCTGCCGATAGTGGGGTTCGAACCTACTATCTCCCGAATACTGGATACTGGCCGCACTTAAGTGGCTGCAGCTATCGAGCTCGGTAGTATTTTGTTTTACAAGTTCCCTAATTATAGAGTTGCCGCCAACACAAAGTATACTTGATTTTCCAATATATATCATCACTGCCTAAAACATTATAAACATTACTATCCAATAAAATAAGAGATACTCATATTAAAAATAAAAAGTAAAGCCATCTCCGTATAGGCCATGGAGACCCTTGGAGGGTTGGAAGGTAAAGGCTTCCACTACCCCCCAACCTCGGCACTTGGGGGGGTAGAGTGGTTAGCTGTACGCCCGGCCACCTTTGCCCCAGGAATTAACCTGATACTCATTTTTGGTGTAGGCTGAGTGAACCCCAGAGCCGTTTATACCTCCGGAAGTGGAAATTTCGTTTATAAATGTTCGACTTCCTGACGGGGAATCGAACCCACGTCCATTCGGGTGAACCGAGCACGCTTTTAACGCCACGGCCAGGCAGCCCCTAAGGAAGTACAACTAGGCAACCGTCTTCTATATAGGCTAATACTAATTAGAGAGAAAGAAGGAAGCGATACGACACTTCGAAAAATGAAGGTATCGGCCAAAGACATGGGCCACGAAGTGCGTGAAAATGAAAATCTCCCTCGCCTTCGGAACCTAATAGCGTCGGGGTCGGAAAATAACAAGAGTTGAAGGAAGGCTGGACAGGATAGGTGAAAGTGAGGAGCATGGCGCAAGTGGAAGCAATGCCAGGACTCAGCTAAATGGACCCGAGGTCGCCAATCCACGCTCCCAAGCTGAGAGCATTTGGAGCCCCTTTTAGTCGCCTCTTACGACAAGCATGCGATACCGTGAGTGTTATTCTACCGCCCAGACCCACAGATGATTGATATTTGTAGTTAGTTAGGAGTGGCGTCCACCTCCGTGGTGTAGGGGTTAGTGTGATTAGCTGCTACTCCCGGAGGACCGGGTTCGATTTTCGGCTCTGGCACGAAATTTGAAAAGTGGTACGAGGGCTGGAACTGGGTTCACTCAACCTCGAGAGGTCAAATGGGTGGAGGGAGATTCGATTCCCACCTCAGCCATCCTTGAAATGGTTTTCCGTGGTTTTCTAATTCTCCTCCAGGCACATGTCGGGATGGTACCTCACTTAAGGCCACGGCCACTTTCTTTCCTCTTCCTTGTCTATCCCTTCCAATCTTCTCATCCCCCCACTAGGCCCCTGTTCAGCGTAGCAAGTGTGGTTGCCTGGGCTGGGTAATGATCCTTCTCCACACTTGTATCCCCCGACCCGAAGTCTCACACTCCAGGACACTGCCCTTGAGGCAGTAGAGGTGGGATCCCTCGCTGAGTCGGACGGAAAAACCAACCCCGGGGGTAAACGGATTAAGAAAGAAAGAAAGAACAAATGTTGCCTATGTATGTGCTTATTAAGGATGTAAAAAAGGTTATTTTTAGGCAGTTTATAAATGTTTTAGCTCAAAATAAGTTTCGGCAGACAGAAGAAGCTAACAGTTATAAATTAACTGAGTCGAAATTGAAAAGAGATGGCTTCAGATTTTACAGATTTTGAATTTTCTTAAAATGTGTTATTCACATAAAATTTCGTGAAAATACGGGTTTTTACGTGAAATAAGACTACATTTTTACGCTTGGGGATGCACAGTAGAAATAACAAATGTAAATATACGCAATATACGCTAAAGAAAAGTAATTACTGTACATAAAAATCCGCTCCCTAATGATGACCTGCATTGCATGTCTACCGCCTTCCTGTCGCCAACCTCAGTAGAGGAGCTAATTAAGATGAATTGTTCCGTGGTTTCCCATTTTCACACCAGACAAATATTGGGGCTGTACCTTAATTAAGACCACGGCCAGTTCTTTCCCATTCCTAGCCCTTTCTTATCCCATCGTCGTCATAAGACCTATCAGTGTCGGTGCGACGAAAAGCCAATTGTAAAAAAAAAAAAAAAATGAAATGGAAGGGATAGGCTGTGGCCCTGTCCCAACATTTGCCTGGAAGTGAAAATGGGAAACCACAGCAAACTATTCTCGAGGTTTCGAACCCACTCGTCTCCCAAATGCCGATCTTGGCTCCATATCCGTAAGGCGCTAACATGTGTGGCCACTCCGCCCAATAATATGATAAATTACAGTAGCCCACCTAATTCACAACAAACATGTGCTTTTAGAAAACATATTACAGTAAGTGTTGTTAGTTTCTAAGAAAACGTGAATACATACAATAAATCAACATTCTAGAGGGAGAAGGACAATGGAATAAAATGATGAAAACCCATGTCTTGTTCTGCGGAGAGAATGGCACCCTCCGTCGTTGTTATTGTTGTTGTTGCGTTTAAGAATTATTGAATGAATGAATGAATGAATTTATTGAACTGAACATAACAGGCTTTCGCCCAGTTACAATGTTCCAATAAAATAAACACTCACAGACTATAGCTAGACACTAACTACTTACTACTTAACTACTTCTAAATCTACTTTGTAGCATCTTGCACATGGGCGGATCGCCAGCTCCACATGCAACACACCACCTAACTAAACTAACTACTTTACTACATAAATATACTACTTAACTACTTCTAAATCTACTTTGTAGCATCCTGCACATGGGCGGATCGCCCGCTCCACATGCAACACACCACCTAATTAACTCACTACTTTACTACATGAATATATACTAAATCTATCCTAAATCTGTCTGGCCGCGACATCACCCCTGGTGAGGAACTGCTACCACCCTTCCCTGGGATGTCACGACCAGACATGTCTCATGAGGCTCGGAAACCGATACCTCATAGACCCTTTAAGCTGTCAATGTTATTTCCTCACCACTCCTTCCTGTAACAACCCACATGTGTGCGGATTGCCTAGCTCTACATGTAGGCTGTCACACCTATATTTCACTGCCGAGACGGATTCCATAACTCGGCTCATCTTTCACTGTCTCATTGACAACTTAATTCCTCTAACCTAACACTATTCACTACTTTACTCTACTTTACATGTGCAGACGTACCGAATCAACACTTTAGCTTGAGATAGGTCAGGCCTATCCCCGCCTCTTCCGACTCTACTGTACGTCAGCAGCCAAAACAAACAAACAAACTAACAAAACCAAACTAAAATAAAACCACAATAAAATAAAATAAAACGGGCAGACAAACAACCAACAATCTCATTAGAAGGTAGCCAAAACAAACTAACTAACAAAACCAAAGTAAAATAAAACAGGCAGACAAACAACAAACAACCTCATAAGTAATACGGTACGGCTTACATATCAATGAACTGAATCTACTAATTAGAAATATACAATACCTAAGGAACAAGGGAACAAAACTGAACAGATATAAAAAACGAAAATAATACTAAACTTATAATTATTGTCGCCCTTAGTTATTAGTGAGTTAAACTCTATAATGTTCCATATCTGTGAATCAAAGTTGTTTTATGTACATACATGATTACAAAACTTCGTTATTATTAACCCATACAGAGATGATACTTCAGAGATAACTACTTTCCGTATGTTTTCTTCTACTGACTATAATGATTTTAAACTTCTTATTCAGTGTACTGGTAACTGGTCGATTTGGAGTCTCCCTCTTCCAACTTCGGTCGTCCGAAGTAGGAGAGCCGAGACTTGGTTCATCCTGAAATACTAGCATGCATTCCTGTATGTGTAGCTTAAGTGTCCCATAATATCCTTCAACCATGTGTACTCGTGCTAATTTCGCTGTTTCATTTTTTTCTTTCAGCAGCATATGCCCCTTCCCTTATGCACTAATTTAATTTTTTTCTCCCACAAGCTTTTTATAATTGTGAATAGTTTTGATAGTTTCCCTGGCCTTCTCCATTCCCTGTTTATTAATTTGACAAGAGTATAGTACTCAGATTCTCTTTCCATTTTATTTATCTCTTCCGCTTCCAAGTATTTAACCCGTAATGCTCTTGTACTTTCACACTGTCTCAAGAAATGTGCATTTCCTAACTCCTTTTCACACAATAAACATGTATTTGCAACTTCTGTAAATGCCTTATTTTTATAAACTCCCATCAACCACCATATCATTCCCCTGTATTCTCTTTTGGTTAATTTATCATGTATTATTTTCATACCTGGGTATATATTCATGAATTCCTCCAGAGTTCTCCTATTATTACCCTCAGCTCTTAGCCTTTGTATTTCTATATCTGCTACCCTCTGTGCCACTCTCCCACAGACTTTTCTTTCTTCTAAATCGTTGTCCCAATAGTTCCCCATCCCAATTCCTTCTAGTATTTTCTTTAAGTTGCCCGCCCAGTACCCATCCTCATACCTCATTTGGTGTCGGTAAGCTATATCTAGAATTTCTCCCCCTCCTCCCCTTTTTAACCTATACCAATATTTTATTAATCTCTTAATTATATCCACTTTTATATTAATATCAGTACACATTAATCTTGCTCCACTATTCGCTGTACATATTGGTAAGCCTGTAATTATTTTAATAAATCTACTAGTGACTGAATCGAGCATTACTATTTCCTTTTCTGTGCCCCATACTTCTGAACCATATATCATTTTAGATTTAATCACAGCGTTGTATACATTTCTTTGTACCCTAAAGTCAATATTAGGCATCCTGTTATCTAATATTCTTATACTAGCTAGGGCTGCTGTACCAATCAGTTTTGCTCTCTTGACGTGTTCAGACCAATTTCCATTTCCTGATATGATAATTCCTAAATATTCTAACTTATTAACTACTTCCAGATTTACTCCTTCAAGATACCATTTTTCCTTTTTTGCTAATTTGTTCCCGTTTTTGCACACCATTACTCTAGTTTTCTGTGCGTTAATTTTCATATTCCACTCTTTACAGTACTTCTCGATACCATCAATACTTTTTTGCATTGCAACTGGCGTTAGTGTGAACAGGAGTATGTCGTCAACAAAGACAAGACCAGGAATATCCTGATTTTCTAAACACGGCAGTGCTAATCTTTCCTCAACTTCAAATTCTAGTATATCGTTAATGAACAATAAAAATAAAATCGGTGACAATTTACATCCCTGTTTCAAACCCATTTTAGAAATAATATCTCCTACTACTACTACTCCTTCTTTGACTCTCACAGTACACTTTACTTCAGCATATCTTTTCTATAGCCCTTATCATTTTACATGATACTCCTACTTGTCTCAATCTAGTAACGACTGCCCCCCTGTTCACAGTATCGAATGCTTTTTCTAAATCTATTGATGTAATATAGAGCTTTCCACGTTTTTTCTTTACATATTTGTCAATAAGAGTTCTCACAATAAAAGCATTATCTGGTGTTGTTCTCCCTCTTCTGAAGCCAATTTGAAATTTCGAGAGGATTGAATGTCTCTCTGCCCAGTTCCTTAGTCTATTTGCTAGTATACCCGTATATACTTTCCCCAATGTATCTAATAAGGTTATTCCCCTATAGTTTCCTGGATTTAATCTATCCCCTTTATTTTTGTATATAGGGCATATAATCCCCTCTTTCCAAGCTTTTGGAAATATCCCTTTCTCGAATATCTTATTGAATATCTTTGTCAAAATTTCCAACATGCCGCTTCGTTCTCCCACCTCTTTCCAAAATTGATATGTGATACCTGAAATCGCTCCTGATTTTCCCTTTTTGGCTCCTTGTAACAGGTTCCTTATTTCATGAGTCGAAATAGCCTCATCTAATTCAGGCAGAGTGACACTCAAACCCCTCGAAACAGTAATCCCCTCATGCTGAGCTCTCCATTTGTCTTCTTTATTCAATAATTTCTCGAAATACTGGACCCATGTACTATAACTTATATTGGTCCCCCCAGAGCCCGACTTCTTCTGCGTTTAAGAATTACCAGCGAGGAAAGCTTTAAGAGGATGTACAACAATACTGAACACAGAACTATCAACATGAGGTAGGAGCCAGATTTGCTTGCCCGGCCGCGCCAGCCATTTTCTTTTTAGACAAGCACATAAGAGTCCCAGGGCGAAAACTATGCCCTTTTACTCAACTGTTTCCGAGAAATACCCGATGAGTCGGAGAATCTCCATTCCACTGCACTGGCGGGAGATAAAATGATCCGGCATAGATGCCGTATTTTCCCCCATGTAATTTTGAAATTATCATAATGTTACACAATTTTGCCGCTGAATAGAGGGGAGGGGAGAAAGCTTAATGCGGCGTTACCTAGATAACGCACTGGCTTGCTGTGTTCTATATACCGTATTCCATTTCTTTCCGCGCACGGATTTATTCGTAATTACAGATTCAATTGTTTCAGTGATTCTATGTGACAGCGCTAAAATTTCTAAAGCTGTCCGTTCAAACGTTCGACAGGCGTTCGGGAGAGACCATCTGCTCTTCAACTGTGGAGATAATTTCCAATATCTGCCTCTCCAACTCAGTGAGAAATATAACATTATTTCTTAATACATTTACACTCCAGGTGTGGTTTTTCTCTCGGACTCGGCGAGGGATCCCACCTCTGACGCCTGAGTGTGAGAGTTTGGGTCGGCCGGGGTTGGGGGGGTGTACAATGGAGAGAAGGACCATTACCTCGCCCAGGCAGCCTCACCTGCTATGATGGGAAGATTGGAAGGGATAGGCAAGGAAGAGTGAAGTAAGCGACCGTGGCCTCAAGTTAGGTACCGTCCTGGCATTTTCCTGGAGGAGTAGTGGGAAACCACGGTAAACCACTTCGAGGATGGCTGAGGTGGGAATCGAACTCCCTCTACTCAAATGACCTCCCGAGGCTGAGTAGACCCCGTTCAAGCTCCCGTACCACTTTTCTAATTTCGTGGTAGAGCCGGGAATCGAACCCGTGCCTCCAACGTTGGCAGCTAATCACACTAGTCACTACAACACAGAGGCGGACGAGAAATATAAGAAGGCGCTAAATATTTAGGTTCGATGGGGAATATCTCCCGGCGAAATACACGCTACATTTTAAAGCGTGTTGGTATTGCGGTGTCAGGTTAGTGTGGTGGAAGTTTTTTTTTTGTTATTTGTTTTACGTCGCACCGACACAGATAGGTCTTATGGCGACGATGGGGCAGCAAGGGGCTAGGAGTGGGAAGGAAGCGGCCGTGGCCTTAATTAAGGTACAGCCCCAGCATTTGCCTGGTGTGAAAATGGGAAACCACGGAAAACCATCTTCAGGGCTGCCGACAGGGGGGTTCGAACCCACGATCTCCCGAATACTGGATATTGGCCGCACTTAAGCGACTGCAGCTATCGAGCTCGGTGGTGGAAGTTTAAGACGTGCTGTAAGCTGACATTTTGTAAATACAATACATAATATATATCTTAACAAGCCGAGTAGCAGTCGAGTTTTACATAGTGAGGCGAGAAATATAATTTAATATAACATAATTTAAGGAAGCTTGAACACAATTATTTCTCAAAGCTGGAAGCTGAAGGCTCAAGCTTGCATTGTGAATGTGAATGCACATACCGTGTTCAATATTGTTTCTGAGGGCAGAACGAATCTTGAAATAGGGAATAAGCCCGCGTTTAGATCACCAGGGAAACATCGCACAGTTCAGAAACTTGTAACAAATTGGGCCGACTTTGAAAAGTGTGTTTTACATAGAACAATATTTTTGACTAGTACAATAATGGTGAATTTCCAACGCCAAAGAAATTGGAGTATTTAATGAAGGAGAAAAGACTGGGAACCATTGAATGAATCCAAGTGTTTATTTTGCAATAATAAGTCCGACTCCTTGGCTGCATCGTCAGCATTGAGGTTTTAGTTTCAAAGGGTCCCAGGTTCGATTTACGGCCTGTTTGGGTATTTTAATCATGTTTGATTAATTCTTCTGGCTTGGGGACTGGATGTTTGTGTTTAACACACTCCTCTTCATATTCAGAGAACACACCACACTACCAACCAGTACGGAAACACGCAACAGTGTTATATCGCTCTACATAGGGTTGGTGCCAGGAAGGTCATCCGGCCGTAAAACATGGCCATATCCACATGTGCGACACAGTTGGCACCTGCGACCCCACAGGAGTGGGAAGAGCTGTAGAAGAGAAGAAATTTGCCTTAAAAAGACGCTACTGGAATTTTTTTTTTTGGCTTTACGTCGCACCGAAACAGATAACTCTTATGGCGACGATGGGATAGGAAAGAGCTAGGACTGGGAAGGAAGCGGCCGTGGCCTTAATTAAGGTACAGCCCCAGCATTTGCCTGGTGTGAAAATGGGAAACCACGGAAAACCGTCTTCAGGGCTGCCGACAGTGGGATTCGAACCCTCTATCTCCCGAATACTGGATACTGGCCGCACTTAAGTGACTGCAGCTATGGAGCTCGATACTAGAAATGTTACTCAGAACGTCATGCGGTATAGATTACATACATCACATCAGAGAATAACACAGCCTCGCATGGGTTGAGTACTGCGTTCAGGCTAGTGCCACACTTACGTGATTTCACGCTGCGTTACGGCGTGAAATCTCATTTCAAAAATGCACACCACTCATTTGGACGGGACCGGCAAAACACAGCGTGATTTCCCGCCGCGGGATACGAGACAAGGCGCGTCTTCAAGGTCGCCGGCTCGAGAATGGACCAAGGTCCATTTTATTTGCGTGTTTTCCCAATCAGTGCCTGCCTACACTTGCGGAATTAAGATGCTGCGGTGTCGTGCTATTGTTTGAATATTGCGCGTGGCTCATCTGCGTCCGCAAAATGGTATTGGACAGTGAATTAATAATTTTGGAGGTAGAAAAGTACCCGTGCCTTTATGATACCAAAGAGAAAGAATTCCAAAAATAGAGACATGAACTGAATTGCGTGGTTATGAGTAACGGGCATTGTGCTGGGGGTACGTCGTGTTTCTTGTGCTGATAGGAATTTCTAACAAACAGAAATGCATTTCAAGTGAGTTCACGGACATCCTATAATACTAAAAAAAGAAACTCTTGGTTGTCTTTTAATTTATTGTGTAGGAGCACAAATTGTCCACTTGATGACCTTGATGGATCCAATATTCTCTTTGACGTCGATGACGAACAGCATATGACGCAACAACGGTGTTATTATTTTATAGACTTCCTTCCATATGCAGAGCAATGCGATGCTTTGCTACTTTACAATATACAACACGCTAATAAAATCACACCGTTCAAACATGCATGTGTGGCCTCGCGCCCTGTCCTCCAGCTACATGAAAATAAGGGTAGAAATCCAGCGTGACACAACGCAAGTGTGTTCACCCACCTCGCAGGTCGTCCAACTGCATGGAAAACAGGCAGTAACGCAGCTTGAAAATAGGCAATGGCATGTTATAGGACGCCGCCTCTGTGGTGTAGTGGTTAGCGTGATTAGCTGCCACCCCCGGAGGTCCGGCTTCGATTCCCGGTTCTGCCACGAAAATTTGAAAAGTGGTACGAGGGCTGGAACGGGGTCCACTCAGCCTCGGGAGGTCAACTGAGTAGAGGTGGGTTCGATTCCCACCTCAGCCATCCTCGAAGTGGTTTTCCGTGGTTTCCCATTTCTCCTCCAGGCGAATGCCGGGATGGTACCTAACTTAAGGCCACGGCCGCTTCCTTCCCTCTTCCTTGTCTATCCCTTCCAATCTTCCCATCCCTCCACAAGGCCCCTGTTCAGCATAGCAGGTGAGGCCGCCTGGGCGAGGTACTGGTCATTCTCCCCAGTTGTATACCCCGACCAAGAGTCTGAAGCTCCAGGACACTGCCCTTGAGGCGGTAGAGGTGGGATCCCTCGCTGAGTCCGAGGGAAAAACCGAACCTGGAGGGTAAACAGATGATGATGATGATGATGATGATGATGATATAGGACAGGGTTGGCGAACCTATGCCATGCGTGTCACTAGGTGACAAGCGAACAAGGATATGGTGACACACCACATGCACATATTAACGTTTTTACACAAATCTTGTACTATACACTATACAGATCTCGTACATCGTATAGTCATAGTGTTTCAGGTTTAAGAAATAAATAAAACAAATTTAAATTCTAGTTCCAATGGGAAGTGCATTATCGCAACACTGCAACACTGATAGATGTGAAAGTAAAGTGAGATAAATGTCAGATGCGACCGGCGAGCAATTCTCTCACCCACATCAGTGTCCGACTCGTTGGCTGAACGGTCAGCGTACTGGCCTTCGGTTCAGAGGGTTCCGGGTTCGATTCCCGGCCGGGTCGGGGATTTTCACCTCAATAGGTTAATTCCAACGGCACGGGGGCTGGGTGTATGTGTTGTCTTCATCATCATTTCATCCTCATCACGACGCTCAGGTCGCCTACGGGCGTCAAATAGAAAGACCTGCACCTGGCGAGCCGAACCCCTCCTGGGATATCCCGGCACTAAAAGCTATACGACATTTCATTTACCCACATCAGTCAATTATTGAATTTTAGCTTGTGTGTGGTTGCCAGCAGCGCGTTATTATTCTTAATGTGTAACTGTTTATTGTTTTGAATTTTGCAAGACAAATAGTTGCTAAGAGATTATCCCAATTTCGAGATTTCGAGAAACTATCGCACTTTATTTGAAAACCTCATATTTCACAAATGAGTGATATTAAGGCCAATTTTTTGAGCGGTTAGAAATTGACAGATTACATTTGGAGTTGACTGGATTTCAAGAAAGCGGTATATGGGTGAATAAATTTTCACATTCGTGAAAATCGAGTGTGCTGTTAATGGTGAGCACTGTCTCCAGAAGCCGGAGAACTTAACATTTGAAAAGTGAAACAGCCTCCCAGAAAGTGCTACTAAGATTCAGCAACAAGTTTCACAGTGAAATTGAGAACGATATTTCACGTAAAGTCCTTTGACAATATTACTATTTTTGAATTCTATATCTAACAATACTTAATTACGATTTGTGTTTCAATGGGCACTTATTATATGTTTTTAAAAATAATGTTAGCTATTCTTAAAACTCACATATTTAAAAATGTATTTTTGCGGTATTGGCAAAATACGACCACGGGGCATGCAATCAAATGTATTATTTTGCAAAACAAGGGGCTGCCTGGCCGAGGCGGAAAAGGCTTGGCTCGCCCGGAAGGACCTGGGTTCGAATCCCCGTCAGTAAGTGTAATATTTAAGAAACGAGATTTCCACTTCCGGAGGTGCATATGGCCCTGAGATTCACTCAGCCTACACTAAAAATGAGTACCAGGTTAATTCCTGGGGGCAAAAGCGTCCGGGCGTAGAGCTAACCACTCTACAATGGTGGAAGCCTTTACCTTTCACTCCTCCAAGGCCCTTCATGGCCTGTATGGAGGTGATTTTGCTTTGCTATATATTTAACAACTTATTACGAAACATCATTTGGAATTAGGGATAGAAGTCGGGGGTGGGGTGTGGGAGGGGTTGTAGCCATTCTAAAGAAAATAACCAGTGGCACAGTAGACAGTTGAGAATTAAAAAATCAGACACATTAGTTGGAAAAGTTTCCCCATCCCTGTTATAGGATATATTGCTCTATATCTGCTCCGGTTGCCTACGGGCGTCAGTTCAAAAGACCTGCATCTGGCGAGCCGAACATGTCTTCGGACACTCCCGGCACTAAAAGCCATACGCCATTTCATTTCATTTCTATACCTGCTTCATATCGGGATTGTAATCACGTTTGAACTTCGTTGTAAGCATCATTATTTTAGCATCGATAATCGTAGGGTTAGGGCTTCTGTCACATACACGCATTTACCATAATCCACATCACCTTCATTAGCTCCTCAATTGAGGTTGGCGTCAGGGAGGACATCGGACCGGGAGATTTCTTAAGATAAATGAAACTGGGAGAGGAGGAGGAGGAGAGAATCGGCCTATTAACAAGAATTGTCCCGGTATTCGCCTGGAAGTGAAAAGAGGGGACTACAGAAAATCATTTTCAGGACAGCCGACGGTGGGGTTCGAACCCACTCATCTCCCGAATGTACAGTCCATAGTCGTTGCACTCCGCTCGGTGTATTGCAAACTACACTACTGACGTTTTTACGCCACATACAATACAGGTACAGCATTGCTTATGGTATTAATAATTCCTGTTTTATAGCTTGACTTCTATTTAGAACTGAAGTACATTAGAATTGCACTGTTATTCGGATTCTGTTCCTTTAAATGATGGCTTAAATTACCATTAATTACACTTCAATTATTCCTTTCCTTACATAGCTAGTGGAAGTTTAATTATTTTTCCACCGCAGGTATTCTGCTCGAATTATCCGAAATTTGGAATTTGTAGAGTTCTGATTACCGGGTAGTACTGTAGATACGTAGTTGAATTAAAATAGTACGGTAGTTATTTCAGGGACTGGGCTTTTAGGTCGTTCGAAACGGAAATTGCCGCACTGTTGAGAAACGACTTAGGGATTTCATGCACTGGGTGGTGATGGGTAAGACGACTTGATAATTTGCAGCAGACCTATGATAGTATCGCTAAGCTATTTAAGGGTTTGAAGGTGCATTAAGAGATATAGCAGGGGATGTCAGTCTGAGAAGTGAGAACAGATGATTCCGAGACAGTTGATTTCTTTCGTAGATTCACAACAATGTTCGTTGAGTATAAATGTCGGTCTGGTAAAATAACCAAGAGATCCTAAGGGATCTTTCTCAAAGGGTGTACAGGTGATGTTAAAATGGAGTATAGGGGAGAAAGTTGGGGTGGGGTATATTGTCTCCCGAAATATTGTTTTGTTTTGTTCTGTTCTGTTGAGTTCGCAAGTTGTCTCTGCTTTATTTGCCGATAGCGTAAATTACCTCCCATTTGTTTTGGATAGGAAGGGGAGTTAGGGATTGGAATAACTTACCAAGGGAGATATTCAATAAATTTCCAATTTCTTTGCAATCATTTAAGAAAAGGCTAGGAAAACAACAGTAGGAAATCTGCCACCTGGGCGACTGCCCTAAATGCAGATCAGTAGTGATTGATTGATTGATTGATTGATTAAATTTTGTAATCTGCCACTGTATCACTTCAATTCACATGAGTTGCTTGATATCGATAATTATATTCGATTACTGAATGGAATCTGTCTTCAGGTGAACAAACGTTGGCAGAACTGTGCTTGATATATGTTTGAAGGTCAACATAAATACGTCTTGTACTCTGCTTGTCATCCTCCCCAGTGAACGTGAAATCCATGTACAGTGAAAATGGTCACAAGTTGTGTATCATTGACGGATGCAAGTTTAGTTTCCATAAGCAATTGGTTGGTGGTATAGGAAGATATGGTCGTGCACAACGAAACTATGTAAGTGTTATTTGAGAATTAATATTAATAGTGAAATAGTAGAGAAAATGGTAGTACATTCATATGAATGTCCATGTGCACAAATTTTTTTAAACAGAAATAACATGAGCAACCAATTAAAACGTAATGCTGTAGAAGTTAGATGTACTAGACCTGTGAAACTATTTCATCAACATCTCGGTAACGAAATATGATGCCATCTTATTAAAAAAGAAATATTCAAATTGAAATTCCACTAAATCGAACGAATTCCTACAATCATACATTTTTAGGTACTGCATCGAGACTCTGGAATACACTCCCACTTCCTCTAATAAATTCAAATCTTCCTGCCGAAAGTTTTTCCAGGGAGCAGACAACTGTGTTGGGTGAGTCCTCGTGTATGTGTAGTGGGAATGGGTTTCCTTTTATATATTATACACTTGCATTATTATTATTATTATTACTACTACTATTACTATAATTATTTCCTTTTTATATAATTGTTCTCACTCTAATTGCCGTACTGATTTGTAACTTAATGTATCTGTCCGTAGTATTATTTCTTTGTAGAATTACTATATCTTATTTTTACTTGTATGTTCACATTTTTAAATGTTATTGTTTAAAGTGGTTAAGTGCAAGAGAGGGCCGTGAGCCCTAACTTGGCTATAAATGTAAGTCAGGTATGAATAATTGAATGAATGAGTTAATTAAATGCAAGAGCTTCTATACGACCAAAGTCTACTAGTTTGCTTCATGACCTCCACTACTCTCTAGCACGTACGGAAATAGTCAGACAGGGGAGACGATTCTTTTAGTGGTAATTTCTCGTGTCAACAATATTTTAGAATTTTCAAGAAATGTGCATATTTTAAGTAAAATGCAAGTTTTATATGTTGTACAGTAGATGGTACTTGTAAAAGTTCAGCCAAACTGTTCCACCAGTTATTCGCAGTTCATGGAGTGCATTAAAGTATCAAAATTCCTGTATTTTACTTCTAACTACCAAATTCATATACTCAAATGTTTACCGAAGCGTTCACACACATTGTGAATGAGTGCAATAGCAATTACAGTTGCTTTGCTCGCGTATATGTGTAGACTCATCAGGCTATAGAAACCAAACATGGACGTAAAGGGTTATTGATTTCAATTCTGGCGGAGTTGGTACCACAAAATTCAAACTTTGGATTAGGTCGTATGCATAGAAAAAGGAGAGTACGGCAAACCTCTTAAATTATTTTTCAGTCTTCATTTTTTAGATATGATGGAATTTCAGCCTGACAAAGCAGCCATGACAACATTCTGGATACCTGGAGGACGCAGAACATTCATCGCCAGTCAGTCACAACCGTTGATTATCCCACACGAAACTAAATCGCCCTTTTAATGCCAACCATTCCAATGATTACGATGCTATTGAAGTTTTAAAACAGCCGAGGGAGTTGGCCGTGCAGTTAGAAGCGCGCAGCTGTGAGCTTGCATTCGGAAGGTAGTGGGTTCGAAACTCGGCTGTCGGCGGCGCTGAATATGGTTTTCAGTGGTTTCCCATTTTCACAGCAGACACATGCTGTGGCTGTACCTTGATTAAGACCACAGCCGCTTCCTTTCCAGTCCTAGGCCTTCCCAATCCCATCGTCACCATAAGACCTCTCTGTGTCGGCGCGACGTAAAGCAACTTGTAAACTGAAGTTTTAAAACATACTCAGAGCGACACGTGCGCATTACAAACGCAGTAACTGTTTTTTTTTTTTTTTTTTTAGTACAGAGAAGACTGATTTCACTCCTTCGGTTCGTTAAGTGTGTTTCCTTAAAGTTTCTTCCAGAATTCTATGACGAAGTTTTCCACCGAATATAATTAATCCACCAATCAAAATTCTTAACCATACCAGGAATATTTCACACAGTATTTATAATTCTGCAAGTCCTAAGTCTGTAAATGAGAAGAAAAATGTTGATTAAAGGTAATAATAGTAAGTTAACTTACGAACCGGATGCGGATACACGGTGATAACGAATGTTTGTTTCAAATCTCTTGCACGATATTTCATTTGGTACACTGAACAGGTTTTAGATAAATTGTGAAGGAAATTCCCAAGGCTTCTCCAGACAAGGAATAGGATAACCAGGTACAACTGAACAGTAACAAATGCTTGTTTCTTGTCTCCGCTTTTCAGTTCATTATTTCACTGAATCCTGTCGTAACCTAATTGTGACCCAGCAACTTCGTTTCAAATGTCCTAAAACCTCTTTTTTTAAAATTTGCTTTACGTAGGCGATATTTTTGATGATATTAATGTGAAGTTAAAATCGCATTTGCGTGGCGACAATGGGATAGGAAAGCGCTAGGAATGGGAAGGAAGCGGCCCCAGCATTTGGCTGGTGTGAAGATGGGAAACCACGGCCAACCATCTTCAGGGTTGCGGATAGTGGGGTTCGAACCCACTAACTTCCGGATGCAAAGTCACGGCTGTGCGCCCCTAATCGCACGGCCAACTCGCCGGGTAAACGTACTAAAACCATCTTAGAATGCCGGTTTTAGAGAGTACTTTAAGCCAGTAGTAATGCTGGAGAGTATCTATGTATGCATATATTAATGTACGAAACAATGTTTTTGTGTCAACAACTGTTCCAATAGTGTATGAATCGGGATAGTAAAATGGCCACAAGATCTTAAAGGTTTTATCTGAAGGACTTCCATAAAATATACTGATTAGGAAATAGACTCCGTGGACATTGTACGGCTGCAGTATATTTACATCGATTTTAGCTTCGATTTATCACAGTTTTGAGTCTCCAACTACCACATAGAATGCAGTACATATTTGCAATTCCAGGTTAGAGAAGGGGGATATAAATATGTAGGTGTAGTGATTTATAGCGTTTAGAAATTAGAAATGTATTATTTGCACATTTAGCATTTTTAGGGTTTCTAATTTTGCGTTTTATAGCGTCTTGAAGAAAACCTACGATTTGAATCAATAAATATGTAATGCCTTTGGTGATATTAATGTGAAGTTAAAAATCGCATTTGCATAAAGCTAATAGCAAAATAAAAGTGCATGAATTATACTAAATTATTTATTTTAAATCGTTATAGACTGAAGTGTAACGTGAAAAAAAAAGAGCAAATGTGTACGGTACCGATGCAAAGTCAGAATAATAACAGAAAACAAATAAAATTAACTTATATTCTTGATTCGGTGACACTGTTGAAGGAGATCATAGAAAATGCCTAAACATATTATTCTGTCATTTGTGTTCTAATATGACTTACAATTGAATTATATTTACTGAAATATCCGACAGCATCCACAATCTTGGTCCTACCCCAAATATATTGCAGAAGTGCTTTGGTAAATGTGAGCTTAACAGCAAACAGCATTTGCGGGCAGTACAAGGGTGCGCACATTCCTAGGTTTAAGTTTCTAGAAACATTGCCAGTTCGCATCGTATCGCATTTCTGTATAAATTTAGCATTTTATCCTCTTCTTAAAACACATTAAACATTGGTTTACAGGTCATGAAAAATACAAAAGCACAAGCCGTTCGTTGTCAGCATTTCGTGTGATATCGCTATTGTGAAAAATTATTTTCCCTAATTTTCGCAATGACCTATGTCTTCTGGTGTGGACTTGATCAAATATATTATTTTCATTGACCAGTTTCAGTCCCATCGTTGGCTTTTCTTCGTCCTCACGCTTTGAATTCTGGTCAGTTGAGATTTTGGACTTGTAAGTTGTCATTTCATTTCGTCTCATTTCGCACCATTAGGGGCCGATGACCTCGATGTTACGCCCATTTAAACAACAAACATCAATCAAGGATGATTATTATTATTATTATTATTGACTTTCTAATCACTCTTTGATATTAATAAAACATTTCTCTAATATCACGATGTACACATTTACAATCATAGATGATATAATATGAGAAACATATAAATTTTAGAGTTTATTACACTTTGCGTTCCTTTTGCCTACAACCATTACGAGATCGCAACAGCTTTATTTCCACTAGGTTAACATGAGACGTACGGAGCGCTTAAAAGTGAGTTCATTTTATAAACTACCGTTTGTAGCTCTATAGCTGTTCTACTCTCCCGATACCAACCATTGTGTTCATGCAAGAAGAGCGTGGTAACCACAAGGTGAGATTTTGTTTGTATTACAGGATATATAGACGAATGTAGCAGTAGTTCTGATTGCTTATTAATATATATTTTATAATTATAATAATAATAATAATAATAATAATAATAATAATACCACAGACACATATTCAGTTATGTACTACAATGAGTCATGACAAAAACATGGCTTCCGATTTACAAAAGTCATCTTTTGCATACAAGTGTGTGTGATATATAACTCCAAGATCATAGAAATTCCCGCGGCTTCCTGAGGAAGTGCTGTGGTGGGGGGAGTGTCGAACGCCTCGTTGTAAATTTGACATGACCCACAAAATAATGTGAGAGTCTGCGTACTGTATATTTATAATAATAATAATAATAATAATAATAATAATAATAATAATAATAATAATAATAATTATAATATAACGGGCACTCATTTAAATCAGAAGAATGCGTTCTGTTCAGTAACACTGTGATCGCTTATTCTCCGGACCACCTTTTGAACAGACTAAAGCGGAAGTGACGTCATTGCCTCGTCATACTCGCCGTTGTTGCCAAATAAACCGGCGCGCGATTCAAAGTTGTACTCCAGCACTATAATACAGCACAGCTCACGGATTGTACCTCGAGTGAATTTAAATGAATTAATACATTAACGTATGCATGTTGCAATCCCATACATTTTTAACGGCGTACATCTTTAAAAAATTAATTTACTGAATTACATTTTTAATGTACTAACTACAATTTCACGCTTAAAGCATTGCGAGCGAATTATTTTGACATACACTGTAAGCATTATCTTCATTAAATTATTATTATATATGTATAACATTATAGTATCATTTATCATTCACTATTATTATCTAAATACTGCATATGCCACGAACCTACTACGCTGGCGTAGCAGGGGGAGAGGTGATACTCCCACGTGGCGCATCCCAGGTGGCGGATAGGGGGGTCCTAACCTTCTTGCCGGCGGACTTGAGGGAAATAAAATACCTCTCGCGGACCAAACACACTACCGTCTGCGGGTGGGGGACGGACAAGTAGAATACACCCGCGGTATCCCCTGCCTATCGTAAGAGGCGACTGCAAGGGGCCCAAGGGGCTCTCAATTTGGGAGTGTGGATTGGCGACCACGGGGCCCTTAGCTGAGTCTTGGCATTGCTTCCACTTATGTGCCAGGCTCCTCACTTTCGTCTATCCTGTCCGACCTCCCTTGGTCCACTCTTGTTCCTTTCCGACCCCGACGGTATTAAAGCATTCGAGGCCTAGGGAGTATTTAATTTTCACGTCCTTCGTGGCCCTTGCCTTTCATCGTCCGTTACTTCATTTTTCGAAGTGACGGATCCCTTCTTTCTTATTCTTTCGCTCTCTCTAGCCCCTGTGGGTGGGAGACGCAGACGAAATACACCCACGGTATCCCCTGCCTGTCGTGAGAGGCGACTAAAAGGGGCCATGAAACTACTTTTGATTCGTACCATCACGCGGGGAACACCATGGCTTGCCTGTAATTGCGAGTAGTACCACTATATTAGGTACGAAACAGGTTTTTGTTAGTATCAGCAGTGAGTTGGTTCGCCTGTGGGTTTCCAGTACCCTTGAGTCGTACCCATGTGAGCAACACCGCGCGTCTGGGCGTTGCTTGTGAGTTGTACCACTATACGAGCGACACCGTGGGTCTGCGTTGCCTGTGATTAGTACCCATATATGTGAGGAACACCACGGGAATGCCGGCACCCGTGACTAGTACACCTACAGTAGGTGAGGAACTCATTGGTTTGCGTTGGCTATGAGTGGCGCCATTGTGTGAGAAACACCATAGGTCAGCGTTACCTGTACGACGTACAATACTTGTGAGTAGTACCATCATGTGTGGAACACCGTGAGTCTTCGCTACTTTTGATTAGTACCCCAACATGACAAATACCATGGTTCTACTTTACTAGCGACATGTACCATTATGAGGGGCCTTTGACCTGGATTTTGGACCCCTTTAGAAAACAAGCATCATCATCATAATCATCAGGATTGTACTTCAGAAGGTCCCTTGGTAGGTAACGCTGTTTCTCTCTGGTAGTTTTTGGGTAGGATCCACTGATTGTTTTGGGTTCATGTCCATCCATTCATCCTTCATGAAAATGAAAACCTACAACCTGTTTTCCAGTCAATGGCCGGGTCAGATATAGGCTATTAGTACGATGAAAATCACTCCCAAAGTGATTTATTAATGAGTGATAAATGCTATGAAATGAGAATGGAGAGTGTTGCTGAAATGAAAGATGACAGGGAAAACCGGAGTACCCGGAGAAAAATCTGTCCCGCCTCCGCGTTGTCCAGCACAAATCTCACATGGAGTGACCGGGATTTGAACCACGGTATCCAGCGGTGAGAGGCCGACGCGTTGCCGTCTGAGCCACGGAGGCTATTCATCCTTTGTCATCTCTCTTTTGTCAGTGGATGATTTAAAAAAATTATTTTGTCGTTTCATTTTGTACCATCAGGGCCCGATGACCTAGATGATAGGCCCCTTAAAACGACAAGCATCATCATCATCACCACCGAGCTCGATAGCTGCAGTCTCTTAAGTGCGGCCAGTATCCAGTATTCGGGAGATAGTAGGTTCGAACCCCACTGTCGGCAGCCCTAAAAATGGTTTTCCGTGGTTTCCCATTTTCACACCAGGAAAATGCTGGGGCTGTACCTTAAGGCCACGGCCGCTTCCTTCCCACTCCTACCACTCCTAGCCCTTCCCTGTCCCATCGTCGCCATAAGACCTATCCGAGTCGGTGAGACGTAAAGAAAAAAAAAACCATCATCAATACTGTATATGGCCTGATTCTATTCGAAGTAATCCATTCCAAGTATATGAATGAGCCTGCCGGAGAGGTTTGTCACGATACTCACGAGCGATTGATCAATAAGCGAGAGAAGTGGTGATTATGTTCTGGAATTAACTTGAAACTGGCAGGGGAAGTTGGGGATCCAGGCGAAAAACTGTCCCACCTCCGCTTTGTCCAGCCCAATTTCAATAAATTATTACAAATATATTTTTATAAAACATATTATTATTATTATTATTATTATTATTATTATTATTATTATCATGCAGGAGGTTTGAGCGTCAGCTTACCTTGTGCCGCAGTAATTAATCTTTATCGCTATCAACTGCATGGCTGTCTTAATAGATGTATCAACGCAAACCCTTGCTTTGGTGTGGCCGTCGTTTACCCACGTCTCATCTGTGTACACTACGGCTTTTCCCTTGGCCCTTACTTCGTTAATGCTGGGTAAATACCTATGACGCCAAGCAACAATGTCTTCCCTGTCAATTAACAATGATTCTCTCTTTCGCTTTATATACTTAAAGCCCATATCTAAAAGTAGCCTCCGCATGGTTGTTTTAGAGAACTTTGGAAGTTCCTTCCTTGTCCTCATTGACAATGGATACCACTTTATTTAATGTCGATAGATCGTTCTCCCTGTACAACATGCGGATTTTTCTCCTTATTGCCGCTCGAGTAAAGGAATCATACTTCTGAAGACGAGTTACTTTCCGGTTTTATAATCGGCTTTTACCTGGAGCACGGTTGTATGTGAAGCTCCTACTGCTTCTGCTGTCTGTCTCGCTGCTTCATGAACAGTAGAAACCAACATATACTTCACACACATCTGAAGCAGAATATGTAGAATGAGATGATACAATGAATACGGTCATTTCTAAACAAGAAGTAGAGTATGCGATCAACAAAATAGCCGTCGACACATCCCCTGGCCCAGACCATTATATTGATGAGGGCACTTAAACATGGCACGTGCTATGAAATGATAGCATTGATTGCAACAAGCATGTTAAAAAGAACACTGGTGCCCGAGATTCTTAAGAGAGCTAGAACCGTGCTTATCCATAAGGGAGGAGACCCTATGGATCTAGATAATTGGAGACCAATAACCATCTATTCACTAGGGAGAAGAGTAATAGAGCGCATGTTAGATTCACGACTACGTAGCTATGTGAGCTTTAATGAAAATCAACGTGGTTTCACAAACTCTGCCGGCACTCATATCAACACTTCCATCCTGGAATCTATTCTGACATCAGCCAAACACCAAAAGGTCGACTGTAACCTGGTTTTCCAGGATATCACCAAGACTTTTGACAACGTAGGGCATAAACACTTGAATGCCCTCTCCTCCCTCGCCCTACCATCAAAACTATCTGATCTAATAATGGCCCTACAAACTAATAATACTACTCAAATTGAATCCCATCACAAGAAGACCAAACCAAATGTTCTCAATAAATGTATAATGCAAGGTTCTCCCTTATCGCCGGCGCTTTACAACATTGCAACTGACCATATTTTAGAAGAACTTTCATCAACAGAGTTCCAGGAAGAACATGGATATTATATAATGCCGGGCCTTCCTAACGTAACCATTCTAGGCTTTGCTGATGATACGTTGATTGTAGCAAAAAACAAGATTTCAGCTGGAAAGATCACCGAAATGGCTATCCAGAGATTCGAAGATATTGGCCTAACAATGTCAACAAATCTAAATCCATTTCCATAGTAAAAGGAAGTCTTACCTACAAATCTGTAACATTGGATGGTTACAGTGAAATTGCATCTATAACTCCTGCAGAGACAATCCGCTACCTCGGAGTAAACTATCACAATGCTACCATATTTGATGCTAAATTAACGATGGAAAAACTAGAGGCATTAGCATCAACTCCACTATTGCAACCACACCAGAAATTTAATGTGCTATCAAACTACATATGCCCATCTTTGATCTACAAATTCCACACTACACCTTTACATCGTATACCTGCGAGTTTCCTGATTGATACTGACAAACTTATCAAAAGCACTTTGAAAGAAGTTCTTCAACTTCCAATAGATACACCAAACAGCATGTTATACTCCGACAAAAAGTATAAAGGACTCGGTCTTTTCAAGTGTGGTTGGGAGGCTTATCTACAGCACATAAATGCATGGAAAGTTCTCCATCGATCCAACAATATACACATCAATCATACCAGAGACCTCCATAGAGAAACAAAGAAGTGCTTCGAAAAACTTGGCCTACTCCTGAATACTGAACGCGAATCAGTCAAAGTCGCGCTCCTGCGACAACTCCGTGAGAAAGAATTCGGTGCCTGGTGTGCCTTACCACAAAAAGGTAAGGGTGTTATACTGTATAAGGAATACGCTCCAGCCAATCAGTGGGTAAGAAAGCTCGAAGGTTTAACCAGCAGCGACTGGAGAAATGCCATAAAACTGACAGCAAATATAGTTCCAGTTCGTGCATTACCTGGCAGGTCCCAACACAATAACCACTGTCGGCGTTGCCACAGTGAGATTGAAACACTTGGTCACGTCTTGGGTTCCTGTCCATTTAGTGACGCCCTGCGGAATTCACGACATCATCGAATAAGATCTATGAAAGCTGAAGCCCTGAGAGATAAGCACTATACAGTCTACGAGGAGGTACATGGATTTTCAGACAGGGTCAAACCGGCGGATTGCACCGGGCTCAAGTAAAGGGTTCATAATAGACCCAACAATTAGAACCGAAGCATCATCCACTCAACCACATGATGTACACAAGGAGAAATGTGATATATATGAACCCACAATTCCATACTATGCCGAGAAATATCATCTAAACGCCATAGATGTGTTAGGATTGATGATAGGAGCAAGAGGCACCATCACTCACACCTTCCACAACTTTTGTAACAAATTTAATTTGCATAACCAATTCATTAAGGACATTGGGTTAGCAGCCCTGAAAGGATCGTTAACAATAGCTATATCTTTGTCCTATGAGGAATTTCTCATGGATTTCATAACTATTGACTGCTACAATTCTTTATTATTTAGGCTTTACTGTAGTATATCTATTTATAGACACATTTTAAATGGCCCTTGCAATTGCTAATCAACATTTTTATGTAAGCTTTGTCTTTTTGGCAGCCTCCAAATGGGGGAAGCAGAAATAAATGTATTTCCCGCCGTCAATAGCTGCGGTCGGAAATGCTTATAAACAGACAGAATCATGTTTCTCTCGACGGATGTAATAATCTTGCGTTTCTCCTTCAACTGATACGTCTGGTGAATTTTTGTTCGGATCCATTGCACAATGATATCCAATAACTAGTAAGAAGAAACCTACAAACATACAGGAGACTACAAGAATTATGAATTAGCACACAATACGCACATACTCTTTTTGTAAAAGCGAAGCATATTGATAAAATTCTCTCACTGCTGTTTTAAACAGATTATGATTGAAACTGCACCCACGTGTTCAAGACATCCACTGAGTAAGTATTGCAGCTCCGCATTGACGGTCCCATTGCCAAAACTCGCGCTGAGTAGCGCACTTCCCAGGGAGTAAAAGAATACAGGGAGATGCCTTGGAGCTCTGAAAGTGAAGCCCAATGACAGTGATCTACATAGGGGTCGTAGTCGTAAATACGCGCGAGAACGCATGTTATTTTTTGATAGTCAATTTTGTCACAGCTCATTCAAGTGAATACGGTGAACGCACATTGTAATTGCGGGAATTTTCAGATGCAAACACTGTACGACACGCTAAAACGTAAAAGAGATACTAATATTTAGTTGATGTTGTAGCTCTTACAATGTCGTGTTGTGCATACGGTTACACGAATAGGAAATCCAAAAATATTCCTGGAATAACATTTCACAGGTAAAATTCTAAGTATGGCTTGTAATATGTAGTACAGTATATTATGTTACTTCCACTGTCATTGTGCTAGTATTTCGGAGCCTCAGAAGCACCGTCCACTTTTCTTAAGAATTTTGTAGGTTAGACTTGTTTATTGTCAATCTTTCCTGAGGTTTCCTGTTCATGAAGAAAGGAGAACAGAGTGGATTAAGGCCATTAGAAGGGAAAATTGGATACCTTCTCCTTACACCAGAATGTGTTCAGCACATTTCAAACCGAAATTGTTTGATCGGTCCATGAAGAAATTTGTTTTGAAGGAAAATGCAGTACGTACTTCTTACGTACAGAATTAGAGCACTCGAGGCCTAGAGAGTTTTTCATTTTCACGCCCTTCATTGCCCTTGTCTTCCTTTGGCCGATACCTTCATTGTTCGAAGTGTCGGATCCCTTCCATTTTTGCTCCTAACTAGTGTTAGAGGATGGTTGCCCAGTTGTACTTCCTCTTAAAACAATCATTACCACCACGTATGTATGTGTTGTATGTTGGGTATTCAGCCCGAAGGCTGGTTTGATCCTCTGCAGCTATGCCAACAGCCGTCATAAATAACCTAGCCGTCACTGAAGAGGCGTACTAGGGAAACGAGGAGTGAGGTAGTTTCCCGTTGCTTTCCTCACTGAGCCAGCTGTTGCTATTACATATCAGTCTGCCAAGCCCACCAACCGACGCTATGAGCCAGGATCGTTATGACCATATGTTCACTTCAGCCATTGTAAACATGGAAATACTTAAGTGGATAGGAATGTTCTACGACAACAGAATTTAGGAATTCGACAAAATGAAACATCTGGGACTTAAATCCCAACAGCTGCATATTCTTTCTTCATATAATATTCTAGTTATGAGATTTCCAAACTGTTCAAACCCGTAATTTTCCATAGGGATCCGAATATATTTATTAAGCATATTATCGGAAGTTTCAGAGGGTTCATTGTTTATGAAAGGGTTTTCCCGTGAATCATGTGCAGACCATATGTCATGATGAAGAATCCGGTCTCAACTAACTACAAGGTACGTGTTCTAGATTTATTGGCTTTGTAGGTAAGGTGTTCTAATTTTATGAAATGGTTGGACGGAGCCCTTGTGATAAAATGAAATATGGATGGATCTGGGGCAGAAAATCTGGCCCATTATCGTAATTTCGGTGACTCGATCCCGGACTAGGCAGTCGACTTCTGAGGGGGCGGACAACACATTTCGCTCCCTATCTCATTTTGTGTATTCAGTCAGCAAAGTTCTAAATGATCATAAATCCCTCCAGAAGATGTAAGGAAGGATTCTAGCGACCACTGGCACTAAGAAAATATTGAAAAACGCACAACACGTAAGTAGCCGTTAAGCATATTCGAACACCTGCCTGAACAGAGAAAAAAAATGGTTCATGGCTTTTCATGCCAATTAGAGGGAGTGAGGTGTAAAATGTCTACACTGAATGTATAAATGACTCTAGAGCATTCGTGAGCATCGACATTTCCTAAGAATAAAGAGTGGCAGTTGTCTCAGTAGCAAATTGAACAACTTTCCATTGAAGTGCATAACGCGTCATCGTTTTTACTGTGAATTGAACAAGTGAGTTATTTTTAACCAGGCCCCCGTTCAGCATGGCAGGTGCGGTGACCTAATTGTCCTCCTTCCCAGTTGTATACCCTGACCGAAAGTCTCACACTCCAGGACACTGCCCTTGAGGCGGTAGAGGTGGGATTCCTCACTGAGTCCGCGGGAAAACGCAACCTTGGAGGGTAAACAGATTTAGAAAGAAAGAAACTTACATAAAAATGTTTTATTGTTAGAGCCCCGATTATATGTAATTGCATATTCTGTTCCTATATACGTAGCTACTAGAAAAGTAAAATGTCTGTGAATCACACTAAAAGGACCATTATTCCATGGGTTTAGAGTTACATATATTTTTACATATTTCAAGGCATAATAAATATTTTGATAAAAATTACATATTTTACATATTTTGAAGGATATAGCGCATTTGAAAGAAAACACAATTCTTTTTCATTTATTTTACACCGATTTACAGTAAGTTCTTTAGTTAAACACTTAAAAATGGTTTTAAAAGCTTGTACGTCTCTAACAACTAAAAATTATTTAATAATTTGTAGTGAGGTATTCTGTCAAAGAATCGTATCCCTTAGCTATGTTGACAGTGCAAGTCTTGGGTGTCTCGAGCTGTGTCTACCAATATTCCCTTGCACAAACTTCGTCACGTTGTTCTCTCAGATTTAGTGACTCTTCTTTTGTGATCCCTTCGTCATTCCTCAGTTTAAATGTCATATGTCAAAAGTGACTTTTCTCCTTTCTTACTTTCCTCCTGTCTTTTTCTTTCTTTCTTTCTTTCTTTCTTTCTTTCTTTCTTTCTTTCTTTTTTTCTTCTTCTGTTATTGCCCAAGCTTCACTTCCATAAAGGGCTACTCTCTATACAAAGGTCTTCAGAAACATTTTTCTAATAAGCATACATGTGTTTGAAGAGACACCTTACCTACGAGGCCAATAAATGTAGAGGAAGTAAGCTGTAGGTAGTGGAGACCGGATTCTGCATCTTGACATGTGTCTTCACATGATTCACGGGAAACCCCTTTGAAAAACAGTGAACCCTCTGAAACTTTGGATAATATGCTTAAGAAATATATTCTGACCCCTATGGAAAATGACGGGTTTGGAGATATTGGAAATGTGGTAACTAGAATATATGGAGAAAGAATATGTAGCTGATGGATTTAAGCCCCAGATGTTTCATTTTGTTGTGTTCTGTTGTCGTAGAACATTCCTGTGCATTTAAGTTTTTCCATGTTTACAATGGCTGAATTAACGGCCATAACGATCCTGGCTGTTTAACGCAGAATTCTTCTTCCATTGCCGCTTTTCCTCCAGACCAGTGGGGTCGTGAGGTCGAACTGCGGGGCACATGTGAATGCGGCCCTGTTTCAGGGCCGGATGGCCTTCTTGACTTCAACCCTATATGGAGGGATGTAATCTCTATTGCGTGTTTATGTGGTGTGTTGTCTGAACATGAAGAGGGGAGTGCTGAGACAAGACAGAAATGCCCAGTCCCCGAGCTAAAATAATTAATCAGAAGCGATTAAAATCCCCTACCCGGTCGGGAATCGAACCTCGGACACTTGGAAGAGCCGTACGCTGAAGTTTCAGCCAACGAGTCGGGCCAAGGAAAGATAGTGAATACTGGGAATTATTTTGTGGTCGCAAAACGCTCTCAAACAAAAGAGGACATTCCCGATAATCACTGTTGTCCTAATCAAAATTCTCAAATTACATCCATGACAATAACATTTTGAAGATATGTGTCTGTATGCCAAAGGGAAGTTAGAAGGTAAAAACGGCCATCAGCATCGTTGCAAGGGTTGTAGTTTTGTCTTACCTTCATGTAGGTGGGGGCTCTTTATCACTTTATTTCGCGAGTCATATCAAATTTACAGCAAGGTGTGCGACACTTCTTTCACCCACACACAGCACTTTAACAGGACACCACGGGACTTTGTGTGACATCATTGGAGTTGTATCACACTCTCTCTCTCTCTCTCTCTCTCTCTCTCTCTTTCTCTCTCTCTCTCTCTCTCTCTCTCTCTCTCTCTCTCTCTCTCTATATATATATATATATATATATATATATCCCTTCCGTGCAAAACACCCGAAAAACAGCGAAACTAGAAGTTTGGTTTTCGGTTCCCGTCATATCAGCCCCCCAGCATCACTGTAACCCTTTGTTTACTTAACTGTTCCTCACATACCACAAATACCGTATTGCACAGTCTATGTTGAACAAAATTCGAGTTGCAGATATATATTGCTTCAAGGGAGGAAACGTTTGCTTCGAGAAATCGAGAAATTCGTGTAACGGAATTTCGAGTAATACAGAAATAAATACACGTGAAGATTAGGACAAACAGCCAGATGTTACTTCTCGATACTGAAAATTCGGGTAATAGAGGTTGTTTATCGGAAGCCATATTGCTTGTCATGACTTATTGTAGTACATGACTGGGGGTATTATTATTATTATTATTATTATTTATAATAATAATTACTACTACTACTACTACATTAATTAGTCTATATATCCCGTAATACAAGCAAAATCTTCTCATCACGCTCTTCTTGCATGAAGACAACGGTTGGTATCGGGAGAGTAGAAGAGCTGGAGAGATGCAAACAGATGGTCATATTTAAGAAAGCTCTTTTGAGGGCTCCTTATGTCTTATGGTATCCTAGTGGAAAAAAGCCGTTGCGAGCTCGTAATGGTATGATGCTTGGAGGCAAAAAGACGCACGTGGAATGCGAACTTAATCTAAAATTTACATTTTTCTCATCTATGATTGTATCTGTGCACATCGTGATATTAAACTGTTTTGTTAATATGAGAAGTCATAACCGATGTCACGCTCAGCAACAATAGGCCAGATATTATTCTAATCGATAAATCAAAAAGATCCGCATCCCTTATAGAAATTGCTTGTCCAAATACCTCCAATCTGCAAACAACAATAGCCACAAAGATATCAAAATACACAGAACTGGCAATAGAAATACAACGTCTGTGGAAACTAGAATCAGTCACCACAGTTCCAATAGTAATATCATGTACCGGTGTTATTCCAAAATGCTTGCACAGCTCTCTGGCCGCATTAAACCTGCATCATCACACATACGTAGAACTACAGAAAGCCACCCTCCTGAGCACTTGCCACATTGTGAGGAAGTTCCTAGGAACGACTTTTCCTCTGACTCACGCCAAACAGCATGAAGATCCAGGCCGCAGTTCCAGTAATACTGAAGAACAGATTCCCAAAACGGGGACATAAGAAGTCTGAAGTTGTTTGTATTTATTGTATAAATGTATATGTTGTAATTATTTCTGTTGTAAATATTTGTACATATATGTACCTGTAGTTTCATAATCAAGAGGGTGACTCCTTGCTTAGGCCGAGTCAGCCCATTATGTTACCGGCACAAGCCGAGCCTTCCTAAAATGATAATAATAATAATAATAATAATAATAATAATAATAATAATGATAATAATAATAATAATAATGTGCGCCTGAGTGGTTCAGACTGTTGATGCGTTGCTGGCCTTTTGACCTCCACTTGGCAGGTTCGATGCTGGCTCAGTCCGGTGGTAGCCTATTTGAATTTGAATTTCGTGTCAGTAGATTTACTTTTTGCTACTGGCTTTACTTTACACCGACAGAGATAGGTCTTATGGCGACGATGGGATAGCAATGGCCTAGGAGTTGGAAGGAAGTGGCCGTGGCCTTAATTAAGGTACAGCCCTAGCATTTGCCTGGTGTGGATATGGGGAAAACCGTCTTTAGGGCTGCCGACAGTGGAATTCGAACCCACTATCTCCCGGATGGCGCTCCTAGCCACACGGCCAACTCGCCCGGTGGTAAATTTACTGGCACGGACAAAAACTCCTGCGGAACTAATTTCCGGTGTAATAATATCCTTTGCGTGGATATACACCGAAACACCTTCACTTAAGCAGCTAAGTAATTAATTATGTACTATTTTGAGAGTGTCTACACAGCCAGGCCGTGCCATTTATCTAGGAAGACATGTGTAATTGGCACCGCACTCCCCGACAATCAGAACTACGAGTTTTATAAGCTTCAGGCCTAATTTCTTTTTTTGTTCTTGATCAGATACTCGTGATTTAAATAGCTTTAAATAGCATACACACACGTGAAATTAAAAATAAATCTGCAATATACATTAAATCCAACATACCCTCGTCATCATCCACTCCTTTCTCTCGCAGAAAGTGTTCACTTTCTCTCTTTCGAAAGTGTTCAACGGTCTGGCCAGTCATCAGAATCTGCTTCCTTCTCCGGCTTTATGGCTAAATGGTTAGCGTGCTGGTCTTTGGCCACAGGGGTCCCGGGTCCGATTCCCGGCATGGTCGGGAATTTTAACCATAATTGTCTAATTCCGCTGGCACGGGGGCTGGGTGTACGTGTCGTCTATATCATCATTATATTCTCATCACGACGTGCAGGTCATATCAAGTACCTGCATCTGGTGAGCCGAACTTGTCCTCTGACACTCCCGGCACTAAAAGCCATCCGCCTTTTCATTCATTTGTTTCCTTTTTACTCCGTGAATGTTCGGTCTTGCTTTCGTGATCCTCTTCACCACTTGTATTTGCGGTGTTAGTTCTCTGTTTCACAGGGTTACGAGTAGATTTGACAATTTCTACTTTTTCAGCTTTCCTTATATTGCTCACTAACTAATACTTGTTTTACTTATTCTGAGCTATGATTTTACTGATTTAACTTCCAGTAGACTTATTCGAAATTCGCACGACCACCTGAATATTGCAGAGCGGATATACAAGGTGGTCGTAAACAATGTCATTTGAATTCGCCCGCGAAGCGATCTGTTTAGCTACCTTCAGAAATCAGACAACGGCCTGACATATCGAATTATTTTTAACGAACGCTCATATACCTGGGTCACGTTGGTTCCGACCACCCTGTAGAACTGATAGACTGACGTTGGAAACAACCGGAAAGTGAACATCATTTTTTGCTGGCTGCGATACCAACACTTGAAGTTTGTGAAACATGTAAGCATGGTACCAACTTGCAAGAATGAAAACTGAAATTTAAAATCGTGAACACACAGTACCTTCTGCTGGAATCTCCTTTTACCGCTTTTCCCACATCTGTTGGGCCGCGTGGTGAATTTAGCCCTGTTTTACGGCTGGATGCCCTTCCTGACGCCAACCGTTATGGAGGTATGTAATCACTATTGTGTGTTTCTGTGGTGGTTGGTAGTGTAATGTGTTGTCTGAATATGAAGAAGAAAGTGCTGGAACAAATACAAACACCCAGTCCCCGAGTCAGAAGAATTGATCAGATGCGATTAAAATCCCTGACCCGGCCGGGATTCGAACCGGGACCCTCCTAACCGAAGGCCTCAATGCTGATCATTCATCCAATGAGTCGTACTACCATCTGCTGGAATACTTACAGTAAATTTCTCTGCAAGTAAGTCGCAGTACTGCGTACCATTGTGTACCGGCAGAAAAAGCAATTATAATAATATTACATTTTCCAGGTCTAGACTGTCTTTCACTTTCTCACAATTCTTGAGCATTACCGTTGTTGTTTTGTAGACAAGAGATGCATCATCTGTATAATTTTTCGCGTTTTAAGCCCAAAAACGTATGTTATTCTACGCTTCAAAGTAAGGCAAAATGTTTTGCTAAATATGTGACGTCACACGCATACTCTGTTAAAAGATGGCGCTGTGTTGACTCGCGCGCTCAGTTGGAGGTTAGCTGTCATTATGAATTCCTCCTGGTCAGTTGTATAGAATAAAACAAATGTAATAATCGAAAAGAAAGATTTGATTAGAATTCCGCAAAAAAGTGCGAAAGGAAGAGTTGAAACGAGAAAAGTGAATGATGAAGGAATACAAGAAATGAACGTAAAAAGCGTAATAGACGTTATTATGAGAAACTAAAACAGCGAACACAATTTAATAAGCAATTCTACGAAACCGTCAAAACGCTGCGGTCGTGACAATAGTGACAGCCTACGGCGAAATTTTCAATACTCTGTGTGGATATACAATAGCGGCGCTAAGAAGCTAGCCGCCCCCCCCTCCCGAAATAATTTAAAATGGCCTCTCATTTCCTGTAGTATAAGGTTGTATAGGCCTATGCAATGAATAATAATTACATCATTCAGTTTTCTCACCCGAAGGAATAAAAAATACAATTAAATGGTATGAAACACACACACACACACACACACACAAGAAATGCATATTCCAATTTATAGCAACCAAAACACACTGACTGTCACAATATTAAGAAAGAATCTCCTTCCTAGGAACAAATAATTTACAACTCAACCGCATCTTAAGCCCACTTAGCTACACTTACTACCGAGAGTTATAAACAGGCTCGAAACTTCAGTATTTACCGAGCTCGATAGCTGCAGTCGCTTAAGTGCGGCCAGTATCCAGTATTCGGGAAATAGTAGGTTCGAACCCCACTGTCGGCAGCCCTGAAAATGGTTTTCCGTGGTTTCCCATTTTCACACGGCAAATGCTGGGGCTGTACCTTAATTAAGGCCACGGTCGCTTCCTTCCCACTCCTAGCCCTTTCCTGTCCCATCGTCGCCATAAGACCTATCTGTGTCGGTGCGATGTAAAGCAACTAGCTAGAAACTTCAGTATTGAACCATTCTGTTCATGGACCAATAGTATAGATTTTAGTATTGGATATTGGGATTACATAAGACCACCCATGAAGTCATTATCTTATAGTCTATTTCATAAAAGAGTCCAGAAGAAGCGTTCTCGTGTGAAGAGAGCTAGAGCGTCATTATGAAAATCTCCAGAACCTCATTAAAGGGAGTTATGTCCCAAGCCAAGCCTCTTAATGAAAATTGGGAACGCTTCCTGGATCCCGGCAAAACTAACCTTCGAAGGGAAGAAATAATTAAATTAATATCTTTGGTTACGGAAGAGATGCATTGGATCTGATACAAGAATTACAATCTGCATAATTTCTGCTTAATTTTGATATGCATTAAGGCTGCAATCACAAATGCATTCGTTAAGTAGGGTACTTGACGTGCTATTGTGCGGGAAAACTTCGAGTCGCGTGCGCGCGTATCCTGCACGCGATCAAGCGGCGTGGCTACGCCGACCTGATTATAAATGCAAGGCCGCCTGGCACATCAGCTCTTTCTTTGACCGCAAGGCTGCTTGAACGAAGTCGTCATGCTGCGTGTCGGTACTGAGAACAACATTTTATCTTCGAGCTGCACCTACAACTAGTACTACTGAATCTGCGAGGAATTACCCCTGCATCAAGCCAGAACGAGCTTCTACATCATCATTGCGAGGGAGCCACAACGGGAGCTGAAGCCGGCACGACATCGGGAATCGATCCAGGAACGTTGGGCGTACCTGATCAGCGCGACGTCGAAGGGGACATCTTCCAACCATCTAAGGAGCTGTACGAAGGATTCACGCAAGATAGAATGTCTCCAATTGTTCACCAGTATCTGCCGCAAGCGTCGCAGTTTGTCATGATGTGGTAAATTCAGTGGTCCACAGGAAGGGCCGCTCCGTCATGTCATCAATCATATAAGGTCAGAGCTTTCCAATTCTGTTTCAAGCATGCCATTTAAATTTAGATAGGAATAGGGGGGCCGTCAGCCAACAGGTTAGTTTATGGTAGGAAAATTCTTGGTTATAAAGAGCTAGGCCTCAAGCTCGAACCCCGTACATTAGGGTAGATGATAGTTTGTAGATTCCTTGTTGGTGTATTTATATTTAATTTCGATAGTATTATATTAGCGTACGTGTTATCTTCATGGGTCAGATCGAACTCCCTTGGTCATGGTAGGTTAGTCTGACAGGCAGTCACTATTTATTGTGTCGCGTTTAGGCATTTGTTTCTACAGACGTAGGCTGTATAGTTGAGACCAGGATTTACCCCGTAATTCACCTAGCTTTACTGACAGGGCGAGCGAGTCCGAATGTTTGAGAGATGTGAGCATTATGCATGTAGCTGACTGTATGAATTGATATGAGAAAGCCCCAGCACAGTTTGAGTGTGTATTGGATGCATTTGAGATGCCTTATTATGGCCATGTGACTATAGCTTACTGATTTGTGCCTTTTGTAGTATCAAGGGTGAGCCCATGGGAGGCGGAAATAAGATTTGTTATATTGCTGGTGATATTGAGATGAGGGCAGATAGCCCAGGTGTATTTAAAAGAGTGCTTTTAGCAGCCAGATTACGTGAGGTGTTTTGAAAGGCGAGGGTGTTTTTTTGCACGCAGCCAGCTGGACTCATTAGTGTGGGCCGCCGCTTGTCAAGTGTTCGACTGGTGAGGGTTGTTGTGCCTGACGTCACAGTCTTGAAACTTGGTTATATTGCTGTCTGCAGCTTGTCGAGTGTGTAAGGGGGAGAAGACGACCTTGATGTTTTGAACGCAGGGAGAGATTTTTGTTCTGTTTGTTCTACTTTAATTTTAACACTGGCCCGTTTGATATTGACCCCTTGGACATGTGGGTTGTGGTCTTTTTTATATTGTTTGTATATGAATATTCTACGCCTTACTCTTCATGGGACCAGGGTTCGAGACCGAGTCAGGACACTGTACGTTATGTGTTTATATTTGTTTGCACCGGGGTTCGATGGTACGAGGCATAGTAAAGTTTATGGAAATTACTGTTAGATGTGTGTTTCAGCAGATATCCATTTTTCTAGATTTCATTACTTACACAATTGTAACATGCTTGTTACAGCAGAGCTGTTTCATGAAGGCAGTGAACTGGTTGTCATCGGCTCAACATTATCTTTACCCCAATCATATTTGAAAGCTCTTATATTTGTAAATAGTATTTTTTATGTAATAAATTCCTGATTGTGAAACTTTGAATGTAGCGATGTTTTCTGTTAGATATTTTTTTATTTTATTGTAGCTGATTCTTACCTGATTAGTCACATATCCTAGTGTTTATCTTAATTTTGCCCTTTGTACCCCATGTTATCCCTGAGAAGTGCGCTATTGTGCGGCCGAGCATGGATATGTGTTCAGGTAAGACTATGTGCACAAGCTCACGATTGTGAGAGTTCTTTCACTACTGTACTCTGGGTTCGAGACCGGCTTTCGCCTGGCCGGAACCATAGGGTCCTGTAGGGCACAGTATTTAAAGTTTAGATAAGGAGGATGTCTTTGTCATCGCGTCTTCGCTGACTACTGGGTTCACAGAACTGCCTAATTACTTCAAAAGCCTTGCTCATCGTTGTGAGCGGCAGCAAGGGATGGTTATTATTGGAACAGGTATATGAAAGAAGCTCTGCACTATGACGGCCTAAGTTTGGAATAACTCTCTGTAACACAAATAATTACTGTATGTGTTTTGTGCTGTTGCTTTATCAATATGTAAAATCACTCTTCAGCTACTGCTTTACGAAACAGTCCCGGTTCCCTCACAAGCGATCCCTACCGCCCCGGTATTTCTGCGGAGTCCGTATCGCCGCCACCAGTAGGAAATTGTTAGAATAGAGTGCAAGTCTAGATACTATAACACCTGAGAGACTGTACCTCTCTATTACAGAACCTACAGGTTACCGAAGGATTCTCACCTACTTGGTGAAATGAACAACATTAACCAGGTAGACAGAGCTGTGTCCTTTGCTGCAATTGTAAGGTACAGAAACCCCAAGCTCAGAAATGTCTACGCAGCAGGTATTAAGGGCAATAAATGTGTCACCGCCGCACATCAGGCGACAGGTAGCTGACCTGTGTTTCCTCCACAGGATCTTAAATGAGCAGTAAGTTTTGAATTAAAAAGTATTTTTTGAAAGAAAAAAATGGGCATTTGAGAGTAAAATATTTTTTTCCATTTAGTTTACACAATTGAGATATTTTTAATTAATTAAAAAATTTATTTATTTATTTATGTCAGTAGGTAAGAAATTCAACAGAATTGAATGTCAGATTGGTGATACAAAGCTAGAACAAGTCGATAATTTCAAGTATTTAGATTGTGTGTTCTCCCAGGATGGTAATATAGTAAGCGATATTGAATCAAGATGTCGTAAGCTAATGCAGTAAGCTCGCAGTTGCGATCAATAGTATTCTGTAAGAAGGAAGTGAGCTCCCAGACGAAACTATCTTTACATCGGTCTGTTTTCAGACAACTTCGCTTTTCGGGAGTGAAAGTTGGGTGGACTCAGGATATCTTATTCATAAATTAGAAGAAACAGACATGAAAGTAGCAAGAATGATTGCTGGTACAAACAGGGTGGGAACAATGGCAGGAGGGTATTCGGAATGAGGAGATAAAGGCTAAGTTAGGAATGAACTCGATGGATGAAGCTGTACGCATAAACCGGCTTCGGTGGTGGGATCATGTGAGGCGAATGGAGGAGGATAGGTTACCTAGGAGAATAATGGACTGTTATGGAGGGTAAGATAAGTAGAGGTAAACCAAGACGACTATGGTTAGACTCGGTTTCTAACGATTTAAAGATAAGAGCTATAGAACTAAATGAGGCCACAACACTAGTTGCAAATCGAGGATTGTGGCGACGTTTAGTAAACACGCAGAGGCTTGCAGAGAGAACGCTGAAAGGCATAAGTCTATAATGATTATGTATGTATGTATGTATGTATGTATGTATGTATGTATGTATGTATGTATGTATGTATGTATGTATGTATGTATGTACTTTTTTTTATTCACGAAGCACAAGATACAGCTACACTGAGCAAGTTTCACTTGCACTGTCAACAGACTAATTAACAAATGTAAACTTTCATAATAAAGTATAACAAACGTAACAGAATATAGCAAGCCTAACAACAACAACAACTGTCCAAATCGAAAACCATGAGAATGTCCATGTTCATAGCCAAGTCCTCGTGGATCAAGATGACGGTATAATTCCTTCACATTGACTTATCTTTAAGAGACTATTTACACCCCTCTCGAATATGCTTTTATTTGATGCTACATCAAGCTCTTTTTTCCTGTTGATATTGTTAAAGAGTGTTGGGAGGCGGATTAGGAAAGATCGTTGAAGTATTGAGTGCTGGAGAAGGTCTTTGGTTCTGGTGGAGCGGGAAGGAACACGGAGAAAGAAGAGTGAGACAAGATGCTCCGAGCGGTAATGCCCATTTAAGATCCCGTGGAGGAAACTCAGGTCAGCTAATCTATCGCCTGATGTTGCCATTAACACCTGCTGCGTAGACATATTTCTGAGCTTGGGGTTTCTGTTCCTTACAATTGCAGCAAAGGGCACTGCTCTAACTGCTTAGTATTAGAGGGGGAGGCTGTTGTCCAAATCGGAGAGCAGTAGTTTAAGAGAGGTTCAATGATCGTGAGGAAGAAGTGACGAAGACCAATGGGGTCTACTACTACTACTACTACTACTACTACTACTACTACTACTACTACTACTACTACATTAATTAGTCTATATATCCTGTAATATCACGCTCTTCTTGTATTAACACAATGGTTGGTATCGGGAGAGTAGAACAGTTAGAGAGATGCAAACATTAGATTATAAACGTACTCCCATTTGAGCATTCCTTACGTCTCATGTTATCCCAGTGGGGAAAAGCTGTTGCGAGCTCGTAACAGTGTGATGCTTGGAGGCAAAAGAAGCACGGGGAAACAATCTAAAATTTATATTTTTCGATTACATCCATCACCTATGATTGTAACTGTGCACATCGTGATATTAAAGAACTGTTTTGTTAATATGAGAGAGTTAGTGGAAAGTCAATAATAATAATAATAATAATAATAATAATAATAATAATAATAATAATAATAATAATAATAATACCTGCTAGGTAGACATTTCGAAAGCTTTCGATTCTGTAGACCATACTCTGTTGCTCCATAAACTCTCCGAACGATTTAATATACATGGCAGTCTTCTGACCCTTCTTGCAGGCTTCCTACATAACCGCTGGCAGAGAGTGGTAATATCAGGCACTTCATCCTCATGGTTACCAGTCACCTCCGGTGTCCCACAAGGCAGTACTCTTGGCCCCTTGCTGTTCTCTTTGTTTATGGACGATCTGCCATCCGAACTCAACGAAACAGCGAATACCCTAACTCTTTGCTGACGACCAATATATTTAGGGAGATCAGGAATCCAGCAGATGCAGCTCTGCTACAGTCTTCATTTAATGCCCTCTCGAACTGGTGCCGTACTTGGAAATTTATCCCCAATCCACAAAAATGCAGCCACATGACCATAACACTACGTAAATCTCCTCTACCGACATATTACCTACTCGACAAGCCCATCACCGCAGTTACGCAACAGTGTGATCTAGGTGTAATATTCGATACAAAATTACAATTTAAGACCCACATAGAAACATATACAACCAAGGCTATGAAACTACTAGGCATTCTCTATAATAATAATAATAATAATAATAATAATAATAATAATAATAATAATAATAATAATACCCCCATTTATGTACTACAATAAGTCATGACAAGCAATATGACTTCCGATTTACATCCTGTGTTACTGGAATTTTTAGTGTCTCGAAGTAACATCTGGCCGTTTGTCCTATTCTTCACGTGTATTTATTTCTGTATTACACGAATTTCTCGATTACTCGAAGCAAACGTTTCCTCCCTTGAAGCAAAAAAGATACTCTGTAACTCGAATTTTGTACAACATTGACTGTGCAATTCGGCATTTGGTATGTGAGGAACAATTAACAAGTTAGACTAAGAAAGGGTTACAGTGATGCTTGGGGCTAATATAATGGGAACCGAAAACCAAGCTTCTGGTAATCGGGAGTTTCGCTCTTTTTTCGGGTGTTTTGCACAGAAATGTGTGTGTTTAGTGGGTCCGGGGTTCGAATCGCGGCCGGGTCGGGGATTTGAAGCGCTTCTCATTAATTCTTCTAGTTCGGGGACTGGATCGATTAACGTAAGTTTAGTTCAGGCTTTGTAAGCATGGAAAAAGTTAGACAGCAATGTTCGACAACTGAGTACAACAAAAGGAAACATCTGGGACTTAAATCTCAACAGTTGCATATTCTTTCTCCATATAATATTCTAGTTACCAAATTTCCAATCAGTTCAAACCCGTAATTTTCCATAGGGGTCGGAATATGTTTCTTATACATATTATATTATCCTATGTTTCAGAGGTTCAAGGTTCAATGTTTTCCGTGAAGCATGTAAACACTATACGTCATGATGAGGAATCTGGTCTCAACTAATTACAACATAGGACAAAATTTTGCTCCCTATGGCATTGTTTTGTATATTCAGTCGGCAAAGTTTTATATGATCATAAATCCCTCCAGCTGATGTAAGGATGGATTCTAGCGACCACTGGCACTAAGAAATGTAAAACGCACAACACGTAAGTAGAACTTAAGCAAATTGAACACTTGTGTGAACAGAGAAAAAAAATCGTTCAAGGCTTTCCATGCGAATAAGAGGAAGTGAGGTGTAAAATGTCTACACTGAATGTATAATAGACTCTAATAATTTCATTCTTCTCTAGAGCATTCATGAGCATCGACATTTCCTAGCGAATTGAACAGCTTTGCATTTTAAGTACATAATTCATAAAATCATAACGCATTATCGTTTTTTACAGTGTGATGAATAAGTAAGTTATTTTTAACCAGCCCCCCGTTCAGCAATGCAGGTGCGGCCGACTGTGCGAGGTACTGGTTTCCTTCTCTGCTGTATACCCTGACCGAAAGTCTCCCGCTCCAGGACACTGCCCTTGTGGCGGTAGAGGTGGGATCCCTCGCCCAGTATGCGGGAAAATCCCACCTTGGAGGGTAAATAGGTTGAGGAAAGAATGTTACTTAAAGAAATGTGGATTATTATGCCGTAAGTTTGGAATTAAAAAAAGTATTTTTTGGAAGAGAGAAAGTGTTAAGAATTATTTTCCATTCAGTTTACAAAATTAGGGTATTTTTGTTCGTTACACTAATAGGTGAAAATCCTCCGATAACCTGTAGGTTCTATGATAGGTAGTATTCCCAACAATCTTGCTGGCGTTCCAGAATCTAGACCGCGCTATTGTAACAATTTCTTACCGGTGGCGGCGATAAAAACCCCGCTTGTGGGGAGGGGCATGGCTTTTGAGAGACCCATGACTGTTTCTTAATTCAGGAGCTCAAGAGTGATTTTACATATTGGTAAAGCTACAGCACACAACACAGTATTATTTGTATTACAAAGCGTTATTCCAAACTTAGGCCGTCGTAGTGCAGAAGCTTCTTTCATCAATAGGAGTACAGTAGTTTTTTCTGAAAGAATGTAAATTTCCCAACCTATTCCAATTGTTGTCGCTCACAGCAATCAACAAGGCTTTTGAAGTAATTAGCCAGTCCTGAGAACCCAGCAGTCAGCGAAGATGCTTAAACAGACACATCCTCCTTATCTAAACTCTAAATACTGAAGTTTCGAGCCTGTTTATAACTCTGGGTAGTCAGTGTAGCTAAGTGGGCTTAAGATGGTCGGTTGAGTTGTAAATTATTTGGTCCTAGGAACGAGATTATTTCTTAATAGTACCATGGTATTTTTACATTTTTTTTTTGGAATATGCATTTCTTGTGTGTGTGTTCTAACCTTTTATTGTATCTTTTTAAATCCTTTGGGTTTGAAACTAAATGATGCACTTTTTAATAATTGCAATAATATACAACCCTGTACTACGAAATAAACTCGTAACTTTTCCTTATCAGGAAACGAGGGGCCCAGTTTCAATTATTGTAAGGGAGAGGGCGAGCTTCTTAGCACCGCTACTGCAAATTCCTTCAGCGAATATTGACAATTTCGCCGTGGGCTGTAACTGTTCTAACGGCCGCAGGGTCTTGACGGTTTCGTAGAATTGCTTATTAAATTGTTTTCACTGGTTCAGTTCCGCATAATAACGCCTGTTACGGTCTTTTCGTTTCATTTCTTTCATTCCTTCATCATTCACTTATCTCGTTTCAATTCTTGCTTTTGCACTTTTTTGCGGAATCCTAATCAAATCTTTCTTTTCCAATATTAAATTTGTTTTATTCTATACTACTGACCAGGATGTATTCATAACGACAGCTAACCTCCAACTGAGCCCGCGAGTCAACACAGCGCCATCTTGTAACAGAGTACGAGTGTGATGTCTCATATTTAGCACAAATTTTACTTAACTTTGATGCGTAGAATCATAGGTATGTTATTGGCCTTAAAATACGAAAATTAATATAGATGTTGCATCCTTTGACTCCATGAACAAGGAAGTTAAATGGTTCCGATGAATCGAAAGAAAGATTGATGTCTACAAAAGAACGGTAAGGCTCAAGAATTGAGAAAGTGAAAGACAGTCTAAACCTCGAAAATGTAATACTAATTTTATTATTATTATTATTATTATTATTATTATTATTATTATTATTATTATTATTATCTGCAGGTATACAACAGTACGCATTACTGCGAATTATTGGCAGAGAAATTTACAATAAATATTCCAGCAGATGGTACTGTATTCACGATTTTAACTTTCAGTTTTCATTCTTGCATGCTGGTAGGGCCTACCTTGCCTACATGTTTCATAGACTTCATAGGTTGGTAACGCAGCAAGAAAAAAGTGATGTTGTCCACTTTCCGATTCTTTCCAACGTCATACTATCAGTTTTACAGGGTGGTCGGAAATAACGTGGCCCAGGGATATGTGCGTTAGAAAAATAATTCGATATGTCATGGCGTTGTCATTTTATCAGTTTTTGAAGTTAGCCAATGAGATCGCTTCGCGGGCGAATTCAAATGACGTTGCTTACGACCACCTTGCATATCCGCTCTGCAAAATTCAAGTGTTCATGCAAGTTTTGAATATATCTACTGTAAATTAAATGAGTGCAATCATTGTTCAAAATGAGAAATAAGTTACTTAGTGAGCAAAAAAATAAGCAGAGCTGAAAAAGTAGAAATTGTCGAATCTACTCGTGATCCTGTAAAACACAGAACTAGCACCGAAAATACAAGTGGTGAAAGGATAACGTAAGCTAGACCGAAGATTCACGGAATCAAAAGAAAACAGATTCTGATAATGACTGGCCAGATCGTTAAACACTTAACAAAGAAAGAAAGAAAGAAAGAAAGAAAGAAAGAAAGAAAAAAAACCTTCTGCGAGAAAAAGGAGTGGATGTTGACTACGACTGTATACAGAATGTTCATGTATATTGCTCATTTCTTTTTAATGTCGCATGTGTGTATACTACTAGGTTAAAAGCTATTTAAAACATACCTACCCGACCCCCCCCCCACAAAAAGGATAGGAAACTAAACCTTATAAAAGGCACGGTTCTGCTTGTCGGGGAGTGCAGTTCATGTACAGGTCTTCCTTAGAGAAATGGCACCGTCTGGCTTTGTTTTTTTTTTTTTTTTCAAAATCTTCCTCCACTTGGAGCCTGCCAAAGACAAAGAATACACGAACAATTTCGTTCAAAATTAAAATAAGTAAAATATGTCTCAATCTGGCGAGTATAGTCGGTGCCTTAGTATCAAAAGAGGACCCCTGAGCGCTTTCAGTCTTCAGTCGATGAACTCCTTGGTACTGATGTTAAAGGTCTTCATCAGTTCTATCGTCTTCTTAGGAACTGTCCCTCTCGCACCGATCATGAGACCCCTCACTTCTATGTCGTCCATTTGTTCTTATAATACGGCACTGTCGGCAGGTAGATAGACTTCTACCGGGCGAGTTGGCCGTGCGCGTAGAGGCGCGCGGCTGTAAGCTTGCACCCGGGAGATAGTAGGTTCGAATCCCACTATCGGCAGCCCTGAAAATGGTATTCCGTGGTTTCCCATTTTCACACCAGGCAAATGCTGGGGCTGTACCTTAATTGAGGCCACGGCCGCTTCCTTCCGACTCCTAGGCCTTTCCTATCCCATCGTCGCCATAAGACCTATCTGTGTCGGTGCGACGTAAAGCCCCCTAGCAAAAAAAAAAAAAAAAAAAAAAACTTCCTTTCTTCGTCCACTTTGTCTGGTTGGTCGGGTTTACAGTCGAACCTCGATATCTCGAATCAGCTCGAGAACTAAATTTTATTCCGACTTATCTGTATTTCGAGATATGGAGAATACCATTTCTTGAGCATATTTAGCGCATAAATTATTCATATATATCTACGGCCATATACTAAATACAGATAGAATACAGTACATACAGCAGTGAAACAAGAAACATACCTTCAAAAAATACGTGTCTCGTCTGTTTTTTCTTTTCTTTCTGTTAACCTTCTTTTCTTCCACACTGCCATTTATATTAGGCTGATTCTGTATAAAGATTCGAAACCACGCAGTCAAGATTCGTAAATGGAGCTTGTCATCCACGACTTCGGATTTTTCTTGGTTTCTTTAGTAGCTACCTCTACGTGACCGGTAATGAATTCACACCCGAAAAACAGCGAAACTTAGCTGATTTTCCGATCACTAGAAGTTTGATTTTCGGTTCCCGTCATATGAGCCCCCAGCATCACTGTAACCCTTGCTTTACTTGTTAACTTTACCGGGCGAGTTAGCCGTGCGCGTAGAGGCGCGCGGCTGTGAGCTTGCATCCGGGAGATAGTAGGTTCGAATCCCACTATCGGCAGCCCTGAAGATGGTTTTCCGTGGTTTCCCATTTTCACACCAGGCAAATGCTGGGGCTGTACCTTAATTAAGGCCACGGCCGCTTCCTTCCAACTCCTAGGCCTTTCCTATCCCATCGTCGCCATAAGACCTATCTGTGTCGGTGCGACGTAAAGCCCCTAGCAAAAAAAAAAAAAAACGTGTTAACTTTACATCGCAAACCACAAATACCGTATTGCACTGTCAATGTCGTGCAGAGTATCTTTTCTTCAGGGAAGGAAACGTTTGCAGCGAGAAATTCGTGTAACAGAGTTATTTTATTTTAATTTTATTATTATTATCTATTATTGTTATATAAATAAAATCGTAACGACCGTGTGTCTGTACATTGATTATTTTGGCGAAATTTCCGTACAGTTATCGGTTTCAGGTGTAATAATGACCATCTGCATAATTTTTTAGCTTTGGTGTCTGTTTGTCCTTCTATAACTTGAAAACTACTGGATATACACTGACTGACAGTGACAATGCAACACCAAGGAGGAGTGGTTCGAAAGGGATGAAAGTTGGGGAAAAAACAGAGACGGCACGGACGAATAATTGATGTTTATTTCAAACCGATATGCAGGTTACACAATGCGCACGGCATCGACTCAGTAGGATGTAGGACCACCGCGAGCGGCGATGTACGCAGAAACACGTCGAGGTACAGAGTCAATAAGAGTGCGGATGGTGTCCTGAGGGATGGTTCTCCATTCTCTGTCAACTTTTTGCCACAGTTGGTCGTCCGTACGAGGCTGGGGCAGAGTTTGCAAACGGCGTCCAATGAGATCCCACACGTGTTCGATTGGTGAGAGATCCGGAGAGTACGCTGGCCACGGAAGCATCTGTACACCTCGTAGAGCCTGTTGGGAGATGCGAGCAGTGTGTGGGCGGGCATTATCCTGCTGAAACAGAGCATTGGGCAGCCCTTGAAGGTACGGGAGTGCCACCGGCCGCAGCACATGCTGCACGTAGCTGTGGGCATTTAACGTGCCTTGAATACGCACCAGAGGTGACGTGGAATCATACGCAATAGCGCCCCAAACCATGATGCCGCGTTGTCTAGCGGTAGGGCGCTCCACAGTTACTGCCGGATTTGACCTTTCTCCACGCCGACGCCACACTCGTCTGCGGTGACTATCACTGACAGAACAGATGCGTGACTCATCGGAGAACACGACGTTCCGCCATTCCCTCATCCAAGTCGCTCTAGCCCGGCACCATGCCAGGCGTGCACGTCTATGCTGTGGAGTCAATGGTAGTCTTCTGAGCGGGCGCCGGGAGTGCAGGCCTCCTTCAACCAATCGACGGGAAATTGTTCTGGTCGATATTGGAACAGCCAGGGTGTCTTGCACATGCTGAAGAATGGCGGTTGACGTGGCGTGCGGGGCTGCCACCGCTTGGCGGCGGATGCGCCGATCCTCGCGTGCTGACGTCACTCGGGCTGCGCCTGGACCCCTCGCACGTGCCACATGTCCCTGCGCCAACCATCTTCGCCACAGGCGCTGCACCGTGGACACATCCCTATGGGTATCGGCTGCGATTTGACGAAGCGACCAACCTGCCCTTCTCAGCCCGATCACCATACCCCTCGTAAAGTCGTCTGTCTGCTGGAAATGCCTCCGTTGACGGCGGCCTGGCATTCTTAGCTATACACGTGTCCTGTGGCACACGACAACTCGTTCTACAATGACTGTCGGCTGAGAAATCACGGTACGAAGTGGGCCATTCGCCAACGCCGTGTCCCATTTATCGTTCGCTACGTGCGCAGCACAGCGGCGCATTTCACATCATGAGCATACCTCAGTGACGTCAGTCTACCCTGCAATTGGCATAAAGTTCTGACCACTCCTTCTTGGTGTTGCATTTGCTCTGTCAGTGAGTGTATTTCCACCAAACTTCATATTTAGAATCCACCTGTCCTTGGGTAGGTTTTAGCGCAAATATCGTATCTAAATCCCTGAACTAATTGGGGGTTTATACGAAACCGAAACCGTGATTTTGCACTCCCTCAAAATATACACAACCAAACTTAATGGAAATCTACCTGCCTTAATGGAAATTAATTTCTAAACCTTTTTTTTTTCTCATGTGCATCATTTCGATACCAGGATTAATAACGGAGATATCATTAACGGACCGTTTTTCGGTACAAATCCCACCGGACTTAACGCAAGAGCGGGTGCGCGTAAAGCGTATTTCTTACAACTTGAAAACTACTGAGATATTTGAACCAAACTTTATATTCAGCATCCACCCCTCCAAGGGTAGGTTTTAAGGTTTATACCATTTCAATTCCCCTAATGGACTGGGGTTTTATAGGGGACCGAAATTGTGACTTTTTCTCTCCCACAATATATAAAGTACAAGACCAGCCTGACTGGAAATCGATCAAACTGTTTGGAAATCCAATTCTAATTTCTTTTTCTCATGTGCATTTTTCAACGGGAGGATTAATAAGGGAGATAACATGAAAGGTCGGTTTTCAGGCTAGGTCTAGCGGACATAACCCAAAAGGTGTTATTACGTGGAGCAGATTCCTTATCGATCTAGATAAATCATATCGTAACGACCGTGTGTCTGTGCATTGACTATTTTGGCGAAATTTTCGTACAGCTTTCCGTTTAAGGGGTACTAATGACAACCTGCATATTTTTTTGCTATAGTTTCCTGGAAATCCTAAATTTTACGCCCCCCCCCCCCTCCTCGCCCGAAATCAAGATTGCCTCACAATCTGCCACACGAGCTGAATAATTGAAATTAAGCAAATTTATACGTTTTAGCCGGTAACCTACGGAAAACTTCCAAGATCTTTAAATATTTCACTTTTTATGCCGAATAATATCGAAATATAGGCAATTTAATGACGGTGCAGACCTTCGTTTCGAGGTATTTCGCGGCTAAACGGTAAGTCCTATCACAAAACGGATGGCATGATCTCCGTTCAATTTCGAGTGATCTACAACTTTGGTCCTGTGATATTTTGTCGTCTCTCTCTCTCTCTCCCTTATAGGACAGATTTGGTTGTATATTTCGATGGTTCGTAAATTTTGTGCTTTTTACACGTGTTTGACACACTTATAGGAAAGGTAGTCATCGAATTTGGCACGCACATTGACACGACCAATGGCTATATGCGAACCCAATTTCATGATTCTAGCTTGCACATAAGTACGTGAAAAATAATGTAAAATGATGAAAATGTACCCAAATTTCACCCCATTCAAATATCGTAACTCAATCGAACCCATAAATATGTGAGATACGAGAAAATATTTTAACACCAAACATGTAGAGCGATAAAAGGGACGTCTGAGGGTGCAAACCGTTTGTAGGTATGATGTACCGTTTAGGAGCAGTAAATCTCGAAATGAAGGTTTGCACTTTCAAAAGTACCCATGCTTATGTCATCTATATAACTATAATCGCAATGATCGTCTGTCTATACATTGGCTATTTTGGCGGAATTTCCGTACAGTTATCCGTTTCAGTTGTAATAATGACCATCTGCATATTTCTTAACTTTGGTGTCTGTCGGTTTGATTGTATGAGTTTTTATAACTTGAAAACTAATGAATAATATTTCTACCAAATTTGATATTTAGAATCCACCTGTCCTGGTGTAGGTTTTAGGGCCAATATTATTTCTGAATGCCTAAATTTACTGGGGGTTTATCCGAAACCGGAACCATGATTTTGCACCTCCTCAAAATATGCACATCCGAAATTAATCGAAATCTACAATCCTTAATGGAGATCCATTTCTAAAACTTTTGTTTTCATGTGAATTTTTCGACAGGAGGATTAATAAGTGAGATATCATGAACAGTTGGTTTTGCAGATTAAGTCCAGCGGACGTAGCCAAAATGCGTTGTTCGTGGACCAGATTCCTTATCTATATAAATAAAATCGTAACGACTGTGTGTGCCTGTACATTGACTATTTTGGTGAAATTTTCGTACAGATACCCGTTTGAGGGGTAATAATGATCGTCTGCATATTTTTTGGTTTAATTTCCAGAAAGTCATAATTTTTACCCCCCACCCAAAATCCAGATTGCAGCATAATCTGCCAAACAAGCAAGAAAATTGAAATTTGGCAACATTATACATTTCAGTCTGTAACGAACGAAAAACTTGACAGATCTTTAATTTTTCATTTTTTATCCCCGAAAATCGAAATATGGAAGCAATTTTAATGATGGTGCAGACCTTCATTTCGAGGTATTTCGTGGGATAAACGGGAAGTCCTATCACATAACGGATGGCACAATCTTCGTTGAATTAGGAGTGATCTTCAACCTTGGTCTTATGACTTTTTGTCGTATCTGTATCGCTTATACGTTAGATTCGTCTCTATTTCTCGATTTTAAATAAACTTGGACTCTTTACCTATATAATTCATACTTTCAATCACTTACTTTAATATATATATATATTCATTGATGTCGATTTGTAGCGATCGAGAAAGGGTGTGTCTGCTATTGTAATCAGTACTCCCTACACCGACTTTGACTGCTGGCAGTAGGAATAGGGTCCTTCTCCAACTCCTGTGTAACTGGCATTAATAAGGAGGGCCTACCATTTTAATGAATAATTCACTTCTCGATTTGTCTTGCAGAAGGCAAGGAATCATGCAGTTTTGTTCGAAAGTCCCCTACCCTATTGTGTTTGGCTCTAGGCCAGGGTGCCCGCCATTATAGACAAATGTTCCAATCTAAAATTTGACT